>NW_027556098.1:233434706-234034706 GCF_003287225.1 Phascolarctos cinereus
GTTTCACCTAGACCTACTTAGAAACGGAAATTTCTATAGCTTGTCATCCAAATCTCTGCCTCAATTCTGCATTCACCTCTTCTGTCCTTAACATGTGAATGGAGCCTTCTCAAATTAATATCAACCCACTAATTTTTCCCCTATTTTGCATTTCTGAGTGCTTCTGGATATAGTCATTAGCAAACTGTCTTCATTTGCTTCAGTGATGCCTTGGGATCTTTTTTTTTTTTTAGCTTCTTATGAATGTATGGTTTTCCTAATTCCTGCAGTGAAAAGATCAGGCCTACTTGTTTCAAATATCTCAGAGTGCTCTATGTAGTTTTATAGTTTCCTTTTACCTTTATTTGTTTTTGTTGTTGTTCAGTCATTTCTGTTGTGTCAGACTCTTTGTGATCTTATTTGATGTTTGCCTGGCAAAGATATTGGAGTGGAATGCCATTTCCTTCTCCAGCACATTTTACAGATGAGGAAACTGAGGCAAACAGGGTTGAGTGACTTGCTCTGGGTCATACAACTAGTAAGTGTCTGAGGCTAGATTTGAACTCAGATTTTTCTAACTCCATGCTTGAGGCTCTATCCACTGAGCCAACTAGCTGCCCTTTACCTTCATAGAATATCCATATTGGAAAAAACATTGGAGATCATTTAGTTCAATACCTTTCCAATCAACCAATCAATCAATAAATACTTATTAAGGTCTTCTGTGTACCAGGCACTGTCAGTGCTGTAGGTGGAAAAAAGGGGGGGGGAGCAGAAAGAAAAACAGTTCCTGCTTTCAAAGAGCTAACATTTGAAAAAGGGGAACAGTATGTGTGTATATGTATATATATATATATATATATATATATATATATATATATGTAATATATATACATATATATGTATATATGTATATATATGTATTCATTCTTTCATTTATTCATTCAAGATACATGAAAGGGAGATAAAAGGTAACCAAAGACAGGAAGACATTGAAAAGGAAGGATATACAGAAAAACATTTCCTGTAGGAGGTGCTTGTGTTGAGTCCTAAAGGAAGGCATGTAGTAGGTAAGAAGGGAGAGCATTTCAAGCATAGGGGACAATCAGTGCAAAGATGGGTGATTGAGTTTCATTTCTGTAGAACAGAAAATAGGATAGTATGGTCGAACAATAGAGTGTTTTGAGGGAAATAATTTATAAGGAGACTGGAAAGAAGAAGGGGCCCAGTAAAATAGAACTTTAAATGTCAAAGAAATGTATATTTGATCCTAGAGGTAATAAGGTGCCACTAGAGTTTATTGAGTTCGGGAGGAAGTTGATATAGGCAGACCTGTGCTTTAGCAAAATCACTTTGGCAATTGTGTTTAGGAAGAAATGGACTAGAGAGAGACTTGAGGCAGGGAGACCCATTACAAAACATAATATCATGTGAGATTGCCAACTACCCTGTGAGGTTCAGTTAAATTCTGTTAATTTTTTAGCTGTGTTCAACTCTTCCTGACCCCATTGGTTTGTTTTTTTTTTTTAGCAAAGATACTGGAGTGGCTTGCCATTTCCTTCTCCAGCTCATTTAATAGATGAGAAAACTGAGGCAAACAGGGTTAAGTGACTTGCCCAGGGTCACATAGCTAGTAAATGTCCAAGGCAAGTTTTGAACTCAGGAAGATGAGTTTTCCCAATCCCAGGCCCCATACTCTATGCACATCACCACCTAGCTGCCTACTCCATAAGGTAGGTAAAGTAAATAATTTTCATGGGGGATTTTAGCTTTAAATTTTTTTTTAAATTCTGAGCTTAAACATCAAGTGAGCATTTCCTTATACAGAGCATGACAGAATAAGGTTTTACATGAAATTGTGGATCTCTATCACAATACGGCTTACTTTTCTTTTAAATATAATAAATTCAACACATAACTTTCAAAGTTTCCTACTTGTTTGTGATTCTCATTGGCTTTCCTTCTGTTCTCTTCTGTGTATTTTTAATAAAAATGGTGGTTTAATGAATAGGATCTAATAAGGATTACCTAAGGATGGAGAAAATTGGTAGGCAGTGGGGAAGGAATTAGTAGATAGAGATTAAAGATTAGAGAAAGAGGGAAGGTATGATAATGTAGGCAATATGTTAGAGAAAATGGGAGGGAATGGGATCAGGTGTATATACTGAGGGGTTTGGTCTCTACAAAAAGAGTTGCCTCTTCAACAGAGGCAGAAAGAAAGGAGGAAATAGTTGGGGGTGGGGGTAGGGAAAAGATCAGGGAAACATGAGATGTCAGGGGAGCAACAGACTGTTGTTTAGCTTTGATTTTTTGGAGGGAAATTTGAAGCAAGGTTCTTAATTGAGAGAGTGGAAGGCTTACTGTGGAAGGCTTGAGAGAAAAGATGATTTAGAATTGCCACTGTCATGGATGAGATAGAGAATCAAATAGGGAAGAGTTGAAATCAATTTACATTATCTACTCCTCTACTCCGCCTCAGATAGATTCAGAGATGATCCAACCCTTGACTGATGATCATCACAAGTATTTTACTTCCATATTCATGAACTATAAAATTCCTTTATCTGATCATAATCTTTTATCACTCCATATTTCCCTATGCCTTATGATTCCTAATCTTTTTCTTCATAATAATAATAGCTAACATTTACATAACACTCACTATGTGTTATGTTCTAAGTGCTTTACAATTATTATCTTATTTGATTCTCACAACAACCTTGGGAGGTAGGTACTATCATTATCTCCATTTTATCGATGAGGAAAGAAAGGCAGATAGAGGTTAAGTGACTTGCCCAGGGTCACACAGCTAATACGTGTTTGAGGTTGAATTTGAACTCAAGTCTTCCTGACTCCAGGCCAGGAGCTCTATTCACTGTGCCACCTACCTGACCACCATCACCATCACTGTAGCTTTTATTTCCTCCATCTCAGTTCTTTTCCAGTCCATCATGTCTACCCTGGCTATACTCTCCTCTGTTCCCTAACTTGACTCTTTATGGACCAATTCAACAGTATTTTCTACTCTCAGATGCCTTATCTGTTTTATTGCTGATTATACTTAGCTAAAACCACTCCTGGATTACTCCTATTATTACCCATCTCTTTTGTTCCTCTTTATGTGCCATTGAACTGAGATGGAGGAAAAAACAAAACTATACTGATCAATCCACTACGTATTTGTTATCCAATCTCAGCTGCGCCTTTACTGTAGCTAGGAAATTATTCTACTCCTCCCTGTTTGATTCAATATCCTACTTTCCTCGATCTTGAAGATCTCAACCCATTCTTTTTTTTAAATACATTTTTATTTCATTAAATATTTCCCAATTACATTCAAAAACGTAACATTCATTTTAAAAAATTTTTGAGTTCCAACTTCTCTCCATCCCTCCTACCCCTCCCTGATAACCTTGACAAGCAATATATCCATTAATTATGTAAAGTCATGCAAAACATATTTCCATATTAACCACGTTGAAAACACACATAACAAACAAGAAAAATAAAGTGAAAAAAGTATTTCTTTTTTTTTAACGTATCTAATAATTTATTTATTTATTGTTAGTTCTCAACATTTACTTTTATAAAATTTTGAGCTCTAACTTTCCCCCCTTCAGGGCTCAGTCTCTTCGCCTGGCACAGTGACTGCGCAGCGTTGAGAGGAGCCCGAGCTCCAGCCATGGCTGCGATTCGGAAGAAACTGGTGATTGTGGGGAATGGTGCTTGTGGGAAAACCTGCCTCCTCATTGTCTTCAGCAAGGCCCAGTTCCCAAAGGTCTATGTCCCCACCGTCTTTGAAAACTACATCGCTGATATTGAAGTAGACGGCAAGCAGGTGGAGCTGGCACTATGAGACACAGCCGGGCAGGAAGACTATGACCGACTTCGGCCGCTCTCTTACCCCGACACTGATGTCATCCTCATGTGCTTCTCCATTGATAGCCCAGACGGCTTTGAGAACATCCCTGAGAAATGGACACCAGAAGTAATGCACTTCGGTCCCAATGTACCTATCATCCTCATGGGAAATAAAAAGGGCCTGAGGCGGGATGAGCATACCGGGAGAGAGCTGGCCAAGATGAAGCAGGAACCTGTGAGGTCAGAGAAGGGCTGGGACGTGGCCAATCGGACCAGCGCCTTTGGCTACCTTGAGTGTTCTGCCAAGACCAAGGAGGGCGTCGGAGAAGTGTTTGAGATGGCCACCCGGGCTGGCCTGCAGGTCCGAAAAAACAAGCGGCGGCGTGGCTGCCCTCTTCTCTGAGCTCCCCCCATCCACCAAGGTCTTCACACCATTGGACTCCATACCGCTAGTTTTTGGTCCCTTCCTGCCCAAGGCTGCATATGTTCTAATGCTCTGCTGCTCTTGAGAGTAGAGAAGATCATTTAGGAGGACAGGGACCATCGGGTGTCAGAACTTAGCGCTTGCCTCCCATCTGAAATAGGACTGTGCTTTCCATGTTGGAGAAGCAGGGGTAGGGGGTGAGGGGAAGTGGTCTTTACTGTTTATCCTGCCCTAAGGTTCACCCACCAGCATTTTTTTATGTAACTAGTTCTGGAGTCTAGTTCTTTTTTAGTGTGCCTCCCAGTGAGTGAAGCTTCCTTCCCCTCCCCCCGCCCCAATTCAGACTTGGCTGAGGATTATTTCTCATTGTTCTTCCAGGTGGAAGACACTCAATAAAAGTCTATGAGGGCTCTCAAAAAAAAAAAATTCCCCTTTCAAAGACAACATGCAATCTGATATAGGCTATACATGTACAATCATATTTACCATATTTCCATATTAGTCATGTTGTGAAAGAAGGATCAGAACAAAAAGGGAAAACCACAAGAAAAAAACCAAAACAACAAAAAAGAGAAAATAGTATGCTTTGATCTGCATTCAGACTCCATATCTCTTTCTCTGGATGTGGATAGCATTTTCTATTATAAGTCTTTTGGAACTATCTTAGATCATTGCATTGTTGAGAAGAGCTAAGTCTAACAAAGTCAGTGCAATGACTCACAATGTTGCTGTTACCGTGTACAATGTTCTCCTGGATCAACTTACTTCACTCAGAGTCAGTTCATGCAAGTCTTTCCAGGTTTTTCTGAAATCTGTCTCCTCAGCATTTCTTTTGGAACAATAGTATCCCATTACATTCATATACCACAATTTGTTCAGCCATTCCCTAATTGATGGGCATCCCCTAACATTCGAATTCTTTGCCACCATAGAAAGAGCTGCTATAAATATTTCTGTACATATGGGTCCTTTTCCCTTGAAAAGAGTGTATTTCAATCTGCACTCAGAGTTAATCATTTTTCCCTCTGGAGGTGGATGGCATTTTTTATTAAGGATCTTTTGGAATTATCTTGATCAGAGTTGCCAAGTCTTTCACAGTTGATCATCATTACAATACTGTTGTTACTGTGTACAGTGTTCTGGTTTTGCTCACTCCACTTTCCATCAGTTCATATAAGACTTTCCAGGTTTTTCTGGAAGCAACCTGCTCATCATTTCTTACAGGACAATAGTATTCCGTCACATTCATATACCACAATTTGTTCAGCCATTCCTCAATTGATGGGCATCCCCTCAATTTCCAATTCTTTGCCACCACAAAAAGAATTGCTATATTTTTGTACACATAGGTTCTTTTGTCTTTTCATTGATCTCTTTGGGATACAGACCTAGTAGTGGTATTTCTGGATCAAAGGATATGCAGTTTTATAGCCCTCTGGGTGTATCAATCCATTCTTAGCTGAAATACAAAAAGTGAGACCATTCACCAAAAACTCCCTTTTATCTCATGATCTCTCAGCTGCCTTTCCCTACTATACCCCTTTACTCACTATTGCCTTCTCATGTTTGATGGAGAGATGACTCTTTCATTGTCCCCTGAATTTCCAGTGCCTTGGCCTTAGATTACCTTCCATCTGCTCTGTATATATCCATAGGTACTTAGTTATTTGCATGTTGTCTCTCTCACTAGGAGTGGGAATTTCTTGATGATAGGGTTCATTCATTCGTTTTTCCTTTTTATTCCCAGCATTTGGTACCATGCTTGGCAAACAGTAAGGGCTTAATAAATGTTTTGATTGACTGGCAGACTGGAGTATACCTGGCTTCAGGAAGTACACAGTTCAGATTGGGTAAAAATTTGTGACACACAATTGTGACAAGGAAGCTTTGGCTATAAGAGGTGAAGTACAGAACCAAGACAAGTATTTGTTTGATGTTAGCAATATTTGAAAATTCTCCCCATGTTCATCTGATGCTTTGTGTCCTTGTTGGAACATATATGATTCAATATCATAAAATGTTTATGTGACATGGAGAGAATTTCCTTGAATTAAAAAATGTTTACTTGTAAAATGTATTAAAATGTCCCTTTCATTTCAGCTGTCCCCCATATTGCACCTGGATGGGCTGATTTTCTACAGTTGCTCCACTTTGCCTAGGAAAAGTGGCTTGCTCTTTTTCACACAGCTATATAATGCCAGAGCTGGGACTTAGAATTCAGTTCACCTGATTCCTAGTCAGATGTGCTTCCTACCACAGTAGACCAAAAAATGTTTGCTGAATGAACAAGCCTTTGTTGTTGTTAATAAGTTGTTTCAGTTATGTCTGACTCTTCATGACCCCAGTTGGAGTTTTCTTGGAAAAAATACTGGAGTGGTTTGCTATTTACTTCTCCATCTCATTTTACTGATAAGGAAAGTGAGGCAAACAGGGTTAAGTGACTTGCCCAGGGTCACACAAACTCGATTTGAACTCCAATCTTCTTGCCTCCACCCCCACTCCCATCCACTGTGCCACCTAGTCGCCCTGAACAAGCCTACATAGAATAAAAAATACCATATGGCAAAATCATGTATTAGATTAGTTTTTTGTGTCACTGTATATTATCCATACTTGTTCATACTATAAGATGAAATGGGAGGGTGGAAGGCTTAATGATTCCTAAGCATTTATCAGTACTCCACAATATGTAATAATATTTTCCTTTTTTTATGGTGAATTTAACAATCAACAAACACTTAGATATTCAAAGAACAAAAAAGAAGTTTTTTAAAAAGAAATAATCAACTTCCATGAGATACAATTTTTTAAAAAAAATATGTAAATGAGAGGGCAGCTAGGTGATGCAGTGGATGGAGCACTGACCCTGGATTCAGGAGGACCTGAGTTCAAACCCAGCCTCAGACACATAACACTTACTAGCTGTGTGACCCTGGGCAAGTCACTTAACCCCATTGCCTAGCAAAAAACAAAAACAAAACAAAAAATATGTAAATGAGATTAAACAAATATATATGAGATAATAATTGTAAAGCACAATGTTTGGCGCATAATAAGCATTTTATAAACGTTGGTTATTATTTTATTACAATTATTATATTAACACATATACAACATGTCCCAAAAGGTTTAGTAAAACCTTTACTAAGACTTATGGGACACCCTGGATACATAAACAATACTTTTTGATCATCTATGAACAACTCCCATGCAACATTCTTCATGACCACCGCCTCCTCCAGATAAAAGTGACCTTTCCCTCCTCGAATTTCGCATAGCACCTTGCCTGGATCTCCCCATTGCACTTAACTCATTCACTGGTTATCGGTTATTCGTATAAAACTCTCTTCCTTCTTTCCCACTCCCCACTGCAAACTCCAGGAGAGTAGGGCCTTGGTGTGTCCAAGACTAGTATGATACCTTTCATATAGTAGGTACTTAAATGTTTCCTGAACTCAGGTCCAAATGTATATCTAAACATTTAAATTAAATATGTTGTAAACTTTTCCGTGCCTTCACCATCTTCAGTGTATCTGCAGTGAGCCTAGTACAGAGCTAGGTAGGTAAGTGGGTAGACCATACATGTGTTTTTTAGTAATAGCACTGATGACCGCTACGTGGAAACCCTATAGCCTAGCATTAAGCCAAAGCACAAAGGAAACGCAAAATGGGGATTTGAATTCACATCTAAATGGCCAGTTTTAGAACCCTGGTATTTTTTCCCAGGCAACAGCCAGCCCACAAAGAAACCAGGAAATAGGGCTCAGGACACAATGTAATTAAGCTCCCAAGGTGCAAGTTAGTCAGACCCAGGCCCGCTGCAGCCCCCCTCCCCGGAGCTGTCCTGACTCTGCCCACCCCCAGGCCAACTGCAGTTCGCTTCTCGCTGCTCTTTTCCCAGCAAAGAGGAAAAAAAAACCCAAACCAAAACACCATTCTCCGGGCTCCGCCTGGGTTTTGTCCCTGCACCTTTCCCAGGCAACCGAGGCCGCCTTCGCCCCATAACAAGAGGAAGCTGCCAGGGAGGCAGGGCGCTCTCCCACTCATGTCTCGTCTGGCCGGACCAGACCGTCTCCTGTGGCCGGGGGGCGGCGCAGCCGCGCGGAGCTGGAGCTGGGCTCCATCACCGTCCCCGCCGCCGGGCCGGGCTCCCCGTAGAGGGCGCGGGAGACGGCTCCGCCCCACCGCCCTTCCCCTCTCCCGGCTCCCTGGATCCGAGCCGGGAGGAAATGATGTGTTGCTGCCTGGTTAATCACAGCTCCAGACACTCATTGGCGGAGCTCTCCACTGCCACTTCCTCCTCCTCCTCCTTCTCCTCCTCCCTCTGCTGCTGCTCCTGCTCCTGCTCTTTGCAACCGCCTCCTCCACCTCCTCCTGCTCCAGCTCGCGGGGGGAAGTTTTCTTCTTTTTGTAGCTATCTCCTTCGCCTCCTCTCGCGGACTGACTTCTTCCCCTTAGCTCCCGTCTTTTTTGCTCTCCTTCTTCTTCTTCCCATCCCGCCTGTGCCTCTGCACCTCTGGAAGTTTATTCCTGCAGCTAGCTCTTCTTCCTTCTCTTCCTCCTCCCCCTCCCCGCCCATTGCTCTTCTCCCCTCCTCCTCAAACAGCCCCCAACCCACCCTCCACCTTCTAGAGGCTGCTGCAAGCTTGCTTCTTGGCAAGAGATGTCGGGCTAAGGGCTGGGAAAGCCCCTGGCTCCGAGAGCATTGGCCCTGCGCAAAGCTCCATTGCACCAGCCACCGCTGCTCCATGGGCGGCTAGCCCCTAGTCCTTTACCCAGGGAGAGTTCCGGGGCTCGCCGGCTGCACCGCCCCGCCCCGCCCCGCACCACCCCCGGGGGCTGCCTGACTGTCCGCCCGCACAGCCAGGCTGGGCTGCGGCACTCCGCCTTACCTACACCTTACTCCAGGATCCAGAGGTGAGGAGGGAATGACCAGCAGGGGCTGGGAGGTGATGGATCTGGGCTGGGGGGGGGTGGTGGCGGTGTGAGGGAAAAGCGAGGCACAGTGTGGCAATAAGGGTGGGTGTATGCTTCGCCCCCTTCATTCTCTCTTCTCTTCCCAAAGCCTGATACGCTCACAGTGCAGAGCTGGGAAATAGAGCTTGTGTTGCTTGGGTGGGAGCTGAACTGCTGGTGGTGGGTTATAGAGAAAGGCAGAGAGAAAGAGACCCAGGGTGGAATGGTTGTTTTGCTTTCCCCTGCTTGTTGAGGGGCCTCAGCGTGTGACTGCGACTTGTAGACTGAGCCCGGACGTGTATGCAAAGCGCACACCTTTCTGGCTCTGTTCTCCCTGTAGTAAAAGCGAGCGGTGAATCTGCCCCCACCCCTGAAATATCAGTCTCTTCCAGGAGGAATTTTCTGCTGGAGAGACAGAGCCAATAAACTCTGCTCAACTCCCTCCCTGCCTCCAGTTCCTCCTATCTGCAGTTTTAAAAGCTTCAAAGCCAGGAATGTGGGATTCATCTTCCGATCCCCAGAAGGCAAATGTGGTTACAGATGTTGCATGTTACTTTGCCAAGTTTAAAACCCTTCCTTCAACATTGTAACCATAACAGTAAGGAGAAAACCTTGGAGAAAACCTTGGGCTCACTTAAGAAACATATCTTTGGCTTGGGACTGATAGATTCAGGAACTTCCGTCGACTTCTAGACTAATTTAACTCTCGTCTGGTGGAGCCAAATATTTCTTCAGTGTGCAAATCAACTCTCTCTCACAGCCTTTTTTTTGGAGGGTGAGGGGTGGGTGAAACCTATTGCTTTAGAGAAGGGTGGCACTTACGAATGGATACCCATTATAATATTTAACAGAAAACAGTTATTGTTGAATGTAGTAATTAGTTTATTTCTTTGAAGCACTATAAAGGGACAAAATAATACATTTTCATTGGCCTCCTGAATGTCATTGAAATATTACCCCTGGCTTTTATAAAACCAGTCATTAATTGAAACACAGCAAAGTAGTTCTAAGAACAAACCTAGGAAGTTTTGCCTCTACTGTACTCTCTCCTCTTCCCTTTCAGTATGCTTAAATAGGAAGGGGTCGAGGTTGGGGTGATTTGAAATGGAAAACCTTAAATGGAAATAATGTGTTGTGCTGTGGCGCAGACCAGTCCAGGTGGAGTGCCCATAATGGAGAGGCCCAGCTGAAATGAAAAGAATGAGAGACAGTTCAGGGCAGTGGAAAGGACATTGAATTTAGAATCATAGACTTGTGTTCAAGTCCTGTCCATCACTTGTAAGGTCTTGAGTTATGTAACCTTTCTGGGCCTCAGTTTCCTCATTTGTAAAATTAGGAAGTTGGACTACAATCTATAATCCTGTGTCTGGAGAACCCTAGAAGCCTGCTAGATTCTTTTCTTTTTTGTTATGATTAAGGTCGTTTTACTTTACACCTGAGAATCAAAAACTCATTTTATGCCAAAATGTTGGAATTAATAATTGCCTTTACATGTCCGTTGGTTGTTTTGGGAATATTTAAAATCTGTGGATACCCAGTACTGATCGCAAGGCAAAGGGCTTTTGGTTCTTAGATTTGGGTCACACATGGTCTTTTTCTGTACCACCAAATATAGTTAGAGGAAGTGTTTGTTGATAGTGGGAAGACTGAGAATTGTGATCTTTGGCAATTATTTTAAAACATTTACCAGTTGAAATGGGCAGTTTATGTAATGTGGAGGCCTAGTTAGCTTTCTAATTTAAAACATCTAGGGCATGAATATCCCATATTTAGGTAAATTATTTAGATACCCCTTCAAGTGGGGATTTGTTCATTCAACAAACACTAAGCAATGTGTTGGATTCTGTGCTAGACACTAGAGATACCAAATTAATTAATAAGTGACTCAGTCCCTGCCCTCAAGGAGGGAAAAGACTTTGCATTATAGTACATATTTTTTAATGCACTTTTTGGGGTCTTTTTTTATCACCATTGCCCTGCCATGCATTAGGTGATTAATAAATGCTTGTTGATTGATTGCCACTATCTATAGTTGGCCTGTTAAATCACAGAGTGAACGTTCATTTTTACCCTAGTTCATATTGAAGCAATTCCTGTGACAATGGAGATAGTCCCAACCTTGTGGGATTAGATCAATTAGAAATGACTACGAAAAATGATAGAAGTATTCAAGGTCATCAAGCAAAGACAGAATGAGGACCTCCCTATAGTAGATATTTGGGCACTCAAACTCCCTCTGCCTAGTCTGCTGTTGAATCCTTGCACCCTAGATGTTGTCCTTGAACACACGTCTCTATGCCATACCTTACTTAATGACTTCATCAGCACTACTTTGGGTGTACTGGATTAGCTGAGCTGCTTATAAGTAGAAGACTTTCGATACAAATTACTTTGTAATATTGTAGGAGGACTCCAGCTCACCGTTTAAAGCAATTCATTATAAGGATGAAACAAAATTTGATCCTGGCTGTTTTACTTTTGCCCTACATTCCCTTCCCCCATAACAATATAGTTTCCAAAATAGTAACATGGGTATAGTAGAGTGCACTTCTCTAAAAATATGAATTGTAAGATTCAGAGGCACCCAATATAAATAGCCAGGATCTTATTGGCAACTCTTTGTAGTGTATAATGCATCAAAGTACTTTCAGATACTAATTTGAAAAGTAGTTTAACCCGATGCTAAACATCATTGGGAATGCAACACTAGTATTTTAAGTCATTTGGTAAAGCTTTGACAGAATCAGACCAACAAGGCCAAGAAATGAAGCCATCAGACATTTTAATTGGCATCAGAGTCTCAGGTTTTTTTTTCTTTTAAGCAAGTATTGGGCAGTGTCTTTATTCCTGGAAATTAATATTTTGAATTAGGTTTCCGGGTACAAAACGGCTTCTTTGAACTGAAGTGAAAACTTTGTATTTCTTTCTGTAGCTAAGGCCAGTTCCCAGAAGTCATAAATTGAAGATTTTCTGGAATAGTTTACTTCTTTCCTTGAGATTGGGCCAGGTTCTGCTCTTACCGGGCAGCTAGGTGATGAAATGAATAGAGTACTGAGTCTGTAGTCAGGAAGACTTATCTTCCTGGGTTCAAATCTGGTCTCAGACACTAGCTGTGTGACCCTGGGCAAGTCACTTAACCCTGTTTGCCTCAGTTTCCTTATCTGTTAAATGAGCTAGAGAAGGAAATGGCAAACTACTCCAGTATTTTTGCCAAGAAAACCCCAACTGGGGTCATGAAGAGTTGGACACAACTGACTTGAACTGCTTAGGTATTTGGTGTATGTCTGTACCTTCTAAGAATCAAAGCAGGCATGGCCTGGTGGACCAGGAGTTAAAATTTTTGAGCCAATTTCATGTCATTTAAATATGATGGCAAATCTTGTCCTTCAGAAGAAAGGCATTTGAGATTGTACTTTCCCCACAGTATCAAGCAATTAAAGAGATCCAGTAATTTCCTTTCTCTATAAAAGTCCAAACACTCCATCAACCCCCAACCTATTTCACAGTTGAATAATATTCTCTAATAGTATGGGCAGCCCTGGAAATATGAGATTGTTTATATGTTCAAAAATTCTTAATTGATCCATGAGCATATTGAATTCCTGGAGCCATGACTTTTCATTTATTTAATTTTCTAGTTTCAGTATCTGACCATCTTCCATATTGTCTTTCCCTTAGGGTTGCTCAATTTTTTGTTTGCTTTCTAAATTTGGCCTTG
This sequence comes from Phascolarctos cinereus, assembly GCF_003287225.1. NCBI lineage: Eukaryota > Metazoa > Chordata > Mammalia > Diprotodontia > Phascolarctidae > Phascolarctos > Phascolarctos cinereus. The sequence continues at coordinate 233,447,645 of NW_027556098.1, forward strand.
ATTTTTGTCAGTGTGAATGACACTTTATAAGTTAGGCGCCATAGTGGATTTTGTACTGAACCTTGGAGTCAGCAAGACTTGAGTTCAAATCCTCTCGCACACTAGTTCTGTGTATTCTGGGCAATGTCTTAATAACCCTAGAAAGATCAGGTGATTCAGGTGTTTTTTAAAGAAACTTTAAACTCATAAAGGTTTAGGTATTTCTTCTTCATGACATTTTCTCTAGTTTTATTTTCAATGTTCCTTAGCATTTACAAACAACAAAAAGAAACAAAACCTGTGGTCCTTTTCGCACAGCTAGATGGATCAAATTCTGCCTCAGACACACCTACTAGCAGGGTGATCCTGGGCAAGTCACTGAATCTCTGTTTGCTTCAGCTTCCTCAACTGTAAAATGGAGATAATAATTGGATCAACCATACCTGGTTGTTATTGGTGTCAAATGAGAACATATATGATGTGCTTTGAAAACCTTAAAGTACTATATGCATGCTAGTTATTATCAAAATTAATATTAACAACAACAAGAACAACAAAAATTAGCTTTGAGATTGGTATGTGTGGGGTAAATCATGCCAAATTTAGTAGCTTAATCTTCTGAAGCTCAAATTTTGGGGAGTGACTTGGGGTAAGAATTAGCCTTGGGAACTAGTATTCCTCAGACACTTACTAGCTGTGACCCTGGGCAAATCATTTAATCCTGTTTGCCTCAGTTTCCTCATCTGTAAAATGAGCTACAGAAGGAATGGCACACCACTCCAGTATCTTTGCCAAGAAAACCCCACATGGGATCATACAGAGTTGGGCATGACTAAAAAGACTCAACAAGAACTATTCCCCTGTTCAACCATTCCCCTGTTTCGCCTGTATGCTGCAATGGAGGAATCCCTTATTTTCAGGAAGACCTCTGGGGCTGACTTTTACAACTTTCATTGATCTTTCTTCCTTCTTTGAAGTTCTGTAGTATTTATTACCAAAACCATTCATTTTGGAATTTGACCATCTACTCTGTGGCACAGGTTTGGGGCTTTTTGGATGGGTCTCCATCCTGTCTCCCCCTTAGGGTCTGGGTAAATATGTGAGCGTATTTTTCTAGTCCCTGACTCAAGTAATAAGGTACTTGCACATACTAAGGGTTCAGTTAATATACTGTATCCTTGGCGTTTTGAAATTTTATACAGCTGTAAAGCTGTATAAACTTTACTTTAACATAGTATTCTAAACAGTTTGCAATTAAAACTCATTACATTTACAGTGCCTATGGTGGATAGAACTTAGAAGACCTTTATTTTCATTTCTCAGAGCATACATCTGTGCTCCCTTGTAGTTCTATATAGTATTGGAAATGTTCGGAGGACTGAACAATGGGGGTGGGTGAGAAAGAAGAGAAACACGAAGGACTGCAAGATCAGCTACCTGGGACCCTGGTACTTCCAGCAGCTGATTTGTTGGACTTTTTTTTTTCTAGAAAGGCAGAGGAGCAACCATTGACTGCCACCATGCTTGTATAGTTATAGAGATGCTTTTCAGAATAAAACTGGGACTTTTTCTTCCAGCCTGGGTTATTGAAAGTTATTAGACCTCTCTTTTAGCTTAAAAAAGAAAACTCTTATTGAGGAAGTGGAAACAAAATGACAGGAAGATGGCATGTGGTTGGAAGGTTTAAAGCTGGGGAAAATTGGGATGATTAGTAGAGAGGTGGGTGGACACTGAGAGAAATCTGTCTTGGAGGGAAAAAAAGTGGGCAGTGAAAAGTGGAGGAAACTATTGAGGATTGGAGGCATGGAAGGTCCTTTGAAAAGCTTTCATGGACTATTTTGAAGGATGTAGGTTTTTGGATATCTTCCTTTAATTTAGTATATCATCAGATTGCAGCTGTTGATGCATTGAATTTTATAGTCTAAACCTGTGTACTCACTAGTTTCTTTTTTTGTGCTACTATTTTCAAAGTAATTTGACAAACATTTATTAGCCACTTATTAATTGTGTATTTTTGGCGAGGCAATATGGTACAGTGGAAGGTGGGCTGAATCAAATCCTGCCTCTGACACTTAGAACCTTGGGCAAATGGCTTAATCTTTTGCCTTAGGTTTCTTTTGAGGAGAGAGAGAGAGAGAGAGAGAGAGAGAGAGAGAGAGAGAGAGAGAGAGAGAGAGAGAGAGAGAGAGAGAGAGAGAGAGAGAGAGAGAGAGAGAATGAGAGAGAGAAGGTTGAATTAGATGCCTTTCAGTTTTAAACTATGATCCTTTGTGGAAAACACTGATTTAAACATATTTATTAAAAAAAAAGAACTATAGTATATATCCTAGGATTAACAGATGCTTGAAAGAAAATCCCTGAAGGATTGGTACCAGGTTATTGAAACCAAACAAAATTGAATTTGAACCCTTTTCTTTTTGAAGTTATGCATGAGTAACCCATAGCCTACGATGAGTCTAAGGAAGAGTCCCTGGAGTTTACATTTTAGAAAGCAGTTGAACTATTGAATCTTGAATGGGACTAGTTTGTAATTATGCACATTTGTTCATTGGAATGAGAAAAGTTTTTGTGTGGGCTTTAAAGATTCCCCTAAGATTGTCTCTCTTGGGCCCTCACCCTGGTGCTCTCCTGGAAAAAGGGTTCTTGTAGGGCCCTTTAAATCAGATTAAGGTGACTTAAGGAGAGCAAAGCTGTGCCTTGAAACTGCTTCATCATCAGTTATTTCTTGAATTGTAGTACAGCCAAAAATATCAAGAGGGGTCTGACTGATTAAAACTAGGAAGGGAGCCACTTGTCTGCATGTTGTGTTTGGGTTCTACTTGAATTGGCAGGTGACTTAAATTAGTAAAAGGGTTGAAAACTTGCTGAGTTAGATAATGAGTATCTAAGAAGGATGAGAGTTTGGGTAGGGTTGGCCATAGGTCTTGAAACAGGGTACAGGAGGCTTCATTCACCATATTTAATCTTCCATCAAAAAATCATCTTAATAAGAGTATGTAGGAGCTGAATTATTTTACTAACTAGTTAGTGTGGCATGTTGCCAAGGGTTTCTTTCTATTAAAAAAAAATTATCCTTGGAGGGTAAGGAACCCAAATCACAGAAGTTCAATTTTTGATAACAGTTTGGGGTCCTGAGTGAACACCTGTTATAGTATCAAAGGCAGATAGGCAGTCTGGTGAATCATCCTGTTACCTGATGGAGATGTCTATCTCATCTGGCTTTACTCAGGGAAATCTTAGCAGTGTGATTTAGTGATTATTCAATTTAATTAAATCTAGCGGCTCCATCTTAGAAGTTTATTTAGGGCCTATTCTGTAGGAGGCACCCTGCTAAGGGATCTGAAGATGACAAGACAGTTCCTTCCTTCCTAGAGTTTACTTTTTACTTGTTGATTAAAGACTGCTTGATCTTTGGCCGTTTTAGGTTGGAATTGCAGCCTTTTGAAATTTAGATTCATCTTGGCCTTATCTTGTTGTTTACTAAAGGATTTCCTCCAACTCTTTGTCTTTCAGCATTTGACCCTTTGATTGGGCCAGTCTCACTGATATCCTCTGGGATATCAACAATCCATTAAAATTAGGACATTTCAAGCACAATCTTGTGACTTTCCTTATATTCTCCTGAAATGGGTAGAGTCCTTGTGAATCACTTAGAAAGTAATTTCTTTCCCACTAATCTCATTTTTAACCCAATTATTTACTCTTAATTAGGCAACAGCTTTTAAATATTGCCCTTTGTGCATAGACTTTGTTTTTTCCTTATGTACTTGTGAGACAGTAAGGGGTCTTGGAAAGGCCCTTGTACTAGGACTAATTAGTCTAGAGTACTGGATCTAAAGTCTGGAAGATCAGAGTTCAGCCAATCTCAGGTACTTATTAGCTGTGTGACCCTGGGCAAGTCACTTAACCTTCAGTCTCAGTTTCCTCCACTGTCAAATTAATAGTACATACTTACAAGGGTTGTTGTAAGGATCAAAGATGTTAATATTTGTAAAGCCTTTTCTAGCCTTTAAGCACCATATCATGACTAGCTGTTATTAAGGTTGAATTTTGTATTTAGATCATAAGTAAACAATGGTTCAAGCAAATTCCAGCCTCAAATAAAGGTGGAAATTTATAGTGATTATTGCAAATTTCAAGGTATTTCACAAATAAGGATCACTTCGTATTTTGGTTTTAGCAAAATAAATATTCGAATAGCTTAAGCCTGGAATATCACTGTTAATGTTATTCTTTCTCTTACCAATCATAGATATACCTTAGAGGGCATCTAGCCCTACCCTCTCATTTTGCAATGAGAAAAGTTTAAGCCTAGAGAGGTAGAATGATTTGGCCAATCTCTCTAACACTTAGAAAAACTGTCAATTGAATACAGGTCTTCTTACTCCAAATTTGGGGCCCTTAAGTGCGGCAGTGGATAGACTGCTGAGCCAGGAGTCTGGAAGACTCATCTTCTCTAGTCAAATCTGGCCTCACTTCCTAGCTGTGTGACCCTGGGCAAGTCACTAATCCTATTTGCCTCAGTTTCCTCATCTGTAAAATGAGGTGGAGAAGGAAATGGCAAAGCACTCCAATATCTTTGCCAAGAAAACCCCAAATGGAATTCCAAATGCAGTCCATGCACTTTCCATTCCACTTGGTTCCTTCTTTTTCTTGGCTTCTCAAAAAAGCAGCCCTCTGGTTTCTCATTATAAAGTATTTGGGAATGTTCAGTTGGTTTAGGTAAATAGATCCTCTTTCAAGAGAACTTTTGCTTATTCTCCTTATTCCTTGTTTTAAAGAGAGGAAGAATTCTTTAAATGCAGAATGTTGTGAAATAAATGTTGGAAGATGACAGTTACCTTATATAGTGTGACAGATTCCAATATACTGTGACTCCCCTTTCCACCCTCCCCCATAATAAAATATCCAGTGTATATGTCATTTCACAAGTTTTATATCTATTTTAGAATTAAATTATGATCTGAGAGTTGCACATTTTAGAAAATGGTTTTAACTGCACATCAGCTGACATTAAAAGGTAATGAAATATATTAGATTTGGTCTGTGTCTAATTTTAATTTTTGATACATTTTCAAATAGCCTCTTATGATACATTGCAGATAGTTTGGATGGCTATGATTTTAGTAGGCCTATTGAAGCAGATCTTGAAGATTTGTTTAAGTTTTAATCATCAGAAGGATTCTGTAGAAAGTGTATTAAAGGCAGCTAGGTGGACAGTGAATAGAGTGATGGACTTGGAGTTAAGAAGAACTGAGTTCGAATTCCAAACCATTCCTTCAAGTCATTTATTCTCATTTAGCCTCAGTTTCCTCATCTGTAAAATAGGGGGTTGTTTTGAGGATCAAGAGGTCCCATACGGTTCCATAGAAATGCTAGCTATAAAGTATGAACATTTTGAAAGTTACATCTCATCTGTTGACTGTTGGAAGATGATCTAGATTTTTTTTTCCATCATAGAGCCAAAGTTGCTTTCCCCCCCTTATATGCTGTAAATGCAGGTACTTGCTGCTTATGAGTAGTTTGTAAAACTGTATAATGAGTAGAACATTCCTTAATGTCTTCCAAAATCCTTACAAAGTACTGATCTCCAAACTTATTCTAATCAACCAAAAGTAACTCCTTGTTTAGTAAAAAGTAGCATCTTAATGGCTCCCTATCTTGGATATATAAGGTAAGGTTAACAGCCATTAGGCCGAGTGTTCCCTTCTGGTCTTGACTGCCAGGATGGCTTATGGGATCCTTTAGAACCAACCTAGGAAGTTGGAGAAGTTGGTACCTGTGAGGGAAACATTTACCAGCACACCCATGAGCATAAGTTATTAATAAATGTTTGTTTGACCTCTCATAAAATTGGATAATAATCCCTTACATACTTGCCCATCTCAGAACATTTGTTGTGAGCCTCAAGCAAGTTAATACAGGTAAAGAGTTTTTCAAAGTTTTAACTTTGAAGAGTTATATAAAAATGTAAATTGTTTCTGCTTTTATGATACCTTACTGGGGAAGGTGTAAATTCTTTCCCTCCCATCTTTTTCTAAGAAGCCTCAGCTGTGCTCCTGGATTAGAATTTTTCCCTTTGTACTATTTTTTTGTTTGTTTTTCTAACCATTTACCAAGGTTCCCATGCCCTGCAGTATGTTTGCACTCTGTGAGGGGCACTAAAGAACTCTAACATGTTCTCTCTCTCTCTCTTTCTCTCTTTATATCTATATATCTATATCTATGGGAAGGAAGGCTAGGATCCATTCTAGAGGCTTAGTTTTGAGGAATATCAATTCTCATAGCTTGGGTATTTATTAGGCACCTACTATATGCCAAGCAGAGGAAGTCCAACAGATAGAATATTGGGCCTAGAGTCGGGAAGACCTGAGTACAAATCCTGCCTCAGATATTTCCTAGCTGTGTGACCCTGAGCAAGTCACTTCACTTCTGATTGCGTGACAGAATGGATCTACTGGTGGAGGAAATGGTAAAGCACTCCAGTATCTCTGCTAAGAAAACCCCAAATAGGGTCATAAAAGGTTGAACACCACTGAAAAACAACAAATATACCGGGCACTATGCTAATCCCTGGAGACACAAAAGAGACAAAAGATGATCCCAAGGAATTGTGACCATCCGTAGTGTCTTGAGGTCTATACTTTTCTGTGCAATGGGGTCAATTTCAAGGAACTCACAGTGGAATGAGGGTTATAGCTTTCAAACAGCCATGAACAAACAAGAGAAAGACAAGATGAATTGGAAATGATCAGTAGAGAGAAGGCACTAGCAATAAGGGGGTTTGGGAAAGGCATTTTGCAGAAGGTGGGGTTTTAGCTGAGACTTGAAGAAGGCCAGGGAAACAAAGAGGCAGGTGAGGGAAGATGGAGCTTGATCCAGGCATGGAGGACAGCCAGGGAAAACTCAGTCAAGAAGCCATTGTTGGTGGAAGAAGACTGGAGAGGTAGGGAGGGGCCAGGATATGAAGGACTTTGAAAGCAAAACTGAGAATTTTACATTTGATTCTGGGAGTAATAGGGAGACACTGGAAGTTTATTTAGTACCAGAGTGAAATGGTTAGACCTTTGTTTTAGGAAAATCACTTTAACAACTGAATGCCACATAGATTTGACTGGGGAGAGGCATAAGACAGGGAAACCAACTGTCAGCCTATTGAAATAGTTCAGGACAGAGGTGAAAGTGGCCTTGCCAGGGTGATAGAAGTTTGTGAGGAGAAAGAAGAGTGGTATACGAGAGATTTTATAAGGGGAGAAATTATAGGACTTGATACCTGTTTGGATATGGGTTGATGGGTGGAGGAATGGAATGGATAGTAAACTAAGCTGCCATTACCTTATGAAGTTCTCCTGATCATCACTTTTGTCTCAAGCAGAACCCGATAGAAATTCCTACTCACGCTTCTTCAAGCCTGGCACTCAAAGTTACCATTAAGAATCTGGCCCTGGAATTCTGATTCTCTGCATTTGAGAGTTGAATGGGGGTGAGAGATAGAAAGCCTTGTAATGCATTGAGCACCTGTTCTGGAAATATGGAGACATTTTGCCAAGACCACAATCAGGGAGGGTGAAGGGATAATTCAAATCGGGTCATGTCTTAAAAGGAAGAAAAGAAACCCTGAAACCTTCTTTCAACTTTAATTAGCAACATAACAGCACATTATAGGACAACTTTCTCTACCAAACTAGAGTCTGATAGAGTGTAATCACTTTTGAAAGTCATGTCTGGGAGCCAAGTGTGCATTAGATTAAATTTTTAAAATTTTAATTTTGATGTTTGAGGGGTGGGAGGATTGTCAGAGGCTGAACTGACAAAGTTTTGACTACTTTGCACCTTCTCACATTAAAATTTCAAGCTGATGATCCATTATGGCTGGAGGCATTTTTTCCATAGAAGAAATTTAAATGGATAAGTTAATGTTTGGTCATTGAATAACACTGTGTTATCTATACCTGTTTCCTTTGAGAATAAAGCTCTAGCTTTCCTCTTTCTACTTTGCACTGGCTTTTCTGAAGTGATCTAAGTCATTTCCTGCAAAACCAGTAATCTGGTCCAATCATAAGTACAAGACGAACACTATGCTGATTCATAATAGTGAAGTGGATTCTGCAGACCCATTGTTAGTAGTACTCCAGCTTTTGAGAGGCAGCATCAGAGTACTAAGCTAATACTTGGAACCTAGCTTTGGAAATCACACAGGGGTCAGATGCCCACTTTTTCTGTTAACTGTTACAGGACAGTCTAGATTTGTTTTTCCATAGAGATTTTGGTCTAGTTGCTCCCCCCACCCCCACCCCACCCCATCCCAATATGCTGCAAATGTATACTTGATGCTTATGGCTTATAGTTTATACAACCTTATGTTATATAAGTAGAGCATTCTTTATCCTCAGAAACCCCTTCAAGTTGGTGGAATTGTGCATAGAGCCTCTTTTTGTATACCCAGTGCTTAGCACTTAGTTGGTGTTTAATAAATGCTTAATTGCTTGATAGATCACTAGGCCTACAGTTAGGAAGACCTGAGTACAAATCCAGCCTGAAGTCACTTACTAGCAGTGTGACCTTGGACAAGTTTCTTAACCTCAGTAGCCTCAGTTTCCCCAACTGTAAAATTAGGATCATAATAGCACATATCTTTCAGGATTGTTGCGAAGATGAAATGAGATAATATTTGAAAGCATAGTGCTTGCCTGGCACATAGTAGGTGATGTATAAATGCTAGCTATTTTTATTTGTTAGTTTATTTACTTCTTCATTTACTTATTTATTAATCTACCTATCTTTACATATATTTGCTTATTCATTTGGTTATTTTAAAAATTGTCATTAAGACTTCAGTCTTGCCTTTGCCATTTAGTGAATTGTGACCAGCTGTCATATCTTGAGGTCTTTATGTCTCTGCACAATGGGGATAATACTACTTTCTACCTTACAGGGTTAATTGTCAGGATCAGATGAGATATACAGTATATGGAAGAATTTTGTAAACTGCTTAGATTATATAGCATTACTATGAACTTTCTGTTGCTTTACCATTGATGATTGTGGTCTTGAGTGGAGCTGTAGACAATTTATGTAAGACTAAATAGTGGTGACTTTCTCAGTCCATCAAACAGTTTTTCTCTGGTGTTAATTGGCTCCTGAATTGTTTATTAGATTTTATGGAAAACACTTAAAAAAGGGTTGAACAATCTATTACTATTACTCCTAATACTGGTTTATTAGTATCCTAAAGTTCCTCATATAAATAGAGCCTATCAAATTTACTTTATAGTTATATTCATTGTTGTTGTTCAGTTGGTTTGCCATTTCCTTCTCCAGTGTGCTCCCATTTTATAGATGAGGAACTGAGGCAAATAGGGGTTAAAGAACTTGCCCAGGGTCCCACAGGTAATAAGTGTCTGAGGCCAAATTTGAACTCATCTTCGTGACTGCGGGCTCAGTGCTGAATTCACTATACCACCTAGCTTCCCCAGCTGTATGCATACAAGAAATTAAAGGAATACTTAAAAGAGTAAAATGATGAGTAGTTATCTAAAATGTTATTTTTGAAGGAGTTGATTTAGCTGAGACTGAAATCCCACCCCATGTTTTTAGAATAAATATTGCTGTACAACCAAATTTTTATATTCCTTGTTTTGATTAATAAATAATAGCATTATCTAGTATGAAATTAGGAAAAAATATTAGTTTTATTGTTTAAATTATGCTTCACTGAATGGAGCAATTGGATGAGAAATTTTAAAAGTCTCTTCTCTATATTTATATTGCACCCTTTATTTTCTTTTAGTTGATTATAAATGGGTTGTTAATTGTAAGATACATTGCTTTAGGCAGATAACTCTTTTAAACATCATTTTTTTCTGAATGGTGTCCTTTTTCATTATAATTTTTTATATCACATAGAAATGACTCAAAACACACACACATACATATATAGATATATAGATGTAGATAGAGATAGATTGAGAGAGAGAGAGAGAGAGAGAGAGAGAGAGAGAGAGAGAGAGAGAGGGAAAGAGAATATCTTCTGTACCAAAAAGCCAACCCCCAACAAGCCATCATTTATTTATATATATATTGGCACAGTTCTGGTGATCATCCCTTGTCTTTATCTGAAATATCTTCATTGTTACATTGTTATATCTTTAGAACCAAAAGACCCTTAGGGCTGGAAGGGTAACTTAGGAAGAGGGCATCTAAGTGACTTGCATAAGGTATTAGTGGCAGTGTTGGTGACTGGGGTCCTTCTATCATAGTACACTAATCAATTTCCCTAGCTTGGGTAGGGATTTTTTTTTAAGGATTCATATTTAGTGTATTTGTATGGTTTTTGGTATAATAAATATTTTCAGGAAGATTATAAAGTTCATTCAGAATATAGGTACAACCTACTGACATTTCAAGTAGGCTGTATTCTAAAAGATTGGTACACGCCATTCAGAAAATTGTGGGTCATTGGTAAACTTTAACAGATTTTTTTCAGTAGATAGGAATACACTAACATAAACAGTGCAGGATATAGCTAACATGAGAACTCTTTCCACCAAACACCTTCAATGTGATTTAGTAGATAAAATTTAGGGAGTTACTTGAAACAAAATTTTTTGAGACTTGCCCAAGGTATTAGAGTTGGAATTTGAACCCACATCTTCTGAACTTTGAGGCCAGCACTCTGTCCATTATACCATACTGCCACTATGTTATCAGTAAAAAGATCTGTAAATAAATCTATCTGAACAATTGAATTTAAAAAATAGTTCTAATAGTTTTGTATGTAATGCTTGTCTTGCAGGGAATACAATTAACATTTTATCTGCATCTTCCCTATAATCTTTTCATGCAGTGTAAAACACTACAAGATCTGCACACAGAGTTCGTAAGGATTGTTTATTTGCAGGTTTTAATGCTAAAATATTTTCCTTTTACATGTGACTGATTTGAATAGTAGGGTTAGAGATGGAATTGGATAGATTTGAAGGGGTCATCAGAAGACCATTCTTAAAATTTATGCGGTTGTTTTAGGCATCAAATTTAAAATTTTCCTCCCTAATTTCTCATGAAGTAAAAGATCTAAAACTTTTTTTTTTATTTTTGGTTTGGAGGGTAGATGGTATTGTTGCTGCAGTCACTAACATGTATTTCCAGTTTGCCTCTTAACCTCTTGCTTCCTTCATCCTTAACTGCCACTAGGAATTCTCTTCCTCATTCCAAACTTGGATTCTGCTTCAGCTCAGTCCCTCCCTTCTCTGCTCCCATATTCCATGTGTTTTCCTATTAACCCTGCTGGAGGTGGTCTGTGGAGTTAAAGCTTTTTTCTTCACCTGTTTTCTGCTTCTTCCTAACTGAAATATTATTACTTGACCCACGTTTCAGCTTGTGCTCTGTGGCTTTCAATGGAGGCTTCACTCTTTCTTGCTTCTCTTTTCAGAAATTGAAAGGAGAAACAGACTGTGACCCATTTACTTATTCTTTGTCTTCCAGTACCACTTCCAAGTCACCGATCTATCAAAAACCCTTTCTGGTTTAAAATCCTACTCCATCAGATTTATACTTCCTTTCTTTATTTATAGCATATTTCTGTCTTAAGTTTGCATACCTTGAGGTGCCACATAAATGTGGATTGTAATATTATTATAATTATTATTAGCGTGACTGTCATACCCAACTTTCATTTTTTCTCCCTTTTCCATCTCTTGTCTCATTTTAGGTGAACTTCAACATCATATTGATGATACTGAAGCAAGTGTCTCAGCTGGTTTAATTTTTTCCTCTGAGGGTTTTTACTGCTAGAAAACAGATGGGTAAAAATAACAAACATGGGGAAAGTTACTAGAAGTCTCAAAAGTCTTGCAATGCATCCATTGGAATGTAAATAGAATTAGGTTCTGATCTTTCTTGGCTCCCACTTCCTCAACAATTACATCATATTAAAAGTATTGCTCAATCCCTGTATTTTTCCTCTTAGGGATGGTGCTTCTGAATCTCCCTTCTGGATAGATGAAGGTGGCTCTCTCTTTATTTCCCTCCTATTTTATCTTTTGCACTTTTCCACCGCTTCCCCTAAATGGAAGAGTGGTAAAAAAAAAAGACCACGGAAAAGTGATTGATGGTAGTAGCACTGACTCATTGTGCCTCTTCTTCCAGTATCTTTCAGACCCTAGATTATGTTATGTTGTATATTATGAGGTTATTTTGGAGAGTCTAGGATTTTTAAGAATCAGTCAATGAAAAAGTATTTATTAAGTATCTGCTGTGTGCTGGTAGTATGCTAGGTATGAGGCAGTTTTTCCTATCAATTAGGAACTCTTTAAAATTTTAATAAGAAGATAGATGTTTCTTAATTTCCAGAACCAAGTTCAGATCCTAACTCTGTTCCCTATTGCCACTTATTACCTTAATGACCTTTGGCAATTTGAGTAACCTTTTGGGGCCTCAGTTTCTTCATTTGTAAGATGCACGATTTGGACTAGATCAGGGGTTCTTAATCTGGGGTCTGAATTATTTTAAAAAAATATTTTGGTAACTTTCAGTATAGTTAGTTTCCTTTGTAGTCCTGTGTATTTTTTTTTAAAATCATTTTAAAACATATTTGAGTTATCTTAAATGGGATATCTCTTACTGTCTCTTCTTGCAGGGTTTAGTTTGTGATATATAGGAATGCTAATGATTTATGTTTTATTATGCTACTTTGCTGCAATTATTGTGTCAGCTAACTTTTTAGTTGAGTCTGGGATTTTCTAAGTATGTCATCATATCATCTACAAAAAGAGATAGCTTTATTACCTCATTCCCTATTCTGATTCTGTTTCTTTTTCTTCTCTTATTGTTATTGCTACAATTTCCAATACAACATTGAGTAATATTAGTGACAGTGGGCATCCTTGTTTCATACCTGATCTCACTGGGAAGGCTTTTGGCTTATGCCCATTACAAAGAATGATTACTGATGGTTTAAGGTAAACGTTTTTGTATCAATTTAAGGAAAAACCCATTTATACCTATACTTTCAAGTGTTCTTAACAGAAATCAGTGTTGTACTTTATCAAAAGCTTTTTTTATCTGTTGATAAAATCATAATTTTTACTTGTATTATTGATATAATAAATTGTGGTAATAAGTTTCTTTATGTTAAACCATTCCTGCTTCACTAGACTGCCAAAGGGATCCATAACACAAAAAAAGTCAAGCACTCTTGGACTGTATGGTCTATGAATGCTTTCCAGTCCTAAATGATATGATTCTTGAGATTGAGAGGTGAAAAAGAAAAAGGGAAAGGTGCTAATTATAAATCCTTGAGTGAAACTGAGAAAGTGACAGTGGGGGAAGGGATAGGGAAAAGACATCACTGACTGGCTAGTTTTCTGAGTCCACAGAGGTCTAGGTTCCTCAGCCTTGGGGAAATCTACTTAATTGTAAAGCTTTGAGTATTATCCTCCCCCCTCCTTTTTTTTTTTACTTGCTTGGAAACATTTCTTTTGAGCTTTTCAAAACTATTAGACATACATACTGTAATTGAAAGACTTGATTACTCCTTCATTATGTAATACTTAACTAAACACTGGAAGATTCCCCATTTTGATTTAGCAGTACTTGCATTAAATAGTCTTCGTTAGCTGTACTGGAATCTCACTTGCTATATAAAAAGTAGTAGTGAATGACAATCTAAAGCTGTTGTACCAATTGTCTTTCATTTTTAACTTGATCTGGCTTAATTTTAAGAAGTTGCTTGGTTTTATACATGTTTACTTGGTTTCGGTCTTAACCCTTAGGTGGGTTTGTTGATATATAGTTTAAAGTAGTGTTTTGACCCTTCCTTAGCCAATTATTTGTATGTGACTAATGTTTAAGGGGACGGATTATATCTAGGATACTTTAATATATCTGTATCCTCATGGAGGGGAATACTCTTCATCTATGCAGATCGATGCTTCTCAACGACTTGCCCATTCTGTATAATTCTTGGCTGAGTTTTCCTATATCTGTCATAAGACCCACTAACATGTTTGGAGGTGGGGAGGGCATTCTTCTGTTTCTTGATATTTCATAGATACAAGTGGAACATGTGGCTGTTCATTGGTTGGATTACCGGACTGACTTATTTCGTAAATGAGAACATTAAAATCCAGAAAGTTTATTGCCCAAAGTCTCATGTTGAGCAGAGCTCTGGGACTAGAATTAGGGTCTCCTGACTAGAGGTCTTTTGGGTCAAAAACACTGTTTTCAGTCTTCTTTGTTTTTTTGTACCTCATTCTATTATAATCCGTGAAGATATATTAAACCCTCTTTATAACTTGTTATAACATGGATTATTAGATATAATGTTGATCAAGTCACACCTCCTGAAATAAAAGTATACTACAAATAATGAAAATACAATGAAATAGGGTTAGATGGGCTTTAATCCTTTTCCTCAGCTCTATTCACAACTATAAATGGACACTACCCAGCAATAGTAATGAGCAACAGTATTTGAACAACATTCAGATATCTTCAGGTACTAAACAAATACAAAATTTAGAAAACATGCCATGTTGATATTTATGAATTGTGAAGATTCGACTATATGGTTTGTAGGAAGCTCGAACAATGGTACCATGAAAAGCAGACTGTTTCTTTTACTTTGTTACTGTCAGGGAATGCTCAGTTAGTCAGTAAACATTTATCAAGCACCTACTATGTGCCAGATATGGTGTTAAGTGCTAGTGTTCATTGTGCTAGCCTTTCCATACACTTCCTATCATTATTGCTTACAAAATTTAAAGGCCTGGAATGTAGACTCTGGTTTGGTTAGTGGTAGGAGTTAGGCTCCCCCCCTCCCCCGAATTAATTTGTAACTGATAAGACAACTTTGGCTTCCTATGAAAGCAAAGATTCCTGAGCCTTGGGTGACAGTGAATAGGCCACAGGCAGTCAGGATACTTGGGAGTGGGTGGGAGGAGGAGTTAGCTATCTAAAGCTGCAAATAACAGGATCTTACTGAGGGGCCCAATACCAGCAGGTATGGAATGTGAGGGAACTGTTCTAATGGCTTGAAGGGATCAGGTAATTTTATTTAACTAGAATGATACTAGATTACTCATTAGAGATTTCTAATAAGGACTTTTAACAAAGAAAAATAGCTAATCTTGACATTATTTTGCAACTCTGATTTTCTGGTGGGGAGGGGAGGAAAGAAGCAAGGTAAACCACAAGCTTACTTCTTTCTACCCAGACTGGCTGTTAGGTTTTAAATAACCTCCCACATGTCCTTCTGTCTACTCACACTCTTCTCCTCTGTCGAGCCAATTGTATAAACCAGGTCTCTGTCTGGCACTTGAAGTGATAGAACTTGACTTTCAGAAAACCGGTAGGGGGTACAAAATGCTGGGAAATGAAGGCGTCTGAATAACATTCAGGACTGAAATACTGATTTTTATAGCTGGATTATGGAAACTTCTACTAAGCAGATTGCCACATGAGATGTAAAGACCAGTGATTCTGGGAGAACTCTATAAATACTAAGTATATTCTTTAAAAAACAAAAAGAAAATACAACTTAGTCTTGCAGCAAGATAAATTTGGCTAGATATAAGGAAGAACTTCCCAGTTAGTAAAGCCATTCTGAATATTTCTTTTAATTAATTTTTTTCTATTTACAATATAATTTCTTTCTCTACCTACTGGGTTGGGAGCAGAGGAAGGAGGAAGAAAAAGAAAATTTCTCATAAGATTATGCATAGTCATTAAACTATTCCCCTATCAGCCAGGTCCAAAAGTGTATCTCATTCTGCATATTGAGTCCATCACTTTTTAGGAGGCAGGTAGCCTGCTTTATTATTAGTTCTCTGGAGTCATGGTGGGTCATTCTGTTTAATGGAGTTCTTGAGTCTTTTGAAGTTGTTTATTTTTACAGTGTTGTTGCTATTTTACTGTAAATTGTTCTCATTCTGCTTGCTTCATTTTGTATCAGTTCGTAAAGGTCTTACAAAGCTTCTCTGAAATTCTTGTATCATTTCTTGGAGCACAATAATATTCCATCCCATTCTGAATATTTCAATTGACTATGGAGAATGTGAGATTTTCTGGAGATTTTTGGAGTAGCCAGTTTAGATTGACCCTGGACCTGCTTCAAGGAGTAAGGAAGAGGTATTGGGGTATGTATGTGTGTACACATATATATTGTTTCTTCAAACTATGATGATCTGTTAACAAATTTTTATAATTAGGTTTAATGTCCTTCCCCCTTTTTGCTATTGAATTTTTACCCATGGTTTAAAGCCTAAATCAATTGCCTTCTCTTCCAATTAGCCTTCTCTGATTCCCCCACCCCCACCTCAATGTCCCCATTCTCTTACCTTCTTTTCTAGTCTGGAGAACCATCATCCGCTATGCTTAGTTCAATTCAACAAACTTTTGTTGAATGCCTGCTATGTGTCATGCACTATGTAGGTGCTATGGAATATATAAAGGTGAGTAAACATGTGTCCTCAGGTAGCTTCATAATCTAATAACAGAAATGAGTGACACATACATGTAACTCATGAACACAAAGAAGTGCTATGAAACCAGTGAGACTCTGGAAATTTTAAGCTTTTTTTGGAGGGAAGATAGAGAAGAGATGTGAATCAGGGAGAGGGGTCCTGGAGGGGTGATACCTAAACTGTTACTTGAAGGAAGGTAAGAGTTTCAACACAGACAGTGGGCAGGCAAGGAATAGATGATCAGTCTGTGAAAAAGTCTTGAGAGCAGGACATAAGGAAGAAAGGTGTGATGTAAAACCTAGACTTAGGGCAGACATGGTAATTTGAAGGGTCTTCCATGGGGAAAAGAGATTGAATGATTAAACTCCTTCTGCCCTGCCCAAGAGTGAAAGAAATTTTAGAGGTGAATGTCTAATTTAGGCTTAATGTAAGGAGAAACTTCTTAACAATCAGATTTGACCAAATGTGAAATGTGCTGAATTAGGAGGCAGTAACTTCCCTCTCACCAGTGGACTTCATTTCAAGATTGGATGTTGTAGGGGGAGATCCTTGTGTAGGTAGGAGTTGGACTAGATGAGCTTTGAGGTACCTTCCATCTCTGAAAAACAAGGACCTGTGATTCTGTGAAACTCACGTCTTTGAGTACAATTTGGTTGAAATACAAGCTTGTATATGTATATGTAAAATCTTGAAAGGGAGGGTAGGGTAAGGAATGTAAGACAGGGACAGAGAGGCAGACTGGAAGATGATAGACAATGCCAGAACTAAGGAATGTGCTATTTGTTTAATTAGCAATGAGGAGATGTTGAGGGTTTTTTGACCAGAATTTTGCATTTGCAAGATGACTTCACAAAGAAGGATGATTTGGAGCAGGGAGTCCAGTTGGGAAGTTATGGTAATCAACAGGTAGACTAGAAGTAACCCCAGGCTGGTAACATTGGGAACGGTTAAGGACAGAGTTCATGGCAGCTATTTCACATGTTGCCTCTGGTTGGAAGATGATGTGGGGGAGTCTAATGTGAGGAAAGATGACTTAAGGTATAGCCCAGTTGATTGGGAAAATGGTGGAGCTTTGACAGATATGGAGAAGTTAGGAGTTTGGTTTTGGGGGAAAAGACGATTCTTTAAAATTTAGGGCAGGCTGAGTTTAAAGTAATGGAGAAACAGCATGGAAGGCTGGCCTCAAGTCCCTCTTTGACACATATGCATGATGGCTCTGTGGCACGGGCAACTCATTTAATCTCTGAAAGGCCCAGGCAACTCTGAGACTATAAATTGTAGAACAGGTGCCAGTCTGTGTTGGTAGAGGGGAGTTTTCTGACAAGAAGTATGGAAAACCAATGAATTGCAGGTTCTCCTCCACCCCCCCAAAAAAACCCCCCAGACCTTGCTACCATGATCACACTACCATGCTAACACAAAAGGCGTCTCAGAGGAAACATACAAGCAGGCAGTTGGAAATTTGAGTCTCTAATTTGGGAGTTAGATTATGGCTGGAAATGTAGATTTGGGAGTCCTCCAAGGGACAGAGGGGAGAAAGAGGCTGGAGACTCACAGAATGTTTTGAATCCTTCATTGACCTCTTGATTCTTGCTTCTAGCACTCTCCTGAAGGCATTAGAGGAGCAGCCTCAAGTCCTCTCTTTCTATATACCCTATACCTTACCTGAGCTTGCTTGGTCCCCTTGAACATAGCATCTTTTCTGGTGTTGCTGCTTAAGTGAATGAAAATGAAGAACAAAGAACTGGATCTAAGTATTTGTTTTTGTTTTTCTCTCTCTGACATCTTGAAATTCAAGAATTATGGGAGTGATGTCCATAGGGAAACACCTACTATGTGCTGAGTACTATGCTAAGTATACCTTTACAAATATTCTCTCATTTGCTAGATATGTACCCTGTGTGTGTATAGGCACGTATGTGAGTGTGTGTGTGTGTGTGTGTGTGTGTGTGTGTATATACACATATACATGTTTATGTATGTATATGTTTATATACTAGTATATATACACACACTTACACATATGCATACCTATATACACACATCTTTACACATATACGGGAGGATGTTTTTCTTGTTTAGTTGTGCTTTGAAATACCTCTACTTGCCTCCTGAGTAAAAAAAAAAAGCATGAAAGACAAAGGATGGACAAATTGAGGGAACAGTAGTTTAAAGTATGTGAGAGAGGCTGGAAAAATAGATTGCAGTGAGCTGTGAGAATCAGATGAATTTTGTATTAGCACCCAGCTAAGATCTGGTATTAACCCAAAGTCTCTTCCTTAATTTTTTCTTGTCTTTGATTTCCTTTTCCCCTCCTCCCTTCTCATCCTTTTTTCTACCTCCCTATTCTCTTTCCAGAGTGGAATGTAGTTTGGAAACCTGGTATGGACAGCAAGAGGGTGAAAAATAAATTGTGACATAACATTTAGGGTGTGTGAAGTGTATTTTATGCTTGCATGTTGCCTGGTTGGTAATTCTGTATTTCTTGGGTGAAGTGGCTTATGGTTCTGTTATCTGGGAGGGGGAGCTGCCAGGATTATTGCCAACTGGCTGTTTAAGCCTTGTAGTGGATTGGTCTCCAAACTACTTGCCTTGCATAATAGCTCCTGCCTGAAAGTTCCAAACAATTGCAGCACTCCCCAGGACTCATGGCCTTGGCATTATGATAGTGTGCTGATGATTGATTGTGTTTTGGATGACCCTCATGAACAAGCAGATCAGTTATGATGGGAGGAGGAGCTAACAATCTTAATGTCTTATAACCTTCTTGGTTGAGCAAGATCATGGCTGTGATTCAGATCCTTGGCATTTTTTTGGCCTTAGCTGAGCAGGCTTCAGTAACACAGTGCAGATGGATCAGTAACCAGAGTAAGATTTCTCTATTCCACATATAGCAAGTAGCATTAAAGTTTGTGGAGCCGTGAGGGGGAAAGGTAGGACATGAAGTTTGAATTCTTCAGAGAAAAGTCAGTTGAACACTTTTAACACTTTACAAGCATTATCTCACTTGATCTCTACAGTAACCCTTCAATTAGTACTCAGTTCATCACTTTTCTCCCTGGAACAGGTGGATTTTTTTTTTTATCACAAGTCCTTTGAAATTGTCTTGGATCATTGTATTGATCAGAATAACTAAGTTTTTCATCATTGTAGTATTGCTGTTACTGTGTACAATAATCTTCTGATTTTGCTCACTTCACTCTGCATCAGTTCATAAAGGTTTTCTCAATTTTTTCTGAAATCATTCCCCTCATTATTTCTTAAAGCACAATAATATTCCATCACAATCATCTACCATAACTTGTTCAGTCATTCTCCAGTTGGTGGGCATCCCCTCAGTTTCTAATTCTTTGCCATCACAAAAAGAGCTGCTAGAAATATTTTTGTTCATATAGGTCCTGTGAAAGACTTTTCTACTGAGGAATACAACATGTAAACAGTAAGAAAAAGATAAATTAAGGAAAAGTAGAGATTGTTTTTTATGCTAGAGATAATAGGGAACCTCTGCTTGGAGATGAAGATCTGAATCTTAGGCTATATCAGTGGTTTTGTGGTAGAAGATGGTCCAGCAAAAGAGACTGGGGAGAAATTGGACAGATAAGAGAAACCAGGAGAGACCAAGTTTACAAGATTGAGTGGAAGGTCAGGAGGAAGTGGAGGCAAAGAGTGTATTTTTTTTTTCTGGAAGGGAAGTGATTTAGGAAGACAGCTTGAGGTGAAAACAGGGTCAATTGAAGGTTTTTGGTTTTATTGTTTGTTGTTTTTTAGGAATGGGGGAGACCTGGGAATATTTGTAGGCCAGTAAGGAAGGATACAGATAATGAAAAATTGAGAATGATTGAAAAGGCAAAGGAATAACGTCAAAGTAGGAGGATGAAACGAGCAATTGGAGGTCTCAGCCTTGCAAAAAAGAAGGGCCCCCTGTTTCTCAGAAACTGGAGCAAAGGAGATGAGGATGGTGAATGATAATAATACAAGAGAGATTTTAAGGTGTATGATAAGAATTTCAGGTTAGATGGCTTCAATTTTTTCATTAAAGTAGAGTGTGTGTCTTTGAGATCAAGATTGAAGGGGAAGGTATTAATATACCTCATTAACATGCCTAACAATTGTTAGATTGAATGAACAGTGCAAGCATTTATTGACTATCTATTACGGTATAACACAAAGACAAAAAAGTCAACCCTCTGGCCTCAAGGGGCATATGTTCTACTGGAGATCCTGGGATCACAAGAATCAACAAACTAAAAAGAAGAGATTAGCTAATCTGATGCCTTCGTTGTTTATACAAGGTATCCCAAAAAGTCTTACTGCAGTCTTGAGCTTTTAAATAGCTTAAAACAGTACAAAACTCTTGAAACAGAGAGGTTAATTAAGTGGCTTACCAACAATTAAACAGCTGGCAGGCACACTATGGTAAGTGGAGTGCTAGACTTTGAATTGGGAATACCTGTGTCCATGTCCCACGCCTTATTACTTATGTTTTTAATCTCTTTGTTCCTCAGTTATGATATAATGTCACAGGGTAAAATCTTACAATCCATAAATGCCAGTACTTGTTGCAATTATTGTTTTTATATTTGCTGTTAAGTATATTTAAGCTCAAGTCTTCGATTCCAAATAACAGAATTTATTTATATAGGACATCCAAATTGTTCTTCCCACTACATCAGGGGTTCTTTGCCTTTTTGTATGTCATAGACCCCTTTGGTAGTCTAATGAAATGTATGGACCCATTCTCAGAGTAATATTTTTAACTACATAATACAAATACATAGGATTACAAAGGAAATCAATGATATTGAATAGAAGTATCTATATCTATATATATATGTGTATTTAATGTTTATGGGCCTTGTTTCTAATGTTCTGTGATAAATAATGATTGGGGATCTCAGGAAACAAACCAAAAAAATCTAATGCTTTGTCCATTAATTGAGTGTAGTGCTACAGTTTATTTCAAAAATCCCATGTTTTGAGCTTAGGGGATATCAGTGGATATATTGGACTTTTAAGTGCACTGCTGACCCTCTGGCCCTTTTCTACCCTTGGATCTCACACATTGGAAGTACCTTCTACCCCTGAAGCCTCTTCCTCCCATTGGCAAGTTCCCCACAGAACATCCATTTTGAGAAGTGTCCCCAGACCACCCTTGTCTTCAATTCTTCTCCAGGTTACACTCCAGCTGACTCTTTAGATTTTGTCTACAACGCCCCCTCCACCACCAGGTTTCTGTCATTGCTGCTGCTTGGTCATTTCAGTTGTGTCCAACTCTTCATGACCCCATTTGGGGTTTTCTTGACAAAGATTCTCAAAGTGGTTTACCATTTCCTTCTCTGGCTCATTTTATAGATGAGGAACTGAAGCAGAGTTGAGTGACTTGTCCAGGATCACACAGCTAGTAAGTGTCTGAGGCTGGATTTGAACTCAGGAAAGTGAGCCTTCCTGACTTCAGGCTGGGCACTCTATCCACTGTGCCACCTACGTGCCCATGGTGCCCTCCTGGTACCTTCTTTTAGTCTCTCTCCCCGTCTCTTTCAGTTTCCTGTATGTATTGTCTTCTTCCATTAGAAAATAAAGTCTCCGAGGTCCGGGACTGGCTTTTTTCTTTCCCAGCCTTAGCACCATGCCTGGTCTATAGAAAGCATTTAATAAGTGTTCGTTAGCTTGACATGATGTTGGACTTTTAAGTGCTTTCCTACCCATGTGGATGACTCTATAGCTTTGGATTTTTAAAAGGCTGCAAAAGCTTTTACGGCATACTTTGAATCATAGTCATGAAGGACACCATCTTTAGCATACCCAGACTGCCCTTCTTTGGTGTCCTTCCTTCTCATTTGTACTGAGCAGCTGTCTTGGACCTTGGCTCCTGAGAAGTTCTCTGCTACGGAATCTTCCCAGTACCTCTTTGAATGAGGGAGGATGGTGTCCACCTGAGGCAGAGGGCCAGCGATTTTGCTGCTGTGCCTGAGATTTGCATTATAGGTGCCTGTAATTCTAGGCAGTTCCAGGATGGGACGTGAATTTAATTGTGTCTCATTGCAATTCCTTATGTTAAAAATTTGCAGCTACACAGACATTCTTGACATTAGTTTTGTTTATTCCTGAAAACATGGCATTTTGTTTTGCTTTTGGTCATTCAGCCTCATTTGGGGTGATTGTCAGCTGGGAGGTTGGCAGGAGGGGAAGAAGAGGGAAAAGCTGCATTTTGGCAACCCTTCAAGAGCCAAGCAGCTTCCTGCAGCCAGGACCATAAACTGTATAATTTGTCCATGGAGGCCTATGCATTATAGAAATGAAAATTCCTTCTCTGACAGCATTCATTGCTTAGCACGCAGCAATTTGGCTGTCAGAAACAGCTGGCCCTGCAGGGTGGGACAATAGAAAGGCAAGACAGAGAGAGAAGGAAGTGCTTACTCAAATCTCCCACTGTGAGAGGATCAGGTTACTGAGTCCATCGTTACAACAGACTGCAGACTGCACGGGGCTCTAAGACACAGCTTCAAGTCTGAACAGGAGCCTATGGCTTAGACATTTTAGTGGTGTTTTTTTGATTTTTTTTCTTTTCCTGAATGGAACAGCAATAACAACAACAACAACAACAAATTTTTAAAACCCCTGTTTTTGCTGATACTCAAAATGTAGCTTTCTCTTTGCATTAAAATATTTTGAGAGTCTTCTGCTTGGAGATAAGCACTAATGAGAAAGTAAGTCCTTTGAGCTCTGGCGTATGTTAACTCATTGGGGCAGTGAGGGGTATGTGAGGGACTGAAAGCATTTCTTGATGTATTTCGTGCTCAGTCTAGAACTTCCTTGTTCTGTTTAGGAACAGTGCAAGAGTCAGTTTTTAATTGAAAGTGATTGGCACAAATATAAGAGAAGATGAAACAAGAGGTTGGCCGAAGCCTCCTTCGTGGTGCATTTATGCTGTTTGTATGTGTGTAGACTGTCTAATTGGCATATATTTTGGAGGGTGACAGAGGTGCTGCTGTCTTGAACTTGCTCTCTCACTGTGGGTCTGCAGCATGTCTGGCTTTGTGTTTTCCCCTATCGATTCCATGACTCACTGAGTGTGATCTAAGCAAAAAGCTTGCTTAAATGACAGAGGAGACAGCTGTCTGTTACAGGAGGACATATTTTCTGGGTTTAATGGCGCCAGGTTTTCCCAGTAATGTATAGAGCTGCAAAGTTTTTGCAGAAGGTTTTTTTTTTCTCTAAATGTTTTCCCCCAGTTGTGTTCCAAATTCTTAATAGTCTAAATATTAACTTCACAATGTGATGTGTCCTTCAGGAAAGCAATATGCTTCAGGTTTTTTTTTTTGTAGATTACTTTTCCAAGTTGATTTTTTTTTTATGTAAAAAGTATTTGAGAGGACAGAAGCTCAACATTGGTGTGGAAAAGATATTTTCTTTTCCAGCTGAGTAGGGTATTGGAAATATACTAAAATACATTTATTTAGCTAAGTTAGAGGATTGGAATCTGGTAGTTGTTCAATTTACACTGTATTCTTTTTTTTTAAAAATTTTCCTTTTCCCCTTTAAATCTGTTTCCCCTTTATATGATAGAGGCTGAAGTTCCAGATGTTGTTTTGGATTAAAGAGTGTGTGGAAAAAAAAATAAGCTTTCTTAATGATAATAACAGAGTCAGACTGGCTGGTTCTGTACTGACAGGAAAATGGAGAGATAAAAACTCCATTAATGGTGCATGCACTGCCTAAGTAGCCAATAAAACAATGCTGTCTTCACTGGAAACTAGTCCCAGATTGGCAATGATCAGTGCCAACTGCAAAAGACAACAGCTGCAGAGCCTGACAAAAGTATTAGAGTAAAAAAAACGATATATTAAATGATTTTTGAGAGGGGGAGGGCGGTTCTTTTGTTCTCCTCTTCCTTCTCCTTCCCACCCTCTTTTCTTAAGTCCTGCTTAATGCTTGCTCTTCTAGAGAGTTAACCACGTTTGATTAAAACTTAAAGATCAAAAGAAGAAAGTAATTCTCTGAATGAGTCAAGTTCAAGTATCTTTGCTGAGGTCTGGATAGAGGTCTGTTTTTGACTGGGGACCTAAGTGCTAATAATGTATGTTAAATTTTTAAAAGTGGCCTCACTTTTCACAAAAGTTTCATTTTATTTTTTTAAGTTGGTAGAAGGAAAAAATTTTTTTTTCCTAGCTCTACTTCCCAGAAATATCTTGCATTTTACCTCTACACCACAGATATTATTTTATTATGTTCCAAAAAGTAACTCATTTCATAAGGCATTATTATGTATCATACAAAGTTTGGGTTCATTCATTCAACAAAGACTTTTTTGAAAATCTGTGAGACTGAAGGATATACAAAACCCTTTGCTGGGGAGGAAGTTAAAATCTGGCAAGTAGAATAAGATGTAATAATAAGCGTTTTTTCTTTTCATTTTTAAATTAAATTTTATTTTTTCAGACAATAAAAATATGCATTATCTCTTCTACTTTCCCATTGAGAAAAAAAGAAAAAGAAAAATCAAACTCTTGTTATAAACATGTGTAATCAAACAAAACAAATTCCCACATTGGCCACATCCAAAACAAAATAAAAAAAGCTTTAATCTGTACAACTCTGTCACCTCTTTTAGGTGAGGTTAGGATTTGGGTAGTTTAACTGATCACAGGTCCTGTGGAATTGGAGTTACTCATTGTGTAGAAAGACATTCTAAATCTTTCAAAGTTGTTGGCCTTTTTAGTATTGTTGAATAATATGCATTTCTATAGAATTTGGAACTTTGAGGTTTCTAAAAAGACTACTTGCATACAAGTAACTACAAAACAAAGTAGTAAGTCCTGAGTTGCATAAATACTGAAAACCACAATGAATTGTATATGGCATTCAGAAGAGTTCAGATACCTATTTTATAAGTATTTTGCAACGGGAGGTATATCAATGGATGTATACAGGATGTCCAGATTAGAAATATTAAATTACATGAATGGACAAGATATTTATATAACATATAGGTTAATGTTATACACACACACACACACACATATATATATATATATATATATATATATATAATATGTGTATATATATATATATATATATATATATATATATATATATATATATATATATGTATATATATTTGGGATGGAGATGTAGAAGCCTGTTGTTGATGTTTGTTCTTTGTTCTTGAAGAGGACCAATGATACCTCAGGGGTGATGTCTTGACTTTAGCATGAATTGGAATTAAGTGGAACTACACAGAAGCCTCAGCTTGGCCTCACTATCGCTTCCAGAGTCATTTAAGTCCAGTGACAAGACAAAAGTTAAGGTGATGGCTTGGGGTGCAGTGGATGACCTTGACCTTTCTAAATTAAGGTCTTGCCCAGCCCTCAGTTTGTCTGAAGTGTATATGTGTGTGAAAGCTGCATGAAGTATGTGGGATTTAGGATCAGTTTAAATTGTAATTGATGCACCATCAGGTGCTGTGGTGAGGAAGAAGCTCCCTAGACAATAGTGGTCTAAGTGGAAGAAGTTTTAAGCAGGACAGAAGGAATGAACTGTGTGATGTAAGGGTGACCTGAAAGTGAAGAATTTTGAAGGTGAAGGAAGCTTTTGGGTTTGATCTATAAAAGAGGATGACTAGAGTTTTGAGTTATAATATATGTAATATTATATGTATTATATCATATTATTATATAATATATCATAAAATATGTTATATATTATATAACATATAATATATTCTGTTATACTATAATATAGTTATAATGATTGTTTATTATTATAAATTATTCAGTAATTTAGAGCTGGAAGGAAGCTCATCTAACCCTATTTCCTTTGCTTTATAGATGAGGGAATGGAAACCTAGAGAGGGTAAGTAGCTTTCCCAAGTTTGGAATTATCTGGGCTTGGAATTCCAACCCAAGTCTTCTGCCAGATGAGTGTTTTCCTCAGTATCTCATGCAGCCCTTCATGTTTGGGAGCCATCAAATGCACAGAAGTAGCACTCTCCCACTTCGACTCTTACTTGTCTCAAATAAATCCAAGAAGACTGATTTTTTTTTTGTTTGGGGATGAAGTGAGAATATAGTATAGTTGACTGTAAATAAGACTGAAATAAGCTTCTGTAGATAAGGGCTTCATGCCAAGCCTGTTGACAATATGTGGCCTTTACTCAGTGAAAAATGGTTGTTTAGGTGGCAAGGTAGTGATAGACGGCTGTGTTGAATTGTGACTTTACGTTTACTAATGTTGACTATAGGAGAGACTGGGGAATGACCGATAGAGTGTAGTTCTAAGAAGCTTTAGTTTCAAACTTCTTGGTTTTTTTTCCCTCTAATTTTCTTTTATTTTCAGTTTCAAATTATCTCCCTCCTTCTACCCCCCACCTGCTGACAAGACAAGATGAAGAAAATCTTTTACAAATATGGATAGTCATTCAAAATGAATTCACATGCAAACCATGACCAAAACCCAAACAGTTTTGATCTCTGCTAAAGTTTATCTATTATCTTGAATCCATTTGCTTACCTGTTGACCTTTGTCAAGTCACTTAATATCTAAGCCTCTGTTTTCTCATCTGTAAAAATTATGGGAGTACTAGGTGACCAGCTCTAAATCTGTATTTATGTTTATATTTTGCTTTAAGTTTTTCAGAGCTCTTGAATTGTGTTAATCTCACTTAGTTAAACTGCTTGGAGGCAGCTCACCCAGCCTAGAGTCTGGAAGACCAGAGTTCAAATCCAGCCTGAGATACTTACTAGCTCTGTGACCCTGGGCAAATCACTTACCTGTGTCTCCTTCAGTTTTCTCAACTGTAGAATAGGGATGATAATAGTAGTAGTGATTTCTGAGGGTTGCTGTGAGGATCAAATGGGATATTTGTAAAGTGCTTATTAGCACAGGGCCTTGCATAAGTAGGCACTTTATAAAGTGCCTTAATAAATGTTTACGTTTTTTTTTCTTTGAGTTAGCCACGAAGTCAACAAACATTTATTAAGTTATCTTGATATAATTAATCTTATCGCACTTGATCTTCACAACAGCCCCTGAGATAGCTGCTATTCTAATCTATTTACAGATGAGGAAACTGAATTTTGGAGAGGTTATAGGACCTGTCAAAGGTCACACAACTAGTGTCTTAGGGAGGATTTGAGCTCTAGTCTAAAATGAAAGGCTTTGATTCTAGAGCTCTAAAATCCCTTCCATTTCTAAATCCTATTAAAATTTTTTTGAAAGAAACAAAGGAAAAGCTCTGTAGTATAGAGGGGATGTGGTCTTTGTAATTTACTAATTGCCTGCCTTAGATCCTGCTTTGTGTGGGGTAGAAGACAGGGCTCTGAGGATATTGGTCTCTGCCCATGTAGAGCTCACCTTAGGGTGAGCTGGGTGTGTGAGACAAACAAGTAGCTGTAACACATTTTGTCTGTGATGAGTTCATTAGAGGAGCATGCCCATATAAAGTACTTTGTGAGGTCTGAGAGAAAAGATTGTTCACAAGATGAATTAGCAACATTCTGAAATGGTTTGTGATCAGTGACTTGATCAGTTTTCCTTAAAATTAACATACTTGGCTATTTAAATTTAGCCAGGCACATATTCTAAGAGGCTGTGCCCCCCCATCTATGTCTTTTAGTTCATCTGTGAGTGTTTGATGGGGGGGTGGGGTGATGGAGGGAGAGGTGGTTGCTTCAGGATGGCTTCTTGGACCAAGTGACATTTGAGTTAACTTTTGAAGAATAGGTAGGAGAATACTTTCTTCCCTATCAATGATGGAAGCTTATTGATGCCTTCTTATCCATGTCTTTCCACAGAGTCCCTGTAGAATATCTATCCAACAGGCTAGAAACTTTCCTCTGGGTATTTTAATATTTCATGGGTATCAGTGAAACACTTACTTGTCCACCTGTTACCCTAAACTCTTGATGGATGAAGTGATGTTGTCTTTTACCCCACTTATTATGCATGTCACTATTACAGCCTATTTATCCCTGTTTTTCGTGTTTCTGTTGCCCTTTGGGTCACCTGCTCCTGAAATTTTGGTGTTCCATGAGATTTTAATATCCCCTAGGGAATACTGATGTTTCAAAATACAGGCCTTTGAGTCAAGGAACAGACTAGGATCTCTTGAAAACACTGCTTAATTTTGCAGGAAATCCAGCCCTATCTCTACCCCATCTGTTCAGCCTTGGGCTCAGTTCTTGGTCCAGCTGCATTGCCTTTCTAAGCTCTGTACTGAAAAATTAAGTCAATGGGCTCCCCACCCCATGTATGTCATTTCCCCATTTTTGGCAAGAATAGTTAAAGAACTCAGTGTAATTGGAAAGGCAGGCGTTAAAGCATCCTTTTGCTCCAAGAAAGGCCACACACAATTGATTTCAAGATGAAACCTGTACGAGGCCAACTGCGTTCGTCTGCTCTGTTTAAGTCATTTATTTGGCTTCGTTATTCTTCTTAGAGCCAAAGTGGAAAAATGGCAGAACATCACAGGACTGTTAAACCAGTTTGGATTGTTGGGGTTTTATAACCTTTACTGTATGGCTTGAAATTATTCTAGCATTATTTCTCCTAAAGTATATCATGTTGGTAGAAAGCCAAATTGCTGTCAATAAAAAATACAATGGATTAACAACCAAATAATAAAAAAAAATTAGTTTAGGTTTGCCTTTGTCCTTTCTGCTTCCCTCCGCGCTTCCACTAAGATTTAATATTTTAAGAGTGAAAGAGTAAGGGGGTTAAATTTCTTCTCTCTCCCCACAAAACTCAAAATTTTACCGCAAAGCCAGAAGAGACTTTGGGGAGTTACTTAGCCTAACCCTTTCATTTTACATTTGAGCAAACCCAAGTTTCAGAGAGATTTGTAAAGATCCACAAAATCTCAAACCTAGGTCTTCAGACTCTAGGCCCAGTATTCTTTCCACTAGATTTCAAACCAGATTTTCACGTGTGTATTCATAATAATGATTTTTACAGTACTATTCTACATAATTCATGGCATAAAGTAAGCACTTAATAAACGTTTTGTCATTCATTCATACTGGATATTAGAAAATTAAGACTTTATGTTTGGAAGATTATATGGCTCTAATCCTACTTTCTGTTGGAGACCTTTCCCAGTCCCTGCTTCTTCTATTCCCCTCCCCTTTGTATCTAATTATTTACACTTTCTCATGTCCATTGTAATGTGAGTTCTTTGTATCCTCAGGGCTCAATGCCTGGTACTTAGTAAGTGTTTAATAAATGCTTGTCTGTTTGACTGGCCCGGGGACGGGACAGTTAGAAAAAATGAAGGCAATAGATCTTCAAAAAAATGTAGTAGTAATATTTTTCAGAGGGTCAATTTCCCTCTCAATTATTGACAAGTGTAGCAGTGGGACATAAAAGCACTTCCTGTTTCCTTTCTCAGGTGTGTCTTCTTTTTTTTTCTTTTATTATTGATATCTACTGGGTTTCTACTCATCCTTCCATCCTCCCCTCTAAGGGAATTATTCTTTATAATGAATAAAAAGGAAAAGAGCTGTGTTGTCTTTAAATTCAAATATTGATTAAGTGCCTTCTGTGTATAAGGCATTTTCTTTTAACAACTAATTTTCATTCCCCTGTTCTCTCACCCTTAAAATTTTTTTTAAATCATTCACTTCAGCATGTTTTCTTTTAGGATTGGTGTCAGTGGACAATGGTGTTTGTAAAAGGGAATGAATTTGAAGTTGTATTGTGAATCTATGTTTAGCTTCTCCAAGCATGGCCTTTGCATTTAAGTGGATGGATAGGAAGGTGAAAACAACTGAATTTTTATGGTGTCTGGGATGTTCATATTCAATGTCCTTCTGTTCTAGTGAGTAGGAGACTAACTCCATTGATAGGTAGATCAGAACTTGGTATCCTATTTTATGGTGGAAGAGGGAAGGGCAATTTAAAAGAAGAGAGCTATCAATCTGGAGAGAAAGGGGTAGGTGGTAGGGAGCAGTCTTGAAAAAGGGAGAAGAAAAGAGAAACAACCAAATGATGAAAGGGAATGCCTAATGTTCTATGATAATTGTCATGTGTATATGTATACCAATTTGATGCCTACAACCTGAACATCTTGCATTGTTGTATTTGTTTATTTCATTTTTGTTTGTTTTATGTGTGTACTACCATGGATCATACCATAATTTCCACTTTCATTGTTGGTATCTGCCCTCCCCTGCCCCCCTCCCCAGACCATTGCAGACTATAACTCAAAGCATGTGGTTTCATCCTGTGTTATTCTTGTCCATGCTTTTTGCCATCCTCTGTGTCTTCTAATATTTTTTTGTGGAGGCCAGTACAACCCTCAGGCTGCCCATCTGTTATCTTCACTCTTGTTGCATGACTTGCATGCCTCTGTTTATGGTAAGATATCCTTATTTCTCTTGCCTCATTTTTAGAGCACAAGTTGTCATTGGCAATATGTATCCACTCAACATTTCTTTGCAATTTGTTACCTGAAATTTTGATTCTATAGAAATTGTGGTCTTCTATGATTCAGTAAGTCAGTAAATATGTTTAAAGCACCTACTATGTACCAGACACAGTGCTAAGTACTGGGGATAGAAACAGAAGTAAAAGACAGTCCCTGCCCTCAAAGAGCTCACAATATAATGGAGGGAACAAACAAATTTGTACAAAAAGCTATATATAAGACAAATAGGAAATAATTAAAAGAGGAAAGGGCACTAGAATTAAGAATTTTAATTGGGTTGGAAAAGGCTTCCTGTAGAAGTTGGGATTTTAGTTGGGACTTAAAGGAAGTGTGGGAAGCCAGTAAGGGGAGATGAGGAGGGCAAATATTCCAGGTTTGGGGGACAGCCAGAGAAAATTCCTGGAGCTGACTAATAGAGTATCTTGTTCATGGAACAACAAGGAGAGCCAGTGTCACTGGATGGAAGTGTATATGGCAGGGAGTAAGATGTAAGAAGATGGAATATTGATGGTAGAAAGATGTGCTTTGGTAACACGAAGCAGCCCAGCTTTCTTGTGGATATATAATCTGGATAATATACATAATCTGTGTGATATGCATTCATCATCCATTTGGTTTTTCCTATTTGGAATGTTAGGTAGATATTTTGAGTGACTGAATCTCACAGATTAAGCTCAAGGTCACAGGCAAGAGCTTTCCATTTATAGGGAATCTTCTTTTGGCTGGGTTTTGAACAAGACATCTTTCATGACACTACCAGAAAACTTTGGAGAGGATATCTCTCATTCATCTCCTGACTGATGTTGATCATCAGAAGGTGACTGAAGTTGCCTTCTATCAACGTATCCAGTGTGATTGTTGCATAAGCATGGGATCCACTTTTGGAGTAGTGGCTCTGTTAATTTGGATGGTGTTTTGTAATCAACAAACTACCAAAGTGGCTTTGTTAAAAAATTATGGGACTCACATCTGCTTGACCATAGACTAGTGAAAAATTTCTTTAATCTTATTGCTCCTTGCTTGAGGCAAGTAGAATGAGTTAACTTCTTTCTGTTGAGGGTCAAGTGGAATCCAGTGTAGTCTTTGGTTCTGGACCTGCCTGACCCTTGCAGAATGAGTGCTGTAAGAAGCTTATCATAGAAAAAGTGCAGGATTTGAAATACAGTTCCTGCCTGTAGTCTGGGATGCCATTATTCAGAGGCTGATAATGAAGATTTGTGAGTCTACAAATGTTTTGGAAATAATTTTCAGAGCTGGACACATGTTATAAGGTCATCTCTGATTTTTTATTAAGGAGGATTTTTTTTCCTTTAGCTGTCATGTGGGATAATAGTATATATTTTAAATAGGAATCATTTTATTACAGCTATTAGGAAATCTCTAGCTTTACTTACCCTTTTGATATTTCTTACCCACCTGACAATTTAGGATATTAGTGATAAATATGGAACTTTTATATCAAAACTGGCATAAAAGTTGCTTTTTAAAATTTTTATCATATTCAAAATGAATAAAAAGTTATATTTTAGCAGATGACAGCCAAAATTAATCAGAGACGTGTATCTTGAAGGAATGCAATGAAATGCTTAGGTGTAACCACAGTTCTTTCCCTTATCCTGAATCTTCTCTGTCTAGTCATATCCAGGGAAAGTCTCAAATTGCTTCTTGTCAGGCTTGTGGTTGAAGTTATTGGGTTGAACTCACATGGGTTGAACTAGCTGGCCTGTGAGATCCCTTCCAACTCTCATATTCTATGACTGAGTGATTTCTGTCTCCAAATTATAGAATTTAAGATTTGGAAGGAAATATTAGTATCTACTTAGTCCAACTCACTACATATGAAATGAATTATAACATGGATCAGAGGTGTTAGACCCACCAAACTCCCAAGTGTGGCCAGAACCAGATTAAAATGTAATTGGGAAATGTTTAACAAGATAAAAATACAACACAACATCGATAATGTTAATTTGTGGTTTTCTAAGTCTTGCAACTGGCAGAGATCCATTTCTATTTGAGTTTGACACTACTAACATAGAGGATGCAGAAATTATCCAGACTTTACTTGACGACTTTACTCTTCAAGGAGAGAGAAACCAGCACCTCTCTGGAGGTAGCTCATTTCACTTTTGGATGGCTCAAATTGTTGGCAAATTTTTCCTGACATCAAGCCTTAATTTTCCTCATTGGAACTAGCTTGCTTTGCTCCTGGTTCTTCTTGCCACCAAAAAGGATAAGTCTAAATCCTTCCACCTTATAATCCTGCCCGTACTTGAGCTATCATTCTCCTCTCCCTCTCCCAAATCTTTTGTGACCAGATTCACTTCAATATACATTTATTAAATACCTGCTCTGTGCTAAAAGAAGTAGAAAGTAGAGATAAGACATGAGCCCTGCCATCATGGAGGTCAGAGTCTAGTGGGGGAGAAGATAGATAACTATAATGTATGATTAGTATATTAGAGAGTTGTAAAGCAAAGTTTTGACTGTAGTATAATACAAATGTGAATGGATAATAAGACATAAGGCTAGAAAAGTGGGGTAGAAGACCTTGACTACTAGTCAAAAGAGTTTGAGTGTACTTGGCAGTAAGAAGTCTTTGAAGATTTTTTTTTGCCTAGAGGAGTGCCATGTTTTCCTCTATTCAGAAGGAAAATTAGTACGAAGGTTGGATGGGAAAGAAACAGCCTGTTGGGTTATTATAATTAAGTCAGGTGATAAGGGAGGCCTTACTCAGAGAGAATTGGAGTCATTAGAAAGCAATTGCTGTGGAAAGAGAAACAAGATTACAGGGATGGAGGAAAGAGTGGAGGCTGCCATTTTATGTAACTTATAAGAAGTTTGATGGAGTGGGGGAGGATATCCAAATAGAGAATACCAGCTGGATGGGATAGATGGGTTAAAAGATTTTTTTTAAAGTATTGGGGAGCCTTGAGTATGTTTGTAGGTAGACAAGAAAGAACAAGGTTCGTGAATAGTGAGGTCCTGGATAAAGGGAGGAGAGGGAATGAAATCACTAGCTTAGGCAAAGGAGGAACTAGCCTTAGAGAGAGGTTGTCTGTAGAGATATCTACCTTTTTAACCTTCTTTAAAAGGGGAGTGGGATTGTAATTTGTTGCTGTAGAGGAAATGGCATGATATTTTTCTCATTTTAACCTACAGATACTTTAAAAAAAAAGATTCCTGATGAGCACTCCTGGTACATTGCTTCTAAGCACTGGAAGTAAGGGAAGGAAAGGAGCAAAGAGGAAGGGAATAAAGTATTTAGTGCCCACTGTGTAGCACATGCTGAGCTAAGTACTTTACTAATGTCATCTCATTTGATCCTCACAACAACCCTGGGAGGTAGGTGGTTATTATCCCCATTTTACAGTTAAGGAAACTGATGTTTCAGATCTAAGTATCTGAGACCAGATTGGAACTCAGATCTTCCTGAGGCTGTCTAACACTGTCTCCATTGTGCCACCTAGCTGCCTATCCAAGTTGTGAAGGTCTTTATAATATTATAGAATCTCAGAGTTGGAGGGGACCTCAAAGGACATGTAGTCTAATCTGTATGTGAACAAAAATCCTCTCTACACTTATCCTTCACTAGTTTACTTAACAACCTATTGTAGCTGGCAGAGTGATTTAATGATGGGGGTGTGGGGTGATATATATTTTTAACAGTGAACCTGCAAAATTAGATGACTTAAAAATTTACCTATTTAGTGGTTAATCAAGTGATACTGCTGTGGCTGGGGAGGCCAGAATTTTGGATGTCATAAGAGCCACAGAGACACACCTCACTCGTTTACCCTTATAATCGTAGAAGATTATTATCCTTCTGGGATGCATGTTAGGAGAAATTGGTGGAGGATTCCAGCTCTTTGGCTCACTACATTGACTGTGAACAACTTTTGGCAACTTACAGGAGGACATGGAGGAGAGCTGACGTGGATGGATTGTAATTTGTATTGTTTGTATTGTTGTCACATTTTGACATCATAGGTACTTTGGAAACCAACTCTGTCCGCCAAAGTGTATTAAGTTTAAAGAAGTCCTCACTATTAGAATTATCCTAAGAATTTTTAAAAATTTGCCTTCACTCTAGTAAGGCTTGGCTTTTGTAGGGATGAGAATTAATTTGCTGTCTTAAATCTTTTTGTGTGTGTGGAAGGCAGTGGTAGAAAAAAACTTAAAATGAGCTTCTCTGTGTTATCTTAATTTGTTAACTATCCAGATACATTTTATATACTATACTATATATTCAACTTATAAGTTATTAGAAAAATTTTCCTATTATCTGTTTTAGAAAAACAAATTTGCAATCTTGTGATGGGGGAATTTTATTGCATGGAAATACATCCAAAAATATATTGTAAGGCAATGGGGAGAATACCTAACAAAGGAAAATTCAGTTTGCACAAACAGTCACAAATATGGTAGTCATGTAAAGAAAAGCACACCTATATTTTCAATACCTGTAAGGGTGTTTTGTGGGGAGGTGGTGATTGCTGATTAGTTTAAGGGTGCTACCTTTTTTCACTTGAATAATAAAAATAAAATGAAAAATGTATTCTGATCCATACAGCTCCCACCACTAAACTTCTCTTTCTGTTCGTTCAACCTTTTTTCCTATGTTTTGACAGTGTATTTGACATCTTGTTACTTGCTTCTTTTCTCATTTCTGGGGCTTTTGCTAATTCTTTCCCTTACACAATTAAGTGAATCTTTTTTTGAGGTCTTTTCCTTATAAAGGACTGTACTCAAATATTATATCTACCTCCTTCTAGCCATCCTATCCATTACCTAATCAACTCTTAATTGGCACTCTTCCCCACCTACCCACCCCCACTCCCACTCCAGTTTCTCTATGTTTTGGTAGACAAATTAGGTGAAAAGGGTTAAGATTGTTAATAATCTGGCCTTTTATGTATTGAAATTTTAGCTTTTTCATGAGATGGATGGGGTTATAGAAATTGAGATAGTTTTTTTGGTGGAGGCATGGAAAGATCTTAATGCTATCCTTAGAGTAGGCAGTGCTTTGTAAGCAGGACAGTCCCAGTCCAGCACTTAACAAAGTGCTTGGTACACAGTAGGTGCTTAATAAATGTTTATTGCTTGATTGATTCTCACAAGTTGTGTTGACATATAAGACATAGAAAAAAACACTTTAGGACATCCAGCCCAACTCCATCATTTTTTAGATGTCTCACAGAGGTAAAGTCATTTGCCAGTGTCCCATTGCTAGTAGTAGCAGGACTGGGAACACATAACAAGTTTTTATCTTATGGCTCCATCTAGTTCTCTGTACTGTGCCATGCTTCCTAAAATAATACTTCTGGACAGTAAAGCAGGGGTTGGGTGGTCTAATTGCTAAAGGCCACACTTATTCACATAGTAGTATACTTAAGTCCCTGCCTTAGATTGATCTGTAGTATTACCCTTGCTTTTCTTGGCTTCTTAAGTCTAGGACTTCTGATAGCCTCAATCTTGTGATCTCTACTGGGCATAATGCCTTAGCATTTCATTTTAGTTTCTCTAATTTTTGTAATTGTTTGGTTATGTTTCAGTCATGTCTGACTTTTTGTGACCCCATATGGAATGGTTTGCCATTTTCCCTCTCCAGCTGAGGTTAAATGACTTGCCCAGTGTCACACAGCTAGTAAGTGTCTGAGGCTAGATTTGAACTCAGGAAGATGAATCTTCCTGATTCACTGTGCCGGCTGGCTGCCCCAAGATTCTCCAATAGTTGTTGAGTATTATAAAGTTCCTAAAGAATATTGGGCCCTAAATAGCTTTAGGAAATGATAATGTTTCTCATTCTCTGTATCTCTTTAGTATTTTACCTGTACTACTAAATCCTGGGCGAGCATCCTTGTTCCTGACCATTTCTTCCAGCCTTACAGATTAGAACAAAATTAAAGTGAATTAAAATTCACTTGAGAATTCACTTTTTCCCATCCTGGGATAACTATAGGAGATTGGGAATCACTGCTTTCAGAATCTGTGGCCTGGGTGGCATTATATTATCTTACGTGGTTGGATACCTCAGCAGATCACACACGTGGATGTTATTCAACAAACATTTATGCCTGCTTCATTGTGCATGAGAATGCAGTTAGTTGTGGGATTAAAACCAAACAAGAAAGCCACCTCCAAACAGTCATGGCCCTCAAAGAACTTTGATTGTACACAAACTTAACATGGACATGCAGATAAGGAAGGGCAGCTAGGTGGTGCAGTGGATAGAGCCCCGGAACCAACCCCTGCTTCATTATCCATAAGTATTATTTTAGGAAGTATGCACAGTACAGGGAATTAGATTGAGCTGTAAGAGAGAAAAAACTCATCATGTGCTCCTGGTCCTGCCACTACTATCGTGAGACTCTGGTACGAAGAGTATGTTTGGCCTCAGACATTTACTAGATGTGTGACCCTGGGCAAGTCACTTAACCTCAGCTGAAGAAGGAAATGGCACCCAAATGGGGTCACAAAGAGTCAGACATGACAAACACAACCAAACAACCACAAAAATTAGAGAATCTAAAATAAAATGCTGAAGTATTACGCCTAGTAAAGATCACAAGATCGAGGCTCCTCAGTTCCTCATCTGTAGAATGAGCTGGAGAAAGAGATGGCAAGCCACTCCGGTGTTTTTGCCAAGAAAACCCCAACCGGGGTCATGAAGAGTTGGACATGACTGAAAGACTGAACAGCAACAGATATATAAATACAAAGTTATTGGAGGAGGGGAAAATTAATTAGTATCTAGGGGAATAAGGGAAGGCTTTGTGTTAGTGGTGCCACCTGAACAGAAACTTGAAGATAAGGAACTCTGAAAGATGGAGAGGAGGAAGGAATGAATGATGCTAGACTTGAGGATGACTTGTGCAAAGGTGGGAGATGACATTGTGAGTATATGAAATTGCTAGTAGTCAGTTTGGCATGTGAATATGGTGAAATAAAAGTGGAAAGTTAGATTGGAGACAGACTTTGTTGGACCTAAGACTGAGGATTTTATATTTTATCCTAGATGTAGGATGGATACATTAAATGCTTTTGAGCAGGGGAGTGCCTTACAAAATCTGTCACTGGCATATTATTTTAGCTGCAGTGTGAACTATGGATTGGAGAGAGACATGTAAAGTGGAATTAGGAAAACTGATTAATTAGTAGACTATTACAGCAATCCAGTTAAAAGATATTCTAGAGATGAAGTTTCAAGACTTAGCAAGTACTTGGATATGGTGGGGTGAGAGAAAGGAAAGAGTCAAGGGTGACTGAGATTATAAGTTTGGGAGTCTGAGGAGTGAACCAGAAATAGAAAGGAGGGCATGTTTAGGGGGAAAAGTGGTGAATTCCACTTTAGACATGTTGAATTTTAGATGCTAATTGGGACACCCAGGTGGAAATACCCATTAGGCCATTGAAGATGTGATGCTAGGGGTACTGGAGAGAAAGGGCTTGGATACCTGGATTTGTCAGTCTTCTGCACAGATTTAAGAACTCCTGGTGATAATTGATGATATTAGGTATGAAGATTATGTGGAAGAGGTGACAGTTGAAGTCAAGTTAGTGAGTAAGATTGCCAAAGGAAAGAGGAAGAAGAAAAGGGATTCCTTGAAGTCAGTCTCTTCTCTTCACCCACTTCCTTCCCACAAATTCCAAAAGACATTGAGAAATCAGTTTCCATTCTGTCTGAAGCAGATAGCTTCTCCCAGGCATGCCTAAGGTGCTTGTACAGGATAGGCCTGTGGCTTCATGTCTGGAGTTAATTTGAAGGCTTTTCAGGGTGAGACAATGTAAAGGAGGGAGATCTCTTTTCAAGATTTTTGATTTGACTTTGTCCTGTCTTTTACAAAAAGTTTGTAGGTTTGAAGGGGATGCTGTGGGGAAAGGAAGCTGCTTGGTCAGCCTGGGAAAATAAATATAGCTGATCTACATGTCAGCTACTGACAGTTTATATCAAGCAATTAGAAAACAAATGTTCATTATAGAACTTGATTTTTATGCAAACCTATTGGGAGTGGGTGGTCTGGCTACAAGTGTCTATATACTGATAATTATCTTCTGTATAGTAACCAGAGAGTAAAAGCAGTGGGTATGATGGAGAAGAGTGCTAGAAAAAGAGGATGTAGATGTAGATTCAAATCCTGACTCAGGGCTTACTCCTTGTGTGATGTTGCCCAAGTTACTTAACTTCTTTTCGTTATCTGTGAAATGAGGTGGTTGGCTAAGGTGACCGCCAAGGTACCTTTGAGTTCTAAATCTAGGCTCTTTTGATACTGTATTCCATTCCAAGAATTATGAGAGTCCTTCAATTGCTTTTGACATTTTTCCTTGCTGTTACCATGGTTTTACCTGATTGTATGTTAAAAAAAAATACATGTATTTCTGGTAAGGTGTACACATTTAATTTAGAAGTTGCTTGACCTAAATTCATTTTTTCTTGGTAGTGGCTTGCTAGAGATTTGGTTTTAGGTTCCTCTTTCTATTCTCAAATAAGTAATAAGTGGTGAATTTAGGCTTAAATTCATCAGGGCAGGTGATCTTAACCTGGAGTCTGTGGACATGTCCAAGGGGTTTGTGGTTAGATTTCAAGGGATCTGTGAACGTGGGTGAGAAAAAATTACATCTTTATTTTCATTAACTTCTAATAAATTGAATTTTAACATTTCCTTCATTTGTGAATGTTGGCAACATGATGTTCTGAGAAGGAGTCCAGGCGTTCATGATGCAAAAAAGCTTAAGAACCCCTGTCTTGT
The DNA here is from genome assembly GCF_003287225.1 of Phascolarctos cinereus. Taxonomy (NCBI): domain Eukaryota; kingdom Metazoa; phylum Chordata; class Mammalia; order Diprotodontia; family Phascolarctidae; genus Phascolarctos; species Phascolarctos cinereus. The sequence continues at coordinate 233,487,259 of NW_027556098.1, forward strand.
GATATGAAAGCTTCTTTTTTTGTGTGAGATGAATAATTACTCCTAAATTTTATTCATGTATGTGTTTTATATGTGAACATTTATGCATATATATGTATATGCACATTCCACATTCATATATGTGCATTTATAGATATGTTTTCTAAAATAGGACCCACTTGTACTAACCTGCCTTTCTCCATGAAGTATGTTGAGTGCTCTTTGCTAATTCAGTGCCCTTGGGGAGTGGAAGGTGATAATTTTAAATTGCTTTGTTGGTTCTTCCTTGGAAGGCAGAGGGGCAGAAGAGGTATTCTTTATACCTAGTATGATTCTTTAGAAACATTTGTTTAAAATGCCTTTTTTATTTTTTTACTTTCTTGTTGGCTTAATGAAATGTGACTCCAGAGCTCCCTTTGCTTCTTGCCCACGATGGGTAAACAGTCAGACAGACTGCCAACCTAAGGAGAACCAACATACCAGGCTCTATTAGAAAACCAGAAAATCTGGTCCCACACCAGGTGTGGGTGGTATCCCTATGAACACATATAAAAAGTGCTTTGAGATCATGGGATGATGAAAGCCACCATAGAATTCTGTGTGAATGTAATCATCAAGGATTGCCACATCTTCCCCAGACGGTCGTTAAAAGGCAGGTTGTCTCATTGTAATGTGAAGGATCTCGCTGTTATGTTATTCTGAGGAGAGGGCGAAGATTAAGGGCTCTGTGTTGCCAACCTTGCATGGCAGAACTTAAGTCATGAGTAGCCATTAGATCTCTTCTCATAGATCAGAACAGAACTAGTTGCTAGGAAGATTCAGATTCTGCTGAAATGACAGTGGGTGGAAAGAAAGTACTGAAAGATTACAAACTCAACCTTTCCCTTACCCCTACCCTTTTTTTACTCCCACCCCCACTCATGTAAAAGAGAAAAGAATGTGGCATCTGAGATATGTCTATGAAGCAGTGAGACAGAGATTGGTTCTTGAAATAATTCTTAGTACCTTACCATCCCAGGCAGCAAAGTGTAGTGAGAAAAGCAAAGACCCAGAAAGCCTGGAGACTTGAGCACTGTCATTAATTTGTGGTGTTATCTTGAGCAGGTCACATACCTTACATTGCCCCACCCCAACCCCTTCCTTGTTTTCTAATCTTTTAAAGTGAGTAACTGGACTGAATGACCTCAAAAGCTCCTTTCGGTTCCGAAATTCTGCATGAATATCTTTTAAGAGCCTACCCAGTCCTACCCCCTATCCCAGGATTCCTGGCTTTTGTGATTTTTTTTTTAAACTATTGCTGTCTGGGTTGCAAAAGGGGAAATTTTGCTATCAAAAATCCGGGCTCATGGTCCTTGTCCTTGTCCTCTTGCTTTTTCTCACTTCTTTGGAGGCCCTGCTTTCATCTACCTCCCTTTTTTGACTGTAGTTCATCATACACTATTTAGTTACTCAACTAAACTGTGCTATGATGTGAGGGAATTTCCTAATATTAATTGTGTGTCTGGTGACCATAATTAAGGATGGTCCCTCTTGCCTGAAATGCATGTTCTCCTCACCTCTACATCATTAGAATCTCATGTTTAAAAAAAACAAAACAAAACAGCTCAAATGTCACCTTCTACATGAAGCCTCCCCTAATATCCAATACCTCACCCCCAACTGTTAATGCCTCCTTTCTAATTATCTTGCTTTAAATAAATATATTTTCATGTTGTCTCCTGGTACACTATAAACTCCTCGAAGACATTTTTGTCTGTGTATTTCTGATTCTGAGTAGACATTTAAATGTTTGTTGAGTGACATTTCTCAAGTACAAATTTCAAGTTGTTATCAAGTTGAAAGTATGCAATTTTGTCCCTGCATTTAAAATTATAGACTGCCATTATTCACCCTTAGGCTATCTGCCTCACCCATCCTTGGCCTTGACCGAGAGTGATGATTTGGTTCTTCAAACTAATATGTTCTTCTAGTCTTTTGATTAAGATAGTGGCTTTGTTAGCCCTTTAGTGTGGTCTGTGGAGAAGTACAGGGTTGTTTTTTTTTTCTATTTGGTGATCATTCTTTTGGTGTCTGACCTAGAACCAATTATTTGATGCCATTGCTACTTCCTTTTGCAGGTCAACTAGTCTTTCTTTCTCTTTGAGAAGTCTTGTCAAACATTGGATGATAAAGTGAGGAGCCATAGTTTTTGACAGGTCATCATGGTGGGCTGAATCTAATAAGATGAAGTTTAACAGAGGTAAATGTAAAGTCTTCACAGTTTGTTTTGGGGGGATGAGTGACCAAAAGAGGGGTAACTGGGATGATAAAGGGCATTGAGTCCATGTCATGAGAACTGGCTGAAGGACATGGGATATTTTGCTTAGAGAAGAGATGATCCAGGGACAAAAGGGCTCACTTGTTCAAGTGTTTGAAGGACTTTTGCAAGAGAGGTGGGATTATTCCATTTATCAGTAGGGGGACGGAACCGGGAGCAATATGTGCAAATTGTACAAGTGTACAGAAAGGAAAATTTAGACTTGATGGTCAAGGAAACACTTTCTAATGATTGAAGTTGCTCAAGGTCAGCTAGGTGGCACAGTGGATAGAGTGCCAGGCCTGAAGTCAGGAAGACTCATCTTCCTGAGCTCAAATCTAGCCTCAGACACTTTCTGGGCAAATCATTTAATCCTGTTTGTCTCAGTTTCCTCATCTGTAAAATGAGCTGGAGAAGGAAATGGAAAACTACTGCCATATCTATCAAGAAAACCTCAAATGGGACCACAAAGAGTCAGACATGAATGAAATGAAAGAACAGCAAAAGACATTCAAAAGTAGAAAGGGCTTCCTACAGTGGTGGTGAGATCCCCCTTTGTCTTTGGAAATCTTTAAGCAGAAGATTGATGATCATTTGTTGACTGTGTTATAGAGGGGATTCCACTTATATGGCTTGGACTACCTGGCTGTGGGAGTGTCCCTTGCAACTCTCAGATTCTATGTGTTTGGGGTGCTTCTTTTAGCTATGAACCCAAACTAGATGGTGGCTCATATCTATCTTGTCTAACTTGTCCATTGAAATTTTATATGGACTTTCTTTAAATATATGTGAACTATTATAGTCTTTGTTATATTTGGATGATTTCACCTTTATTCAGTTAGTATGAGTTCTAAGAGTCCCTAACTTTAGGGAGCTTACTGTCTAGTTTGGGAGATAACAGATACAAGATAGTTAAATGATAAGATAATATTAGATTAAGTATCAAAAAATGAGATTGTAAGTTTTTTTTTCTTTTTTGTAGTGAGACAGTTGGGGTTAAGTGACTTGCTCAGAGTTACACAGCCAGTAAGTGTTATGTGTCTGAGGCCAGATTTGAACTCAGGTACTCCTGATTTCAGGGCTAGTGCTCTACCCACTGCGCCACCTAGCTGCCCCCCAAAATGAGATTGTAATGAAGAGAAAGATCTAAAGTTTAAAATGATTAGTTAGGGAAGCTGCCTTGAAGGGAGGTGGCCCTTAAGGTGCAGGTAGAAGGCATGAATAGGAAAGAATGGAAAAGTTGGTAGTCCCAAATTGATGGGCAGCCCTTTGGTTTATAGTTCTTTGCCACTGTGAAAAAGAGCTCTTAGAAATATTTTTATACCTAAGGATTCTTTAGCTTTTTATTTGATCTCTTCAGGACATAGGTCTAGTAATGGTATTGCTGGGTGAAAGGGTGTGTGTATGTGTGGCTTAGTGACTTTTGGGGTACTGTTCCAAATTGTGTTCCAGATGGCTGGACCCACTCCACAGGTCTACCAGCAGTGTGTCATTGTGCCTGTTTGCTTATAACATCACCAACATTTGTCATTTTCCTATTTGGTCGTCTTTGCCAATATGATAGAGATGAGGTAGAACAGGAGAGTTACTTCAATTTTCATTTCTTTGATTTTGAGTATTTTATAATGATTATTGATTGCTTGAATGGCTGTCAGTGAGATTTTGCCTGTTCATATTCCCTAATCATTTATCAATTAGGAATTAGGTCTTATTCTTAGAAATTTAATCAATTCCTTGTATATTTTGTAAATGAGATGTGTATCAGAGAAAGCTGGTGCAAAGATTTTTTTCCTTCTAGTTAATTTTTTCTCTTCTAATTTAAGCTGCATTGTTTTTGTTTGTACAAAAATTTTTAGTTTTATATAATCAAAAATTTCTCATGTTGTCCTATGTGATCTTTCTGCCCTTTGTGTAGATTTGAAAGGAAATTCCTTTCTTGTTCTTCTAATTTCCTTATGCTATGATCTTTTATATCTAGGTCATGTATCCATTTGTAGCTTATCTTGGCATATGGTATGAAATGTGGATCTAAAGTTAATTTCTGCCAAACTGCTTTCTAGCTTTTGTGGCAGGTTTTGTTGAATAGTGAATTGTTACACCCAATAGCTGGGTTTTTCATTTAACAAACAGTAGGCTACTAGGTTTCTTTGCTTCTTTCTGTGTGGTATGTACCTAGTTAGTTTTACTGATTGACCTATTTTTTTAATCTACTACCAAATCATTTTTATAATTATTACTTTGTAGTACAGTTTGAGATGTGATATTGCTAGTCCCTCTTCCCATTTAAAAAAAATATTTCCTTTGATAATCTTTTTTTTTTTTTTGGTGAGGCAATTGGGGTTAAGTGAGTTGCCCAGAGTCACACAGCTAGTGAGTGTTAAGTGAGAGTTGTCTGAGGGCAGATTTGAACTCAGGTCCTCCTCATTCCAGGGCCAGTGCTTCATACACTGAGCCACCAAGCTGCCCCCTCCTTTGATATTCTTGTACATTTTTTGTAATTTGATCAGTAAGGCACCAAATAAGCCAATTAATTTGGGTAATATTGTCATTTTTTATTATATTGCCTTAGACTATTCATGAATAATTAATATTTTTCCATAAGTCTGTGTTTCCATTAAGTGTTTTGCAATTATCTTCATATAGTTTTGTACACTTAGTCAAATAGATCTACTGTTTTCAGTTCTGTGCTTCTATGAAAATGCCTCTATAAATATTTGTACCATTTGCTCTTTTTTATTTTTTTTTGCCTTTGATATTTATTTAAAAACATTTTCCCCAGTTACATGTAAAAACAATTTTTAACATTAATTTTTAAAACTTTGAGTTCCAAGTTCTCTCCCTTCTTCCCTCCCCCTTCTACCCATTGAAGGCAAGCAGTTTGATATAGGTTATACATGTGTAGTCATGCAAAACATATCCATGATAGTCATGTTGGAAAGAAAAAATAGACAAAAAAAAACTCAAGAAAAATAAAGTAAAAAAAAGTATGCTTCAATCTGTATTCAGATATCGTCAGTTCTTTCTCTGGGGATGGATTCACTCTTTTTTAAAAGAGAATATTTGTAACTGTTTAATCATTGTACTTTTAATAGACATTTTCCCCAATCAGATATTCCTTATTTATGAAAATGTCCCTAAATTAAATGGATTGTCTGGTCCAGTCCCCTCCTTTTTACAAAGGAAATTTAGGACTAGAGAGGATACATGACTTGGACAAGGTCACATAGTAGCTAAATAGCAGTAGGTAATGCATAAGTGATTACTTTGTACTTATCACTATAACCATGTGTCTGTAGTAGGTGCACTTATCCTCGTTAAATCATTCAATGAATACCTTGAGCAGGTTGCTTCAGCAGATGTGTTTGGAACAAGAAAATGTTCTCTCACTCTTCTATAAAATGCAGGGGAGTCATAACAGAGAAGCAGCACCTGGCACTTTAAAATGGAAAAATCAGAAGGTGATAATTCTTCTAAAGAAGTTTGAAGTTAAATTACAAGACCTTGTGGGTAATATGATATGGACCTGATATGGAGCAGAGCCACTTTAAAAAAAAATAGGATACTCAGATTTGCTTTTCCTAGTTGTGACTGTCTGAATTCTGGTCTTATTCTTATGAAAAGGAAATATTGCATAGGCCATCAAGATCTTATTTTCCATGTACCTTTGCATTTAATTAAATATAGCAAGCTGCTATGCTAAATTGAAACAGAAGAGAGGAAAGGTTTTCTGGTATTTGTAAAACATTCTTCTTAAAGTTCAAACCCCATGAGAGGAGCCTCTTAGGGCGATATTAATGGTAAGCTCTATCCTGGACTTTTTTCCCCTGCTTTGTTTACATTAATCATTTTAAATTTTCTTGGCAGCATAATCTTTGTTTTTTTTTTTCTAAAGAAGTAAGCACTCCAATGTGTTTGTGCCTCTTAGCTACTTGAATAGAAAAGTTCAGTTCCTAATCAAAATTTCCTCTTCCAGTTTGGCAAATATTGATGTTTTTGAAGTGTTCCTGAAGGAAAGGGGAATTTGTTAGACCTTTCAAATGTTTGGAATTTAGTGCAGACCCTCCCCTTACTCCTTTCCTTACCATTGTTCTATGGTCTTTGAAATAGGGTCTGTAAGTAAGCCCAGTACAGCAGAGGGTGTGTTAAAAATTAGCCAGGATAGCTCTTGTCAAACAGGGGAATGTGCTTTTAAAGATGACATGAATTTAAAACTCTTAAAACTAATGAACTTATTGTTTGATTTAAAAGTAATTTACAGGTTTAAGAAACTTGCCTGGTCTAAAAACTCCCTCTTCCTAAGATCCACAACTCATCTGTAATTTATAGTTTAAAAGAGTTGCATGAGGACAAGTTGTATGTGTTAGAAGCAAGTCTTGGAATTTAGGCCTTTTCTTACCTCAAGGCCAGCCTGCTACCCAAAATGTCATATTGCCTGCTGCTGCTGATGGTGGTGGTGATGATGATGATAATTATGATAGAAATGATAAAAATTATTTCCAGAGGGTTTTGTATAAAGTGATGGACCTGGAGTAAACAAACAAACAAATAAACAAAAAAAATCTCTCTACATTCAAATTATGCTTCATACTGGTTTTGAGATTTTGAGCTAGTCACTTAACCTCTATGTGCCTCAGGCAAATTTCCTGTCATGGACTGGTTGCAATCTGATTGAGAGGGGTAAGTTATCCTCATAGAAATTCCAGATCCTTCTCATATTTATGTATTATTCCAAGAACATTCTGCCTTGCTACTTTATTGGCGGGACCTTCAACACACTACAGATCAGTGCTTTTCAGTGTTTATGAATTGGTTTCAGCTTTCAGTCTTTGGTGAATGTTATATTGACGTTATTGCTGGCAGCTGGAGAAATTTCCATTATTTCAAGAGTTTCCAGGAGTTTTCATTATAGAAATTCCAAAGTTTCGAGGCACACCAGGGAAACTCATTGTTTCAGTGTCCACTGGCTGAAAAGTACTACTGAAGAACTATGAACCAGAGCCAATTTTAAGAAAGTTTAACTGCTAAATTTTTTACTTGGAGAATTAGCTCCCAGAGTCTGTTAGAGATATTTAAGCAAAGCATATTTTTGACTTTTTATTGTAACTCAAATCTGGGTTGTGACTCAAAGCATGATTTTTGTACATTGCCTGGACACATAGTTGGCACTTTAAATGCTTGTGGAACAATTAACTGAATATTGTTTATAGAGATCCTGGTTAAGAAAGTCACAATCTAAACTTGCAAATATGTATCATCTCTTTTTGTGCAAGTTACTCAGTTGCTCCTATTATTCCTCCACAGGTAGGGTCAGTATACCTTTACTGCCCTTTACAATTGAGTGTGTTGTTATTAAGTATTAAAATATTGGCTTTAGATTACTTTCCGGTTTGGTACAAAAATCAAATGTTTTTATAAGACTATCCATGTTATTACATACCAAGTTGGGTGGGATATATAAGCCTGACCGACCATACTTGGTTTATAAGCAGTTAAGTTTTTGATGAGCAATTAAAGTATTGACTCATATTGTCATAGAACTGGAAGGGACCTTAGAAATCATCTTGTGTAGCCCATCATGTTTCAAATAAGGAAACTGAGGCCCAAAGAGCCACATAGCTTTTGAAGACATTTTTCTAAGCAGGAGCTTAGGCAGTTCAATGAAAAAAAAAATCCTTGGATCCAATTAAGAGACCTGGCTGGATTCTAGTTCTCCCCCTCTGCCACTAATTGGCTGTGGAAATTTTTTGCAAGTCTCTTACCCTCTATGTCAGTGTCCTCATCTATTTAATGAGAGAATTGGATGGGATGATCTTGAAAATTCCTTCCAGTGTTAATATTCTGATTTTTAGATTCCATTTAGTTATTTAGTCTCAAGCATCTAGACTGAAAGCCAAGTCTCTTGACTCCAAGCCAGGACAATTTTCATTACTCACCATGAAACCCACTACCCCACCTTTGGCAAAGTCAAGAATTAAAGGTTATGCATCATCCATCCTTCCTCAGTGTTTAATAATGGAGGTGTCTAGGAGATGGGCAGGATTTTTTTTTAACCTCAGTATGGGAGAGTGAGTTTGGGAGAGTTTGGGAAAAAGCAACTGGAGAAAGTGAGTATAATATATATATATATATATATAATTTATATTTGTCTTTGATGGTTAGGAAAAAAAGGAAATCTTGATTGATGTGGAAAACAATGCTAAATGGGGCAAAGCCATTAAAGACAATTGATCCTTTATTTTGGGGGCTGCAGATGAGCAGCATATTGCCTGGGGCTGTTGCAGAGGTATCTTTGTTATTTCAGATTTCTATCCTGTAGGGAAGTGGGAGAAGAAAGTGTGCATTGGCAGGGTATCACCCTCCAGGCTCTTTGAGATTGAGAGAGATTTACTTTAGTATGTCTGTTTATAACAGCTTTCCACAGAATTATTTTGGAAAGGAAATCACGTGCCTTAGAGAAGGTTGTAAAGAACTTGTAATTTGATTCTTTGGACAAATTACTAAGCCTGGGCTTCTTAGCCTAATCAGTATCAACTTAGGTTTTGTAGTTAGTTGTCTTGGAACACTATTAGAAAATATGTGCTTTTGGAATTTCATGACTACACTTGTCTGTGGACATTGATGCAATCCTCATTGTCTTTAGTTTATTTAGCTTTGATGGCAACTTACTTTCAGTGCACCTAAAAGGTGTGTGAGATAGAGGGGATTCTTTCCTTCCGTGTCTGATCTCCGCTCCTAGCTGCATTATAATAGGACAAATTTCAGTTCTATACCCCTGTGACAAAGGGAATGGGGGCGCATTTGTAACCCAGTGATTGAAGAGAAACTTGTCTAACTTGTAACTATTCTGTGCTGGTAGCTAATGGTTACTGAGGAGAAACCACAAGGGGGGAGGTGGGAGTTAGGAGAGCATTTATGACTGGAGATCAAAGTGGGGAGAAATTGTGTGCCTACTCTAAGCAGACAAATTAGGTACAAGAGTTGGATGACAAGTTATCAAACGTGATAAAATTGATCAAACCTGCCACGGAGGCAGGACTTCTAACAAGGGACTTCCACTATTGACATATTTGCTGGATGTCTTTGCCTGTTAATACTCTCTGAGATAAGCAGTGCATCTGATAAATATTTGCCTTGTATTGGTGATAATTTCATCTTGCAAAAAGTGGAGAAAGAGAAAAAAAGATGTATTGTAATCTTGGATCTTTCTGACCAATGAGGAAGATATGGTTTTGGTGAAGCAGAGATGATAAGAACTTTTGGGGAGGCAGTTACTGTGCCACATTTGTGGTAATTAACAAAAGAAATCTTCCATCTAATCCAATAAACATTTATTGAGCACCTACTACAGCCAGGTACTGTGCTAAGTGCTCGGGGGTACAATTAAGAAAAAGAAATAAAGTCTCCCTCCCTCAAAGAGCTTACAATCTAATTGGGGGCGGGGAGAAGACAACACACAAAAGGAAGCAGGAAGGAGGGAGAGACATGCAAAGGTACCTGGTTGGGGGTGGTGGTGCGCATCTTGTTTCCTAAACTTGAAACCAGGCAGAGCAGTAGATGTAAAGTGCAGTGGGTTGAGAGTCCAAATTCTGCTTACTATAAAATAAGGCATGGGGAAGAGTTTGGTGTTCTACCTTCTAGCCTTCTAATCAGAGGGGAAGAGAGGCTGAGGAAGGTGGTGTCAATCAAGGTTTCAGTTAACTGCATGGTGATGGGATTAGAAGTGATGAGCTTATCCAGAGGGGCATTTTGTTCTCTTGAGTTGAAACTAGACCGAGTAGCCGATGGAAGGTGTTGAACTTTGTTTTGTGTTGACTTTGGATTCACATTTGGAGATCTGATAGGTAAGATCCTTTGAGTTGATACTCTATGAGGAATTCTACTCAACAATCTTACCACTAATGATATCTTGGTGACACAATTATGTTTGATTTCACTGAGGAAGAAAAAGGGTGTGGGAAGTGTGGAAAATAACCAAAGTAGCTCTAATTTTTAAAGGGCTTGTTTAAAAAATATGATTGGAGAACAAAAAAAATGAAGAATGTAAAAGTGGTAAAGTCTTGAAACAATAATGTTATGGAGGCAAATAGGTCAAAACTCATGTTGGATCGAGGTTGGCAATAAATTGTAGACAATAAAAAGATGCCGTTTTCAAAAAGTTAGGTTGGTGATGGGATGGAAGATTAAGGAAGAGATAGGTTCCCTCTTGGCATAATCAGAACTGATCAGCCTTAGTTTTACTTCTCCTTTCTACTAAAGAGAATGTTTTTCCTGCTGGGCTGCGGAGGATAGAATAACAACAAGCAATGAAATTGGGAATTAAAGCCCAAGTTGTAAGTGAGGAAGATGGTCACCAGAGAGAGCTACACCAGAGAGAGCTACTGAGCTACTCAAGTTGCTTATGCCATATATCTTGGCATGAAAGAACTTGCCAGTGTAATTGTGGTCATGTAGTAATTATGGCATGGGGGAGACAGGTGCCTTGGGACTCAATACTCAGATGGATTCTCCATCTCATAAATGTGGATTTCTTCTCCAACAAGACTAATCACAATCCATCCAAGCCTTCCCATGCTGTGGAAATCTTGTCTATGTCTTCCCATTACATTCCATGTCTTTCCTCCTTACAGTGGGGTCCACCATTGGATTCCTTATGATATCTCTTATGGGGATACATCCATCAAACCTTTAGACTATGTATCTCTAGCTCTCACCCAGTGATATATCAGTTCATATTTTTGGCTCACACATTTTTTTTGACTTACTTTTACTCCCATTCTCCATAGTACCTTGTTTGTGTTGCAGCCTGCTTACACCCACCATGTACTTCTACTTTGCCTTCTGAGTGATGATCATTTTTAATTCTTCAGGGATGGTAGTGTTTCATGACTCACAGTCATACAGTACTGGAAGAATATTGATATTAAAAAGATGAGTTTTTGTTTCAGGGAGAAGATTGAGTTCATTAAAGGGTCTCTGCTCCCCCCCCCACTTCTTTTTTAGTTGAATTCAAACATTTATTAAGCACTTCCCCTGTGAAGAGCACTGTGCTCTAGTACTGGGAAAAAATACAAAGTTTAAGATGGGCATTATACTGTCCTCAAGGAGCTTACATGACAGAGATCATGATTACATAAATAATATTGGGTCATTGACCTCCATACAAGTCTATACAAATCTTATTTATTATTGGTCATCTTTTAAAAAAGGCAATCCAAAAAAATCCCCATCAGTCCCACCATACCTTATCACAAAACAGCATCTACTCTTCTCTCAATTGACCTGCTACTAGGCATTTCTGTCACTATTATAAAAGAATTGCTTGACCCAAGAACCCATGGGAAGCAGCCACTTCATTAAGATAATACTTGGAATTAGAGTAATTTGTGAAAGTGATGAATTAACTACACATTTGCTGAATGCTAATATGACTAATCTCTATACATTATAACTAGACTGCAAGTTCTTGTGTTATTACTTTATATCCTAGTCTCCCAGACAGTCCAATAAGTAATTGATTTAGTAGCCAGCAACATGTGTGAGCCACATTCAGATCTTATTCAGTATCTGATTAAAGTCACATAGTCATATCTTCAAGCATTTATTAACTTTTCCTATGTGAGAGAAACTTCACATAGTATGGCTTGGTTTTTCACCAAAGTTTTTCTTCAAAAGAGCAAATATGAGACCAAGGAATGTAAATAGCATAGCATCAACTTTTTAATGATTTTTATTATGGGGGGAAGAAAGATGAAGCATAGAAATGGATCCAGAAGGCCTTGGAACTTCCATCAGCACCTGGGCCCTTCTCATTTTGGAATATATATCCCTCTGCCATGCAAGTCAAGTTTCATTCCTCTCCTGCCTCTGCTTGTGACCATGTATCCCCAATTAAGTACCTTGTTTCCACTCCCCTTTTCACCTTTTCTGCTCTCTCTTGCTCATTGCCTTCTCCCATTCTAATATAAGCTTCTTGAGAGCATGGACTGTTTCTTTTTTTTGCTTATATTTGTGTCCCCAGTGCTTAGCCCAGTGCCTTGTGTATAGCAAGAGTGTAATGACTGCTTATTGTCTTGCCTTCCTGGCTTCTTCTAGTTCAGAATGCCTCTAAATAGACTACATCCTTTTAGATCTGCAGTTAGGCTCAGCACATTCAGGCTTCAGTAAAAAATCTTCTTTATGTTGGTCCTGGACTTTATTGGGGGACAATTGGCTTCAAAAAGAAAAAAAAAACTGCTATAGCCACTCTGCTTTTAGTTATAGTACATTTCCCCCTGAGCTTATAAGAAGTACTTATATTTATGGATAATATGAAATAAAGAGGAATAGCTACCTATTAGATAGCTGTTGGAATCTGAAAAAATGACAACTTCCTGGCATGGTAGTTTGAAGCTAAAGATGAAATTTAGTAAGGATAAAGGTAATTTACTTGGACTTGAAAAATCACTGGTACCAAGTACAACGTGAGAGACTTGTCAACAGAAAACAATTCAAATGGTGGGGGGGGGGAGGCTCTAGAGATTCTAATGGATTACAAAGTGATTTGGCAGCCAAAAAGAGCTAATGAATTGTTTTAGGCTTCCTTTGGAACAAAGTCTTGGTGGGATTAAAATGTAATTGGGAAATATTTAACAAAATAAATAAAAATACAATATGGTATTGATAATGTTAATGTGTAGTTTCTAAGTCAGTATTTGTGTTTGACACCACTTCTTTAGAAGTACATACCCCTAGGTAAAGGAGTTCAGTTTTGTTGTCCTGTGACTTGATCAGACCACATTGGGAATATTTTCCAATTCTGGTTGCTATCTTTAGAAGAGAAATTGATAAGTTGAAGTTTGTGGAGAAGAAGGGTAACCAGGATGAAGAGGGAATAGAAAACCATGTCATGAACAGTATTGAAGAATTTCAAGTATATGTTCTAACTGTATTTCCATTAGAGAAAGAGAAAGGAAAGGGAAAGGGGAGAGGGAAATTGTAGACTGGGTAAGGACATGACCTATAGCAGATTCATCATGTGGGAGAGGAGTTAGTCATGTTGTTTGGACCAGTGGGTGAATGAACCCAGATGTTGGCTCAACATAAAGGAACAACTCTACTTATAATTCACATTCATGTAGCATTTTAAGGTTTACAAAGTCAATAGTTAATAAATAATCATTAAACATTTATTAAGCACCTACTATATGCCAGGTACTCTAGAAGCTGCTGGTAATACAATATGAAAAAAGAAAGGTAGTCTCTGCCTCATGGAGCTTATAATCTAATGAGGGAAGATAACATACAAAAGAAAGGTGAAAATGGGGGTAGGGAGGAAGAATGATGGAGAAATGAAAGAAGACCAAAATAAGTATTGCCTGTTGGGAGATTTCATTTTCTTTTTTTTTTTTCTTTTGGCTAGGCAATGGGGTTAAGTGACTTGCCCAGGGTCGCACAGCTAGTATGTGTTATGTGTCTGAGGTCAGATTTGAACTCAGGTCCTTCTGAATCAGGGCTAATGCTCTATCCACTGTGCCACCTAGCTGCCTTCTTATTTCATTTTCTTAAATGGAGGAGTTTGTGGCTCTACACTTCGACCTGAGGGACAGATGATGAGGTATGAATAATAAGGTTGATCGGATCTTGGAAGATGAGCTTTCTAGATTCCCATCTTGAGAGTTGGGGTGGGGGGGAAGAAGAGGGGCATGGCAGATTGGGGGGGCCCACCATCTTGTATTTATTTTGTAAATATCATGTATTTACTTTTCTGAATGTGTTTTATTCCCCTCCTAACACTCCTTCTCCACCAATTCCCAAGCTTCTTGAAAGTAGGGACTGGATCTACAAGAATTTATTAGACCATATCATGTGCCCTAACACTGTGCCCTCAGGAACTTTCTTACATTCTAAATAGCAGAAACCCATGTACATAGAGGTTTGCATTTGTATCCCTAGCATTTAGCAGATTGCCTAGCACATAGTAAATGAATAATAAATGGTATTGGTTTGGTTGCTTGTAAATTTGCCAAAATTCCTATAATCTTTCTGATCCCCTCCATTTCCTTGAATTCTTTTGACCCATTGATGGGGAAACTACTGGGCTGTTGGAGTCAGAAAGACCTAAGTTCAAATATAGCCACAGATACTTGCAAACTGTGTGACCTTGGGCAAATCACTTAACCTCTGTTTGCCTCAGTTTTCTCAACTGTAAAATAGGATATTAATAGCACCTATCAAATGGGTAAATCAGGGTTCTTGGCATGTGATAGGTGCTACATAAATGCTTATTCCCTCACTTTTGACTTTTTTTTAAACGTAAATATGAAACTTTTAAAAACATGACTGGCAGACTTGAGGAAACCCAGGTTGATTTTTTACTTTTTGGGTCAGGGCTGATAAATGACAACTTTTTCAAAAGATTCATATTTAGCAGGGAAAAAAAACCTAATCCTTTTACATTTTAATGTTACTTTATCAAAGCATAATACACAACCATTCTACCTAGTTGTCTCCTTTCTGGGAACATGTATTATTAATTGAAAATCAATATAGTAAGTTGAAAATTAACCATCCACACTCACATACAGTTTGATATTGTTTTGTATTTCCTCCAAAGCTTCCACCAAAGATCCTGAGCTCTTGGTGCTTGTTGCTGTGGTCAATGGTAGAATAACACAACTAATAGAGAAAAGTCATACCTTATAAATCTGGGCTGTCAAGTGTCTTTCACATTTTTAATGGGCTGAATGTGTCCTTAACATATTTAAAACGATTTATCCATTTATTCTTCTTAGATATTTGATATAGGTGGGGATTATTATACAATTGTAGCTAAGGTACCCTCTTTCTCTGTGAGGTCATTGAAACCAGCAGCACCTTGGGAATGACATCTGTGCCAGTGGGTGGCATTAGGGGGCATTTGTTGGTGCTCTCTTCTACCTTCCTTTCTCCTTTTCTCCATTCTTTTCTTCTAATATTCCCTTTAGTTTTTCTTGTTTTCCCTCTTTTGGAGTGGTGGGTATTTCTTAAGACTGATTACTGAAGAGGCTGATGACCCCAATTGTAGAGATTGGGCACTTGGTTGGAACTGATCGTTATGGGAAACAATTGGAAAATTCTTGGGTTTTTTTTGACTTCATAATGACAGTATTAAATGTTACTTAGAGAGGAGTGCAGAAAAGAATAGTAAATCTTCAATGAACGGTGTTTTCACTTGGAAGTCAGCTGCCATTTTTCCCTTCCATCCAATATTTGTGTACAGGACTAATCTGACCAGCTTGTTTCCGTATAGAAGAGGTCTGTGACCTTTTTGTGCAGGAAGACAGAGGGCACCTGTTCATTTCTGTGTTTCTTCTGCCCTCTGAAATCTTGTCAGTCTTTCTATTTTGTTTTATGTTGTGGTTACTTTCACATCAACCAATTCAACTTGCACACTGACCCCTGTGTACATGGCTCATTTTCATTCGAATGTTCATATTTATACTTTTGATGGATATATTTAAATGAACAGCTGTGGATTTGTTGAGTCATACCACAATTATCTGATTCTGCCTTAGCCTGAAATATGTTTTTGCCAGTCAAGCAGCTAAGTTGTGAGAGAATTCCATTAATCACATACTGACTTGGGGAAAGGAGTGGAAGAGCATAGGGGAAAGTCTGGAGATGTTATTATTTTTAAGAGATTTTTCCTTTATTGTGGCTGTAAGCAATTGCCCCTTAAATTTATGGGCCTGGAGAAAATAATCCCAAAAGCTTTAGTCATTTTGTCCTGGTCGGCAAAATCCTGCTGAGTTGATTGATGTGCAAATGAAGTTAGTTTCTGGTGTTAGTTTATGCAAATAGATAAGGGGCTGTCTAAAGAGTTCTGTTTGTGTGGCTCTGGTACTCGTTGCCTCATTCCAGAAATTCATTTGCTGAGGGTCCTGTTTAAGCTTATTTTACACTTTAAAGGTCCTTGAATATTTGCTGAATGTACTAATTAAATACCTTCTCACCACCATCTAATCCTGTGGTTTCCAATTCTACATTTCTCCCACACTTCCTTTCTCGGTCCTTTCTGAAAGCTATTAATAGATATTGTAAGTCTGGCCTCTTAAATAGTGTCAATAGCTATTAGGACTTCATGGATAATAAGTCAATATAAGGCTCTGAGGAAATAGGTCTTTTCAACCTATATAAGATCTCCTAGAGGTTACTTTGTGTCACCCCATAGGCATATGAGCTGAGTGAGGCCCTCTTCCTGCAGAATCTACATTGGTCATTTCCAAATCGGATGTTGTCTGTTGACCCCTCACTGTGCCAGGACCCCCATCTTACCTCTCCTTGTGTGTTACCCTTCAGAACTGGAATCTAGCTATTGATTATTATTCTGGTTATTGAAGTATATAAGTTATATAGCATATAACATATACTTCAAGTATATAAAAAAGTACATAAATCTTGCAGATTCTCTTAATTTACCTCAAATACAGTAATAATGTTACACATTAAATTTAGTAAATTGGGAATACTTTCTCAAGTCTACAAGGATTTATTAAGTGCCATTGTGTTTAGCCACTGCATTAATAAGAGCTGGGTTAATAGTGCGAAGAAAGGCAAAAATAATCATTTCTTTACCAAGTTATGTAAAATTATTATTAGCCTAGGAAAAATCCATTTTCTATTAAAAATGTCAATTTAAATTTTTGTCTTAAAAATGATTTGTTTGTTCAAGAATTTAAACTATAATTAGTATAATTGAGGAAGTGATTTTAGAATAGTTTTGTTTTGGATGACCAACAAATTTGGCTAATTGGTGGCATACATTCATGTAATTGGGAGTGATTATATTTAACATATATTAGACAATTCCTTCCATTTGAGTTGCTGTCCTAAATAACTCCAAACTCAACAGAAGATGAATGAAGCTAAATTTTCCGAGATAAAACTTGGATTTCTGATGAAATACTTAGAAATGTTTAGAAAGAGAATTGAGTTTTGTTGAATCACTTGAAAAATAGGATTAAAACAAAGACCTTTGGAATGCTGAACTGATTATTAGGAAAATTAGGGGAGGTGATGGAAGGATGGCCGTATTACCTGAATTCATAAGAAAGAATTATTTAAAACTGAGGGTAAAGCAATTATTATTGTTGTTATTATTATAAATTTCATGGCTCCATGATTTTATTTATTTATTTTTTACCTTATAGCTGTGCCCTCCACAGACTGAACTGGAAACAATATTAAAATTGGCCTTTTTTAAATTTTGAATCATTTTCCCATATTAGAAGACGATTGAGTGTAGGGCAAGCATTAATAAGGAAACCTGCTCACTCCCCAACTGGGAAAAGTCTACCTATAAATATACCTTAAAGTAACTATTTTTTGATTGAAAAGACAGCATGACTTAGGGAATAGAGAATATAGGCCTCTGAACCAGGAAGGCCTGGGTTCAAATTATATGTCTATCCTATAATAATAATAATTTTATCTGTTTGTCTATCTATCTTTAAGATTTGCAAAATGCTTTCCAAATATTATCTCACTTGATCCTTACAACTCTGGAAGGCAGTTTCCTCATTTTACAGATGAGGAAACTTAAGTTGAGAGAAGTTTAGTGACTTGTCCAGGGTCACACAAGTGATCTGGAGCGTCTGAGTCTGGATTTGAACTCAGGTCTTTCTGACTAGTACTATTACCCCACCTAGGTACCTATAACTGATCTTGGTTTAGTCCTTCCTCCCAAAGCCTCCCTTTATAGAGGGCTCAGAATTTTCCAGCCAGCTCTTTATTTTCCACCAACTGCTTTGCTTGGTTTGAACTCTTTAAGAATTACATCATGCCACCAGGTGCAGACCCCTGATACCTTCTGCTTCGTTTTGTATGTTGTCTTCCTCCATTAGATTGTTAAGTTCCTCAGGGCACAGACTTTCTTTTTCTTACTTGTATTTCTTACCTAACCTTTCATTGCTCTGACTATAAATCGAAAACCAAAAGCTAATCTGCATTTCCTACACCAGAAATTAGCCCTACTCCCGTCCCCCTCCTTTCTGTTTCATTTTATCAGTTGGGCTTAATTGCGGGATTAGTTAAAAGACTAGGTCACAAAAACAAAAGAAACCAGCAGAATGTATTTACTTTGAGAGCAAACCCTGTTGTTGTTGTTGTTGTTGTTGTTTTTTGAGGGGGAGGGAGTGGTGTATAATTTGCAGGCCCTGTGCCTTAAAGATGGTTTATTGTAGTTCAGTCATGTCTTACTCTTTGTGACTTCATTTGGGGTTTTCACGGCAAAGATACTGGAGTGGTTTTCAATTTCCTTTTCCAGCTAATTTTACAGGTAAGGGAACTGAGGCAAACAAGGTTAAATGACTTGGCCAGGGTCATAGAGCTAGTTAGTGTCTGAGGCTAGATTTGCACTCAGAAAGATTTCTTCCTGACTTGAGGCCTGATACTCTTATCAACTGTGCTACCTAGCTGCCCTTAAAAGTAGTTAGGTAGTTAAAGTAATTAAGTGAATGAACTGGGGCCAGAAGTTTCCTAAATTGAAGACAGAAACCCATAGGATTCTCTAGAGGTGCTTGATTTGGAAATTCTTCGAGATTTTCCTGGGAAGGAGAAGGAAAACCCCAGCTGGTGAAAGCTGTCATGCCTAACATGACAACTCTTTTTACAAATCTGCCCCTCCCCCCCAAAAAAAATCACCACCAAGGAGCCTCATTGAATGAATGGCCCGCCGTCTCCCGCTACAGATTTACCCAGACTAGAGGCTCACAGTATGTAGTCCTGGCCCATGCTAAAACCTTCCCGGCTTGATAAGGCTTCTTGTTTCACGTGTTCACTATGTGGGCTAGTGAGGTATTATGAGCATCCTGTTTTCACTGCCAGGAGACTAAATGAAAAGGTTACATTAAACCAGGTGGGATAATAGTGCTTATTACCAAGTGATATCTCCCTCCTCGGATCTCTGCCTGCATTTTGGGTAGGTTTTTTTTTTTTTTAACTTTCTCATTCTAAACTTAGTAACTATCAACAGAAACATTCAAATAAAATTAAAGAAAAGGTCGTACATAAAAGAATAAGTTCCAAACTATGTACAGTTTTTTTAAAACAAACATTTTAAAAAATAACAAATGTTCTGTTTGCTTCCATGTTCTCTTTTGATCTTGATCTTTATCTATTTCTAAAAATAATTTCATAACTGCTGTTAGATTTTTTTTCCACGGCTAGAGTCAATGTTTTTATTCAGAGTCTGCTGCATATAGGTTATTCTCAGTTTTTTGCTATTACAAATACAGTTGTTAGAATTTTATTTATATAGATAGTTCTTTTCTTTTAATAGCCTCTTTAAAATAGGGAGATATATATGTATATATTCACATACATATGGATATATGTATACATACCTTAGTAGTGAGATTTACTAGGTTAAGGGATAATGAATATTTTGTAATTATTATATATTCGTGCTTGCCCTTTGGACCTCTTCTTTTGTACTTAATATAGTTTAGATTTATTGTTTTCAAATTCTGGTTTTGTAAATCCTTTGAGGGAAAGATCAAATCAGTCAACGAGTATTTATAAACTATGTGTTAGCCACTGAACATGAAATAGTTTCTCTCTTCAAAGAGTTTATGTTCTACTGGGGAGTGGTTGTAAAAACATAATTACACATAAATAAATGCAAACTATAATCAAAGTAAAAGCTGGATTTTATGTAGTGTTTATTATTTGCCAGGCACTGTGTTAAAAGCTTTGCAAATATCATCTCATTTGAGGCTTAACAACAACCCTGGGAAGTGGTGCTATTATTTCCCTTATTTTACAGATGAGGAAACTGAGGCAAACAAAGGTTAAGTGAGTATCCCAGGATTATACAGCTAATAAGTGTCTGACTGGTTTTAAATTTAGGTCTTCCTGACTACAGGCCCTGTGCTCTATCCACTGCTCTGGGGAGCTGCTTCTAAAGCCAGGTGAGTGGTTGGGTATAGCAACACCTGGTGATATCTGGAAAGGCCTGAAATAGGAACACTTATGCTGAGTTTTGAAGGAAACGAGCGATTTTGAGAGATGTAGGTAAAGAGGCAATGCATCCAAGGCAGAAGGGTGACTGCCTGTACAAAGGCAAGGAGGGAGGGTAGGGGAAAGATGAAATGTTGTATATGGGGAAAGTAAGTAGAAGAGTTTGACCAAAATGTGAATGTTTAAAAGGCAGTAATATCTAATAAACCTGGCAAAGTACAGAGCTTTATAAGTGAGATTAACTTAGGGTTATATCCTATTTTATCTTGTAATCCCCCCCCCAACCACCACAACATTGAATTAAAGAACAAATAGGAAAAATGGGAAAGGTCCCTTATCCTGGTTTTGTTTAAAATTATTATTTTTACAATTACATTTTGTTTTTTAGATTAATCTATATTCTAAGGCAGCTAGGTGGTTCAATGGATAGAGTATTTAGACCAGAGTCAGGAAGACCTGAATTCAAATCCAACCTTAGAAACTTAACTAGTTGCATTACTTAACATTTCTTAACAAGTTACTTAACCTCTCTCAGCTTTGGTTTCCTCAAATGTAAAATGAAGGTAAAAACAGCACCTCTCAGAATTGTTGTGAGAATAAAAATTTTAAAGTGCTTATAAACCAAAAAGTGCTATATGAATGCTATCTATTATTTTTGTCTTTCTCTCATTGGAAAAGATAAAAAGGCCCTTGTAACAAATGAGCAGTCACACAAAATAAATTCCTATATTGGCTATATACCAAAAGTTGTTTCATTCTGCATCCTGAATCCATCTCCCTCGTTCATTCTCTTGTTGATGTAAGCATTTGGAGATACAGTATGCATTTTCTCTCAAAGACTACTGTGGCTACATCTCAAAAAACTTAGTATGTTGTCACTGTTGTCATTATCTTTAATGAAATTATCTACTATTTCTGTGATTTCTTTAACCTACCAATTCTTTAGGATTAAGTTACTTAATCCAATTAATATTTAATCCTTTCTGTGGGAGCCCTTCATTGACTATAATTGAGTATAATTTTTTGCATCGTAATTAGTAAGGGTGGAAAGGAATAAGTGTTAAGCACCTGCTGTGTGCTAGGCACTGTGCTAAAGCACTTTATAACTATTGCATAAAACATAAAAGATGTGCTTAATATTTCTGCTTTTCTGCTTTTGTTAAGTTTTGATACTCTAATACATAAACAATTTTTGTGAAGGTGCCATGTGCAACTGAGAATGATGCATGCTCCTTTCTCTTGATGAAGGTTCCCTTCTCTTTCTATTGCATCTGCTGCTCAGCAGTCTAGGGGCAGGGAAGAGAATTATGAGATAAAGTATACTGTATTTATTTGAAACAGCTGTGAAGTATGCAGTGACAGTAATTGAGAAATTATCATTCTAAAAGTCACTCAGCTTCATAACCTTGGAAATCATAGGAGTCTTCCCCCTCTCCCCTCCCCAATCAGTTGCATAGTCTTTCTTGAATTAGTCCCTTAACCCTCCTGTGTTAGTTGAACAGTTAGTTATGTTAGTCTGAACCTTAATTCAGACTTATCATCTAATTGGCCTCTTTTGAATGCCTCCTCTCCAATCCATCTCTCTACAACCAAGCTACTTAAGACATATTTCTGACTGTGTTTCTCTTGTGCTAAAAAAAAATCTTCATAGGCTGTTTATCGCTTGTTGATTATTTATTGAAATTAAAAATGTGAAGTTAGGTGATACAGGAGTTTAGTTTGTGGCTGTGACTAAGATATTTTAATATACAGAATGTGGTATAACTGAATTATTTTCATAAGATATTAACTGACTTTTCATAGTTAAGTTTTAGGGTTATATTTTCATTCCTTATGAGGTATGGGATAGATAATCTCTCCTCCAATTAAGTGAACTTTATCTTTTTTTCCTCCTTTTTTCCTGTTCTTGATGCTATTGTTTTCTCTCCTAAATTAGATTTTTAGATCTTTCAGACATTCAGTATTTAAGGATGGTTGGATTACTTAAATCATCCTTTTAGTGTGCAGGAAGGGGGGGAGGTGAGAGGTTGTCTAATCCAAGCTTTTACACTATTCAGTAATCTCTTCTCCAAAGTACTTAGCATGGTGATTGGTAAATAGTAGGCACCATATAAATACTCATTGTTCTCCTCCTCCTCAATGTCCCTAACTGGTGGTCTTAGTACAAGTGCTTAAACATGCCTATTGAACTTATTACTCATAAAATGTGCCCATTCTAATGCCTTCCTCTCCAAAATACATGTGTATCTAATAAAAGCCAGATTTTATATGGTATTTTAATGTTTGCAAAGCACTTCTACAAATATCTCATTTCATCCTCACAACAATTCTGACAGGCAGGAGAAATTTTTGTCCATATTTTACAAATGAGGTAACCAAGGCATTCAGTTTAAATGACATAGCTAGTAAATATTTGAGGCTGGATTTGAACTCAGATCTTTCTGACTCTAGGGCTCTATTCACTGTCCCACCTAGCTACCTTTAACGCATATCTATGGTATCTCCTCCATAGAATTTAAGCTCTTTGAAAGTCAGGGACCATCAAGGGTTACACTTGTAACCTCAAGGGTTATACAAGTTATAACTCAACAGTTTCACTTTTGCCTATGTATCCTGAGCACCCAGCACAATGCCCGTCCCATAACGGAAGCTTAAAAAAACATTTATTGATTGAGAATTGTAAGAAAGTTTTGTCTCATATTGAACATGAATCTCCCTCTTGCAACTTCTGTTTCTTCTACTTCTGTCTGTGGGATGTCATCAAAACAAGGCTTATCAAGTGGCAGTAAGAGATACTGGAAAGATATGACATTTAGTCAGAAGACCTGGCTTCTGTCCGGTATTGATTCTTCTAGTTACTAGCTTTGTGTGTGTGCTCATGTGTTTGTGTGACAAAACACAGGGGAAACCTGTGGCATAACTATGAAACTATCACATGTCCAAATATGTAAAATCGCGATGATGCCTGCCTCAAAGAAAGGCAAATATGTGGGAAAGGGTCCTAGATGAAGTGATTTACACATCCTTGGTTTGGTCTCTTTTCCATGTTGGGTGCCCTTCAAATATTTGAAAACAGTTATCATCCTCCTCTTCTCCCCTTTAATCTTTTTCCTAGGCCAAGCATCCCCAGTGTCTTCAACTGTCTTTCATGGCATGGTTTGAATGTTTTATAATGTAACTCTTTCAGCTGAATCCTCCACTTCTCTGAAACAATCTGTAATCATTCTCGATAAGTGCAGGATGAGTGGATCCAAGGGCTGGATTTCAACACAGTAGAATGTGTCCAAGAAACCATTTGTATTCATCAATCATGTAAGATAAAATTATATGCTAATCCCCTGAAACTGTGGATAGAAAGACCCCAGGCACTATTAAAGCCTATATAAAACCAAGCAATGGCAATTTGAGAATCAACATTTCAACCATTAGAGTGTTAAGGAAAAAAATGTATTATTTAGTGGACCATTCCTGAGCCATTTGAAAGATTCTGCATTCATTTTTATGGTATGGTGCTTCCAGTTTGGAGTTTGTGTCTATTACTGGTGCATCCCTCTCTTACTTCATCTCACCAGTGGCCAGTGTGTTGGAAACTAGCTGATGCTGAGGTCTGATTAAATATAATCTTGGCCTGCAGAGTCATTTTGGGAATGGCTACTTTTGGTCACACGTAGGAAGTTGCAGTTGTTTAGATGTTGTTTTTAAAACAGAAACTCAGGCTTTATCCCCAGAATATATTTCTTATCCTCTAATCTAACTTTAGCCTAAAAATTTGTCTAATTGGCCCAAAGTTAGTGCTTTGCTTTTATTTTGGGGAAGAAGAATTATTGGGGCACTTCAGCTATATTAGTGAAGGATGCTAGTTGCTTTCCATTAAACATTCTTAAAAAGAGAGAAAAATACAGTACACAAAAGACTGCATTTGACAGGAGAAAAATGGAAAGTAGCACTTGTCTGAAGTAAACTAGGGAGTGTGTGTGTGAAAGTGGGGAACGAAGAGGTACATAGAGCAAAAAATACATATATGATGGCAGCAAAGAGTACATGACCAAGAATGAAAACAGAAATGTGTCAGAAACCTTTAAATATTGTATTGGGAATAATAAAATCTAGAGTTAGCAGATATTTGTGGCAGATTGCCAAGAACAACAGAAGGGACTTTTAAAGGTATTTTTGGAGCAAGAAGATGATCAAGGGAAGAATTGGAATAGTATTTGGGGAACATCAATTACTGTTTTAATATATCATAGAAAAAAGCTAAAACCCTTGAATAATTCTGCCTACTGACTGCATATCCCTTCAAGGACAAAAGATCTTCAAACTAGAACTCATAGGAACCGCAGAAGAAGATATTGATGGCCAAAGATGGTGAGAAAGTTTACAAGAGAGCATATATTTGTCTTCAAAAGAGTTCAGATCTCCAGACATAAACGAATTATACATCTCAGCTATGGCAAAACTACTTAAAGTGATCTTTGAGGAATTTGAAGGACAGGAGACATGCCAGAAGTTGGGCGCCAAATGTCCCAGTTTTTGAAAGGTAGGGCAAAGGGAATTATGGAACCTATAGACCACTAAGCTTAATGTCAATCACTGGCAAAATTCAAGAGCAGATTATTAAACAGATGGTTTGTGAATGTCAAAAAGTAAGCCAGCCTGGGTGTATGAAGAAGTCATGCCAAACTAGAAATTTTTTTTTGATGGAGTTACTAAATAGTAGGACTATATAAAGGAATTTTGTACTAAAGAGGTGGTATAGAATATAAAAAATGAAAAATCTACTGGCTTCAGAATCAGAGGACAGGTTCATACCTCATCTGATATTTAACTCCCTGTGTGACCTTATGCCACCTATATGGGCTGCAATTTACTGTCTATAAAACAAAGGTAAACTCTGAAGTCCAGTTGAACTCTACATTCATGATCCTATGACTTTATCAAAGAGGGTAGAGACTACTTCCCTTCCCTTCTTCCACTGGTGCCCTGGAGTAGATGATTAAAATTGGGTTAGCCAGCCAATGACAGAGATTCAGAAAAGGATAAGGAAAACAAGACGTCTTCCCTGTTGTACCCTCCTCCATTTTCAGTTGATTCATTTTAGGGTAAATGTGCAGGCAGAATTCTCAAGGTGCAAGAGCTATAGCAGAAACTAAGGAATACCTTAAATTCTTTCTTACTGTCTCCCTTATTGACCTTGTAATCAACTGGGATGGTGTCAGGGCCCGGAGTTATTAACATAGACCAGTACAGCTTAAATGTTTCAGTGTTTTCTAGTCCTGCTGGAATGGTGAATAAGGGGAAGAATGTTTTCTCATGATATGCTAGTGGATTGTATTATATGGCTATTAGGAAAATTTGGAGGTTTTAGAAAAACGATACCTGTTGAATGTTAATAAGTCAGTAGAAGATTGCATCTTGGTTTTTGAATTAGAGACCTTTTTCAAGATAATTTGGAGAAAGGTATACCTAGAAGTAATGCTGATAAAAATTTGTGATTTATGGGTAATTTAGTCAAATAGCTAATACTTTTTAAAATTAAGATTCTAAAAATGGATAGGTTGAACTGATAAGCAGAAATTACAGGATGAAATTTAAGAGGGACAAATATTTTGAACTGCATATGGTTAAAAGAACTTTCAAATATTGCCATTGCAAAAGGACAGTTAATTTGACTGTTCGTATAATTAATTGACTGAAAATAGAATTTGGGATTTTAGTGGACTTCATCCCCTAAGTGAGCCAAGAGGCTCACTCTACCAGAAAAACATAACTCATTCTTTATTTCAATTATCATGGAGCTCTTCTTTCTCTCTGTCTTGTGCAGACATGTCATGTGAAGAATGGTGGAGAGATCTGGTTTTAGGTTAGAATAGACTTCTAGGAGGAGGGGTCCATATGAGGCATAATAGTCGTATTAAGATATTTGAAGGGCTGTCTCATTTTGTATTCCTCTAAAGGTAGAACTACAAGTAATGGGTAAAGATTACTGAGTTACTGTTTTTAGAGATGAAAATCTATTCCTCTTCCAAAGAAATTTCAATAACCTCCCCTGGAACTTCATTCCCCTCCTAATAAATGCTGTGTTTTTTGGCACAGTATAAAAACTGTGTAGAAGAATATGACTCTTTAGAAATTGAAGCTGCATTAGGATTGAAATAGTAACTCTTACCTTCATAGGAAAGGATCTGATCAAATAGAATTGATTTATCCAGTCCTAAGCAAAAGATCTGAACCCTCAGATTGGGGGTTAGTCTCACTTCTGCTACCTCTTTAGCTTCCCAGTCCTTTCATTGAGCTCTGTTATTAAGGGAGATGTCTGGAGACATAGCTGGCCAGGTTTTTTCTTCAGGACTGGAGTTTGCTTCTTTCACTTAAACCAATGGGTGGGCATAACTAGGTAGACTGTAAATTGTGGTTACATCCCTGCTCAAAGAAATTGAATAAAGCACAAATGACATATGTGCCTTCAGAGGAAGAAATGGCATAGATTTACCTGGTCTCTTCTTATGCTAACACTAATCTGCTCTGTCAGCACTAGCCCTTTTCATTATTCCAGGTTAAATACAATGGATATTGGATAGAATTATTTGACTCAATTATAGTGCTGCATTTGAGGTAGACTTCAGAGTAGCAGCTTTTATCGCTCAGTTGATGGACATTTATTGTCTCCTACATATAAGACACTGTGCTGCAAAAACAATTACAAAATTATGACTGCCCCTGCCCTCCAGGGGCTTATAGTCTACTGAACTGTGTAGGATCATAGAAGCATAAATCTAGAGAATTGGGAGGGACAGTCAAACACAACCTTTCCATTTTGTAACTGATGAAAATGAAGGCCAGTAAGGTGATTGATTTCTCTGACGTCTCCATCATAGTAGGATGGGAGAAGAGGGTGATAGCAAGTATGAAACTTAATTAGGAAGAGAAAACTGTTCTTTTCTACAAGTTATTAAATTAAGTAAAAAAGTATCACATGCATCTAAATATTGTTCATTTTCTTTTAAAAAATACTAATACAAATTTCTTAAGAGATATAAGCAAGCGGGTGCTGGTGAATTTTAAGAACTGGATTTTTGGGGTGTGGGGGTATGTGTGTAAATATAGGCAGGATGCACTTTTAAGTTTAATCTGTATTATTAACATACAACAATAAATCAAGCCATGATTTGTAGCATTTGCCATAAATGCTCACATGGAAAATTAACAATAGGCTCGAGCCAGCCCAAGCTCACTCCAGCACGCCCCTGGATAGAAGCCAGTAATTATTTAAGTGACAAATAAGTCCATAGAATTTTAGCAGGTGCTATATGGGAACATTTAAGGAATGGAAAACAGGGCCCTTGCTCATAAGAAGCCTGGGTGAGTTATTCTTTGGGTCTTAAGTTTGCTTATTCTTAACATCAAGGGATTGAGCTCTGCTTTACAGTTACAGAGGGCTTTCCTTGCAACAACTCCAGTCAGCTAGGGAGCCCAACTATGACTATTCTTATTTTAAAGAGGAGGAAACTGAGGTTCAGAAATATGACCAGCTCGTGGTCAACTTGGGCACATAGGGTTTTCTTTCTTTCTATCTATCTATCTATCTATCTCTATCTATCTATCTATCTATCTATCTATCTGTCTGTCTGTCTGTCTGTCTGTCTGTCTGTCTGTCTGTCTATCTATCTATGTATCTATTCTAATGCTTACTAATCAATGTTTTTCTCTCTCTCTATCATAATGCTTATCCAGATCTAAAAAATTTGGGATTTGTGGAATATCTGATAACTAAAGAGGGGCATGGGATGATTATAATAGGTAGCATTTATATAATGATTTGTGGGTTCGCAAAGCACTTTCTATATATTCTCTCATTTGGTCCTAACAACAACCCTGTGAGTTACATGCTGTTATTATCCCCATTTTACAAATGAGAAAACTCAGGCTGAGAAGTTAAGTGTCTGCCTATGGTCAGTTAGCATTTGACTGTGATCTGAGAATTATTACAATGTAGCACAAGCAGTGTAAAACAATAGTAGAAAACTGAGTACTTAAGTGCTGTGGGGTTGAGGCATATTTGCATGAAGAGAAAAAGGTTGAAGTTAATCTAGGAAGTCTTCCCAGAGTAAATTAGTTTTGAGTTTCTCTGCTTGGTGAGGAGAAATGCCAGGTAAGGGTATTATGTCAAAGCAAATGGTGGGGAACTCTGAAGGGGAGAGGAGAGAGGAGGCTGGATTGGAGATGAGAGTTGGGGGAGCCTTGACAGGTCCAAGTTTCAGAGACATCATCCTGTATTCTGGTGGAGCCTTAGTGTCCGTCCTTTTGGCTACCGCACTGAGTTCCAGAGATGATTGCAGGGCTGCGTATTCTGTGACCTGTATCAAAATGTGTTATGATGATTATTCAGTAATGTATGTGGCTTATCGTGTGGCTTTATCCAGCTGTAAATTCTGACAAGTAAGAGAAGCGCCAAGCTTGGTCTCAAGCCCACACATGTTAGAAATTGAGCAAAATGTAAGTTCCTTAAACTGAGTATCAGTCTAATCTATAAATGGAGCATGAAGAGTACCATGGGATTTGGAAAGCAGCTTTATCTCTCCTGCCCTGGTAATGGATCTGTTTTTAGTAGAGTACCACGGGAGCATTATGTCTCCCAAGAGAGTGAGACTGGGGCAGCGCAGGAAATAATACCATGTTGAAAAGGACACATTAAGTCCAGAGATCTCTATACTTTTCTCAGAGGAAGAACTACTTTTGATTTCTTGGAAATATTTATGATCTATTATTAGGAAGTTAACAAGGCAAGGCAACAAGCATTTATTAAATACTTAACTACGCCCTGAGTCCTAAGGATACAAATAGAGTTTTGCAAAAAGAAAGATAGTTCCTGCCTTCAAGGGGCTTACATTCTAACAGAGAAGACAACACAAAAAATGGAGTAAAAAAGAGGGGGAAGAGAGTGGTGAAGGTGCCAGCAGGGTTGTGGTGTTGAGATCCTTGGGAAGTCAGAAGCACAGGTGGAAGGAAAGTGAAGTTAGGCTTACCCATGGCCCTTCCCCAAAATGGAGATCCTGAGAGAAACTCTCTGATGAGGGAAGCGGGCCTGGCATAAGAAGGGATACTCCAGAGTTAGGAGGATGTGGAATGGATGCATAGATGTTCCAAGGTGAGGAGGCCTTATACTCTAAGGGAGGTTCCAGGGTTGACACTGTAGCTGAGGCATGATGTTAAAGCCCTGAAGGTCAGAAAGGAGAAAGGGAGTGAAGTACTCTGAGTGTAGCACTAAGAAGTACTGCAGTATGGCAGAAACTACCTATACCAGCCTCTTACCCACATGGCCCAGAGATTCAGTTCAATAAATATTCTGTAAGTGCCTAATACGTGCTAAATAGAAGAGGCACTTAAGGACAAAAATGAAATATTCCCTACTCTCAAGGAGCTCATATCAGGGGAGGGGAACGGGAATGTAATAGATACACAAATATACACTAGGTGTTTCTGTTCATTATTTCAGTCGTGTCTGACTCTTCATGACCCCTTTTGGGATATTTTTTTTGGCAAAGATATTGAAGCAGTTTGCCATTTTCTTCTCCAGCTCATTTTATAGATGAGGAAACTGAGGCAAACAGGGTTAAGTGACTTGCCCAGGGTCACACAGCTAGTGTCTGAGGCTGGATTTGAAGTCATGAAGATGATTCTTCCTCACTCCAAGCCCAGTGCACTATCCCCTGCACCACCTAGCTGCCCATACATTTGGTAGCTAGGTCCAGACTAGTGTGGCTAATGAATTCTCTGAAGTGATAGCAGTATTTGAATTCATACTATATATTTCCATTGAGCTGGAGCAAATTACCATATTTTACATAATTATAATTTTGAATAGTAAGAATTCAAATACATGACCACTTCAGGGGATTCATTATTTGTACTCATCAGGACTTACATTTAATAGAAAGTAATATTAAGTGGTTTTAAGATAGTGCACTCTAAGCTGAGGAGGTGATTTAGGTGAGGTTTTGAGAGAGATTGATAGCTTGTGATCAATCCTATAGCCTAGGATTCATGCATTTTGGACCATGGCAAAATATTTGGGTTGGACCATAAATAAGATAGGTTCTATAGATATGCATTGGGAATAGGGAAATAAAGAATACCTTCTTTGTGCTAAAGAACTTCTTTGCGCTAAATACCATGGCCCGGGAGATTCAATTTTGATTGACTCATGAAAGATATAATCTATAAGTACAGATGATTTGTATTTTTCCTGCTGGCATTTAAAAAAATATATTCATTGACACCCTCACTTGCTTGACCAAGATATTGGTATTAATGAGCTTTCTCCCATGACCCCAGGTATGTATCTCTAATAGAAATTGCTTAATATCAAGTTTCAGGTAATTTCTCTGTGCCACTGGGTAGTCAAAGTTAAGAAACAGGAATCCAGAGTAAGAAGGGTTGAAGTGATAGGTAATTTGAATAGCCTTGAACTAACAGATATTTTGGAATATTGCCATTTCACCGTGAATTCCTGGTTTCATTCAACTCCCTTTTTTTTTGTTAACATTATTTTACACCTTTATTATTAGAATATGACTTTCTCTTGACTGCACACCCCACTGAAATTGATCCCTTACTTGCAATAAGGAAAAACATTTGATAGGCTGTAACCTACCTATGTATTCAACCTTCTATCTCTAGAGTGATCTTCCCTACAACATCTCTACAAGGCAGATAGGTGGTACATTGGGTAATGAGAGTGTTGGACTTAAAAGCAGAGCAGACCTGATTTCAAATCCTGGTTGAGCCACCTGCTATCTTTGTGACCTCATTCAAGTTACTTAACCTGTGCCTCAGTTTCCACCAAAAAAATAGCATCTATTTAATAGAGTTGTTGTGTCAGATGAGATGATGTCTACAGTGCTTTGTAAACCCTCAAGGCCCTTTATAAATTCCAATGACTATTAGCTACTATTATGATTAATAATTATGAGAGGGTATGTTTTTTCTTTGTCCTATATTTGGTAACAAGGTTGGTTATAACAATTTCTCAGGGTTTTGGCTTCCTTTTAGTGATCATCTCATTTTTGATATTGCAGTCATATATGTTGTTTATCTCCTAATTTCATTTACTGTCATTTATAGAAATATTTCCATATTTCTGTGAATTTCTCACTTAAATTTCTCACAAAAGTAGTCCATTACATTCAGGTGCCAGTTTGTTTCATGCACATCCACCTTGCTTCTGGTTCTTTGTTACCCCAAAAGTGCTGCTATTAATATTTTGGTACTTATTGAGTCTTTCTGTTTTTGACCTCTTTGAACGTAGATGGCCAGCAGTGGAATTGTTGGGTAAGAGGACATGAACTGTTCATTTTTATGTCATAATTCCAAATTTCGACCCATATGTGAAACTACTCAGTAAGATGATATTGGAGGACAGGGGATTTGAGGAAAATCAGATATTTTTAGTGGTTTGTTTTGTGTAGAAATAAAACCTTATGGGTCAAAAGTTGGGACCTAAGGGCAATGAGGATAAAATAGTTAAAACCTACCAGAGCAGTGCTATCAGTGTGAATACAAGGGTTTTCTAGGTGGCTATAGCTGTGTAACAAGCTGCCAAAACAAGTGGCTTTACCCAATATCCTTGATGATAAGCATATGGTGGTGATATTAGTAAACACTACAATAGCAGCTGACAATTTGAAGTCAGTGCATGATCTTTATAAATTTGAAGAATGGAGCTGTACGTAACTTTTTATACACTTACAAAAGTTTAAAAATTAACTCCATTTAGTTTGAACAAGATACTTGCAGAGCTGAACCTATTTAAGTTGTGCTTTTGGCTTATTTATTCAGTATGTATTTCTATACTGGCTTTGTTTAGTTCATTTTTTCATCAGCCAGAACATACCTGAGTACTAATTCCTTTTGGAATGAAATAATTTGTAAGTAAAATCCAGGTAGTCTGATCAGGAAGTTTATTTCAAAATGCTTTTCCTTTTTGCAGGATTATTTTTAAACTTGCTGAATTACCCAGCTAACAGCAGCAACTCCATTCTCTAGAACAAAATGGCAACCAGCAAGAGATCCTGACATCTTTTCCAAAAATTTTGGCAGACTTTCAGCTATCTGAACACTGTAGATTACACTGAGCTAGATAGCATAGGGGAGTAAAATCTGTATCTACTTTTGTCTTTGTTTTCAAGAGTCTAAATTAGTGTTTTATTTTTGGTTCTTTGGTAGAGCACAATAATAACTAACCAGCCTGATGGAAGGCATTTGGGGGGGGATGGTTTTTTTTATTGCATTTGTGGGTTAAAAAAATGTTGGTGGTTGATTTTTGCTTATCATGAAACAATAATGTCCATCTCCCTCCTCCTCCCTAATCTCTTTTTAGAAGGGATTTTTTTTCCCTTCTAACTTTGGGACTCCTCCCAACATTTCCTTTTCATCTACTAAAATAATAAAGACAAAGAGCTAAGGCTGTAGGGGTTATGATAAAAGGCTTAATCTTGTAACAGTTAATTTCAAAAGTTTTATTTCTCAGCAGGTGTATAGGCCGTTCCAAGGGCCAAGTGCCATTGTCGCAGGGCTAAAGTTGATCGAGTCAAAGTAAATCTTTTTCATTTGAAGGCTTAAAAGCCATAAAGTGTATGTGTGTATGGGGAGTGAAAAATCAGTGCAGAGTCACAATAACAAAAACAATTTTTCTTAATGGAAATTTTTAGACATATAAAAAAAGGCCAATTTTGTAAACTAAAACCAAGAAATATAAGATTCTATTCTTCTAATACAACAAATAGCAGAGCCTGAGTCTTCAGGTACATATTAAGGCCAGTTAAGTGATCTAGAGGGGAAGAGGATGAGAATGAAGGAGAAGCTATCAGAGAGCTCTAAAGAGACAAACTGAGGGACTTAGATCAAGTGCTTAGACAAAGTACAGTTTTCACCTTTCCCTGGGAAAATTTGAGGAAAGGTGACACATGAGTAATCCTAAATGAGACAGATATCAATGCACCCATGTTTTCAGTAGAGATCTTTATATTTTCTGACTTGTACAGTAGTCATATTTTAAAAATAAAGTACTAACAGGATTATTGTTAGCAAGCTCACCAATTTCCTTATTCTTTGGCAGGCCAGTCATTTAAATTGTACTTTCAAAATGTTAGAAAATTGAAGAAGTGACAGTGGAGGCTTATACCAACACCAATTTCAAAATTATTCCTACAAAGATTCCTTGAAGAACCCTGTAATCTCTTTTCCTTTTTGATAGACATGCAATTTCATACTTTTAAAACATTAAGTTTTCATCTGTCCTTTGTTAATTTCCTTCTGGATAATCTCTGTTTGGGAGGTGAATAATAGTGAGCTGAAAAACCTAGAAGCAGAAAGTCTTCTTTGCCTTCCCTCAGAAAAAGAAGTAAAATCATTTGACCTAATATTAGTCATCTACTTTCTTTTTGAAGTTAATGGAACCATCTAGTTTTGCTATTCAAGCTTTTTAATATGAATTTTTAATTTTACACTATAAAATAGATGGCACATTTGTGCTTAGACAGTCAGTGTGCTTTTGGGATATGGTTTATGGAGTTAGGAAAAACTTGGGGTTTGAATTCTGCCTGGAGATACTTATTAGTTGTGTGATGGTGAGTATGTAAAATGTAAATGGGGGATTATATCACCTTCCTCACTGGGTTATTACTAAACCACCCAGATGGATCTATGATCTCATTCGTTTGGAACCTTCCTCCATTAATGCATTTTGCAACTCACCCACTCCTGCCCATCCTGCACCACTGTTGTCCATGCCCCCTCCCCCCAACATAATGTGTGTATCATTTTACAAACTTGAAAGGGCTACACAATCACCAGCTCTTATTATTTGGGGATGTTTATCTAGTGGCTGAACACTTTGGAAAATTCAAAATCTTTCACACAAGATAAAGAGAAGAGGGGTGGAGGGAGAGGGAGAAAAAGGGAGACAGAAAGAAAGGGAGAGACAGACATATCCATATATACGTACATACAGAATAAATACAAAGTGGATTTGGAAGGGAGGGCACCTCCAGCTGTGTTTGGAAGGAAACCAGGGATTTCCTGGTGGAGAGATGGAGATGAGAATAGAGAGCATTCTTGAATTATTCAGATAATCTGTTAAGCCCTAGATCCAATGCAGGTGGATTGAAAGAAAATACTTTCTTAGGAGCAGAGGCATACGTTTAGAAGTAAAGGGTGATTGCTGTGGGATGTATAAGGAAGGTTCTGAGTGCCAGGTTGGACATTCTGTACTTGATCCTTTCATTATTTAGGGTGTCTGAAAAGTCTTAATAGCTTAAAACTACTTTAAGACTTTTGGAACACGCTGTATATAGTCAAGTCGAGAAAATACCCTCATTATACCAGGCAGTTGGATTTGTGGTATATGAATTAGAAAATCCAAAAAAAGGACAAGTTTTATCTGAACTTCAAATGTGTACATGCTTACATTTCCTTCTTTATTCCTACAGTTGTACAATGTTAGATGGAGTTATGATTCTGCCTGTTCTCATGATGATAACTTTCCCCTCTCCTAGTATGGAAGGTAAGACATGATTCATACCCATTTCCCCCCATCTGTAACATAGTGAATACTTGTATAAGTGAATAATGTGTAGGAAATATACTGTTTAAATTTTCTTTGCCTATATACACTTACAAAATTTTGATAGTGATGACATTTTCCCCAAAAGCTTCAACATTTTGATTGGCACATTGACCAATGAAAGAGGGAAGGGAAAGGAATAAACATTTATATAGAGCCTACTGTGTGCCAGGCATTGTGATAAGTATTTTGTATAAATAATGTCTTATTTAATCGTAATGATTACTAAATCAACCAAGATATGTCTTAAGAAAAATGTTTTACCTTTGGATCATAATTCTTCCAGCTAGGTGGTGTGAGCTTTGGGCCTGGAGTCAGGAAGACCTGAGTTCAAATTTAGCCTCAGACACTTAGTACCTGTTTGACTCTTGGCAAGTTACTTAACCTCTTTGTCTCAGTTTTCTCAACTGTAAAATGGGGGTAATAACAATACCTTCCTCATAGGATTGTTGTTGAGTCTCAAATGATATAAAATTTGTAAAGCACTTAGCACACTGCCTGACATATAGTAGGTGGTATATACGTGTTTATTCTCTTCCCCTTCCCATTGCCTCATATAGTACATTATACTAGCCCTTCACTCCTAGTGTTTAGATCTAATCCTGTTTGACATTTTTAAGGAAATGCTCTGGCACCTTTTATGATACCCACATTTTGTGATATTGAATTGTGTGCTATACATACACACACGTACATGTGTATACAATGTATGTTGTGTGTATATATATAGATATTATATATGTATATAAAAGTTGGGTTTGTTATGTAAAGACATTTAATCACAATGATCTTTTTTATTTTTATGCTATTTTGATAGTAAATGCCTTTTTTTAAAACTATAATATATCACATCTTGAATTCCAGCAAAGTAATATTCCTAGATGTTTGGAATATTTGTGGTATGTACTTACTAAGTCTAGTATTGGGAACCTAGGATAGTAGATAAATATGGCTTTTAACTGTATGTGTACGCGTACTTGTTTTGTGTTTTTCATAATATATCAGCATTCATATTTCCCTTTCATTACATATAAAGTTGTAGAAAATATCATGTGTTGGGTAGGTTGGACTAGATGACCTCTGAGTTTACTGCTAACTCTTTAAGATTCAGTGCATTAAGTTGTAATAAGACTTTACTGGATCTCATACTTAAAAATAGCTAAAATGTCTTCTGCTCTTTTCTCTCCCATTAGTCATTAATTATACTATTATAAAGAGGCGACAGCATTGTAGAAAATTTCAGTTCTAAACTTGTATGGCTATTGTTGGCTTTTTCTTTCCTCTTAGAAGCATTTGCAGGCCAGGTCTATTACACTATATTTCATTAATAAAAGAAATCTATTTAATGATAAATGCTTCTATCTCAAAAGATTTACATTTTGAAATTTATTTTATTGAAGATTTACTTCAGTGAAAATTAGTGAGTTATATAACCATTTTTATTACAACAAAAACCTTTGACCTATCTGGTGGTATTCATTGTTAGGTTCCCAAATAATTTCCAGGTTGACTGCATAATAAAATTTCAAAACCTGGCATTTGGACCCTCATACAATGTTTATTGTTAGATACCCAAGTAATTTTGACTTTGACTTAATAATAGAATTTCAAAAACTATCATTTCTCAGAATGCCTTAGGCCAATTAGAAGCAAGAGGGTACAAATCCAATAGAATTTTTGTTATGAACTACAAAGCTTCTGTTTTTTGCCAGTGGAAGGAAGATTAGGCCTCTCTCTTTTTTTTTTCTGTATTCTTGCTGAATATTCAAAAAGTTCTTGAAAGCATGGGACAGTAATAGAAATGTCTTAGCATTATATATTTTTTTCTGTTCCTTTTTACTGTAAAATACCTTTTAAAAATATTTAATGCTTACCCCTTATTTTATCAGTTTTATTATCAAATGAGGCAATGTGTTTTTTTATGTTAGTTTTTGTTTTAGTAAAGAAGGTGGCATCTAATGCATCTGTTCTATTTAGGCAATGATGCAGAGCTTATTTGCTGCTACTAAAAATATGAAATAAATATGAGGGCATTAGACATTATACCTTTAAGATTTTGGTTCTTGACCACCAAATGCATTTTTTTCTAGTCCTAATGATGGAAGCAAAAGGGATAAATGGAGAGAATTTTAGACTAGGAGTCAATAGACCAGGGATTTAGTCTGCCATAAATTATCGATGTAACCTTGAGCAAGTCGCTCCACTGAAGGCAGCTAGACTTGGCTTCTTCAAGATCATACATTCTATGAATAGGTAAAACATGTCAATTTAGGTGTCTTATTAGTTGACATAAAGATAATGGCAACACCAATAATAATAGCTAATACCTATGTAACACTTCAAGGTTTACAAAGTGCTTTACACATTTTATCCTCACAATAACTCTGAGAGATAAATGCTGAATTTATCCCCATTTTAAAGATGAGGAAATTAGGGCTAAAAGAGGTCAAGTGACATGCCCAGGGTCACATGGCTAGTGAGTGTCTGAGGCCAGATTTGAACTCAAGAAGATGAGTCTTCCTGACTCCAGGCCTGTGACTCTATTTACTGGACCACCTAGTTCCCTATAGAACCTTAGATTGCCTTAAATAAAAAGTAAAAATTGCCTAGATTGACAAACTGCCCGTAGGAGGAGTAAAATATGTTTTGATGGGACTGCACATAAGAGTGTAGTAAAAAAGTCACCAGGGACCCATTCCTTTCCTTTTTACTAAACTAGTTCTACTAGTTTTATTGGTTTACTAGTTTTACTAGTTTTAGTTTAGTTTAGATAACTTCTGAGGAGGTTATCTAAATGAAGAGAGTACCCTGTTTTATAAGTGGGGCAAATCTGAGTTTATAGATGAAGTAATGAAGTCAGTTATTTGGTGAAGTCAAGCGATCTGTGGTTTCATTGGTATGAGGAGGTCTTTTTGCTCATCGATACTTTAGCAGATAGATGACTTCTCAAGTTGCTGTCAAAAAAAAATGATTAAAAAAATTATTGCCTGGCATCGCATCTTCTGGTGAGGATTCTATCCACATTTAGTAAGTCTGATCTTTAGACAATAGATCTAAAGTTCTCTAGATTCAGACTTGTTAAGTAAGACCTTACATAGCCTTTGAGAACCCAGAGTTACCTCCATACCGCAGGATGAAGCATCAGGGAACTTGAGTGGAAAGATTTGTTGAAATTCCACCCATTTTCCTCTTTTCCCAATAGGATACAAAACAGTACCAGTTTCTCACCCATTTCCATTATTTCCCACACCCCTATTAAACAAATAAAATGTGACTAAAATCATCCACACCCCCCCCAAGAAAGAAACAACAGAGAAATGAGCAACAACAGCAACAACAAAAAATACCCCTAGTTTCTCAGAGTATAGCAACACAAACTAGCAAATGAGAAAAATAATAATCATTGCCTAATGCTAATGTTGATTTCAAGGTAGTTTGTGTGAATAAACTTTCCTCAAAATATTTTGCAGAATTCATCCTTTAGAGCAGGGATTTCTTAACCTTTTGTGTCAAGGATATCTTTGGCATTCTTGAGAAGCTTTGGTATGCTTCCACGGAACAAGTGCTTTTAATTGCTTAAAGTAAGATGCACAGGATTACAAAGCAAACTAATTATATTGAGATTTTTTAAAAGTTTCTTAAAGTTCACAGACCTCAGGTTTATAACCTCTGAGGTCTAGAGGGAATGTTGCTTATTTTGACACCTATGAAAACTAAATGTGAGGTTACCTAACTCAGAAATGGTCAAGGTGAACTAGAATCTGTATTTCACAGTGTCCCTGAACCTGTGATACATTTAGAAGGAGGATGCAAGTTGGCATATATACTCCAATCTCACTTACTGTAAGTATTCATCTGTTTCTTTATAGCAGTATTTATCTACTCATTCATGCATTCATTTATTCATTCATTCATAGACAGGAAAGTCTTGCCTAGGTTGCAAGTATAGCCTCCACCAGAAGATGACCAGTGGGGGAGGAGGAGCTAAACTTAGTGCTGGACTCAGTGTAATTACTTCTCAGCCCTACTGCATTTCAGAACTCCTGAGCTCAAGCAATCCACTAACCATAGCTTGCCAGAGATAACAGATGTGTACTACACCACCTAGCTGGCATATGAACTTTAACCTTGGTCTTAAGACAGAAGTAGTTTCAGTAGACTGGTTCTAATGAGCTGAAATTATGCTTTATAGAGATTTTTTTAGAGGAACTATATCTTTTGCTAGACTTCTTTTTCTTTTTTTCTTTTTTTGGCATTGAAACAAGTATCTAGACTTCTCCAGAATAGCTTTTCTTTCTTTTATTTTTTTCTTCTTTTATGGGAGGTGGGAGAAAGAAGGGGAGAAATTTTGACTTATGTGAATCCAGTGCAATCTGTATGTTCACCAACAGGGGCTTTCCAGTTCATTCATCCTCCTAATTTGGAATTATTAATATTATCTTTCATCTCCTTCATCTGTGATATCATCTTCACATGGCTATTCTCTTGGGGTATTGCAATAGCCTCAGAGGTCTTGCCACTACTGTTCCCTCTTATTCTGCTTTCCCCATTCTCCTCCTTAATCTCCTTTATTCATAGAAATGGTCATATTTCTTCTGCTCAGAAATCTGTAACAGTTCTCTCTTGGCTATCAAATACATTTTAGATTTCTTTACCTAGGAAACGAAAATCCCTTACATTCTGGGAACATTCTACCTTTCTGGCATGTCTAAAACTATTTTGATATATTCTTGACACTTCAGCCACCCTCAGCTTCTCTGTATCTCCCATCCTGCCCTCGTGCCTCAGTCAGGCTCTACCCAGTCCTTGAAATGCCCTTCCTCTCCTGTTGAATTCCTTCCTATTCTGTGAAACCCAACTTAAATGGAGCTTCCTCCATGAAACCTTTCCTAACCTTGCTAAAAATCCTTTTTACTTCTGACTACATTTAGATTATGACAAAATGTTTCTCTTATGATCTTCTTATTCATTTTGTATTATTATTGTATTTTTGCATTATTTTTGTAGTTTTGTATTATATTATTGTATTATTGAGTGATATTTAAAAGCTTACTGAGGACAGAGAGTGAGGCATTTTGATAAACTCTCTATTGCTTAGGCAATGCCTTGCTCACAGCTGAGTGTGTAATGAATTAGCACATTTGTGGTAAAATCATTCT
This sequence comes from Phascolarctos cinereus, assembly GCF_003287225.1. Taxonomy (NCBI): domain Eukaryota; kingdom Metazoa; phylum Chordata; class Mammalia; order Diprotodontia; family Phascolarctidae; genus Phascolarctos; species Phascolarctos cinereus. The sequence continues at coordinate 233,527,289 of NW_027556098.1, forward strand.
GTAAATTCAGGCTGCTTTTGTGAATTATGGTACTTTCACCTATGCTTTAATGCTTTTGAGGTCAATTGGTAAAATTTCCCCCTAGAAGAGAAAGTTTTGGTCCAGTCGGGGCTAAGTTAATACAAAGAGCAGACAAAGGCATGAAAACATGGCCACAGGGCAGAATTTTGTTACTGTATCTAGAACATCATTGCAGTATCATCTATATATCATTGTGATAGAGTTTGTGTGGTGAACATAGTTTATTCAATTTATAATATAGATAGTATTTGTAGGAACTTTTTATTAAAACCATATTTCAGTATTGTGCAAAGGTTGTCAAGGATGCTTTGACAGCAAGGAAACTTCAATCTGGGAAAGTCTCATTGAAATATCAATTAAAAAATATAACCATGGATTTCCTTTTTGTATCTTTTGCTTGGTGTCCTACTTCTCATATACTTTCAGTTTTCCATAGAGGGCTACACCCATGTTATCTGGCTTACATTGGAGAATAAGGCTCTGTGTAGGAATCAATATTTCCTAAGGAGAGGCAGTTTCAAGGTCTTTCCCTGATCATCACCCTTTTTGCAACTGCTTCTGTGGCTGGGAGCATCTGGACATAGACACTGTTGTTTCATTTTGGGCCTTCAAGCTTTACTAACTTGTTGCTACCCCAGTTTGTTTTCATGATTGTAGTCATTGCAACTTGAGTGAGCCTAAATATTCAAATAATGCATTAGTATGGCAGGAAACCAAGTCTGGGTCATAGATTCATAGCAGCTATGATCTCCTGTTTCTACCTAGCTTCAGATTGAGTGGCTAGATGGTTCAATCAGCAGACTGAAGCTCAGTAATCTCAACCATTAAGAAGAATTCTGAACCTAAAAGTCAATGTTAATAATTTGAAGGACTGATTACTTCTTTCATGTGGTATCTCATCAACCTGTATAGCTAGAAACCCATCCATCCATGTTTTCTTGCCTTGTGCCCATGTCCTTTTATTAATCTTCCAAATCCATTTGCTGAGTTCACTGGGGACCTTTCCATGACCTACCTATTAAAATTGCATAGATACCATTGTAATGCTTTGGGGTTTTTTTTAGTCCAATTCTATAATTAGACTATGTCCTTTGCATAGTCATGCATGATCCAGATGTTTTTGTCATTTCTCATGAAAATCATCATTGATAGTGTAGATTCCTTGTACCCACCATACATCATTCCATTGCTTTCGGAGTCACCCTGATTTTGAATCTTCAGAAATCATAATGTTCAATTAACAAACATTTGTTAAGGGGCTGCTATGTGTTAGGCACTAGCTTGGGTGCTGGGATACAAAAATGAAGAATGAAGCAATTCCTGCTCACAAGGGGCTTACATCTAGTGAAGAAAATAAGTGCGTAATTGAGTATAGCCACAATAAATATAAAGAGAATAAACATAACTACAAAGCAGTTAAATAAAAGTAGTTTGGAAGTGAGGACATTAGCAACTGGGGTGGTTCTGGAAAGCTTTCATGTAGAAGGTGGCACTTGAGCTGTGTCTAAAAGGAAGAGAGGGATTCTGTGAGGTGGAGTTTGAGGAGGTAGAGTATTCCAAGTATGGAGGGTAGGGAGGGGAAGGATACTTAGTGGAAAGACATAAAGACAGGAGTTGTATTTTGTGTGAGGAACAGAAGATCACATTGGCTAGGTTACAAAAGGTAAGAGGGAAAGTGAAGTCCAATGAGGCTGGAGTTCTCTGCTGTATAGCATCACGGGATGAATATTAGTATGAAAAATATGAGCTGTTTGGCAGCAGGAAACTTTAGGTATTGAAGGTGCCCCCCATGGATTCTCATGTGACTAAAACCCACTTTATTCTTTTTATTCATTTCTATTTTCTGTTCATTGGTTAAAATCCTATTCCAGGGATAGGTACTTAACAGTGGACTTTTAATCCAAGTGTGTGCTTCAGTCTAGGGAAAATCCACTTGGATTTTCCTGTATGAAGTAGTAGCCTTCTTTTTATTAGTGCCCCGCTCATTGAGGATCAATTTCTAACAGCACAGTGTTGTTCACAAATGGAAGTTCCTTGAGAATCACCACTTTCCCAGGCAGTTGTTTCCATTTGGACTTTGTTTATGATGACGTAAATAATGAGAGAAAGAGTATTTATTAAGTACTTATTATGTGTCCAGCTCTTTGCCAAGTGCTAGGGATACAAGTTCAAAAAGAAGACAGTCTCTGCCCTCAAAGCGCTTCCCTGTGAATAGGATTGTGGTTGCCAGGGAAAGGTGTTTTGATCTGAGAAGTCATAGGGTTTGGTGGGTAGAACAATAGGGCAGTTGATTGATAGTCTCAGTATAACTTTTCCATGACAACAGCTAAAACCTTTGGCAAACATGTCTCACTCTTTTATGCCTTGCTTAGTACTTATAACATAGGCTCATAGAACAAAGTTACTCCAAATTACATTATGAGGAAACTATGTTTTGTCTTTATGAATGCAGAATAGATGCCTTTTCCGAGCAGAGCATTATGCTTTACCTAATCCTTTTAAAAAAAAATTAACGATGGTATCCTGTATTCTGTGTACCCCTACTCAATAGGGTACGATGAATAATTTTTGCTAGAGAGAATGCATCTTTCAAAACCTACTTGTTTCTTCTCATTTTTATCTGGGATATTCTTGATATGGTTACAACCATTCTCATAAAGATTTTTTTAATGAAGAGAAAGTTGATCATTAGTTATTGATGGTGCTCTTGATTGCCTTACTTTAAGAGTGTACCATTCAATGTATATATATGTGTGTGTATACACACACACACACACACACACACACACACACACACACACACACACACACACTTTTTTCCCCTCTATTCTTTTGGTCTTTCCCTCTGAGAGCCCTTGCAAATCAAATTGATCCTGGAGCACACTGAGGATGTTATTGCTTCCAATCCAGATTTCCACTGTATGTCAGAGAACTTGACAAAACTTGCATTCAATTGGTCAATAAACATTTGTTATGTGCCTCCTATGTGCGAAGCACTCTAGTAAGCACTGGGGATACAAAAAGAGGTAAAAAATGGTCTCTTCAACCCATTTGGTATAATCTTCAACAACCACGGATTAATAGCTACACCAAAATGAATATCAAGAGAAGCCTTCAGTGGAGGATTTTCTTTAAAAATAAAAACTTATGAATTTCTAGAATATCATTTGATGAGGCAGACTGTTGTAGTTAGTGTATTTGAAAATTGGTTCCTGGCTTATTCTGGAAGGACAAGCTGTGGAAGCAAACACAGCTGCCTTTGGTTACCCTTTGGAAGGTCCTAGAGAGTCAGCCTGGACCCACCGTTCTTTGCCAGTCCTGTGACTGGCACATTCCTACCTCTTTTTCGCTGTGATTCAGAGGCACAGTATGTTGAGGCAAAATGGCTTTTTTATTCCAGCTTCTATTTTTCCCCTCATTCCCAGCTTCATCATTCTCTGCCCTTCCGTCTACCATGTCCTCTTAAAACCACTGTTTTATTGTTAACTTCTTTTTCATCTCTAGAGCTTTTTAAAATTAATTGCTTTAAGAGCAATTAAACTTGCTTAGTAATGATTTACATTTAAATTAATTTCAACCCATAAAGGATAACTTTTAAAATCCCTTCTAAGTCATCATCAGGGTTTTTCCCCCTCATTCATTCTCATTGACTTTTCCTCATGATTATAGTTAGTATATACTCTTTCTTGTTTTGTTTTTTGCTTTGCACTCTTTCATAAAGTTCTTTCCAGGTTTCTCTAAGCTGTCTTCCCCATAGTTTTACTTAATTGCAGCATGGTATTCCACTATTTCAGTGTAATATGATTTATTTAGCTGTTCCATGATTATTAGATGTGTAGGTTGCTTCCATCTTTCCCCCTTCTCTAATACTTATTATTCTTCTATGAAAATCTTTCAACAGATAAGCTCTTTTTTGTTGTTTTATTTGATAACACTGTCAAGGACATGCTCCCAAGAACTGAATTATTTCAAACGTCCTAGATCTCTTCTTCTCATACTGTCTCATTTTCTTCTGTTGCTATTGCTTAGTCATTTTCAATTCTTCATGATCCCATTTGGGGTTTTCTTGGCAAAGACACTGAAGTGGTTTGCCATTTTCTTCCTCAGCTCATTTTACAGAAGAGGAAACTGAGGCAGGCAGGGTCAAGTGACTTGCTTAGGATCATACAGCTATTAAGTATGTGAGGCCAGATTTGAAGTCAGGAAGATGAGTCTTCCAGACTTCATGCCAGGCACTCTATCCATGGTGCCTCCTAGCTGCCCCCTTCATCTTCTAGTACTTACAGGAGCTTTGCTTTCTTCAGAAGTCTGCATTCTGGCCTCGCCTTCCAGTTCAGGCTGCTTCCCTCCTATCCCATATATGCAGGACATGGAAGTGGAGTCATTTTATTCCTTTGTTTGTTTGTTTCTACTTTAAAACCCTAGACTAGATGGATAGGAGAAACTCATAGGCATAGAGCTGGGAGGGGCCTCAGAAGCTAATTTTAAAGATGAGGAAATTGAGGTCTCAGGAAGCCAAATGATTTATCCAAGGGCATAAAAATTGCAAGCATCAGAGGCCAAATTTGAACCCAAGTCCTGTGCCTAGTATTGATCTTTTTTCCAGTGTGCTAAAATAAATCTTTGATGCTGTCATTCTTTTGAAGGAATCACTCATTCTTGTGCTGTAGTAAAAATGAACTTGAAGTCCTTTGCTGGTTCATTAGCTGACCAGGATGAATTGTTTCCTTTGTTTCTGTCTTGGGTGGACCCAGAGGACAGCTGTATGGTCGAGCAGTAGGGGAAAGGTGTATGTCTCTTGACTACATGACTTTTGAACTGCAACCAAAACTTACTCAGACTATGGAGTGCGCTCAGATCCACATTTAAATTGATAGCTACTGAAAATAGCCCATCCTGCACTTGTCTCTTTAACACCTCCACCTGTCCCTTTTGACGTCAGTACCTGGAAGGCTACCATCCTCCTGCATGACAATTTGGACTCCCCCTCTGTGGAGATTTGGCATATGCTCTTGGGCAGAAAGGTGATGGGGATGGTCAGGGACAGGAGGCAGAGACCAGGGTCTGCTGAGCAGTGGGTTTGTTCCATTTGGTCTTGCTACACTTAGCTGATGACTCCAGTGGCTGTGTATGTATAGCATGTGGCTGTGGACGAAGGATGGTTTCTTGCTGCACAGCCAAATGCTGGTCACATAATCTGAAGGGGGCAGGGAGAGCGAAAGAGCTTTCTTGAAAAACTTTTGGGATAATAGCCATTAGTTCTTCCTTCAGGACCAAGGAAGGGGGAGGTAAGCCTACTAAAAATCTGTTATTTTTAAGCCTGCTCTTAGACCACAGGGTCATCTAATCTACTTTTATCAGTTTTCCAAGTGAGGTTCTCTCTGGCTATTTTTTTTCCCCTCTCAGTATTTAAACCAGTCCCAACTTCCTCAGTCTCTCTCATTATTGGTTTTAACTGTGTAGCAGCAGGCTGATTGGCATAGCAATGTGGATGGAGGCAGATCTGGAAGAAAATACTTGTGAAATGACCCATATATTAAGGATACTATTTAAAAGTGACCCATTATAGTCGTGAGTGTTACTTTAGTTCCACCATGCATTGCAGCTACAAAAGCCAAAGGCAATCTATTGCATCAAGTTGTGCTAGATATTCCTATGGCCTCTGCGATTCTCAGTGGCCACATATACTTAGATTTGGCCATCTTTCTTCTTCCAAAGTCCAAGATTGCTATGGAAAATGGCACTTGTTTATATAACTCACTAAGCCCAGTATAGTGTAAACTTACCTGGAAATATTTGTTTGTGTGCGTGTGTGTATAGAGGCCCACAGTTTATGCCAACAAGCATTACTATTTTTAAATAAAATTTTATTTTAAAAAAACCCACAAATTTGTCTCCCTTCCAGCCCACCATTGAAGAAAAAAAAGGAAATAAAAAACAAAACCCTTGTAACAAATATGCATAGTCAAGCAAAAAAAGAAAAATCCCATATTGGCCATATGAAAAATGTCAATTTTTGCATATTTAGTCTATTATTTCTCTAATAGGAGGTGGAAACATAACCATGTTTCATCGATCAGAGTTCTTAAGACCTTCAAAACATTTTTACAATGTTGTTATAATATGAATTGTTCTCCTGGCTCCGCTCACTTCACTGACTTATTTCATTCAAGCCTTCTCAGGTTTCTCCCAAATTGCCCTTTTCTTCATTTCTTATAGCATAATAGTATTCCATTGATGGACACTGCTTTTGTTTCCAGTCCTTTGCTGTTACAAAAAAGCTACTATAAATATAATTTGAATTTATGGGACCTTTTTCTCTTTCTTTGATCTTTTTTTGGGGGAGGTATAGGCCTAGTTGCGGTATCACTGGGTCAAAGGGCATACAGGGCTTAATAATTTTGAAGGCATGGTTCCAAATTGCTATTCAGAATGGCCATGCAAATTTGTAACTCCATCAAGCATGAGAATAACAGGGGTGGGGTAGAAAAATTGGGAGAAGGAGGCTACAGAACATGAAGATAAAAACAAAAAAAGGCCCTTATTTCTGGGAGCTTATGTTCTATTAAGGGAAACACCATGTACTCATGTAAGTAACAACAAAGCACATACAGTACACACCAGGTAATTTTTTGGAGAAGTAGGGGAGAAAGTTTAGGAGAAGGAAAGCAATTGGGAGAATCGGGAAAAAACTCATATTGGTAACACATGAACTGAACTTTGAAAGAAGCTAGGTTCATGCAATGCATTGCAGACTTGGGAGAATTGTCTGTGCAAAAAGTGTGGAGAGGGGAGGGATAGCAAGTAGGCCAGTATGGCAGAGATTGTTTTTGTGGGAGAAGGGTGATCATATAATAGTCATTATGGCCTCTGTAGAATTCGTATCTGTTTATAATGAGGAATAAAAGAATCTAGAACTTTTGTTGGAGCCTGGGGCAGCTAGGTCTCATCTGGCCTAGAGTCAGGAAGACTCCTTTTCCTGAGTTCAAATCTGGCCTCAGGCACTTATTAGCCATATGACCTTGGACAAGTCACTTCACCCTGTTTGCCTCAGTTTTCTCATCTGTAAAATGAGCTGGAGAAGGAAATGGCAAACCACTCTGGTATCTCTGTCAAGAAAACCCCAAATGGGGTCATGAAGAAACAGATGTGACTGAAACAAGACAATAACAAGGGAGCCTGAGTAGTATGTTTTCCCTTCTTTCGGCCAAATAGAGAATCAGTAGTCTTTTCTTCCTCATGTGTTTTCCATCACCTACAAAAGTAGATTAGATGGCTGCATATGCCATACTGTGTCTGCCCAGGATCTGCTCTTTTGGATGAGTCCTGGGTTGGCCTCTCTGGTATATAAATCTATACAAAGGAGGGGGAGAGGGGAAAGGGTGGGACGGGGCCTATAACTAGAAAGCTGAACTGCACGGCCCCCCACCCTGACTGGAAGACCTTTCCAAAACAATGGTGAAGGTTTATCAAGGCTTGGCCTCAGGGCAGGTGAAGCTGCTGGTTGCCAAATGTAGAAAACTTTGTTTTCCATGAGAGTTGACAGATGATTTGATGTCCTTTTAACATTTCACTATACTAGCATTATACAACTAATTAGTGTCTGGAAAGGAGGCTGAGGGGTATAGGTATAGGGGTGTGTGTGTGTGTGTGTGTGTGTGTGTGAGTTTGAAAATGTAATTTGTTTTGCTTTTGTCTGGGAGGGACCAGAGGTAGACAATACCCCCACATCCAGTCTTTGTCCTGAGATATTGAAAAGAAAGAATCCGGAACACTTTTTATCACTGACCCCTTCTTTACCTTTGAGTTTATCGTTTTACCCTAAGTTATCTGCTCTTGACTCTTTCTGAACTCTTGGGTTGTCATGGAAGAGTTGGTGGAGTCTCAGGTAAATTCTGTCCATCACACTTGGATCTCTGCAATGTCTCCTCAGCAGTGATAGATGACCAGAGTGGACCAGTGTCCTTGAGGATGTATTACAGTCTGTGTTTTTTGCCAACAATGTCTTGTAGTGATTAAGGCAGTGCCAATAGACAAGGGCCTGGGATCTGATGCTTTGAAACAACCAGAGAATATGTAGCAAAGTCTTTTGCTAAGTGTATTGGAAGTGGTTGTTAAGGCCCCTGAAGGTGTTCCCCGACCCCCCAAAAAACCACTCCTCCTCCAATTTGGCAGGTTGTCTTTGAGGAAGAGGCAGGGAATGAGAGTGGGAGAAAACTTCCTTATGAAATGTCAGCCTTCCTTCTCGCTGGTAATGGCTTCTGGCTTTAGCTCAATTCAACAGATATTGCTTAGTGCCCACTACGTGCAGAGAATTGTGCTTGTGCTAGAGGAAATAGAAAGGTTAAATAAATCACTGACTGCCTTCATGGACCTTAAAATCTAGTAGACTTCCTGTGAGAATGGATGCTTCATCTTGGAGCTAGAACAACTAGTGGAAATAAGAGCAAATTTCCAGGTAGCCTGGGAACTTGGAGCAAGCGTCAGCAAAATCATCACCTCTTTCTGAATTTTTACAGTCTGCCCACACAACATACAAGATCTCTCCAGTTCCAAACTGGGTGATTTCTCTGATGGATAATCTTCCCTCCCTGTACGCCTCCCCTCTCCATCTTCTAACAAAATAACGAATGAATTTTCCAATCCTGATTAAGTAGTGTAGTGGATAGAAAGCCATCATTGGAATCAGAAGACCATGGGCTCGTATTGGCTGTGTGAACCCTGGACAATTGACTTAACCTCTTGATGCCTTATGCAATTCTGGAAGACTATAAGTTGCAGAGAGGATGAGGGCCCATGTTGTTAGAGGGAATTTTCTCTCCCAGCTGTTCCCTAAATCGTTTAAATTATAGTTCCAGTCTCCCTCCCTATCCCTATTTGAAGGAAAACAAGCCCTAACTTTCTCGTCAATGGTCAATCAATCTTTCTGCTCCCCAACTAGTGTTTGTTCTGTTTGGGGAAAAGACTTTTCACAGTTCTTTGAAGGTCAGTTGTTAACAACTGATTCTCATAGTCCTCTATGATCTCTCCTTTTTTGGAAGCAAGGATTCAATTCTCGAAACGTGAGAAGAAAGTGAAGGAAGAAGACATTTTCCATCATTAACTGGTTCTCAGGTATGCATGTTGTTTATAGTGAAGTCAAGGACTTTTGTTACAGTAAGGATCAAATGAAAGATGGAAAAAGCAACATTATTTGATCTTAATGCTAGTCTCCTCATTGATTCTTTAATTAATGGAGCAGTTAAAACCATTCTTTCAATATGAAGTTTGGAAAATTGGAAATTGGAAAAACCTCCAGTTAAGGAGGCCTTTCCCTTTAGATGGCTCTTCCCAGAACCTCCATTTTTTCTTTTGTTTACTATAAATTTATTTTCAGTTTTCAATATTTACTTCTGCAAGATTTTGAGTTCCAAATTTTCACCCCATCTCACCCCTCCCCCACCCCAAGATGGCATGCATTCTGAATATCTCTTCCCCTAGTCTGTCCTCTCTTCTATCTCTTCCCCCCTTCTCTTATCCCCTTCCCCTTCTATTTTCCTGTAGGGCAGGATAGACTTCTGTACCCCATTTCCTGTATTTCTTATTTCCCAGTAGCATGTGAAAACATTCTTTTTAACATACGTTTTTAAAACTTTAGGTTTCAATTCTTCTCCCTTCCTCCCTCCCCAACCACCCTCATTGAAAAGGCAAACAACTCAATATAGTTTATACACGTGCAGCAGAACCTCCATGTAAGGGGGATGCCAGGGCCAGCCCTGGCCTGTTGTGCAGAACTTCCTCCACTTCTCCCATGGGATACCTTTGTCTTCCACCCACTCCCATCTCTTTAGCTTTCTTTTTAGTGTTATCTCATTACAATATAAACTCCTTGAGGGTAGAGGACTGTCTTTCTTCTTTCTTGCATTTTTATTCCCTGTGCTTCTACTGTGCCTGGCACTTAGTAAACTCTTTGACTGAAGAGATATTAGGATCCAAGGGTTAGAGATTGTGAGCTGCATTACAGAAAGTTTGACTTGATGGAATGGAGGGCCTAGTCTAACCAAAAGTGAAAACCCCAGCATTCTTCCCCTCCTCCACCGCCACATCTCTTTTCTGGAAGTTCCACCAGAGGGTAACTGGAGATTTTTTTTTTTAGTTACCTAAGGCAAAGCTAGCAGGGAAATTTAATGTAATTCCTTCCCAGCCCACAGATAAATGTGCCAATCTTTTCAATGGTAGGAAAAATGGCAGCAAGGCCTAGGATTTTGGATCTTAATTAAGCATTCCTTTAAGGATTTGGACTTAAAGTAATTGTTGGGATTTCAGGATCTTTGTATTTTGAAGCAACGAAAGCAAGAAAACCCCAAACTTAGTCTGCTGTGAAGTGACAGGGCTAAGAGACAGCCGTTGTGTTAACATTAATTTTTAGTTAACAGAAATACATCACATATTATAGGTCCTATTATTCCCTCCACCCAAACACAGAGAAAATAACAGATAAACACATATTCTCCCTCCCTTTTTTGTCCATTGGACAATGTGGATAAACAGATGCAAACTCTCTATATACCTCCCCCTCCCATCCCATCCCCCCTCTAAACAGGAAGAAATGGCTCTGCACAGACTTGCTCAAGCTTGGTGACTAAGCATTGCCTTAAGATCTGTGCTGACATTTAAAGTCTTTATAGCTTTGCTCTGTTCAGAACAAGGCAGCATCTCTCTTGCCTTCTCTTAAAACCCTTTTTGAGGCAAAGAAAGCTTCTACAGACTTAAGAAATTTCTAGGTCCCTAGACTTTTCTAGCTGTTGTGTGATTTAATGTGAATACATTGCCTTTTTCAGTGTGCAAATGTCCTGGAAAGCTCATCAATAGAAGCCCATTTACCCCAAGTGATAAGAGTGGTAGTTGTATCAAGTGACAACTCCTTGATCAGTAGAAATATATGTGATTTATCCAGAGACCTGGTTGTCTCAGAGAGGGTGTTTTCTCCATGATGTATAAAAAGCTTGAATTCTTATCCCATCCATCCACTGGTATCTTCTGTCTCTTCTTACTTGGAGGGCCTATATCTTTCATATTAAATTGAAGGGACATTTTTGTGCCTTTTGTTCACATGTAGGCTTGCTGATTCTGATGCATGGTCCCCTTGCACCATTGGCAAGCCCAAGTCAATATATTGGAATACTTCTAAATTTCAGTCTTAGATTAGCAGACCATTAAGACAGGTCCTTATAATCTTAAATCCTAATATGTCACAAACTACCATTTCAAATGAGCAAATGAAGCATGCCATTGGAAGACAGCAGTGATTTGAGATGCCTGTAGCTTACTCAAGTTTTAAGGTTTAAAATTTTTTTTATGATATTCTAATTACTCTGGCTCCTGTAAGATGAGCTTACATCATAAATTATGAGTCTGTGGGCACGTTTATTCTGTTAGATTTAATATAGTGCCTGTCCTGTTTCTTTGTACCTCTCTTCTCATCTGGTTCTGTCACCCTAGTGGAGTCACAAAATTTGACACTGGAAAGGGATCCTAGGACATCTAATCTGGCCAAAGTAGAAATGTTATGAAAGTATACTGAACAAGTCTCTTCTTCGTGAAGACCTTCAAGGAGTAATCTGCTGCCTCCTAAGGTCCCCTATTCCACTTTTAGATATCTCTGATTAAGGTTGGGAAACTTTCCTTGAAATCAGATCTAAATTTGCCTCCATTTCAAGAGGTACCCCAGTCATACTTCACTTCTGGTTACATTGACTCTCTAGACTTATTCTGTACCACCTTGCCAGCTGCCTGCCAACCCTGAAGAAATTTCCACCCTGAGGACCTACCCTCATCACTGGTGACACTACCTTCATTCAAAAGGGGCCCCAACTATGCTCATTTCATTCACAGTCAATCTGACTCACTATTTGAACTGCTTCTCTTTCTTCTTGCCAGCTATGCATCCACTGTGTGGATACCTCCCCTCCCCACCCACCCCCTTTTTCCAATTCCCATTTATTTCTTGCTTACTTCCATTAGAATATAACTTCCTCCAGGTTAGGGATTGTCTTGTTTGCTTGTATTTCTATCCCTATCACTTATTATACTAACTGGCACTTAATAAAACCTCTGTCTGTCCATCCATTCATCCTTTGTGACATCAACCCATTCCTTCTCTGTCTTCAAAAAGACTTCTTCTATTTAACAATCCTTCAAGTAGAACTCAGCTAACATTTATGTCCTCCCCTGGCCATTTGTGATGCCTTTTTTCTTCTCTTTAGGTTAATTATCCCAAGTTCCTTCCCAGAGCCTCATGATATGAATTTCAGGCCCATCAACATCTTGGCTTTCCCCCATTTGGTATCTTATCAATGTCCTCTTGAGTTTATTAGTTAGTGTCATTTCTCAACTGTCTCATTCAAAATTGTACCCAAAGGGTGGTTGTGTTAGGAGGTCTGGATTATGTTTATTCTTTCAATGTGACAAATAAGTATAGATTCAAAAGAACAATGTTTGAGGGTGTAGGGCCAAGAACAATGGAAGTAAATTGTGGTTAGTGTTGAGTCCTTATCTTACTACAGTCAGTGAGGCAAAGCAGTTGACCTGCAGAGCAGGAAAGGAGCAGATATTGCCAGTAACTCTAAGATGAGGTCAGCAGCCGAGGGCCTTAATTACCTGCAGTATGGCAAGGAGGACCTCAACCTCTGATTGATTGGCCTTTATGTTGGTGTTCTTAGAAAATGGAGATTGAGCTAGGTGTTTGAGAAGGAGTAAGCAACAGGAGAAGCAGGTAAAAGACCCCTTTGTGGCAGAGGAATAGCTATCTGTGTAGATTTGCTTCTTTTGGGGTTTGTATTCCTTTCAGGAAAGTCTTAGTCGTTAGATTGTACTGTAGGCTGGTTGAGTTTTTAGACACAATTATACCAAAAGATGGAACAGTGATGACTGTCACAAGGCCACCTACAGCCATCACTTTCTGAGCCCTTCTCTATTTTTTTCTTGGTGTGTCTGTCAGAAATTGTTGAACCTTGAACCTTGTGGTGATCTTGAGACTAGATCATTAAATCTCACTTTATCCATCTCAATTGTGGACAACAAAGCTGTAATCTATTCGCTCTGCCATTCTAGTGCTCCGTTTTATTTCTCTGACATCCTGTGATTATACTTTTAGGGATCTGCCTTGGATGGGACACTCGCCAGGAAAAGTCATCTTTCAGAATTCTGACCATGGTGAAACTGGAAATCCTTGTCAGTGAACAGGAAAAAAGAACTTATATGTTATTTAAATACCCCAACCTACCATTTGAACCTGTTTTATCTTGTTCTCTCCCGAGTAGACACAGATTTTAAAAGCTGGTCAATGTTTTAAAGTGCTTTCTTATATATTCCTTTAGTTTTATGGACCCCCTTCATCTCCCCAGTCTCCCTGATGACCTGTAACAAAGAAAGAAAACTAATTTACTTGAAGACAATGTTGCTAATAATGGTGATCTAAATCCACCTCTCCAGTTCAGATTGAGATGCCAAGATTATAATCTTTATTGCTTCCTTTAGTCAGTCCTTTCTACCCTTCCATCATATGAAAGGATTACTTGTAGCAGACTCTCCTGTCCCTGACCACATACAGTCCATAAATATTTTCACATGGTCCCAGTCTTGATGCCAGACAAGTTATATAGTAACAGTCATAACATTGAGTAATACTGGAAGGCCACCTTGCAGATGCTAGTTGTGTAAATAGACAACAAGCAAACAAAATGGGGATGAGATAATCTAAGGTAAAAGAGGTCATTTCCCTTGCTTGATATTCAGATTACTGATTAATTTAACTAACTTGTCATCATTGCTTAGTGGACTTAACTCTGCTTAGATTCTTCCTTTTTATTTCTGCAAACTGCAATAAAATAGGTTATCAGACTTTTATTGTTTCATATACATGCAAAGTAGTCCTAGGAAGTGATCTGTAACCAAGTATTCTGTATCATAAGAGTCTGGAAGATAAGACATCTCCCAGTACCTTAAAAGCAATTTGAAAACAATCCTCCTACCCCCAACCCCCAACCCTAATTTCAAATCCTAAATTTTGTCATGTTATAACTTTTAAAAATTGAGGAGATTGCTAAAGGTGACTCATGGGTATTTTGGGTTCTACTTTTCCATGGAATTGTCAATATCAAGATCTGAGAACTCTGTCTTGCTTGTAACTCTGCTTGTTGAATTAATAACCCTGGCTTAGAAAATCCCTTTGGCATCACTTAGAACCAAACCAGTCTGCCAGGGGAAGTTGGCAGGGTGGCACTCAGGGGTGTGTGTGTGTGTGTGTGTGTGTGTGTGTGAGAGAGAGAGAGAGAGAGAGAGAGAGAGAGAGAGAGAGAGACAGAGAGAGAGAGAGAGAGAGACAGAGAGAGAGAGAGAGAGAGAGAGAGAGAGAGAGAGAGAGAGAGAGAGAGAGAGAGAGAGAGAGAATGAAGAGGATGGGGTGAGCTGGAGAGGGGAGTCTTTTTTTGCTATGGATTTCTATTGAATTGACATTTATTTTGTATATCTTTGGATATTTGGGGCACATTTCTTCCCCAATCAGTTTTGTTGATAAAGCTCAGTTAAAGTGTATGGACTATAAAACCTTACAAGTTTGGGTGCAAGACACAAAACAAGAGGAGAAGGATGATGCTTGCTTTTCAAAAAGGGGAAAAATAGTAGGCATGACTTTGCCAAATCTGCCCTGACTTGCTTTTCAGCATTAGATGTTTGGCCACTTTCTATACTAGGTACTTGAGTAAGCACTATAGATGCTTACTAGCCCCACCCCCTTTCGTCTCTGCTTTTCTCTAGCTGGGAAAGTGACAGACAGATCTTTGACACTGGCATCACAGAACAAGAATAATTTATTACTTCAGATAGTTATCTCTATTCAGCTACAGAAGAAAGGCAAATAATTTCTAGATAAAGACTTTTAATTTATTCAGCAACCATTTATTAAGTGCCTACTTAGAATTTGTAAAGCAAGGAGCCACATGGTGGAGTGGATATACATCCTAGCCTTAAAGCCATAAGGACCTAGGTTCAAATCTCACTTGATACCTGCTGGTTGTATGACCAGGGCATGTCACTTAACTTGGAAGTACTCTGGCAGTCCTCTAAGAGTATGAAGTTGCAGGGAAGGTGCCAATCTGCATTGGTAGAGCAAATTCCCTCTTATGGGAGTTCCCTACATCAATGAAATCACAAGTCCAAATCCCTATCTCTATGTATATGTAAAGCATTTGGTAGGCACTGGGGAAAGAGGTAAATATACATGATATAATCCCTATCCTTTTTGTGGTTTATAATCTAGTAAGGGGGATATGACATGAGTAAATAACTATCATGCAGAAAAGGGCATTGTTGTTCAGTCCTGTCCAACTCTTTGTGACCCTCTGGACCGCACTGACTCCAGGCCCAGCACTGCACCACTTAGCTGCCTCATTTCTAATGTCAAGGTTAGATTAGGTTAGATGATCTCTATCCATCCCCCCACTCCCGCCCCCTCCCTGACATACACACAATACTAAGCCATCAGTTTCTCTGGACACTTACTTGCTATTGTATGGAATAGTTGGCATTCCTCTTCTCCCTCTAGCTACTTATTGGAAACTTATTGATCCACTCTGGACTTGCCATAAAGATTATGTACCTGAATTGTTAGTGTTCATATGATCTAAAGCTAGAAAGTATTCTAGAGACCATCTGGACCAAATCCCCCCCCCACCTCCACTTTGCATCAGGCCCATAGAGATTTAACTGGTTCACCTTTTCCACCATTTGAAAATATGTGGGAAAAGATGACTGACTATAAACTATTCATCCCATGGTGCTAGGTCCAGCACCACCCCCTATGTGGCATATTTCAGGATCATAGATTAGAGTTAGAAGGGATATAGGACTTTGGAAGTCAGCTGGTACAAACACCACTTATTTTATAACTGAGAAAACCTGAAAAGTCCAGGGAAAGGGCATTGGTCTCACAGACCTAGGATTCAAACACAGATCAGGTTATGTTATTCCAAATCCAGCTCTTTTAAGAGTTCTATGTTGCAGTCACCAAAGATGACATCTACAATGAATTAAAAAGCAAAGCAATTTTTTTCTTACCTTATTTGTTAATAGCTAATATTAATGTAGCACCATACCTCAAGGAGGTCAATGACAGGAAGGTCTCATATGTAACAAGATTCATTGTAGTTCTCTTTGCAGGGAAATAACAATCGGAAGCAAATTAGATGCTCACCACCTAATTTGGGGAATAGCTAAACAAATTGGTATATTAACATAATAGGATCCTGTTGCCCTATGAAAAACAACAAAAATAAGAAATTTGAGAAACAGGCCTGTATGAACTGAGAGTAAATAGAAGGCATAAGATATAATAATTACAGTAATACATATGCATCACCACTAAAAGACAACTAATTTAGGTTGAAAGTCTTACAGAACAAAGGGTGAAATAACATCCCTCCTTTTAGTTTTTTGGGGAGATTATCGGGGTGTGGCTGCTGCACATGCTGCATCTTCTTGGAGCTACAGGTGAGAGGTGGGTGATAGGTGGACACCAAATGTGAATGAGTAGCCTTGAAAAGGGCTAAATCAGGTGGAGGGTGATTAAACCCACTGATAGTTAGGGAGATGTCTACCCCAAGCATGTGATGACTTCCCTTGATGGAATGGGCAGATGAGAACAGTTTGTTCCAATGGCCATGAAGATGGCTGGAACAGGTGCTGCAGAGCGCTTTGAGCTTGGTCAGACATAAAAGAGCCAGGGCTATCTGCCGCACCCAGGCTGTCACCAGTTGTCTTGATTTTTGTCTTGCAACAGGACTCTGAAGGAGAGAGTAAAGCTAATGACTGTGCAACTCTGCCTCATTTAAATCCGTGTCATGTGCAAGTCAAGACATCACCCCATGATGTCATTAGTCCTCTTCAAAAACAAAGGATGAACAATTTTTTTTGGGGGGGTAGGGATATGGGTGGGAAGTGTTAAAAGTCAAATGTACTTTATCTTTTTTGTTAACTGTCTTTCTTTGTTACAAGAAAGAGTCTGATGATTAGAGATTACTAGGGAATGATTGACATTAAAAACACACACATACACATATATAAATATACAAATATGCCTAATGGTATTAGTAAAATAGGGGTAAATTTCTATGAACCTTGAAATTATGATTTTCATACCTGATTTTTTTTTGGGGGAGGAGGGGATGGTATAGTGGGATCATTTTATATTATGCTTCATATAATAAGGGACCTATTTGTTCTGTAGCCTGATTCAAATACTGATGCTGAGAAGATTTCTGTCACATTTTTGAAGGGAGGAGAAAAAGGGAATACTTTCTTCATTGTGAAAATCATTCCTCATTAATATAGTCTGTGAGTTCCAGATTTTGGGTGGTGAGACCAGTGACATACATAGCTTTGTCAGTGGCTATTCTGGATGTTATTCCAAACTCATTTGCCATTGGAAGAGTCTCTTGGGGTTTTTCAAAAGAGCTATCACATTGATTGTAAATAGAGTGTACCTCCTTCATGGGGTGGTGCCTGTGGAGGCATGATGTTTGTGCTATAGCGGGCAATTTGTTTTTATTTTACCTCTTTCCAAAGAGGGAAGAGAGAAGGTAAATGTTCCTTCTCTGCCGTTTCTGAGTCTCTCTCCACTCCCTCTCTGTGGCCTCTTCCTCCAAGTCCCCTGCTGTATCTCTAAGTATTTTAATACATCTCACTGGGGTCATCTCTTAAAAGCACAGTCACCCCAAACTGCCTTTTAAAAGATAGATTCAAAATAGATTGAGGTAGCTGTACCACAGAGTCTACTACAAAGCATTCAACAATAGACAGAACTCAGCCCCTTTCTAATTTAGGACTTGAGAGTGAGCTCTGAAAGTTGAATTTCCTTATTTGAACAGGATTTCAACTTAGCAGCTTCCAAAGATTTGGCCTCTTGCAGTCTTCTCTGTCTCTGTCTCTGTCTCTCTCTCTCTCTCTCTCTCTCTCTCTCTCTCTCTCTCTCTCTCTCTCTCTCTCTCTCTCTGTCTCTCTTTCTCTCTTCCCTCTCTATCTCTTTCTCTTCTTTTTCTCTTCTTTGTCTTCTTGTCTCTCTCTCTCTCTCCCTTCTTCTCTTTCTTCTCTCCTCTCTCTCTGTCTCTGTGACTATCTCTTTTTGTCTCTCTGTCCCTGTCTCTATCTCTGTTGGGCTTTTTTGGTCTTTCTTTGTCTCTCTGTTTCTATCTGGCTCTTTCTCTCCCCCTTCCCCCCTCTCATGCTCTCATTTCTGTATAACTCTTTTCTTCCCTCTTCCTCCCTCCCTCTTGCTCTTTTCCTCTGCCATCTGCACCCAAAGCTGTTAGTACTAGCAAGTCTGAACTACTCACTTAACCAGGAAAAAATGATGCAGTGATTTGAAAAACTGAATCTGAAAACCAATCTTTTAAAGAACAATTAATTAAAAGGTCTTATTGGATTTGGCATCCCACTTTTTTTCCCCCAACCTCCTCCCACACCAGATACAACTGCTCCTCAGCTCCCACTTGGGACACTGTTCGTGGTTCCTCCTCATCTCTGTCTCTCTTTATCTTCAAGGTTCAATTCAGGTGCCACCTCCTTCATGAAGTCTTACCTAACAACTTACCTATTGTCCCCTTTCTTCTCAAATTACTTGTCATTATTTTGATCTGTCCAAGCATGCGTGTACATATGTACAAACACACACACACACACATATACACACATTATATCTTCCCCATAATAATAGCTAGTATTTATGTAGTGCCTACTCTGTGCCAGGCACAGTACCAAGTGCTTTGCAAATATTATCTCATTAGCTTCTCACAACAATCCTGGAGATAGGTGCTATTATTACCCCCATTTTATACAAGAGGAAACTGAGTCAAATAGAGGTTCAGTACCTTGTCCAAGGTCACACCACTAGTAAGTGTCTGAAGATAAATTTGAACTCAGGTCTTCCTGATTTCGGGCCCAGAGTATTCTATCCTCTGTGCCACCTAGTTGCCATAGAATTTAACTTAGAGGTCTGTGGATAGATTTCAGGGGGTTATTAAATGTGGATGGGAAAAATTTACGTCTTTGTTTTTACTAACCTTTAACTGAAGTCTATTATTTTCTTCCATTATAAATAAATTAAAAAACCCAACACATTATTCTGAGAAGGGGTGTTTAGGTCTCATCAGGCTACCAAATGGGTTCTATGACATGGAAAAAAAAGAACCCTCTTGCAGAAAAGAAGCTTATTGATGGTAGGGGCAGCTTTATTTTTGCCTTCATGTCTTCAATATCTATCCCAGAGGCACTTAAATGTTTGTTGAACTGAATTGCCCGATGATTTGGAATTCAGGGACGAGGCACATTTCATGCCCAGGTCTACCAAATGTGGGTATTAGTATCTTCAGGTGATGCTTCTTGTGACTTTCCCCACAGGTAATTGCCTAGGTATGTTAAATTGAGTAAGAGTAAAAAAAACAAAACAAAACTATATTATCCACACGTGATTGAAGAAACTTTTCAATACCCATATGAAAGAAAATACCATTTTCTTTTCTCTTCTCTCTCTTCTGCAGATGAGGAACCAAAGTTGAATTCAAACCTATATATGTGTGTGTGTGAAGGCATATCCTGTGGGAATCAGGATCACTGTGAGGGGCAGCAGTGTTTTGCCTCATTGAGCATAAATGATGGTATTCAAGTCTACCAGAAAGGATGCTTCCAAGTGTATGAGCAGGGGAAGATGACCTGTAAGACTCCACCATCCCCTGACCAAGCTGTGGAGTGCTGTCAGGGAAACTGGTGCAATGGAAATATCACAGCCCAGCTACCAACTTCGAAAGGTAATACTTCTACCCATGTCTCCCCATACACTTCCCCATCCCTACACTGCCCTCATTTTGGTTCCTGTGATGGCAAGTTGAGATCAAAGTGAAGGGCTGGGAATGGGGGAGGTGAATCATTCAGCATCTGAAGGAAGGTAGAAGTTAGGGGAAAATGAAGCAGTGTAAAAATACTTGAAAACAGTTAGGATGTGTCTGATTCTCTCATACTCAAGAGATTTGCCTTAGGGATTATTTTCTGTTGAGGTGGGATTATTCTACCAAGTACTGCCAACTTTCTTTATTCCCCCCCCCCTTTTTTTTTGGCAAGGAGAAACAGCGGCTGCCACAGACAATTCCCCCTAAAAACTTCTCCAGGAATCAGGTGTATAAATATATATATATATATGTGTGTGTGTGTGTGTGTATGTGTGTGTGTGTGTGTGTGTGTGTGTGTGTGTGTGTGTGTGTGTATGTGTGTGTGTGTGTGTGTGTGTGTGTGTGTGTGTGTGTGTGTGTGTGTGTGTGTTGAGAAGAAAGGGTTGAGGTGAAGAGGGAGGGCCCGGAACTCTGGCCAAGTGGCACACATGCATTACTAGGAAAGAAAGAAAAGCTTAGATCCATTTCCCCCTCTTCCTGTTATATACGTACTATCTGCTTGCATCTCTCTCCAAGCTTGAAGCACTATGGGATTTTTCACATGCAACCTGAATGAATTCTTTATAGGAGGATCTTATACAAATGGTTCCTTAATATCTGAAGATTCTACTCCTCTGGAGCAGGGCAGTTTTGAAGCTACCTCCATGCTTGGGAGCATCCTCACTTCCCGAGAAACCCTAGAATGCCTGCACTAAATAAAGCCTAGACAATCCAATGAACTATTATTAAGGGCTTGCTATGTTCAAAGTTCTGTTTTGAGAATACAAAGACAACATGAAAAACAAATCTTTGCCTTTTTAAGGATTAAGCTTACATTTTACTGAGGCAAATGTACCATATGCACAGACAAGAATATACATGGTAATTTGAAAAGGGAGCAAGCATTAAAAACCAGGGGAAGGGATCAAAAAAGGCTTCCCCTAACAGTTGGTACATAGCTTTAGCTTGAAAACTTGAAGGAAGCTAGGAATTCCAAGAAGCAGGGGCAAGGAGAAGACTACCTGCTGTACAATGGCGTAGTGGTGGGAGATGGGTGTTTAAGAGAAAAGCATGTTGGAAAGTTTAGTTAGAATGTTGAAGGTGTGAAAGAGAGTGAAGTGAAATAAGTCTGGAATGGCACAGTAGATTAGAACTAGAATGTGCAGGGCTTTAGATGCTTAGCTGAGGAGTTCCTTTTTTTACACTAAAGGAAATAGAGAGCTAGTGAAGATTCTTGAGCAGGACAATAACATGGTCACTTAATCCTAAATCTTTAATCCCAAATTCACTTAATCCCAGGTCTTTAAATTTTTGCTAGAAATCTCATTAATTCTTGGTTTTTATTGGACATATGATTTTACTGATAGGGAGCTCTCATAAGTCAGCAGCATTAGCGAGTTGCCTAGGTCAATGATAGTTTAACTGATCTGCTCACAGTCACAGGTCCAAACAAATTCTAGGTCTTCTTGACATTGGTAAATTTTGTAAGAGAGCATGATATGGAATGTTAGAAGCAGGAGTAATGTCACTAGAAGAAGTGACAAAGTAGAAAGAGAACTGTACTGTGTATGGTACATTGTAATAATGGTGTTCATGTAAATCAGTGGTGTCAAACTCTCCCAGAGATGGTGGTCACTAAATCATGAGTAAGGATCCTTGTGGGCTACATATTGACTTAGAAAACTATCTGTCTATCAATCCACCCAGCTGCCTATTTATTTAGATATGAATATACGCATACATATGGGAAAAGCATGCCACCCACAGGGAAGAAAAGGGTTAGTAGTGAACTGAACTATCAAGGACATGGGAAAATTCCTGCCTTGAAGAAATACCCTTTCTGTGTCTAGAGATAGACATCTATGTATCTGCATATCTATATCTAGAGATAGATATGTGTGTATATCTACACACATACACACAGACACACGTCTTTTGTTGTTGTTTTGTCATTTGTCATATCCAAAATTAAATTAATATGTGACCCCTTTTTGGGGTTTTCTTGGCAAAGATACTGAAATGGTTTGCCATTTCCTTCTCCAGCTCATTTCACAGATGAGGAAACTGAGGCAAACAGGATTAAGTGACTTACTCAGGATCCTATAGCTAGTAAATAAATGGTGCGAGGTGGATTTGAACTCATGAAGATGAGTCTTCCTGATTCTAGGCCTGGCACTCTATCCACTGGGCCAACTAGGTGCCCCACATATATATTGAGATATAGATATATCAACACATTAAAATCAGATAGGAACTACATTTTAATCTGGTTTGTATTACACTTTGGAGGGTTGGGGTATTATGGGCTGAGTGTGTTTGATGACCCTTAGTCATCAAAAAAAGTTGAACTTCATTAATCAGTTGCTGTTCAGATAGATTTCCACCATAAGTAGTTAAAAGAAAAAAAATGGCATATATATATATGTATGTACATATGTATACATACATACATATACATGTGTTTTGGTTATATGCAAAATAAGCCTAAGCTGAATAAATAAGTTCTTAGTATATATTGAATTGTGTGAGGAAATGTCTTCCTAATGCAAATAGCTTAGCAAATTCTTCATGCATGAGAAGTGCCCATGCAGAATATAAAGATGTGGTAATAATGCTGTACCCTTTTTATAGCATTTTACCTTTTATGAAGGACTGCCACATGTATTAGCTAGTTTGATCCTCAGGACAGTCTTGTGAATTAGGCAGAGTATAGAAAAAGGTGAAACTTTCACTAAGAGTTTAAGAAACTGCTAAATGAAGTAGAGCTGGTCAAGTGGCTTGAGCCAGCTCTTCTGATTTAGTCCTGTGAATGCTCTTCTTGCTACATCATGTTCCTTCTCAGCAGAAAAGACATGTTTGTGGAGTTTCTAGTCATAGAGACAAAATTAGATTCACACAAAACTACTAGAGAAAGGTATGATCCAATATGTCATTGTTCTTTTATTCCCTTCATTTTTTTTCCTTCTCTTTTCTATCTGCTCTAGAATCTTTTATTCTTTGGTTCATCACCCTTATACTTATTTCATTCTTCTTTAGTCTCTGTAGTCCTTACAGAATTATGGGATCTAATATGGGTTCCTTCTTGTAAAAAGTTTCTGTGTTCTGATTTTTAGACTTTGCCCCTGGCTTCCTTTTTTTTGTTGTGCCATACTCTTATAAATATCAGTTCCCACAGGTGATAGAAAGAGTATCGCTTCATGGTAGGAATTTTCCTATGTTGCTGATAATTCAGTTCATTACTAACCTTTGTCCTCCTCATGGGCATGTTTTTCTCATTTGCCATGAAATCTCTTCCTTATATTCTTGCCCTACCACTCCTTGGACTCTCAGATGCTCCCAGGATTTCCAATTCTCTTTCTCCTAGGGCAAGACTGGGGCAAGATGTGTGGTCTAAAACATCAAATCCTTGTAGATCACACCCATTTGCAAAGTCCCCATCTCTCTTCATAGAAATTCTGTCATGGAAGCATTCATCAGTGGTATTCTTTACCACCTCTAAATAAGATTTCTTCCTTTCTTTCCCTCTCTTTGCCTCCTTGCCCATTGTCCAGGAGGCTCTCTTCCTTAGAGACTACAAGAGTTATTTTCCTTTCATTGTTAACTTTGACTTCATTTGGGAATATCACATATTCCCCTCTATCTTCCTCATCACATCCAACTTTTTTCCCCCCTTCCCTCCCATTCTGCCATTTGGTCCTTCAAGATGATTACCAATTCACACGATGGCTGCATGTTATGAGTCTTAGTCCATGATGTTTCAGTCCTATTTCTCCACTGTTACTTGTGTTTGCCTTTTGCTTTCACTCATGTGTACTTTTAGAAAGAAATCTCTTAATGGGCCTTCTGTTGTTACTTTGTTCTTTCTTAGTTGCTGTGTTTGTTTACCTTGCTTATATTTTTGTTGTTTGAAGTATTTGAAAAGCAAATGGTTTACTTAGGTCTAGTTTTCTTTCTAGCAATGTTTTGAATGCCTCTTTTTAGTGGGTGTTCTTTTACCCTCCCACCTCAGTCTCCCCATTAAGTGTTGGCCTTAGGTTTGCAGGATAGCTCACTTTGGGTCGAATCTTGAGCTCCTTTGTATTTCAAAATACATAACTCCATTCCCTCCTGCAGTTTCTGGTCACAGCAGAAAAATATGGGGTATTTGAATTTCCTTTCCTTTACATTTGTAGATCTTTCCCTTGCTTTCTTACAGAATTTGTTGTTGGTCATTGGAATTGTTAAATTTAACCAATATGTATTTTGGATACTGCAGCATAGGTTTTTTGATTTTTGTGTTTTTTTTCTTCCTGGAGACAATCTATAGATTCTTTTGATTCGTGCATTTTCTTTGTTCAGAAGTTCTGAACAAAGTTTTCTTGCATTATGATATTCAAATTTTTTTTTACTTTTGTTTTTCTGCAAACCTATAATCCTGAAGTTGTCTCTACATAGCCTGCTTTAAGATCAGTGTTTTGCATGGAGATTGTTTTCTTTTCACATTATTACTTTTTGTTTCTCTTCTAGATTGTCCTTCACGTCTGTGTATTTGCATTCCAATAAGTTATTTTCTCTTTTGTATATTAAATCTTAAAAGACTGCTGTTGTGAATTCAGGTTTTTCCATTCTGCTAATTATTTTGGCTTTGTAATCCATATATTTTGCTTTCGCAGTTCTATTTCTCTTAACTATTCAGGAACTTCCTGCAGTAGTTCTATGCCCTCTTGACAATCCACAGAGCTTTCTGCCTTATGAAACGTTAATTGACTTTCCTTTGTCTTGAAATATTTATTCATAGGCATCTGGACTCTTTTAGCTGATTTAGAGGCCACATTCACTTCTTAACCTTAGCCAGTGTCTTCAACAGAATTTTCTTATTCCTGAAATTTCTGGTAATTTCACTCTTTTTTTGCTTATATCCCCATATAGCTCACTCTCCAATTCTTACACTTTGATGGGGGTTTCCTTGGAGGCTGTACCTCAAAGCCTTCTCAGACTCCTCCTACATTTCACTAACCTCTGTCTTTGTCCCAAGTGACTTCTAGAAGGGAAGAAACTGGCCCCAGCTGGATGCTTGGCTCTTTACTTCAGGCTTAGTGGAGTGCCATACAGCCATCCATTAGTGTCCTATGCTAGTTCCCATTCCTTTCTAACAGCACCAAGCCTATGGCCATGCTGCTGTCTTAGCCAGGACAAATTTCTTTGCTTTTTGTTATTCTGCCTCATTGGGAGGATGGAGGAGTAGTTGCGTTCCATTGCAAGCTCATAGATAGTTTATGCAACTCCACCCTCATGGGAAATGAGAGATAGGGGGGGAGAGTGGTGTTATATAAATGACTTAAAGGTTAAGGATTAGCCTTCTCTACTGGGGTGGCTAGGTAGCACAGTAGGCAGAGTTCCAGACCTGGAGTCAGAGTCAGGAAGACCCAAATTCCAATCTGGCCTCACATACTAGCTGTGTGACCCTGGGCAAGTCATTTAACCCTGTTTACCTCAGTTTCCCGGTCTGTAAAATGAACTGGAGAATCGAATGGCAAACGACTCCAGGATCTTTCCCAAGAAAACCCCAAAAGGGGTCATGAAGCATCAGACATGTCTGAAAAATAACTAACCAACAACAATAAACCTGTTAGTTTGCTAGATTTTTGCCTTATTAAGGTTCTTAATGTCCTAAACCATTAAGAGAGTGGAAATTGCCTTATCTCTTATGTATAATTCCTATATTGGTGATGTTTAAAAGATCATAAGAATCAGAGAAAATTTCTAGTCCTCTATCTTGCTGGTGATGTGACCTGAAAGTCTGCTCCAGTATTTTATCAAGTGAAAGAACACTGAAGCACTAATTTTTATAGGGTTGCAAATAAGTGAAAGAAGATAAAGAATTTCAGAGGTGGAAAAGACCTTTGAGATCATGTAGCTCAAATAGATTTCGTTGTGGGTTGAATAGTTAGGTGATAAACTGCATGAAGAAATTTGGCTCAAGAGTGATTTGGTAACGTAGAAAGGGTATAATGAAGGACAAGGAAAGAATGAAGACAAGGAAGAGTAATATACAGTACTCATGGTGAAGGCACAAGGTAAAGGTCCAGAACAGAGCAGATAATTCTGGAAGCAAAGTGATAGGAGTTGAGGATGAATTGTGTAAGGCTGAACTTGATTCAATAGACAAGTGTGAAGCTTTTGTAGGCTCTCAGCAGAGAAAGAAATAGTCTCAAAGATATGTTGTCTGAGGAAGATTTTGGTGGCAATGTGTATCTGTGATATATTTGAAGTTAGAGAGAAACTTCCACAGTGAAGTGGAAGGTGGGGAAGAAAACCTGCCACAGATTTAATTTATTTGCTTCAGATAACCACCTTTGTCATAGTAATATTGAAGATTGGTGTTTTGCAAGGCTCAGAAGGCGAAGAGCTCTGCAGGTCAAATTCTCTTCTTAATAACAATTGTTTTTGTTTTGTCAAGTTTAAAAAATGCTTACTTGTTTATTATCTAGTTTGGAGTAGATTTTCCCCCCCTTTCAAACCAGAATTTTATTCTTATTGGTTGGGTTGTTGAATGTTAGAATTTGGAATGGCTTTTCCCCTTTGTAATGTTTTATGATGAAAGAAGGATATGCCTTGTGTTTTTTTTTAAAATAAAGCTTATTGTTAAGAAATATCCTTTATAAACCAAGCAAATAGTGATCCTTTTGGCTAATTAATTACCTTTTTCTCTCTAGGGAAATCCTTCCCAGGAGGATATTCACGATTCAGCCTGGATTATATGGCCATCTTTATAGGCCTTTCTATAGCAGCATGCCTTTTTGTTATTCTACTGGTTGTGGGCATTCGGAAGTTTAAAAAACGCAATCAGGAGCGGCTTAACCCTAGAGAAGTGGAATATGGCACCATTGATGGACTCATCACTACAAATGTTGGCGATAGCACCTTAGCTGTGAGTTTCTAATGGGGCTGGAAATTAAAAAACAAAACAAAACAAACCACAAGGGCTGGCTGAAACAGAAGGGAAAAAAAAGGTGCATTGTATTCTTTTCCTTGAAACCAAGTACTGGCTAGTAACTGTGCTTGGTAAAATTTTATATATATATATATATATATATATATATGAAAAAATAGATTGGTTTTAGAAAATTGCCCAGAGCTGTGCATGCTGTACAAATCACTCATGTTGTGAGCTTATGTTCACTGTTACATTACTGTTTTGCAGTCGTGTGACATTAAACTTGGATAGATGTTTATAGTTAACTGAGGGGAGAGTTTCATTTTTCTTCTAAATAGATTCCTTTTTTTAGGATTATTTTTTTCCCTTTGCTTGTCTACCATTTAAAATCCCTACTCTCTCACTTGATCCTTCCCAAATTATTTTGCCTTTCATTTATTGCAACCTAACCCCTAATTGCTAAGCTCTAAAAACTTGTCTTCTAGAGGAGCAAAGAAAGTTTTCCATATCCCGTGCTGCCACCTTGTGGAGTGATGAAACTTTTTGAATGGTTAAAAGAGGGTCATTTAAAAGGATTTAAAACATTCTGAAATTCTCTCTTTCATGTTTTTATGATGAAAACATTTTAAAAGAACTGTCAGTATCTTCCAGGGTTTTTTTTTAAACACAGTTTAAAAATATTGATAAGAATGTTAGTAGTAAATAAGCCAGTTCATTCCTGGTTAGAGCCTTTTGGTACTAAAATGTCCAATGTATTCTTTTGCACTCTTTGCTCTATAGGAAGTCATTTGTACCATATTGAACACTATCTGCAAATAGTGGGCTTTATGCAACACATGAATTTTGTTGTAAGAGGTTGGGATATAAGGGTGCATTTTCATGTTTTAAATTCTCCCCATTTTTTTTTTAACTCTGGGCCTGGAACAGCTATTTCTAAAATCCAGCTTTTCTGAAATACAAACTTTTTTGTTTTACAAGAACTTTTCAGGTAATTTTTTTCATAGACACTAATACCTTAAAGCTTGTGTTGATTTTAAAACGCAAAGGGTAGATTCCCTCAGATTTCCTAGACTGACTGTTCTCATTAAGAAAGATATGGAAAGTGAAATGTATTCCTTCAAAGGAATTCTTAATATGCTTCCTACTCTAAGGAATATAGAGTAAATCCACAAGTAATAAGTTATTAAGGGGTTCCAAGATGATTAAATTAGAGTGTATAAGTGAGAAATTTTTAGGAAGAAATTATTGGAATATCATTTCAGTAATAGTTTTTTCTTAAGGTGGGATATCAGCTAACTTAGTATTCTTACAAAAAGCAAAAAGCTTTTGCTAATTTCACCAAGTAAACTAGACTTCCCAAAACCCTGAAGTCCTGGGGCTGGGGCATTCCACCTCTGAGGGTAAATGGGGATAGGCCTAGAGTCACCCCACCCCACTACCACTCCTGTATCTCTTGCCTATGTTGGACATATTTCCACCCATCTACTTTAGTCTGTGCCTGACAGCACCCTGGAAAGAGGATGTATTCAATTTCAAGACTGGGGATTATGTTCTTTAAAAGGAAATGCACTTAAGATCTCTCAAGTTCTAAGGGAAATTAGATGAATTTATCAGGTTAGTGAAAACAGAAGGGACTAGAGGGAATTCTTACAAAGCTTAGGCAAAGTAGGGTGCTAAAATAAATTAGACAGAGCTTCATTCCTCAGAGCTGCTAACATAGAACTAATTACCAAGGGCAGTGATAGGAACAGCTAGTGTAAATTACTGTTTAAATAGCTTTTACAATTTAAGAAGAAGGATGGAAATGTGTCCCAAAATAGTCTTTTAAAGTCAATCAGATGAAATGACAGTATGAAATCATGATATGGTACCAGTTTGACAAACACTCTTAAAAACAAGATATAGAAACTGTCATGAATTGCAGTCTGTTGACTTGTTCGTTTAAATGAGATATCCATTTGCAAATTCTTGGCCGAAATTATATTTACCCACTGGTGAATTGCCTTACAAAACTAAAATGCGTGGCTTATTCCTCGGATGAGACTAGGTGTAGTTACTGTTTGGCAAATTAGAAAGTTTGATTATTTAAAAGAAAGCTAATAACTTCAACAAGAATCTCTTAGCTGTGTTGTAAAGGTTAAACTCATAAGGAATAATAATATGAAGAGAGAAAAATGAATAGCAAACTATTTATGGATCAGAAGAATTCAAAATAAGCTTTTTGAACTCTAGGCAACCCCTGATTATCCATTTTATGATTTATCTAATCTCTTAAGAGTCTCATTTTTCTGCCCCTTTTATTGTTGCTTGCCTTTTTGTAAGTTTGGTGATTGCTAGTGTATCCCAGTGGTATAGAGGACATGAAAGAAGATGAAATATGATCAAAACTATTAACACTTTACCCCTTCACTAAAGTATTTTGGAAAACAATTAGGTTTTTGGAATGCTGCCTCCTTTCATGCCATTATTACCACCATTTACATGGTTCCACAATTGGCTATGTAAGGATACTATGTCCCTGCTTCAAATGAGAGATTTTCCACCAACTTGTCACTGTGTTTAGGAAGACATCTCTCCTTGGCTGACTCTGAGTGAAAAGGAAAACTCTCTGCAACTGGTAACCAAGAAAATATATACATATATATTTTTTGAGTACATACTTCATTTGTAGAAGCAGATTCGGGTTGGCTTTTTTTTTAAAGGGAAATTTCATTATGTTATTTCTCATTCATGAGTACATCCCGTCAGCAACTGATAACATGCATGCTTATGTCCTTGTATTCTTTTATTGAATAAAGAGAAATTGCTCTTAGCTGTTTCCCAATGGTCCTCTTTTCTCCTTGTTTCAAACCACAGGATTTAATGGATCATTCTTGTACGTCAGGAAGTGGCTCTGGTCTTCCTTTTCTCGTACAAAGAACCGTGGCTCGTCAGATTACACTGTTGGAGTGTGTAGGTGGGTAACAGTTTTATTTTTTTTCCCTTTTCTTCCTTGCCTTCTTCTGAGAATAGATAATGGAATGAGAGGTGGGAAATTTGGTTCTCATCTTTGCCCATTAAAATTATGTTAGGAGGCAAGTCTTGACCACTTAGCATAGCATGGACTTTGGTCCTCTTTGAGAATGGAGGACAACATTCAGCATGGACTTGTCTGAAGTCCAAAAATCTTTGTCTAATTTCCTGTAAAACTGAATTGCCATTTTGGATTTTGGGGTTCATGCGTTCCCTAGTTGTAATTTTAACCATTCATGACAGTAGGTATTCATGTACCTTTGATTAAAGAAGATTCAGATTTTAAAATGTCCCTTAGATTCTTTACTAGTTATGACTATCTGAACAAGTCATCTAACTTTTGCAGCTTCATTTTACCTGTCTGTAAAATGGGCATAGTAATGTTTTTGGTAAACATTTAATAAATGCTGGTTATTTTACATGTGGTGTATGTAAAAATACTTGTTAAGTATTATGGTGCTAGATAAATGCTATCTTATTACTTTTTTTTTAAATTTTTAGTAACATCTTCTGAATGGAAAATACTCCTAAGGGTCTTGACTTAAAGTTTGTTGATTTTCAGTAGCTTTTATGGAGGATTTTTAAAAATTCAATAATGTTCAGTCTTTCATGGATTTCCTCTTTGATATGAGGGCTATCATAAATATGGACATGTCAAAACAATTTGATAAGACTAAAGCTCTCTACACTCTTCAATTAGAAGCTTTTTTGAATGAAAAAATGGGAATTGCATAATAGAACTTTAGAAATAGAAATGAAAAATTGAGTTTGTTTAATAAAAAAAACAGTAGAATTCATCCAGTAGATTACTGTTTATAAGCAAATTTCCAAATTGCATTTGGAAGATTTCTAGGCTGGTTACTGTCTTTTCCCTGAAAAGTCTGCTGAGATTTTAATACCTTACAGAAATCAGGAGAAGAACCAGTGTTATACTGAATGGACTGGATATCTGATAGAGGATGACAATGTTAAATGTTTATGATTTTCATTCCATACTTCAAATTACATGGGAATATTGCCAACTGTTTTCCCCCAAGCTTCGAGAGTAAAGTGGTCAATCTTGATTACTTCTTTGATGTGTGCTCCACAAAACTTGCTCTCCTGCCACAGATCATGTACTAGAGCCCAGGAAAAGTGTCTAAGGCATCTTAAAAATGGTATTGGCTCTCCACCAGGATGCTAGAGGCTTTAAAAATAACTGCAGGAGCAGCGGACTTCATTTTTTAAATTGCATAGCTCCTAAAAGTACTTGGCTCCAGATACATTTGGTAGACATTTCAATAGAAAATTCAAAGGAGGAGTAGGGATTGAGGCATGCTCTAAGAGAATTGGCACTATTCTTGCTGATAGAAGCAAAAAAAAATTAGATATTGTGTCCTTCCTTCCTTTTGACTGCGTTTTGAAAAGCCAAAGCTTAAACCTTGAGATGTAGATCAGTTAGGAGATGGGGTGGGGTGGTCCCTACCCCTGAACTGAACACTAGTATATAGCAACTGAAAATTCAATTCAACAGACACTGAGTTTAGCAAACATTCTATGAGCCAACAAACCATCATGCCCAGAAAACCTAGCTGTAGTCTCAGCACTCTTAAGAGGCAAAGATGACTAGAGTATTAGCACATAGCTGAATAAGTTGCCATAAGCAAAGATTATTGCACGTGCAATTATAAATGAGGGTGATGGGAAGACTGGAAAGAGAGTAGAGATTATGAGACATTTCATGACTTGGATCACAATTAATCCTTCAGTTACACATGGTCCATCGTATCAGTATACCTCCCATGGCAAGATTATTTTAACTCTATTAAATGGATGAAGGTACAGTCCAGAGTCAGCAGACTATCATGAGCCATTTTAGCTCTAGCAATTTCCACAGCGTAGGTACTTAAGAAACAAGGAAACAGCCAGTAGTCATAGTAATATGTACCCTAGCGGCAATACACCTACAGTTATCTCTTCCACATCATGATTTTTTTTCCCCCATCATGGTTTCAGGATAGTGTGGGTCAGCATAAGAAATTAAACGAGAATTTTGGGGGAGTTCTGTGGCAGCTGCTGATGACAAACGATGCAGAGCCTATGACTAAACACCTAACCCAAATTTTACAATAAAGTACTGTAAACACCTCATACTTCTCTGGTATGAAGGAAGGGCCAAAAAATTTTATGTGGATTTTCCAGATTGCAGGAAAGCCTGCCTCTAACCCCTGTGACATGGAAGGGATAACTGTGTTATCACAAACATAGAATCAAATACCAGAATCCACGTAACCTTGGGAGAAATCCTACAGCACCAAAGAAAGGAAGAGCACTTCTTTCAAGTTATATCTCTAGCAAGAATATGCTACTAAATTGAGTACTGAATGTGTGTGCATGTATTTTTCTATACTTGTGCACATATGTATGTGTTTTCACTCTTGAATTATGCTTGTTGTTAATACTTAAGGTCAATATATTTCCCTTAAATAATGAAAAAAAAAGCTGGTGGTAGGCAAAGATGGGTGTATTGATTCTGTAGGACTGGGTCATGTACCATTAGTGTCAAGTCACAACTGTACAGTGAAGGTGTTCAGAAACTTAAAAGTTCATGGGGCCTTTCCAGTGTTGTATGTAATGCACTGTTCATTACTGGCTCCATCAGTGCTGTCAAGAAAGCAAATAGTCATAGCAGGTCTCAATATTAGACTCTGTTTTGAGAACATGCCGTTTAAAGCATTTCAAGAATACTTATTTTTCCTCTTCAGTGAAGGTTTTTTTCCTTCTTTCCAGTCCCCAGTTTATACTTTAGTATACTTTAATATTGTTTCCCTTTGTCACAGTGAACTCTTCAACTGTGTATGAACACGAGTAATTTCTGCCTGCTGCTACCCCAGTAACAGCAGTAGAATTTTCTTCTTTTCTTCACTTAGAGCTTCCCAAACTTTCTGCTGATTTACATACCTCTTAAGGCATTGCACGAGAGGCAGTGTGGTATAATTTTTAGAGAGCTAACCTGGAAGCTTGGAATACCTGTCTCATCTGACACATACTGGTTTTGTGACCCTGGGAAAAATCACTTAACATCTTAGTGCCTTAGGCAACTCTCTATGATTTTAAGTTGCAGAGAAGGTTCAAACCTGCTTTGGTAGGAGTTTCCTCCCCTGGGATTTCCCTAGCTCATAATCATTAGGTCCAGGCCCTAGTCCTTTAAGGTGCTATATAAAAGTCAGTCACAGTATTTTTTTTTTATTAGGATCTGTGTTTTCAGTTGGTGTTTAGAAATCCTTTTGGGGAAATACCCTTCATTGACGTAGCTATTCTGCATCATATCACCTTAGTTGTGTGGGGATACTGAGAGGTTAAATGACTTGTCCAGGTTTATAAGGCCAGCATGTCATAGAGGTAAGACTAGAATAGAATTCTTCATGATTCTAAGTGATGGCTTATTATTCAGTTCCTTCAACCTTGATGATAGTAATTATTATCTTACACTTTTAAAATTGAATAACAATTCATGACTGTATGCAGGGCTTAGAAGATATTGAGGATGGGTGAATTGTTTCCTGTCTTATTGCATATGTTATAGGCAAAGGCTTACGGTAACTGGAGAAATTGGTTTTCAAGGTAAACGATATAAACAACCAGGAGTTGCAGACATTAATTTTATTGACTTGTTTTTAAAGTTTAATTTAGTTTGTAACCACTTAGGACCTTTGAGAGCTAATTGGAGTTGGCTTTCTCTAATGGAACCCATTGATCAAAATCACCTTTGCTTTGCCTTTATCAGGAAAAGGCCGATATGGAGAGGTGTGGCGAGGCCATTGGCAAGGAGAAAATGTTGCTGTAAAGATATTCTCCTCCCGGGATGAGAAATCTTGGTTCAGAGAAACAGAATTATATAACACTGTATTACTAAGGCATGAAAATATTCTAGGTAAGTAAGAGGAGTAACCTGCTAGCTAATTGTATTTATCAACTGAAGTAAATATCAATTAAATTCATTGTTTGATAATTTTCTGATTTTCTGATCTTGTTTTTGTGAAAGTGAACTGAAGAGCATAATCTGAAATAATAGAAGTGGAAATAGCCAATACTTGCTTATAGACATAGGGCAGTTAGGTGGTATAATAGATAGATAGCACTAGGTCTAGAGTCAGGAAGACCTAAATTCAAATCTCACTTCAGGGATTTACTAACTGTCACCCTGAGCATGTCACTTAAATCTCTGTTTGCCTCACTTTCCCCAGCTGTGAAATGGGGATGATAACTGTACATACTTTACTTTGTTGCTGTGCGAATTAAATGAGATATTTGCAAAGTGCTTAACAGAATGCCAAATACATAGTAGGTGCTATATAAATGCTAAGTGTGATTGTGATGATGATAATTGGAATTACGGTGACTGAAATTCAAGTCTAGAAATGCATTTGTCTCCTTAGTTTTGCTTTGAATTGTTCTTTAACTGATTCTGTTATTTCACTAGTGTAGTTTTGTGTAGTCTCTTTAACCTAGAATCTTAGAGAGGTGTAGCATGCTGCCCAAGGTCACATGGCCTGTATGTGTCAGAGAGGAGACTTGAACCAGTTTCCTGAGTGTGAGGTTAGCTCTGTGTTCATTCATGCTAAACCACCTCTCTTGCTTACAATTCTCTTCTGAATTTTTAATTCATATATATTTGTAGATAATGGGAGAACATCTGGATTACATTTTCTTATTCCTGTTTCTGTGAATTTTCCATCTTTTAAAAAAATTGACCTTTTTTTTCCCCCTTTAGGGCTTGACTGATTTCTTTATCAAACCATTTAGTGGAATTAAGCTCTATTTTCTGTCAGTGTGCTCATTGCTTTTACCACATTTAAATGGAACATTTTTGCTATTTTATAAGAAATCATCAGGGACATCTGATTTTAAAGTCAAGAATCAATCAAAATTTTTCTTAAGTGTTGCATATTCCACAACGCAACTTTAAAAAAATATATAGCAATTGTTGAAGAAAGACACACAATTACTATAAATTGCAGGAAATATTGAAAGTTGGGCACCAAGGTAATTTTAAAAGTTTGTAAATCTATGCAAAAATATCTGAATCATGCTAATTTCAGCACTGCTATAACAGCATCGAGGGGTAGAGCTTCCGTACTGTTCTGTAGACTTTAAAAGAAGCCATCTCTAGTGTGGAGTGAGGGAGGCAGGGTGTAAAAAAAAAAGAAATTTACAAGATAATTTTGTGGTATATTTGAAAGGAATAGCAAGTTGTGCCTTAGTAGATTTGCAGTTTTATGTACAATCATCTCTTTTATTGTACTGTGTTAAGGAAATGATTGTTTTATTCCATAAATATGTGTTAATGAAAAAAAAGTAAAAGGGAAAAAAGACTCTTTTTCAGGGCCCATGACATAACGTAACTCCTCTAAACACATGAGTTGGCACTTTCCCATCCACTTTCAGAGTACAGCCTCAGATATGTGTGTCATCATGTTCAAAGCCTGATCAGGGGAGTTATAAGAGATATAAAAAGTCACCTTTGTGATGTGATTCATTACACTAGATTTTATACATTGCAGAGCAAAATGCCTACTCTTACTGTATTTATCTGTAATGAGAGATAAACTCATTTTTTTATTCTTCTTCACCCTTCTCATAATCATTGTCATAATTTTGTCTATAGATTCATTTGATATTAAATCTCTCTCTTTCTTTCTCTGGAATATGTTATTTTTTGTTTGCTTTAACATCTTTGGCACATTTTGGAAGTTTTCTGTATCTCTTAAGCTTTGTGATTCAGAGTTTCCTTTCTCTTCCTTTGTTATCACTAAAATAATACTTAAGGCTAACAGCACATGGCCTTTTCTACCCTGAGAATGTTACTGTAGCAAAATTCCCATTCTATACTTCTGCCTACCCATTTGTTATTGTTCAGGTATTCAGCTCTTTGTGACTCTGTGAGCCCCATAATATGTCAGTGTTGTCCATGGGGTTTTCTTGGCAAAGACACTGGAATGGTTTGCCATTTCCTTCTCCAGTGAATTAAGGCAAACAGAAATTAAATTACTTTCCCAGAGTCACACAGCTAGTGAATATTTGAGGCTGGATTTGAACTCAGGTATTCCTGACTCCAGGCCCAGCACTCAGCCACTTAGTGGCCTCCCATAGTCCCCTTTCATTGAACCAGTGGCATATTCTTCTGACTGTTAATGCCTGACAGAGATTTATAACTCACTAATTCTGGAGGCCAAATTGCAAATAAAATTGTATTTTGAAAGTGTCATTATGAGTTTTCTTTTTTAAATATACATATGTATTTAGGTCTTTATGAACAGTACCTTGGAATGATACTATGTCTATTTTGAGAAAAGATATAGCTGTCTTTTTGAAATGTAACATATAACACTTTGAACTTATAATAGCTGAACAACTCCTATAGAGAGAAGATAGTTAAGAGGCTGATAAAGGCTCCAACCCTTCTTAATTGAGGGTGCTTAGGTCTTTTTCTGTCTCTTGAGGTATCTATTGCAACATCATATTCTAGAGAAAACGACCACAATCAGTTTACTTAAGCTTAACTTTGAGTGAATCCATCAACTGTCCAGAAAATGCCTATTAGGAAACATCTCTCACTAACAACAGAGGATTTTATTTTTGACAATGAAAATGAATTCTACAGTTATTCCAACAAATATGGAATCCCCTGAACTTGAGCACTAGATAGAATTTTCACAATGTACCATTTTAAGTTATTTTCTTAAAGCTTTAATCAAAATAGTCCAGACAGGCCATCCCCGCAAATATTGGGACATGGTAAGGAGTGCATGTGACTGAAAAGAAAGAATTGATTGCAAATCATGTGGAAATTTAAGGCAACAACTGATTTGGGAATGATTCTTTGAAAGATAGGGGCATAACTATTTGAAAACGTGAACATTTGAAAATTATGAATGGGTAACATGAAACTCATTAAATATTTTAAAAATTCAAAAATATATTTCTCTGTATGTCAGTCTGATAAAAGGAGGCAGAGAGGAAGAAAGTTGGGTAAAAAGCAAAAGTTGCAAAGGAGAGCATCTAGTTGCTTATTAAGATGAAAACTATAGAAACAGAAAGGACAAAAAGATGATAGAAGGAAGACTTATGGGTTCTGATGCATCCTTGATTCCCCTAGTTTAGAAAGGCCCAGGGGCACAATTTTGATTACATAAAATGAAATCAATGCAACTAAAATTAGAAGAGAAATAGGTAATTGGAAAGAAAAAAGTAACAGGTTTCTCTGATAAGGGATTTATTTCCAAAATATTTAAGGAACTGATTCAAATTTATAAGAATAAGAGCCAGTCCTTAATTGATAAATGGTTAGAGGATATGAATGGGCAGTTTTCAGTGGACAAATGGCAAGCTATTACATGCCATTTGATAAAAAAAAATGTTCCAAGTTACTAATAATTAGAGAAATACAAATTAAAGTAACTTAGAAGTTCCACCTATCATATTGGCAAAATTGGTAAGAATGGAGAATGACAAGATCGTGGGAAGCCTGGCACATGAATGCGCAGTTGGTGGTGCCATTCTGAAAAGCAATTTGGAACTGTGCCCCCAAAGTCATTAAATGGTACACATGCTTTAACTCAGCAAAAGTAGGCCTATACCCTAAAGAGATCAAAGAAAAGGACCCATACGTACAAAAATATTTATAGCAGCTCTTTATAGCAACAAACAACTGGAAACTAAGGAGGTATCCATCAATTGGGGAAGGGTTCAACAAAATATGGATGAAATGAAATGAAATGCTAAATGATGAAAAACTTTAATAGAAGTTAGTCATTGATGTTGCAATAGATACCTCAAGAGACAGAAAAAGACCTAAGAGAACCTGGGAAGATTTGTATAAACTGATAAAAAAGGAACTGAGCAGGACTAGGAAAACAATTTATACATCAACAACATTATAAAATCAAACAACTTTGAAAGGCTTAATCTGATTAGAGTAATTACCAAACATTATTCCAGAGGGACAATCATAAAGCAGGCTACCTACCTCCTGATGGAAAATGTGTGTGTGCACTGCTGTCCCCCTTCCCCCATGACCAGCATGGGAATTTATTTTCCTTGACTTTGTGTATTTGTTACAGGGATTTTGTTTTTCTTTTTCTTTTCCAGTGGTATAAAGATGGGGGTGTGAGTGAGAGAGAGAAAATGGAATTTTGTTCATTGGGAAAAAAAATCAATTAAAAGAAAAAAGAAATGCTCTGGGGCATGTCATCATAGGTTACTCTAATTTGCAGTCAAGCTATCCTAGGGAAATAGTGCACCTTGGTAGCTACTATTGGACACTGCCTGATCCAGGATCATTTCTATATCATTTCCTTTCTAACTCCCTCAGGGAGATCCTTTATAAACTATATATTCTTCTTCTTGCCTCTTCCCACCTCCTTTGTCTTTTGTGACACACTCCTTGAATTATAGCCATCCCTATGATGTTGGCACACCCTTTTCTTTTCCAGTTAGCACCTTACCCCCCTCCCATACTTTGCTCTTCATTATGCTTTTGTGTGTTGTGTAATGAGTTATATGGCTATTTTTTTAAAAAATGGAAACCCTTTACAAGTATGTATGGTCGATCAAAACAAAATTCCACATTAGCATGTCCTAAAAGATTTTGTTTCATTCTGTACTGAGTCCTTCATCTCTCCATCAAGACATAAGCAACCTGTTTCATCATTAGTCCTCTGGAATTGTGGTTGATCATTACATTGATAAGATTTTCTAATTCTTTCAAAGTTGTTTGCCTTTACCATATTGCAGCCACTGTGTAAACTGTTCTGGATCTGTTCAGTTCACTCTGCATCAGTTCATACAAATCTTAACAGGTTTTTCTGAAACCATCTCTTTCATTATTTCTCATAGCACAATAGTATTTCATTGCATTTCTATACTATATGTATTCATACATTCCTCAATTTATGAGTTACATTTTTATCTTTTATGCTTATAAAGCATTCATTATTTGTTTAAAAACAATAATGATAACCAACATTTATATAACTTTTTGTATTTCATTTTCCCCTTACAATCTGTGAGGTAGAACAACTACCACCACCACCACCACCACCATCAAACACTACCTACCCACAAAGTTGTTGCAAGGATTAAATGAGGGGGTATAAGTAAAGAGCATTCCAAACTTTGATGTGCTATATAAATACCTATATAAATAGGAACATGCTGTATAAAGTAAAAAACCCATCATTGTCACTATATTCTCATTTGGTCTTTAACATAACTCTGTGATTTAAAGATACTGCAAACACTGTCCCATTTTAGATTTGAAGAATCTGAAAGTGAAAGGAGAGAAGCATAGAGTACTTGACTCATCACCAATTATCTCAGATTTCATCTCAGATCCACCATTACACTAAAGTGTCACCTCTCTGTGACAAATGCATGTCTTTGTGGAGGAATCCTCTTGAGTACATTGTACAGATACCCCCACCTTAAAATACCAATGTTTTATTCCTGCTTCTTTCATTCCCCCTCCCCCCCAAATGGGAGGAAAAACAGTATTATACTTAAGAAATGATTTGATTCTTTCCAGAAATAAAGGGGGGAGAGGAAAGAAAATACTTATATCAGGGTTCTTAACCTTTTTGTGGCATGGACCCTCTGATAGTTTGCTGAACTATAGACCCTTTCTCAGACTATTGTTTTTAAATGCATAAAATAAAATACATAGCTTAACAAAGAAAACCAGTTATTGATATAAAATTTTCAAAACATGAAATAAGCTCATGAACCCAGGTTAGAATAATAAATAGTAAATAAGCTCATGAACCCCAGAGATTCTTACCTCTGCCAAATATATTTAAAGTGCTTTGTGTTATGGACCAAGAGAAAAACACTGGTTAGAAACAACTAGTTACCTGGAGGGCAGCTAGGTAATACAGTAGATATAGTGGCAGGCCGGGAGTCAGGAAGTTCAAATCCTGCCCCAGACAGTCACTGTGTGATCCTGGGCAAGTCCCTTAATCCTGTTTGCCTCAGTTTCTTCATCTGTACAATGAGCTGGAGAAGGAAAAGACAAATCACTCCAGTACCACTGCCAAGAAAAACACCAAAAGAGGTTGCAAAGAGTTAGACACAACTGAAACAACTGAAAACAACAAAATTACCCAGTATTTCTACAATTGACTGCTTTGTTTATTGCTTAATAGTTATTGGCCTCTGAGCAGATTACTTTTCCTTTGAGCCTCTCTCTCCTTATCTGTGAAACTGAGATATTAATAGTACCTACTTCATGGGGTTGCTTTGAGGTTTAAGTGAGATTATGTATACAATATATAAGAAGTACTTTGCAGATCTTGTCAGGTGTTAGGGTAATGTTCAGCCACGTTTATTTTTATGAGATGCCACAAATAATGGATAGACAACTGGATGTGAAGGCAGGAAGATAGTTTCAAATCCACCCCCAAAACTTAACACTTGTGTGACTGCATTTGTCACATAACTTTTTGGAAACCTTAATTTATTCATTTTTTTAAATGACCAAATGAAAGAATATGCTTAAAGCTCTTTGTGAACCTTGAAGTGCTACATAATTATGAACTGTTATTTCTTTACTACTGCTGCTAATCTCAACGAGTTTCTGTAAAGAAAGTATTTTAACTGTGAAACAATATAACAGCGTAAGTTACTCTTAGGATGGTGTTCAGTTCCTCCCTATCGTCCTTTAAGGCCATGTAATTCCAAGCCCTTCAATCCAAATTGCTTAATCCTGTATAATCCTGACTGTAGCTTCTTGATATTTAAATTGTTTCTTTCTGTCTACTTGCAGTATTTTCTCCTTGACGTGGTTCTGGAATTTGGCCATAATATTCTTGGAAGTTTTCATTTTGGTAGTTCTTTCAATTGGTAATCAGTGGATTCTTTCAAGTTCTTGAAATATGATGCCTTTTTTTTAAGTCAACTGGGGTGAAGTGACTTGCCCAGGGTCACACAGCTACTAAGTGTCAAGTGTGTGGTCTGAGGCCAGATTTGAACTCAGGTCCTCCTGACTTCAGGGCCACTGCTCTAGCCACTGCACCACCTAGCTGCCCCTCTTTTCTTAAAAATTATATGTTTCAGGTTGTCAAATAATTCTTAAATTATCTCTCCTTGATCTAATTTCCAGGTCAGTTGTTTTTCCAATGAGATATTTCACATTTTCTTCTATTGTTTCATTTTTTAAAACTTTATTTTATTGCTTTTTGATGTCTCATGAAGTCATCAGCTTCCACTTGTCCATTCTAATTTTTAAGGAATTATTTTCTTCAGTGAGCTTTTGTACCTCCTTTTCCATTTGGCCAGTTCCACTTTTTAAGAAGTTCTTTTCCTTAGTGGATTTTGGTACATTTTTTTTTCTATTTAGTCAATTCTGTTTTCTAAGGAGTTTTTTTCTTTTCATTAAATTGTTGTACATCTTTTTTCTATTTGGCTGATTTTGTTTTTTAAGGAGTTTTTCTTTTCAGTGAATTTTTGTATCTTTTTTTCCATTTGGCCAGTTCTGCTTTTTAAGGTGTTCTTCTCTTCATTGGATTTTTGTGCTTTTTAAACTTTTTTCATTTTTACCATTTGTCCTATTCTGTTTTTTAAGATGTTACTTTCTTCGGTATTCTTTTTTGTGCCTCCTTGACTGAACTATTCACTCTTTAAAAAATGATTTTCTTGTATCACTGTCGTCCCCCCCAATTTTTTCTCTACCCCTCTTATTTGTTTTTAAAAATTTTTTTATTAACTTATTTTTAGTTTTCAACAATCACATCCATATGCTTTTGAATTTTAAATTTTTCTCCCCTTCCTTCCTTGCCTCCCTCTCAAGACAATGTGCAATCTGATATAGACTCTACATATACATTCCTATTAAACATATTTTCACATTAGTTATGTTGTAAGGAAGAATTAGAACCAATATAAGGAACCACATGAAAGAGGAAACAAAAGAAAACAGAAGAGAAATAAAGAGCAAATAGTATGCTTCGATCTGCATTCTAGCTCCATAGTTATTTGGATGTGGATAGCAGTTTCCATTATGAGACTTTTGGAGATGTCTTAGATCCTTGCATTGCTGAGAAGGGTTAAATCTATCAAAGTTAGTCATCAGACAACATGGCTGTTACTGGTTCTCCTGGTTCTGCTAACTTCACTTAGCATCAGTCCATACAAGTCTTTCCAGGTTTTTCTGAAGTCAGCCTGGTCATCATTTCCCACAGCACAATAATATTCCATTGCATTCATATACCACAACTTGCTCAGCCATTCCCTAATTGATGGGCATCCTCTCAAGTTCCAATTCTTTGCCACCAAAAAAAGAGCTGCTATAAATATTTTTGTACATGTGGGTCCTTTTCTCATTTATATGATCTCTTTGGGATATGGCCCTAGAAGTGCTATTGCTGGGTCAAATGTATGCACATTTTGATAGCCCTTTGGGCATAGTTCCAAATTGCTCTCCAAAATGGTTGTATCATTTCACAACTCCACCAACAATGCAATAGTGTTCCAATTTTCCCACATCTCCAACATTTATCATTTTCCCATTTTGTATGTAGGTATGATGTCTTATTTGTTTTTAAAAAACCTTTTTGAGCTCTTCCAGGAATTCTTTTTGGTCCTTAGACCAATTCACATTTTCCTTTGAGGTTTTGGATACAGTAGTTTTGACTTTGATGTCTTCTTCAGAGTTTGTATTTTGATCTTTCTTGTCACCATAGTAAATTTCTATGATCAGTTTCTTTTTTTTTTGTTCTTGTTTGCTCATTTTTCCAGCCTATTTCTTAACTTTTAGCTCTATTTTAAAGTTGGGCTTTACTCAGAGCATTGTGCTAGCCTTCAGTTTCTTTGTGCTGCTATTTTCAGAGCTAGTTCTGGAGGTCTGTAAGTTTTCAGTTTTTCCAAGGTGGTAAGGTGAGATATAATCCCTATTCTTCTTGCCTGCACTCTGTTCTGTGAGTGACCACAAACACTCCTCTTTTCTGCCCTGGGACTGTGACCAGAGTGCCCATGCTCTTGCAGCCTCAAGCACTAATGTGGTGATGCTTTTCCTCATCCTGGGACTGTGACCACATGCAGCAGTGCAACAGAGTCCTGCACCCATTGTCCCCTAAAATCTCCTCCTGACAAGTTGTCCTACCACTTTATCATTTACGGCTGCCAGTTCAGGCCCCCCCAAGGCCTGCTGCTAGCTTTCCAGTAAGGCCTGTACTGCATCACATTTCATTTTCATCCCAATGAGGCAGACCTTTCCTGCCAACCTTCTAAGTTGTCTTGGGCTAGAAAAGTGTTTCACTCCATCCTTCTGTTGGTCCTGCCACTCCAGAATTTGTTTTTGGAGTATTATTTTTGAGTTGTTTGGAGGGGAATTTGGGAGAGCTCAGGCAAATTCATGCCTTTACTCCACCATCTTGGCTCTTCTTCTTTTTAAATTGTCCTTGGATTCTTTAGCAATTTTGAGAGACGAGCAGAGATTATCCTGATTTTTTGTTTTTCTGGTAGTGGGGGCATAGGTAACTAGAAGAGAGGCACATTTGAAGAGTTCTCACAGTTTTATTCATCGTTCATATTCACAGTTAACAATTGTTTTAGATACCATTCAAACCATAAATGTTTTAGGAAAATTACATTGTGGAACAGATGACTAATAATTCCCATTTAATTTTGGATTCAAGCCTCTAAGAAATTAAGTTCAAAAGATTCTTGTGATCTGCCTTTTATTTTTATTAATAAAATACCAGATAGGCCAAAGATAAAATTGACAAGCCAAAATAATTTGACATCAAGAATAGTTGTTTTAGAGAGACTTTACTAGATGCTTGTAGACAAATTGTTATCTTGGTAGAATTTTTTTTCCCTATAGGGGAAAAAGCTATAGATGCCACTGCAAGGTTCATACATGTTTCATTTCTAATTAGATAGATAGAGACATTGCTTCTTCCTCTTCATAGATATAGTCATAGATAAAATCATAACATGTTTTATACAACGTAGGAGATCAGAGAATGTTATAGAGTTAGAGTTCATATAATTAAACCCCCTTATTTTACATAGGAAATAGAGACACACAGGAAGGTATAACCTGTTTAGTGTGGTACACTGAAAGAGCAAAAAATTTGGAGTTAGAAACTGGGTAAAAAAATCTAAGGTCAAATACTTATTATCTTTGTGACCTTAGGCAAATCTGTTAAGCCCCTGGAACTCTATTTCCTCATCTGTAAAATGTGGACTTTGGACTAGGAGAACTTGAAAGTTCTTTCTAGTTGTAAATTTTTGGCATAGCTACATGGTGCAGTGGATAGAGTGCTGGGCCTAGAGTCAGGAAGACTCATCTTCCTCTGGCTGCCCTCAGATACCTTGTAGTGTATGATTCTGGGCAAATCACTTAACCCTGTTTACTTCAGTTTCCTCACCAGTAAAATGAACGGGAGAAGGAAATGGCCAACTACTCTAGTATC
The DNA here is from genome assembly GCF_003287225.1 of Phascolarctos cinereus. Lineage (NCBI taxonomy): Eukaryota > Metazoa > Chordata > Mammalia > Diprotodontia > Phascolarctidae > Phascolarctos > Phascolarctos cinereus. Next base: position 233,571,646 of record NW_027556098.1, read on the forward strand.
TTTGCCAAGAAAACCCCAAATGGGGTCACAAAGATTCAGACATGACTGAGAAATGACTGAACACAACAGTTGTAAATTTATGAACTCATGAAGGTGTATGTATATCTAACTTAGTACAAGAAATCAGGTCATCTGACCCCTTACCCCAGTTCCTATTCTGTCATACCCTCAAGGAATTTCTTTCTATATAGCAGTGTTCATGAATATTCACAGACTTATTTGTCAATAATTTGTGAATTACTACTACATTTGTGCTTTCATATAAAGGTCAAGACTCTTCATTAGCTCATTAGATTTCACGCAATTCCAAAGATAATTCCATATGTACTGGTTAACTTAATTCTATTACATCTTTGCATTGTATTTTTTTTTCCCAGAGACAATCATCAGACTATTTCTCCTTGGAAGAGCATTAACATGGGTGGGTGGGTAGACATAGAGATGAATAGAAAGATTGATAAGTACTTATTATATGACAGGCTCATAATGTGCTAACAATACAAGCAAGCAAGACAGCTCCTATCCTCAAGGAAGTCATAATTGGGGGAAGATAATCCTTGAAAAGGAGCTGGAAATTAGGGCTAAAAGAGAGTGGAAGTCCCAGCAGTCAAAGTGCAGATGAGATGGTCAGAGGCCTGATTCTAGGCAGGATGTGGCTAAACGTTACCTACAGGAGTCCAAGGTAGATTCAGCAGGGAAATGAGTTCAAGGTCCATATGGCAAGGAAGTGGTGACAATACCATTGAATGGAGGAAGCTGGGTTGCTGGGAAATTAGATAGAGGCTTCATTCTAGTCAGGGTGAGGTGAGCCTGGCTTGTTTCCAAGGGTTTAGAGTTCATCCTGATTAATTGCTTCATCTGGTCACATTTTATTGCCTTTCAAAAACACAGCTTTAAGTGTGTACTTATGGTCCTGAAAATATTATGATACTACTACTGCTGTTACTACTACTTTTAGTTAGAATTTGTATAAGGTTTTAAGGTTTCAAAGTGCTTAACAAATATCTTATTAGTATCAACTAGACTTGACATTGTCTTCTAAGGAACTTATGATATTATGTTTAACAGAATTACATTTCTTTGTAAATTTTCTTTTTAAAAGAACATTTTAAACATCGAAACTATTGTGTCTTCCTTTCTATCACCTTTTTAGATGTTCACATTTTAGGGGAACATATCCCAAGACACTGAATTTTGATGAAACCAACTTAAAATGATCACTTTTTTGTTATGTTCATTTGTTTATCTTAAATAAATCTCCTTTTGTACTGATTGATTAAATTCATTATGTTATGCAAATCATCAATCAATCAATAAACATTTATTAAGCACTTATTTATTATGTTGTAGGCACTGTGCTAAGCTCTTATCTTGAAACACCAAAAAGAAATTTAATGCAGAGCTTTCTTTGGTATCTTATGGTTATTCTCATTTTTTTCGTATTTTCTCTCCTCAGGGTTCATTGCTTCAGATATGACATCAAGACACTCTAGTACTCAGTTGTGGTTAATTACACATTATCATGAAATGGGATCCTTGTATGACTACCTACAGCTCACTACTCTGGACACAGTTAGCTGTCTTCGAATTGTGCTGTCTATAGCTAGTGGTCTAGCACATTTGCATATAGAGATATTTGGAACTCAAGGAAAACCAGCCATATCCCACCGGGATTTAAAGAGTAAAAATATCCTTGTTAAGAAGAATGGACAATGCTGTATAGCAGATTTGGGTAACTTGTTCTCATTTGTTGAAACTTTTTAAGCTTCCTGATGCTTTCTTCTTTACCTTTATAGTACATTCTTTTATTATTCAAAGAGATGTCACAAAATATAACTTCCACTAGAGGGCACTATTTTAAAATGTTTATTTATTATTATTATTATTTTAAAAAAAACACAAGAAAAGAACTAAAAACCCAATAATGAGACCCCACCCTTTCCAACAAGTACATTTTTGGAATATGATTATTTTTGTATTGGCTTTCTGCTGTCAATTATTCTGTAATTAAAGTTTGGCTATCATTCCTGCCCTTAAAACCAAGTATTTGTCAAATAATTACATTAGTCAAAATTTTATTACAATTCATTGATAGGATTCATATTTATGGAAAGTTGAAAGCTGCTTACTCATTCCTGTATCAATCATTCAATGATTTCTCAGTAAGTTTATCAAGCATCTACAACATACTAGGCTCTGTTGTGGGCATTGGGGAAACGGTGGCATAAATGAAACATTAGCTATTTTCCAGGGCCTTACGTTAATCTAGCCAAGGGTAGGTTAAGTCAAAGAATTGAGGTATTACATTTTTGTATATATTGGATAGTGTTGGGAGTGTCTGAAATACCAGTTTACTTGGTAGCTTCAAATGTCATCACTAAGGTACATACATATACTTAGATCAGTAGTGACACCTATGATTGTTTTTTAAAAGACAGTTTAAAAGATTTTTTTTCACTTGAGACTGTTGATAGTCAATAATCAATGAACATTTTATTAAGCACTTGCTATGTTCCAGGCAATATGCAAAGCTCTGGGGAAACAAAGAAAGGTAAAAGACGGTCTTTACCCTAACTAGGTTTGGGGTGGGAGTGGGAAGTGGGAGAGGAGAGGAAATGATGAGGTGACAGCATTGGGACCCTCCTTTAATGAACGATCTAGGAGGACTTCCTAATCCACCTTCCACTTCTCCAATCACAGGGAGGGAGGAACCTCGAGTCTAGGGTGGTAATAAAAAAAAGGTGAATTTCAGAGCTGATTCAGTCTTGCTGGAAGATGAGTTACTAGAAACAATGTTGAGATCAAGGAGATCAACCCAGGAGGGAGATGACAAAAATCTCTTATTTCATCTTCATTGACATCTGTTCTCTTTTAGTATATAATGAAAGACTTTGGCCCAGCTTTAATTCTGAATATACATGCTGTTTTTTGGGACTTGGACCTGTGATTTCATTGGTGAAGGAATATCCCATCGAGGAACTTCTTTTACCAACATAGATGGACACTTAACCTACCCTTTAGAATCTTAGATTCTTAATCTAGGGTCCATAAATTAGGTTTTTTAAAAATTTTGATAACTTTCACAACTAAATTGGTTTCCTTTGTAATCCTATGTATTTTATGCATTGTAAAACATTATTCTAAGAAAAAGTCTGTTAGGCTTCATCAGATTACCAAAGATAGAAAAGTTAAGACTCTCAGATCATAGAGAGTTCTTTAGCTTCCTGGAATTAGGCAAACCTTCATAATCACCTACCCTAAGGTATGAATCTACACAAATTGTAACTTTTCTTTGAGTTAGGAAAAATTGAGTTTCAGACAATTATTATTCCAGATGTGTAGTTCCAACTTATTAGCTGATTATGGCTACTTTTTACCTTGGTAGTTCACAGCAATGATAGCATATTCTATAATTTTCAGTGTGGGTGGAAGAATCACAGAAAATGTTATTGCAGAGATAATCCACAATATTCCTTGTCCCTATTCTGTTACTTTGTGCAAGTAACTATAGCTCATGGATAAGAGTCAGCAAACCTGAATTATTTGTCTGGCTGTGACTAGGGAACATTGATGACACAATGAAAAGGCCTAGGTCTCTCACTTTTCCAAATTTCCTTGTCTGTTTTCCTTGTTCCTTCTTTAATTCAGCTTCTATTGACTCTCTATTGACTTTTCCAGTACTCTGCTTTACCAGCTTCTAGTGTTTTAAAGTGTTAATGATTTGGACAATACATTAGGGTAGGGCAGGGTTTGAAATAGATTTCTGGGACTAAATAAGTGAGGATGGACAGCAGCAGTGAAGATGAAAGATATTCTGCTTCCTTGGTATTTAACCTGAGAACAATCCCAAGAGTGGATGTCAAATCAGTTATACCCTGATGATAAGGAAGGTTGTTTATCTTTGCTATACCATAGTGAAATCATTACCTAGTATGTTGCCAAGTTCCTAGTAATAATTTTTTTATTAAATTATTAATTGAAGAATTATTTGGAGGCTATAGCTGCCTTATATATCTTTTACAATACTAACTTTAAACCTGTAGTCGTTTTGGACAGACTTATTTTATATGGATATATGAAATGTTTTTTTAACCAATGCATTATACCATCCTTGCAAGTGCTCTTGACATATACTGTTGAATGCTTTACAAGGACTTTTAGTCCATCAAAACATGCTAAATCCTTACACGCACAGAGAACAATAAACAGTTTTTCCGTGAACCAGGTCATTTTAGTTTGGAGACTGATGGACAGTAAAGACAGAAAACAAATTGTTGATCTATTCCTTTTAGATTAGGGGTTGCTAACTTTTTTTGTGTTATGTACTCCATTGGCATTCTGATGAGGCCTACGGCCCCTTTCTCAGAGTAACATTTTTAAACACATAAATTAAAATACAGAAGATCATAAAAGAAGCCAATTATAGTCAAATAGTTGTCAATATTTTTAAGAGCACAAGTTCATCGGCCCTTGCTCTTGATGAACACAAACGAATAAGTCCCTATGTATGCACAAGGTTTCACAGTGAACTAGCAGTGGAATTCGATGGGACAGTTAAAGTCATAGAATCACTGAATTTTAAACCTAGGAGAAATTGTCTAAGCTGTCCAGCATCTTAATTTTCCAGTTTAGGAAACTCGTACCTCTTTTTAACTGAAAGAATTTGACATGTCAGGACAATTGACTTTCTTTTTTTTCTTGTATTTATTTTTCCTTTTTATTAATTTATTTAGTTTTCAACATTCACTTCCATAAGCTTTTGAGTTTTAAATTTTCTACCCCTCCCTCCACACCTCACTCCCCAGGATGGTGTGCAGTCTGATATAGGTTATACATTTACATTCCCATTGAACATATTTTCACATTAGTCATGTTGTAAAGGAGAATTAGAACCGATAGGAGGAACCACAAGAAAGAAGAAACAAAACAAAACAGAAGGAAAAAAAACAAATAGTAAGCATCTATCTGTATTCAAACTCCACAGTTCTTTCTGTGGATGTGGATAGTATTTTCTATCATGAGACTTTTGAAGATGTCTTAGATCCTTGCATTGCTGAGAAGAGCTAAGTCTATCAATGTTAGTCATCACACAACGTGGCTATTACTGTGTACAATGTTCTCCTAGTTCTGCTCACTTCAGTCAGCATCAGTTCATATGAGTCTTTCCAGGTTTTTCTGCAGGACAGTTGACTTTCTTTAAAGCTATTTGATGGCTTTGCTTTCATATAGCAGAGAAATTATTTTGCCAAGTGTTCCAGATGCCAGTAGAAAATATTTTTGATAAAGGTAACAAAGGTCAAATGGCTTTCTCCCTTCTTTGGATAGATCTCAGAAGTTCTGGGATAGAGAAGGTTCAGTGAACTGAGGAAGTTTTCAGGAGTGTATGATACTGAGTCCTTGTCTGAAGCCACTGATTCTTTACTTACACCAACCTCCTTTCCCAGTTCTAGTTCCACTAGCCCCCTAGTTAGAGTAATACCAGTATTGCTGGGGATTGGGGTAATAAGAGGTCTTCCTTGAATAGAACCCTTGGCCAGACTCTTATTAATACTCTTTCTTTCCTGCCTAACTCTGGTGGAGTCGCTGTAATATAGATGTCAAGGCACACTTACAAATGGAGAAATTTTGCAGTTCCATCACATGTAAACAAACTAGAAACTCTGTGTGTGTGTGTGTGTGTGTGTGTGTGTGTGTGTGGTCTGTTTTAATAGCCAGGAAAATTATAGATACCTGAATTAAGGGCTCTTTGCAAGGTAGCAACTTGAGGTTCTCAAGAAATGGCTAATGATCACTTTTTGAGTATCATGGAGAATAGATTTCAGTTTGGAAAGCAAGACTCCTCTAGTTCCTTCAAACTCTTGAGATTCTGTGATTTTATGTTTATCATCAATGTAGAACTTGGGTAGTCATGTGTTTAGGATAGAAAATGATATTGTCCTATCTCTTTTTCCTCTGCAAGCCATGTATGGGATTAGGTATCTAAACAAGCAGTTAAATGCAGAGTTATTAAAGAATTTCTAGCAAGTTTATAATCATTCATAAGAAAGTTTAATATTCAACTTATCTGCCTTGTGATTTTTGTGTGTGTGGCTATTTTAGAAGTCTGGGGAAGAACTCTATGGGAGGGGAAAGCTTCAGAGTGGGATTATAAATATGGTGAGGGTTTCATAAAACCTGGGTAGTGGTTTGTAAGGAGGTTGGATTTCATCACTAGTTGGATTTCATCACCATCACTATGTTCTCCAGTTTACGAAAGCTATAGGGATTTGCATATGTACACCTTCTTCTGCATTTAAATTGAGAGATCATCCCAGCAAATGCTCAGGGAGATTGTGGGAGGAAAAGTTTTCTGCAGATGGCTTGCAAGATCCCTGAGGAAACATTCATCTACAGGAGATCTGAAGCAGCTTGCAGCACTTCTTGTTAATTTGAACGTTGCAGTATTCATTTCAAGACATTTTTTAAAAATGAACACATGCATTGATGTGAATATTTAGTCCCTTAATTGAAAAAAAAAAACCTGTCTCTGGTTTCTTGCAAGTAGTTTGACAGAAATAATTTGTGGTACTAACAGGAGAGTTTTGCTTTGAATAGGGGTTCAATTTAGATGCTCTGTGAGCCATGGATATTGAATGGAGTTAGGGGTACATGCGTGTATTTCTCCTTATTGCTTAGATGAGTGAGACTGCACCTGAACCCTTTGTAGTCAGCTCACCATGGCAACACTGGCCCTTTCTAAGTGGTGCCAAATTTCCTGAAGTTTTCCAAATCACAAAGTGTTCTCCATTTAAATGTTTAGCGGGTGCCATGGTGTAGGATGAGAGCTTGATTTGTCTTTTGCTAAGCCTCTTTGAGATACTTCCTAATGTGAGACTGCCATTCTTCAGTACTTGAAATACATATGCACATAGCTCACTTTGGGTTTGAGTGGTTCATTAGTATGGCATATATCCACCTTTTACCTTTATTGTTTTTTTTTTCTCTCTTGCCATCTCTTTATTGCTTTCTCTAACCCTATCTCTACACCATAGTTTCCTCCACTCTTAAGATTTCAGAAAGTTCTTCCCCTGCTACATCTATTCCTTAAGGTCCAACACAGGCATTTCTTCATGTATCCTAGCAGTGGCACCTCAGAACCACAAGATGGCATTTTGGGATGGGGATTCATTGGCATAACCATAGATGCTTTGGCAATAACTCAAGAACAAATGGGTGCCCTTGAGGTAGAAATGATTCTTGTTCTCTTTCCTTTGTCATAGGACTTGCGGTGATCCACTCCCAGACCAACAATCACCTAGATGTTGGAAACAACCCTCGTGTGGGCACCAAGCGCTACATGGCCCCTGAGGTCTTAGATGAAACCATCCAAGTGAACTGTTTTGACTCTTATAAAAGAGTTGACATTTGGGCCTTTGGACTGGTCTTATGGGAGGTGGCCAGGCGAATGGTGAGCAATGGTAGGTATTCTATACCCAGGTATAAAGAAAATTTTGATTCCATAAGTGAGTGAATGCATAAAAATGTTATATACACAATAGGCACACTCCAGGAAAACTGTGATTAAAATGAATCCATGCTTTAAATGCAGAAGATTTTAAAGATTCTTATAGCAAATATTTTTTGTAATTTGAATAGACATTTTTCTTTTGTATAAACTTGGATTTTAATATATTTAATTTAGTTAAAGTCAAGTGCACTCATACTTGGGACTTGAGGTTTGTATGTTAAAGGGTGAGCTGGAAGTATGTATTGGAAAGAATATTGGTTTCAGCATAACAAGTCTTAGGTTTGAATCTCAGGTCAGTTTAATGTCTGTGTAATCCTGGGCAAATTACTCCTTTTTGGGGTGGGCCTTAGTTTATTCATCTATCAAATTGGGCTTGGGCCTGATGAACTCTTCAGATTCTTTCCAATGCCAAATCCTATGATGCTAATTTAGAATTTGTTCAGACACTTCCTGTAATATCTAACTCAAGTTTTTAAACCATTTGCCATGATGTTATCTTGTTAATATTTCTGATAGAGCTAATTTTTTTTTGCTAATTTGGTTTATACCAGACTTGTCAAAGTTTTTGAGTCATCAAGATTGTTGATTTAAAAAAAAATTATCAAGCTGATCCATCAGAAAGTTGTATATTTACATTTAGATTCAACTCTAAGACATATACTTGAATCTCCCATAAGGGTGATCAACTTGGTGTTGATTAAGGGAGATAGCTGTAGGGATATCTGGTCTTCTCTCACATGAGGAGTGATGTGTATTAGATGCAAAACATTTAGAAGAACTAGTTTCCTCCACACTGTGCTTATAGAACCTCAATCTTAATGAACATTTACTTTGCTGTCCCTCTTTTAGGAAAACAGAAATAATAATAAAAACAACAACAATAATAATAATAGTAACTAGCATTTATAAAGTGTTTTAGAGTTTGTAAAATACTTTATGTATATTAGATAATTTGATATGCCCAACATCCCTATGGAGTAGGAGCTGTTCTTATCTCTACTTAACAGATGAAGAAATGAGATGTTGAAAGACGTTAGGTGACTTGCCTATAACCCCACAGCTAGTGTGTGTATGACAGAGGGTTTGAATTCATGTCTTTGTGACTTCACTCTCTACTGTGCCACCTATCTACAACCCCAAGAATGGTATGAATATATGAGTGTTGAGACATCACCTTTCAGGGTTTAAAAATAATATAGATTCCTCCCTCTTCCCCCCTTGTCAAATTTAGTTAACAACCATTTATTAAGTGTCTACTATTTGCCAGGCACTGTACTAGATGCTAGAGTTACAAAGAAAATTTAAAAAGAAAACAAAACAGTCTGGAGACCTTGGGCCTATCTTAATTTACATGGTGATTATAGGAAAACTTAAATTGTTTTGTTTTGTTTTTAAGGGAAATATATGTAGGGTAGTTTTTATTGTATTAGAGCCAGGAAATAAGTACCAGCTAAGGCAGGCATGCTATGGAGGCATACAAATTTCTAACTAGAAGCCTCTCCAGTTTAAAGAAACTTATTCATAGAATATCAAAATTATATGTATCAGATTAAATGTAAATAACCAGGAATGCTACTTGACAGCCTTGTTTTTTAAGACTAATTTTTTTAAGGAAGTTTTGAAGATTTTCTTGGTAATTGGTATTTCTCAATCAGTGTTTGGAAGCTTTTGAGTTGCAATTCATGTCACTTAGGTGCCTTGAGAATTGTTTGCAACAAGGGCTTGTTTTGCTGATCTTTAAATTCTGAACTTTGTCTCTAATTGCACATTGACTTGATTTCCATCCCCTCTTCCCCCCAAGTGATTTCTGAGTACCATTGGCACTGGAAACCTAATAACCAGTTCATTGGTCCTCGAGGAGGGTTTGTTAAAAGGGAAGTGTCATAACACACTGTGTGGCAGGTAAACTAACTCTCCTCAAGACTGTAAGGAAGTTGACATTTCCAAGACCAGCATATTAACTTTCCTAACTGTTGATATTTAGCCTTTCATCTGGTTGAGCATTTCTTTTGGAAGCTTGGTGGAAACGGTTTTGGATTTCGTGCCTTCTGTGAACTCAAATCACCAACCCTGATCCTGTGGGGCAGGCAGAAACCCCAAACGTATTAAAAGTTTTGCTGTTGTTAATTCACATTAATTTGGAATAAAACTCTTTGGACCTAGATGACCTGAACTTTTAACATAATTTCAAACAAAATTTGTGTGATTATCATGTTTTATTTATTTTTTCACCTTTTTTTGGAGGGAGGGTGAAAAATAAGGGTGTAGCTAACAGGTTCTCTTCCTTCATTTAGATTTCCTTTTTACGCTCATCATTGTGTGGAGTGTAGCCTTGCCCACGATCCTATTTGTGAGAGGAAAAGAAGGGATCTCTTAAAGAGGTCATTTAAATCAGGCTATTATGTTTTTATGTTTAATATAGTTTTATGCTTTACATGGATAAGTTTTGTGCAGACATAATAATCATTTAGTGATGATAACATAGGGAATAAGGATTTGACTTGACCTGTGATTTCATAGATTCAGGGAACTCATATGTGAGGAAATTTCTACTTTGTTATAAGTCAGTACTTTCTCCACAATTTATGATCTTGGAGAGTTCTCTAGAATATTGAGATTGTAATAGTATAATCATTGTTATATAATATTATGGTAATAGTTAACATTTATGTAGTGCCTTAAGTGTTATGAATATATATAGATATATAGATATCTTTATCTCACAATTGCCCTGTAAGTAGGTGTTATTATCATCTCCATTTTATAGATGAGGAAACTGATCAGAACTAAGAAATGTGATTTGCCCAGGATCTCACACTTAGTAAGAGTCTGAAGCTTAATTTGATAGCAGATTTTTCTGATCCTAAGTTCATCATTCTACCTACTATACTATGAAGAGTCACTTCAAATAAGTATTCCTTCCTCATGACCCCCAGTGCATGCAGACATACATACATAGAACCATTGAAACTTTTATAATAGATGCCTTTTTACTTTCTCCTTCGATTGTAGTTAAAATGGGAGCTGAGGAGGGTTTGAGGTTGAAGATTTTGGTTTAGGAGTGTTTTATCTATGTGGAAGTCATAATTAAAGCCATATTGAATTCATGAGATTACCAAGCAGTCAATATGTTTTTGAGTATCTACTGTGTACTAGGCACTGTGCTAAGCAGTAGGAATACAAAGTAAGCCAAAAAAATAATCTCTGCTTTCAAGCAGCTCACTTGTCTAATGGGAGAGATGATATGCAAACAACCATGTACAATTAAGGTATATACAGGATAAACTGGAGATAGAAGACATAAGCATTAAGGTGGATCAAAAACTTCATGTAGAATATGGACTTTAAGCTAGGACTTGGAGGAAGCTAGGGAAGGCAGAAGGTAGAGATAATGAGGGAGTGAATTCCAAGCATGGGATTCAACCTGTAAAAACTCATAGTCAAGAAATGGAGTATCTTGTGTGAGGGACAAACAGTAGGGAGGACAATGTCAATGTCACTAGATCATAGAGTATGTAAGAAGATTAGAAAGGTAGGAAGAGTCTCATTGAATCTCTGCCTGAAAATCTTCTGTGATGGAAAACCAACTTTGTCTAGAGTTAGCCTATTCTATTATTAGGCAGATCTTTCCTTTGAAATTTTTCCTTACATTTTTCTCTCTACATGTTTCCTCTCTGCTAATTTTCTTGAATGCATAATTAAAAACGTTTATTAAGCATTTATGATGCCCCAGATACTCAACTAATCATTGGATAGTAAGGTAGATGTCAAGGTCCAACATCCTACTGGCTGAAGTAGACACTCGAATAGTCAGAAAATGGCCCTGGTAGAATGTGAAACAACATTAGGGTTAACTATGGAGGTCTATGTGATGTAGTTTTTATCAATCAAAACAGCTTATACCCGAGTCAGGAAGGAGTTTTAGAGCTGAGTTTAATCTCCCCAAAAACATTCAGCAAGAGAACACCAGAGAGCTATGATACAGCAGGCAAGGGGTAAAGAAGATTAAGAAAGGAGAAGATGGTAAAGGAGTATGAGAATAAACAAAAAGATCATTGGATTTAGCAATTAGAGAGTTCAATTTCACTACAAGAATGAAGATGCAATCCAATCTTATAGGATGGAGAATCAAATTAGTTGTTTGGAAGTAGAGTCTACAAGGGATAACTGTTTTTAAAAGTTTGATAACGAAAAGATTATTGGTGATGTGTGTGATAGATTTTTTTGTTGTGTTTTTAGAAAGAGGAAGTCAAGTATTTTCTGGATGCTGAAGGTAGGAATCCAGTAGAGAGGTAGAGATTGAGAATTCATGAGAGATCAGTGTTGGATCGAGGTTCTAGAGGAAACTGGAGAAGGTAAAATTGAGAGAATTGGGCCTGACAAATAACTGGGTTACTTTTCAAGAATCAAAGGAGAGGCAGCTAGGTGTTACAGTGGATAGAGCATCTGGAATCAGGAGGACCTGAGTTCAAATCTGGCCTCAGACATTTGGCACTTACTAGCTGGGCAAGTCACTTAACCCAGATTGCCTTGACCCTCCCCCCCCAAAAAAAAAGGAAAGGATGAGATATGAAAGTTAAAGATGTTGTGAGATTTAGAAGAAGAAAGTTGAGGAGTTCACTTAATTTTAGTAAAACTAGATATAGATTTATTTTCTGTGAGTGACTGGGAAAGGTGGAATTGGTGCTTGGGGAGAGTAGAGGTCTAAAGCATATTGTGGAGAATCACAGACCTTCAGTAAGAAATCAATAAAACAGTTGCCATTCAGTGGTGAGTGCCCAGTTAAGGGTTGTATAAATTTTGTAACGGATCCTGTCAGTATATTTTGTTTCTTCCAGAAATATCCAGCTTCCCTCAAGTTAGAGCAGAGGAAGCATACAAGAAGACAGGTCAGGTTGAAGGTTAAAGATTCAAAGTTAAAGAAAGCATTGCTGATTGAGGATGGAAGGGATAATCAGAATTAGGTTAATGGGCTACAAGGCTAGGGGCAAATCTAACCATTTGGTGTCATTTTCTGAGCTTCTGTAATAGGAACAATATCCCAATTTAACCCCATGCGAGTTAAGCTAGTTTTTCCTAAAGTGGTATTGAAAATATTCTTGTGACTTAACTAAATCAGGGGATTAAAGTTGTCCTCAAACTTTTGATATCATTTCCTAGTTGTCTGAGTACAGAGCAGCCAAGAGGAATTCCAAATGCCCTCTCTGATGCTTAGCTGGTGGAAAACTGAATAATTCAGAAGAGTTTTACTCAGCTGAACCAATTAAGCTATCCTCTATGCCTGTTTTTTGTTGAACATCCTTCTTCTCCTTCAATGACTTAGTAAACGCCTTTTTTTTTTAACCTGTTGAATATCCTTCGAATGTCTCATTTGATTCCAGTATCAAACCTAAATTACCAGGGAACTGGCCTTTGTTGAGGCAGCTAGATGGTCCAGTGGATTGAGCACTGGGCCCAGATTCAGGAAGAACTGAGGTCAAATTCTGCTTCAGATACTTACTAACTATGTGACTCTGGGCAAGTCACTTAACTGCTGTTTGCCTCAGTTTCCTTAACTGTAAAATGGAGGTAACAGCACTTTTTTTCTTTTTTTGCTGTATCCTGAGGATCAGATAAGATGATTGTAAAGTGCTTTAGCACAATGACTGGCACATAGTAGACTTTATATAAATGCTTCATGCCTTCCCTTCCTGTTAGTACCAGACCAGAATACCTTCCCTGGTGGTCATCCTCCCCTTCCTCCCCTCCCCCTTCTTCCTCCTTACTTTCCTAACTTAGTTTACATGGGGGAATAGAAGTAGTCTAGTAGGCTTATCTCTTTCAGTCTTAAAGTAATGTATTTTTTGAGTTTCTGAGCCGGGTATAAAAACTGCTGCCCAGCTATTCCCCTTTGAATAGATATTATCATGATCCATGATATTCCTCTAAAGAAAACAAACACAGTCTAGTTAACAAGCATTCATTAATTGCATTTGGATCTTGGAAATTTTTTAACTGTGCCTTCTAGTTTTTAGCTGTTATACTAGATTGCTGCTGAAGAAGCAGTGAATGAGATAGGGAAGCTTTTATTTTTTCCTTCGGTGTGGAAAAGTATTGGCAGCTTGTGTGACTAGTCTCAGCAAGTTTTATCCTCACTTAAGCCAAATGCTCAAATCCAAAGGAGACAGACCAAAGGCCTCTGTAGCTAGGCAGGATTCTTGTTTTGATTCTCCTAGTATAATCAAGTGGCTCTTCGAATGTCACTCACAAGCATAAAAAGAGGAGAAATTCCCCATGCAAACTTCTCCCCTACTTCCACCCCTTTTATTTTTGTCCACGTTTTCTACCAGCTAAGCATCACAGGGAGCACTTAGAGGTCCTCTGACCTGCTTTGTACTCCCACAACCAGGAAGTGAAGATTTCCTCCTTGTTTTCTGCAAAGGTCCTTACTCCCTTACAACTAACATTAGTTGATCAGTTATTTATACTTTGAAATTCATGAGCTGCTCTCTTAAGAATTTGTATTTTAAGTTACTTATCTACAATTGTGGAATGAAATAAAAGGCATTTACTTAAATTCAACAAACATTAAGCACATGCAGAAAACACCCTTGCTATACAAAGGCAAAAACTACAGAAATTTGTCTTGTATGCAATGAATTTCAATTAACCAGCAGCCTGGTGTGGGGGTGGAAAGAAAGATTTTTGTTAGGTAGGCACAGGTCTTGGCATCTTCCCTTGACTCTACAATCTTAACCAAGGCCAGCCTTTGGATGCTTAAAAGGATGAAGACCACAGCCCCTCCCTGGATGCTCATCCTGTACAGTGCTTCTTCCTGACCTTCTCTAAGTTTGCCATGGGGGTTCATCCAACATGCTAGAGGCCTTTCTTGCTCCCCCCCCCCATGCTGTCAGGTTGATTAAATAATTTTAGGTTTCCTTGAGGTGGAGGAGAAGGAGACTAATGTTTAGCCTTTACCTACCAACTTCTTTTCATATAATTTCTAACGTGATTCAAGAAACATTTTTAATGTACTTAGTTCATGATGAACTCTGCGCTAATTGATGGCGCAGAAAAGAATTCAGCCAAGACATACATACATATACATGTATATGTTTGTGTGTATAAACACATAAATATACATATGCATACATAATACATATATACACATTTGGTTGTGTAAATGTACACATACATACATGCAATCTATAACCAGGTTTTGTGGGGAAACACATTTAGAAATGTTGTGTATAAAGGGTAATAAAGTTCCTAAATAATGCAATAGTTTTAAGATAAAATCTTTGATAAGTTGAAGATTATTTTTTATTGCTTCATCTTTAGTAGTTGGAAGAGGGAGAAGAATGTTAATAGGTAAATAATATCTCAACATTATTATGAAAATAGTTTTGACCCCCCCCCAAACAAAGGGTCTCTAGGATCCTGAGGGGTCCTCAGACCCTACTTTGAGAACCTCTGGTGTAGTAGATAGAGATCTGATCTTAAAACCAGGAAAACCTGGATTCAAGCCCAGCCTTTGTCACCTATGGGCTGTGTGATCCTATGTAAGTCATTTAATCTTTTACTGCCACAAGCAAGTCGTTAAGATTTAAGAATTTTAAGAAGTTGCTAAAGGAAGTTTTCTCACCTGAGAGTTCCATATACCAGTGAAATCACAAGTCTGGCCCACAATTCTTCTCCTTCTCCCTAGTAAGATGTGATGCCCAGAAGTATGCCAGATGTTGTTCTCTGACCCATACAGTTTACAATTTGATTATCACCTCCTTTCTTCTGAACTTCTATTTATGGGACTTATTCATTCTATTGGCTTCCACATCATGCTAATTCATATGAAGCTTTCAAGCAGTTGTAGTCTCCAAGTGTATTTCATGTGAGTTGTTGTTTATTTATATCCCACCCCACAAACAACACCTATATATTTGATTTTGTGAACCAAAGTAAAAACTTCTATGTTTATTTCTATTAAATAATTATTAGTCATCTTTAACCATATATTCCATGTAACCCTCAGCCACTTACACCATACTGTTATTGGGATCCTGGACAAATCAGATTGTATCTAGAAATGTTGTATAGGATTGTTGAGGAAACTCAAAACCATGTCAAATAGGAACTTTCTGCTTTTTAAAGCCCTTAGGTAAAAGAAGATGGGGGAGAGTGTGCCACACCAACATATATTTATCTGTGGCATTGATGAAGATACTGTAATATTTGTATATGACTTGAAGCTGCTTTGGTATGGCCTATATCCATTCAATGGAATATTCTCTGGGGCCGATGTCAAACTCGCTGATCTGAGTTTTCAGAATTCACTTCTGTCTCCCATCTTTGAGTCTGATTCATTACTTTTATCTCTTCTTTGACCATTCTAACATTAAGTACTATTTTAATTGGTTTCACCTTTCTTGATTTTGGGTTCAGCTTATAAATTTTTGGGGGGCAGATATTGTCTCACTTTTGTATTTGCATATTCATCATCTAGTACATATAGAAAGTGTATAATCAATTCTGATTAATGGTTTTTAAAAATACATTTGGGGGGCAACTAGGTGGCGCAGTGGATAGAATACTGGCCCTGAAGTCAGGAGGACCTGAGTTCAAATGTGGCCTCAGACCAAACACCTGACACTTACTAGCTGTGTGACCCTGGGCAAGTCACTTAACCCCAGTTGCCTAAAAAAATAAAAATAACATTTGATTTCCTTGGGAAAATCTGCCTTACCAAACTTTTTCTCTTGTGGGACAGGCATTTATATAGATAAGATAAGATAGAATCAGTATTTATTAAGTACTTACTAGTACAAGGCGCTGTGCTAAGTGCTGAGAATATATAAGTACAAGGAAGGCAGTTAGATGGTGCAGTGGATGGAGCACTAAGCCTGGTGTCATGAGAACTTGATTTCGAATCCAGCCTCAGATACTTACTAGCTGAGTCACCATGGGCAAGTCACTCAACCATGTCTGTCTCAGTTTCCTCAACTGTAAAGTGAGGATAATAATAATAACACGTATTTTACAGAGTTGCCATGAGGATTAAATGGAATAATGTTTATAAAGTGCGTAGTACAGTGCCTGACACATAGTAGGTGCTTAATAAATGGTTATTTCCTTCCTTGTCCCAAGGAATTTAAATTCTAAAAGGGAAAAACAAAAACAAAAACAAAAAAAAGGATCTGAGGAGTGGTGTTGGGGTGGAGAGGGCATAGGAAAATTGTTTCTAGTGTCAGGATATGAGCTGGTTAGAAGTAAACATGGTCAGCATGGGGTACTTCCTAAAATGGAGGTTCTGGGGAAGAACTTAGCCAACAGAAAAGGAAGTCTAGGGGTGGAGGCTATGCCAGCCACTGGGCTGAGGTACCACTGAAAAATGTACTGGGGAGAAGATGGAGAACTAGTCTAGGGAGAGTATCTGGAATAGGAATTTGGCTATTTATTTTCAGACATATAGTACTTGAAACTTTGCAAAACACTTTACATCAACTTTTTGAGGTAGGCATTGCAGGTATTTATTATCCCCATTTTACAGAAGGTTGGCTTTGGCACAAGGGCTTGTGAAAAACCATTTCTAATTAACCTTTGATTCTGCCTGAGTACTGCTTGTCCTTTCCATTCCCCAGCACAATGAGTTGAGTTATGGAAACCATGACAACTCTTATTTCCTCTTCAACAAGTTACTATCCAATATGTTATGCTGGTTTAGCTCAATCATGTTTCATTTAAAAAAAAAACAATTGAAGGAAAGAATTGTGCCAGGAACATTCCATTTAAAGTATTTAGAGTAGCTATTTTGGTTCATTCAATTATTTATACTAGGAGGTAAACATTCAGCTATAGAAATTAGGTTCAAAGTCAGTATAACCTTAATACAAACTGGAGGACAGAATTGGCTGTAATTTTGAAACAAGATATGCAGTTTTATGTAGCCATGGGTGACATTCTAAAACTTGCTCTAGGGAAATAATAACAATGTCATAGTCATATAGTCAGTCATCAATCATTTATTAAGTACCTACTATGTTTTAGATGCTGTGCTAAGTGCTGAGATACAAAGAGAAGTAAAAAGAAACCCAGTCCCTGCTCTCAAGGAACTTAACAGCCTAATGGGGGAGACATTATGCAACAACCATGAGTAAAAAAGATGAAGATGGATAAATTGAGGGGGGTTGGTAATCTCAGAAGGAAGGCATTAGCATTCTTGTAGAAGGTAGGATTTTCACTGGGACTTGAAGGAGGCTGGAGAAGCCATTAGGTAGAGATGAGAAGGGAGAGCATGGGACATAACTAGTGAAAAATGATCAGTGAAGACATGGAGTGTTGTGTTCAAGGAACAGCAAGGAGGCCAGAGTCACTGCATTGCAGAGTACTGAGAGGAGAAGTAAGGTAAAAGAAGGCTAGAAAGGGAGGAAGGGGCCAGGTTGTAAGGGTCTTTGAAAGCCAAACTGAAGATTTGAATATTTGGTTCTGGAGGTAATAGGGAGCCACTATTGTTTACATAGCACTTCTCTCATCTGATCTTTACAACAAGCCTGTGAGGTAGGTAGTGCTAGTATTATTCCCATTTTGTAGGTGAGGAAGCTGAGTACCAGAGTATTAAGTTAATTGTCTAAGGTTCCATTGCTTGTATTTTTCTCAGTCAATTGAAAACATTTATTAAATGCTCATTATGTGCCAGGGTTGTAAACAAAGGCAAAAGCATGGCCTCCAGTCTCAAGGAAGTTCCATTCTAATGTCAGTGATGGAATACAGCATGTGCCTTGCCTGGCAGGTAGCAGAATAGAACGCCTCCTGTGGGGTAGTTATATTAAGGGTAATTTCATAGCATGTGATTCTTTGGATCCTATCTCACCAGTGTCACCATCGAGCCAGTGGCTCTCAACAGAGGCGTGGAATGAGTCATTTCTCTCTCCATCTGTCTTACTTAAGGCATTACTGTAACACCCATTGGGTTCTTAGAGGCAGAATGAGTAAATGTACCTCATTATTTTGATGTACCTTACCATCTTACTACTCTGCAACTGAGTAAAGACATCAGGATAATTAAGCCCAATACATTTTAATAGTAGCCTAATTTACCTTTGTTTCCAAGATAACTCTGTTTTTAAGGAGATACTAGAAAGGTGATTGCATTCACAGTTTATAAAAACCACAGAGAAGCAAACAAAAAATAAGTCAATTATAATAGCTGATTGTCACTGATGTTATTTTGTGAGGAATGGGACGTTTATTCATTTTTTCATAACGATATTTTTCTTCTCCTTCCTGCTTGGATTTTGAAATGTGAAAAATGTCAGCATGTCCCAGTAAACATTCAGTAGTTGCTTTTCTAGCATCCAATTAAATTTATAGACGTTTTCCCCCCAGAATGTTTTTATTCCCTTTTCCTGGTTTATAAAATTTCAATAACTCAATGCAGTACTGTCTCCTTCCACAAATAATTGTTATACTTTCTCTTCAAGCTCTATCTCTGTTCTCCATTTTACAAACATTCTGTGTTCTTCCTATCTCAACTGTATGTATTTCTTGAGATATGGAGATGGTTTTTTGGGTAGATAAAAGGGATGTGATAGAAGGGGCTAAATAATAGAGGTAATGTAGGTAATTGGAATCCATATGTAATCCTGAACAGCAGTCCTGCCCCTTACCTTCTAGCCTTTATACCAAAACATCCAAATGAATAGTAGAATTATTTGGAGTTCACTTTCTTCTCTCTTGGGGAGATCTTGATGACCTCTGACTGAAATAAAACCAAGATGGAAAACCAAGAAGGACAATGAAGAAAAATAGACCAATAACTTCACCAGCTGATTATTCAGTCCCTGAAAAATTGAGAGTGACTGTGTATATTTGATTTTAAAACTACTGCTAGATGTGAGTCCTAAGGATCCCAGCAGTATTATGGGCCTTTTCTTGGAGTTCCTTATTACAAAAAAACTTTTAAAAAATATTGGTAATAGCTTCTGTCTGTGCTCCCTGTACTTCAATATAATGACAAAACAGAGATAGAAACACAAATGAGATAATTTCTTGTGATGGAAATGCTTGCCCAATATGGCTCAACTGGGACAAGGAAATGGAACTCAATTTCAGCCCAAACCCAAAGCCAGGCTTTTGATGAGCTCTTTTGATTTCACATACTGAAAGACTTCTCAGAAGGCTCCTGACATCTGGAGCTATTAGTACTTAATGTGCTAGCTTCCAGTAGATAAATATAATAGGATCATTGATATGTGTTGGGTACACTGCCTGGAAGGTACATTAAGGTCTTGGTCATTCAAGAAGCCTTTATTTAACTACAAGCTCAGATAAAGAGTTTTAAATAATCTACGTCCTTGATTTCTCTGCCATCTTATTTCCAGGGCATTTACATCCAACTCAGCAATGAAGAATTAGAGGTTTGGTTTTTGAGTGACTCGGGTTCTGTTGCTCTCTCAACAAGATAAAGAAAAGGTCCAGATTTGAGTTCCTCGTTGTTGACTGCCCCTCAGTCTTTGGGTTCAATCTTGAGCTTTCTGTCCATGTCACTTAAGGAGATTGTGAGGGATGCCTTGACAATATTGTCCTGCTGTGACTTGCTTGAGTCTCAGTTAAATCATTCCTCTTCTTGTGTTGTGTGATTTAAGCCAACTCTTTACTCACTAACTAGTAGTCAGACAAATTGCTTCACCTCTGAATTTAGTGTTCAGATATCTAAAATTCAAGAATTGAACTAGATGAGCTTGAAAATGTACTTTCTGGTTATGAAATGTTTATTATTCCATCTTATTATGTAACTTAAAAATTAACAAAACTATACTTTTTATTATGTAGTTTATTGCAGTTTTTATAGTCCTTTCTCTCTTATTTAACTCATCAGCCATGGAGGTAGGGCAGCTGCCATGAGGAAAGTGATAGAGATTTTTCTAGGTATATGGAGCTTAGATGACCAGGAATATTTCTTTGAAGTTTGGATTCAGTCAAAGGGTTGCACTGGAGGACCTAGAGGGCCATGTGTGGCCTGGAGGCCTGCAGGTTCCCCACCCATGGACCAGGCCCTTGGTCACTGCCTTTTATTTCTAGTTCCAGAAGGAACAAGATCAATAGTACTCTTGTCTTAGAAGGATTAGCCTTTTCACTTTGCCAACTGCAAATGTTTTGTCCTGGTTTTGTTTCATACCAGAGAAGCAAACTGAAATAATCAACAACTGTCCAGTAATAGGAGAGGGAGGGGCTAGGCAATATTTATAAGTTTGACTTTATGAAAGAATTTTGAAGTGTGCAAAGTATGGGAGATCGAAAAGAGACAAAGAAATTGCATTTTTATGATTCTTTCGTGTAAGCTGCCTTATTTGTGAACATTATGTGAAGCACTTTGTAAATCTTAAAGAACTATTATAAACTCTAGGCCCAAGTTATTTGACACTATAGCCCTGTACATAGGTGTGACACAAAGATCACACGACAAACGGTGTTTCTGAATTTGGACTCCATGTATGCAGTAGACCATTTCTGGATGTTATCAAATCCAGTTTCCAAAAATCCAACTGCATAATTTTGTGCCTTTGACATCTTTTATAAGATGGAAGCTGATATAATCATCTTCCCAGTCACAGATTCCTCATATCAAAGTAAATGAATTCCCATGATACCTAGTCTTCAGGCCAATTTTCCAAGAGGCATCATGACACTGATGTTCTTGCCCTAGCCATACAAACAAAGCAGGAAAGCATCCAGGTTACCACAAAAACCCATTTGATCTTTCAGATTGTTCAATTATGGTTTTGACCTGGGCTTTAGAGCATCACTTAACTATTAGCTGTGCCCCTAGAGGACTGTCTTATATTTATTTAATTGGTTTCTTTCTGTATTATTCTTTAATTACAGCGTCAGTTTGTAGAAATTGTCCAAGCACTTCAGAAATTGATAGAAGCAGGATACCAGATTAGATGGCCTGACAATTTTAGTTGAAATGTAGCTTGTATGTTCTCATTATAATCTGTTAGTGTTTTGCAAGGAAAGTTTTTTAATCAGAGTATTAGAGGTAACAAATGGACTTACTGATTGGGCCCGGCAGGTTAGATAGCTGATTTGAAGAAAATCAGAGAACAGACGCAACCAGAACTCATGTGCTGTGCAGGATCTTTTCAGCTTTAAATATGAATGGTGACACAGTGGCTAGATGGTGTTGGCTTTGGAGTCAGGAAGATCTGAGCTCAAATCCTGCCCTAGCACATCAGATACTTTTATTAGTTTTGTGACCCTAGGCAAGTCACTTAATCTCTCTCAGCCTCAGTT
Source organism: Phascolarctos cinereus (assembly GCF_003287225.1). Lineage (NCBI taxonomy): Eukaryota > Metazoa > Chordata > Mammalia > Diprotodontia > Phascolarctidae > Phascolarctos > Phascolarctos cinereus. The sequence goes on from NW_027556098.1 coordinate 233,593,421, forward strand.
TCTTAACTGTTAAAATGGCATGAAAGCCAGCGCTGTTATTGCCATCTTTTTTAGGAGATATAGTTGACCACATCCCACTTTACCTTTTTCATTTTGGGGAGGGGAAGGGTTGCTGTGAAAGAATCATGATATAAAATTTAAATGAAATGTATAGTAATGGTTATGACCATTAAATCCTTGTGTATTTGGCAAATGAAAAACAGACTTGAAGAATTTCAAGTCGCTTAGAGGAGTAAACACAGCTTTAGAATCACTCTCTGCTCACCTTGGTGTGCAACAACTTCTACTAAGGTGCTGCTCTTATGCATGATCCTAGTGTGGAGGTGACCCCAGGCCCACAGAACACAAGTTCTAGCTCAGAGGCCGAAGCTGACAGCCCTTGAGTAGAATCCTGGCAATAGCTATTTGAGGACCTGTCCAGCTAAGTCAAGCAAGGCTCCTCACCAGGGTGGGCATTCTATGAAAACATTGCTCAGTAGGCCTGCTTGACTGAACAAGCTTCCCTAGAGGGAGGTTTAGTATTGCTAGTAGTTTAGTATTAGTAGTGATAGTATTATTACTAATAAGTAGTTGCAGTTATCATCATAGTAGTTGTAGTAAGAGAAGTAGTTGTAACAATAGATAACAGAAATTGAGATGATAGTACTACTACTTTCTGGTAGTAGTTGTAGTCATTGTAACAGTTGCAGTAGGAGAAGTAGTGGTAGTAATAGGGTGGTAGTAGCAATAGTATTGGTACTGGTAGTAGTTCTAGAAAGGGAAGTAGTAATAGCAGTACTAGTGGTAAGTAACTGAAACTTGGGATGGTAGTAGTACTAGTAGTAATTACTGGTAGTAGTTGTCATAATCATAGTAGTTACAATAAGAGAAGTAATAATAGTAGTTAGTAACAGAATCTTGGGATGATGGCAGTAGTAGTACTAGTCATCATCATAACTGTAGCAATTGTAGCAGCAAATCACAGCAACAAGAATGACTTTACACATTATTTCATTTTAGCTTCACGGCAATCGTGTAAGGTAGTCATTATAGGCATATCAAAAGTTTTAGTTCACTTTTAAACTATTAAAGCTTAATAATTATTAAATAGTGTTTTAAAGCTTATTTTAAGATTACTACTATTATTATGACTTTACTACTACTGCTGCTCCTACTGACCCTCCCCACCAACAAAGGCATGGATCCTTGAAGTCTTGAAGTAGTGTGGAGAATGAGGTGTACTTCTGAAGAGGTAATAAGGAGAGCAGGAATGAAATCCATTGCTGTTTAAGCTCAGCCTCTAGATTCAGAAACCCTATTAATATGGGAACTCAGTTTCCTTATTCTTCCTGAATGAGGGTTGTCTATAAGAAAGTTTTGTGAGTTTGTTTTGAAATCTGAAACCTTGATTCTTGAGGCATTTGAGAGCTTTACAGCTGCTACCCTCCTAGTAGTAATAGCATTAATAATACCTGCTACCATCTTTGAGCCCTAGATTGAGGAAGAAATCAGTCCTTCATTCTCACTTAGCTTTCTTCATCTCTTTCTTCAACAAAACGACAGTCTAAGAGCTGATGTTGTGGTCATTCCTTTACATGCTTGTCATCAGTGAGAAGCAAATAGAGTAGATATCAGAACTCCAGGCAGGTAGACTTGGCTTTACAACTTGTATTTTGGTACTGTTGTTTTCCATTCCACCACTCCCCTTTGCTATTTTTATGAATTTTCTAGCATGGGGGTGGGGCATAGTTTGTTTTGGCTTCGCTATATCAACCTCATCTCAGAGCAGACTTCTGACTCCTTTACTTCAACATTTCATTCCAAAAATTAAATGTTTCAGGATCAAGTATTCTGGGTTAGTGGTGGTGTAGTGGAACGAACATTGGATTTGTGGGGTCAGAAGTCCTAGGTTCAAATCCTTAAGTTCTGGGCCTCCTCTTGCTCATCAGTAGAACGAATGAGATTGCCTATGAGGTCCTTTCCCACTCTCACTCTATGTTTCTATGATCTTTTGAGTAGCCCAAACTTATTCATACGTGCCTCTTGCATTGTGGCTGATTGCTATTATGTGAGTGATCTCCTAGGCTGCTTTTAGCATTATGATAGTGATTAAGTGGGCAACTAGGTGGCATGGTGGGTAGAGTGCCAGCACTGGAGTCAGAACAACCCATCTTCCTGAGTTCAAATCCAACTTCAGACTCCTCCTAGCCATCTGACCCTGGGCAAGTCACTTAACCCTGTTTTCCTCAGTTTCTTCATCAGTAAAATGAGCTAGAGAAGGAAATGGCAAGCTACTCCAGTATCTTTCTTTGCCAAGAAAATCCCAAATGGGGTCACGAAGAATTGGACAGGAATGAAACAACTGAACAACAGCAAATAATTAAGCACAGTAGCAGTAGTGATAAAAATGGATGGTAATTATTCTCTTCCCCAGACCTCGTGCAAAGTTTCCACACCAATCAACTTGACCATTAGCCAATGTCAGATTCAAACTTGAGGCATGCACAAGTTCATCACTTTGTCCTGGCTTATATCTGCAAATTATAAAACGATCAGAACAAAATCAGAAGCTATTATTATCTACCAGAGGCAGCTGACCACTCATCTCAAGAACTCAGCTAATTATACCAATGAACTTGTTATTTTCCTTGGATGTAGCATCTAATTCTTGCTTATGTTTAGGTATTGTAGAAGATTATAAACCCCCCTTCTATGATGTAGTTCCTAATGATCCAAGTTTTGAGGATATGAGAAAGGTAGTCTGTGTGGATCAGCAGAGGCCAAACATTCCCAACAGATGGTTCTCAGACCCGGTAAGTATAAGGTGTTTCTTACCCACCTTTTTCTCAGTTTTGAAGATAATCTCAATTCTTTGTTTGGAACCCATCAAGTATAAGTCCACAGTGTTAAAGGGATCCCCCCCCCCTTTTCTTTCTTTCCTACTGTTTCATAAATGGACGTTATCTGGACAGGGTCTTAGGCCAGCTGAGAATGAGCAGAAAGTGACCTGTGCCTATGAAGACTGAGTTCATATTAGGTGTTTGTTTGTTTGGTGGGGGGAGGGTGTTGGATTTTGGGTGGTTTTTTTTGCTATAATGAGCAGTAAGAGGAGGCAAACAGGTGGGGATTGAGTGTTAAACTTGGATTCAGGAGACACCTGAGTTCAAATTCTCCCTCAGAAATATTTATTAACTATGTGACCCTGGGCAAGTCATATCTTTAAAATGAGAATAATAATACCTACCTCATAGTGTTGCAAAGAGGGCCAATTGACATAAACATGTAAAGCACTTTGCAAACCTAAAAGCACTGTGTACATATAAGTGTTTACAATTATTATGATGAGGCAAAAGATGTATAAAAATGTCCATGTATTGGATAGGATGGTATGGTAGACCACTGAACTGTGAGCTATCCCCCATTCTGCCCATATTATTTTGGCCTTGAGCAAGGTATCAATTTCTCACCTATAAAATGAGGGGATTGGATTAGATCATCTCTAAAGATTTGTTCTAGTGCTGATCCTCAAGGATTCTTCACCTGTGGTCCTAAGCTTTAAAGGTTGTATGGTTTTAGCAGTAGAACTAATAAATTGAGACATGGTTCTGTTTGCTGTTGAGTTTCAGGATTTTCCCTCTGTTAATCTTGCTAATATGACACATGAAACCATAAAAGGCATGGCAAGTGCTATGTGGTTTACAAGATAAACTTGGCCTCTGCTGTTGAGAGGCCAAAGGACAGAGTACATGCAATACGAGAGCCTGTCTGCTTTATCAATTCACAAGAAGTTCACTTATGTATTTAAGGAACACAGCAATAACATCACCTTGACTTTATGTTAGATCCCTAAGTGCGGCAAAAACTATGGCTACACATTCTATCTTCTCAGCTTACAAGTGACTAGAGAAGAGTTTGTGACTTTCATATTTGTGTTTTTTCTTCCCTTAGACATTAACCTCTTTGGCTAAACTTATGAAAGAATGCTGGTATCAAAATTCATCTGCAAGACTAACAGCTCTGCGTATCAAAAAGACTTTGACCAAAATTGATAATTCCTTAGACAAATTGAAAGCTGACTGTTGACATTTTCGTGGTGCTGTCAAGATGGAAGATTTTTGTTGTTGTTGTTGTCATTGTCCAGTCTGGAAATATGCTGACCTGACGATTTGTCAGAACTGATCCCTTCCGCCCCCCAAAAAATGGCATCTTAGTCGAGACAGACATCTTATCTAGCCATCTCTTTGGGAGACGTTAAAACCACCTGAACCTCGCTCAATGACTCTAAAAATGGGCATTTCACAAACTGTTCAGACTTCAGAGACTTAATGCTGGATGTACTGTTGCAAAAGATGTGACCTGAAGGAACACAGAGAAATCCGAAGACAAAGATCTGGGCATTATGATGATGGCTTGGAGCTCTTCTCACACAGAGCTCTTAGACACTCCCCCCGGGGAACGCGAGGATATGGTAAATTTTTAATCAGCAATATTGCCTGTGCTTCTCTCCTTTATTGCACTAGGAATTCTTTGCATTCCTTACTTGCACTGTTACTATTAATTTTAAAACCCAACTTGCCAAAAAAAAAAATTGGCTCTGTACTCCACTGATCCATCTGAATAATAGGAACTCAATTTGGCAAAATGAAATGTAACTGTCAGACTTCGCTGCATTTTACACGTGCTGATGTTTACAATAATGCCGAACATTAGGAATTGTTTATAAACGACTTGGCAAATTATTTATTACTAGTGCACTTAGCAGTTTTCACAAAACTGACTAGTGCATGTTAAAGCTTATTTTTATGTGGTCTCATGATTTTATTACACAAATGTTTTTAACACTATTATCTGAAATGGACATTTTCTGTATTATCAGTTAAGAGTCACATTTTAAGTGCTTCACATTTGTACGTGTGTAGTCTGTAATATATTTTTTTTTCAGTTCGTATGCAGAACATATTTAGCCATTACCCATGAGACACCACCGAATATCTTACTGATTTAGAGACAATTAAAGATTTCAGTAGAACTTTAGTCCTGAATGCTGTGGGGGAGGGGGGAAATGCATTTTCTTCTGAATTATACATTATGTGCATTTAAACTCTGCCAGAAAAAAATAACTATTTTGTTTTAATCTACTTTTTGTATTTAGTAGTTATTTGTATAAATTAAATAAAATGTTTTCAAGTCAAACAATGAAATGTTCTTTTCTGCTCTTTGAAAGGTTTGTGTAACATGAGGCATTTTCTTTTTTTGTATGTGAGCTATGAAAAGTGTTGTAATCTGGAAATGACCTTTTAGCTCTGTATAACTTGGGATCAGATTGAGAAAAATACTAGCATTTCTGATAAAGATCTCAGAATTTCAGAATTAGAAAAGACCTCAGAAGCTATTTCATTGTCCAATCTGTAGCAGACCAAAATTCCATTTTACAGCATAAGGTAGTCACCTTACCTTCTCTGTAAACCTTAACACTATTTCCCTTAAGGAAGCCTGTTTAGCATTTTTTTTTACAGCTTACCTTAAAGGGTTGAGAACAAATCTATTCCCTTTTCAACATAAAAGCCTTTCACATATTTGAAGTCAGTTAACACCTCTCTCTTCCCTACCCCCACCTCTACTTTGCACACACAACCCATTTTCCCTTCTCTAGGCAAAATGTCCCCAGTTTCTTAAATTGATGTTTATATGACTTTTAAGGAAAAAAAACTTCTCTAATTTCAAAAACTGTTGGAATGAACTAGGGCAACAGCCTAAAATAGCATTAAGTTTTTCTATCTACTTGTATGTAACAGATCTTATTGTCTGATGATATTAGAGAGTCTCTGTATCTCCTTAAAGGGACAAGAAAGGTGCTGCATGTGAGTTTTGGAACTGTCCCAAAGGAGAAAAAAAGATAGTGACTAAGGGGACTGTAATTAATAGGAAGTGTATACTTAGAAGTTTAGCATAGTGTTCCAGAACTGGTATATGCGGATATACCTGTCTACCAGGAAGACCAATGAAAGTCAGCTTTTATCAAAATTGTAACATTTTAATAGGAGAAAGGACCTTAAGGATCATATAATTCAGAGGTTCTTATCTACCTGTGGCATAGACCCACTGGCTAGACTTCTGTAGATGCCTTTTCAGAATGTTTTTAAATATAACATAAAAAGGACTACAAAGACCAAAAGTTAGTGAAAATAAAGATATCTCTATATAGATTTAGATTTGGATCTACATCTCTAAATCCACATAGAGATATAGATAGAGATATCTTTGATGAGAACATATATGTGTGTGTATATATATAGATATACATACACACATATACACATATACCTATACACGCACACATATATATGTTCTTATCCAAGTCCACAGATCTGAAATCTGTTCCACACACTTTGGGGTTGGTAAACCCCAGGTTAAGAACCTTGACCTAGTCCAACCTCCTAGTTTTACAAGTCAGGAAACTGAGGCCCAGAAATTTAAAGAAAATCACCAAGATCATAGTTCCTTTAACAGAGCTATGAACATAATCCAGGCCCTTTGATTGATTAAATTGGAAGCAACCTTTAATGCCATCAAGTCCAAATCTATTCCTGAAGAGGACTTTCACTACAGTATGCCTGACTAGTGGTCCTTCAACTATTTCTTGAAAGGAACATAATACTTTTTTTTTGTTTGCTTGTTTGTTTTTTATTAGGATAGGCAATGGGGTTAAGTGACTTGCCCAGGGTCACACAGCTAGTAAGTGTTATGTGTCTGAGGCTGGATTTGAATAAAGGTACTCCTGAATGCAAGGTCAGTGCTCTATCCACTGTGCCACCTAGCTACCCCAAACATGGTACTTTGTAAGGTAATCAAGAGAGGTTGTTGTTCAGTCATTTTTAGTTGTGTCTGTCTTTTTCTGACCCATTTTGAGTTCTCCTGACAAAGAAAACCATTCCTTAGGAAAAGGAGTCTTCCTGACTCCAGGCTTGATGCTCTATGCAATATGGTGCCATCTAGCTACTCCAAGAGAGGTAAGAACCCACTATTTCCCAATAGATTATTTGACTTTCGGCTAACTCTAAATCCCAGGAAGCTTTTGCTTATATCATTCCTATTCTTCCTAACCTTCTTTGCAGGTTCTACCCATTGCTCCCAATTGTACCCTCTGTGAACGGTCAGAACAAGGCTAACCCCTCTTACATGTGAAGAAAGCCTTTTATTTGAAAAGAACTGTTCTTCAGCACCCACCTTCCAGTCTTTTCTGGACAAACATCCTAATTTCCTTCAATTAATTCTCACAGAGAAGTTCATAAGATTATGGATTTAGAAATGGAAGGAACCTGTGAGACTATCTAGTCTAATCCTCTTGTACAGTTGAGGAAAATGAGGCCCAAAGTGACTCACTGACATTGAGTGGTAGTCAGAATCTGAATGCAGACCTTCTGAATCCAAATCCATTCCTCTTTTCACTGTACCATGCTGCTTTAGCCTGGTTCAAGCCAATGCAATTTAGCCCAAACCAATAAAATTGCAAGGATGAAAATAAATTTTTAAAAGATAATTTGTGGGGGCAGGTAGGTGGTTCAGTGAATAGAGCACCAGTCCTGAAATTAGGAGGACCTAAGTTCGAATCTGGCCTCAGACACATAACACTTAGTAGCTGTGTGACCTGGCCAAGTCACTGAACCCCAATTGCCTAAAAAAAAAAAGATAATTTGTGTTAATAAAATTAAAAATGAAGTATACCAACCATATCAAAATATTATAAAATCTTTAGGTAATATAATATTCAGATACATATATTTAAAAAAATTAAATGTGTGGTGATGCCTTTATCAAATGCTTTATTATACTTTCCTAGTCTTTGTTGTTATTTAGTTGTTTCAGTCATGTCCTACTCTTCATGACCCCATTAGGGGTTTTCTTGGGAAAGATACTGGAGTGTTTTACCATTTCCTTCTCCAGCTCGCCTTATAGATGAAGAAACTGAGGCAAGCAGGGTTAAGTGACTTGCCCAGGATCATAAAGCTAGTAAGCGTCTGAGACCAGATTTGAACTTGTGTCTTCTTGACTCGAGGCTTGGTGCTCTATGCACTGTGCTATTGTGCCACCTAGCTTCCCTCTTTCTAGACTTAGGCTTGTCCTAATTTCTCACAGTCTCTTGAAAAATAATACATGCCTTCTGCACTTGACTTTCATAACATCACTCTTCATTTCAGTACTAACTGCCCTTTATGTTCAAGGCACCATGATACCAAGGCACGACACAGTGGGTAGAATTCTGGTTCTGAAATGAGGAAAACATAACTTCAAATCTGAAACTTTCTAGCCATGTGACCCTGGCAAGTCATTTGTTCTCTTCTGCCTCAGTTTCCACCTCTGTAAAATGAAGATAATATCATCTATTTCCTAGAGCTATTGTGTGTATCAAATAAGTTAATATTGTAAAGTGCTTTGCCAAACTTAAAGTGCCATTTAAAATAAGAATTGTGTACATAGAAGTGATAACTGAAACTAAGATCTTATTAAGGGAGAGAGTAGAGGAAGAACAGAGAAAAGGACCTAGGATATTTTTAAATCATGGAACTAGGATTTGAAGTTGGTGAAGGAGCTGTGAGAAGTGACTTCTTAACCAATTCATCTACATAGCTTCCCTTCTATAGTCTAAGATAAAATGGTGAAAGAGGGGAAATGAGGTTGTTCAGCTTTACTCTGAATTCAATTACCTGAATTTAAACTAATTTTCAGTTATTTAACCCAAAACATGAGCCATGATGTAGAAGTCAAATCTAAGAGTGGAACCTTATCCTTTAGTGATATATTTTTCCTCTCCCATGTTGAATTTCTAAAATTGCATGCTATTAATCCAGGCAGAAAGATATAAAACACTTTTGCTATTGATTCATTTTAGTTGGTTTGCTTTGGAATGGAAGGAGAGTACTAAAGATAAGACTTCTTTTTAGTGCTTTGAGATCCATCATAGTTCCTATGGTTTAGTTTACCTCAGGCCTTGAACATCATGATTTCCTGTGATTATTATTTCCTGTTGTTTTATAAGAAATTTTAGTTTAGTACTTGGTTTGTGCTTGTTTATGCTCAGACTTCCTTTCAGGACGGTTATACAACCAGACTGAGGTCTTTAGCTCCCGTTGGATTGATGGGTCAATCAACTGCCCTCTCCCCAGAGGACAGCCTGAAGGAAAGCTGCTGTCTTATTGTTTTTATTTGTAGCTTCATGTGGATCATTTTATTAGTTTTCCTCCAGATTCAGCTCCCTGCTGATGTAATCACAGGAGGCAAATGTCCTGTTTGAGCCAGGGGAAATGAGCTAAATTTGTTTTTTCTCGATACCATGTTATTAACAAATTAAGCACTAATGAAAGTAACTTGTCCGTTCTTTCCCAGTCACTCCATGTAGAAACCTAAGATATCAAGTGAAAAGAGTTCAGCCTCTTCATTTTGCAGGTGAGTAGCCTGAAGTCCAGGGATGATGAGTGACTAACCTGAGGTCACATGACTGGTAGGTGACATTTCTGGGACTAGATGTAGGTCTTTTGACTGCTAGATGCAAGTGGTCTTCCTAGTGCACCACCTTTGTCATCCATCTCCAGACACTTCCTTGTTTCTGATGTACAGGCTCTTCTGATAGCAATCTCATGGATGTGAGAAGTGTCTCTTTCATTTTTTCTGCCACTAGGCAGCTTCAGAGTTTAAAGAGCTCCATAGAAACAATCAAATAAGCTAATTAATCCATCAATTAATAAGCATAACTTAGAAAGTGCCTACCATGTGCCAGGTGCCATGCAAATGGTAGATAATTCTCAGGCAACATCCAAATATCTCTCAACACTCTTAGGTGTTTTTTTTTTAATCCTATGATTTGACAGGTTGAAAAAAGGCCTGACTGTTTATAGCCTGGTCTGCTTCTAAGAGGATGAGGAATTCAGATTACAAAACAACAACTGATTAGGTTAAGGTACTGACCAGTGTCTTGATCAATATAAAACACTAATTCTTTTGAGAAGTCATTTGTTAAAGTACATTAGTAAGCTAAGTAGCATCATGGTTCTATGAGTATATGTTTTATATATAATTAATTATTTATAATTAATTGTTTTATAATTAAATGTTTTACATTCCCAAACATGGCAATACTTTCCATCTCTTGGGAAATGGTCTTATGTATAGCTTGTATGGATGTATAGCATATATGTTGACTTAGATGTCATGGTATCATTGGTAAGTGCTGGGCTTGTAGTCAAAAAGAACTACAAAGCAAGGTTTTTGCATGTTTTCTCTGACCACAGCTTGTGATATAGGCATATCATATAACCTTCCTATGCCTCAATTTCCTTATCTATAAAATCAAGATTAACAATATCTCTGGTACCTACTTCATGGTTGGTTGGGCTCAAATGAGTATATATAAAGTGCTTTGAAAACTTTAAAGGACTACAGAAATGTCATTATTTATAATTTATAAAATTATTATATTTATATTTTATAAATATCATATTAATAAATGGCATGTTATTTAGATATAAATATATTTATTATTATGCAGCATAGTATTTATTTTTGCCCTTTGTCTTATTATACTTTAGATGTTATGCCATGGAAGGCTCTTTTACAAGAAGATTTCTTCCTCTATCACAAATTGAGTTGCAGAAACGTCAAAATGATTTGATGATAAAATAGAGAAAAAGCAGACCAATGAATTGTGCATGCAATTTAAAAAACTTAAAAAGGAACAAATTAAAAATCCCCAAGTAAATAACAAATTGGAAATTCTAAAAATTAAAGATGAGATTAGTAAATTTGAATGTAGGAAAACCAATGAATTAATAAATAAAATTGGAGTTGGTTTGTATGAAAAAACTCAATAACATAGATAAGCCATTGGTTAATATGACTTAAAAAAAAAGAGAAGAAAACCAAATCACTATTATAAAAAATGAAAAGGGTGAATATACCACTACTGAAGATGAAATCAAAGCAATTTTAAGGAATTATTTTACCCAATTATATGTCAAACAATTTAACAAGTTAAGTGAAATAGAAGAATACCTACAATAATATAAACTGCCTAGATTAACAGAAGAGGAAATAGTCTAAATAAGCCCACTTTAGACAAAGAAATTGAACAGGCCATAAATGAGATTCCTAAGGGAGGGGGCAACATCAGGACCAGATGGATTTACAAGTGAATTCTATCAAACACTTAAAGATCAATTAATTCCCATATTAAATATATTAATTGGAATAATAGGCAAAGAAGCAGTGCTACCAAACTCCTTTTATGAAACGAATACGGTGCTGATACCTAACCCAGGAAGAGCAAAAACAGAGAAAGAAAATTATAGACCAATTTCATTAATGAATATGGATGCAAAAATCCTAAATAAAATAATAGGAGACTACAGCAATATATCACAAAGATTATAAATTGTGACCAAGCGGGATTTATATCAGGAATTCAGGAATGGTTTAACATAAGGAAAACTTAAAACAATTGATAATATCTAGAAGTAATAAAACTCATATGATTATATTAATAGATGCAGAAAAAACTTTTGACAAAATACAGCACTCATTCCTTTTAAAAACACTTGAAAGCCTAGGTATAAATGGATTTTTCCTTAAAATGACAAGAAGCATCTACCTAAAACCATCATTGAGCATTATTTGTAATGGGGATAAGCTAGAAGCCTTCCCAATAAGATTAGGAGTGAAACAAGGATGCCCATTATGACCAATATAAGAGAAGAAAAAGAAATTGAAGGAATCAAAATAGGCAATGTGGTCATAAAATTATCACTTTTTGTTGATTATATGATCTTATACTTGGAAATCCTAGACATTCAACTAAAAAGCCAATTGAAACAATACTTTTAGCAAAGTAGCAGGATATAAAACAAACACATATAAAACATCAGCATTTCTACATATCACCAACAAAACCCTGTGAGAAGAGATTGTAAGAGATAGCCCATTTAAAATAACTGTAGACAATATAAAATACCTGGGAGTATACCTGCCAAGACAAAACCCAGGAACTATATGATACATAATTAAAAAATACCTTTTATACAAATAGTCAGATTCAAATAATTGGAGAAATATTAATTGTTCATGGGTGACAGAGCCAATGTAACAAAAATGGCAATTCTACTTAAACCAATGTACATATACAAATTCATCCACATTAAATTGCTAAAAAGTTATTATACCAATCTAGAAAAAAAATGATACAATTCATTTGGAAGAAGAAAAGGTCAAGAATTTCAAAGGAATTAATGGAAAAATATAGAGAAAAGAGGTTTAGCAATACCAGGTCTTAAACTATATTATAAGGCAGTAATTATCAAAACTATCTGGTACTGGCTAAGAGATAAAAAGGTAGATTGGTAGAAAGAGAATAGAGATACAGTACACAGTAGTAAATGATTATAGTAATCTTGTGCTTGACAAATATGAAAATTTGAGCATTTGAGATAAGAATTCATTATTTGGTAAAAATTGTTGGGAAAACCAGAAAGCAGTCTGGCAGAAATTGAGCATAGGCCAATATCTTACATCATTTACCAAGATAAGGCCAAAATGGATACATGATCTAGATACAAGGGGAAATATCATAAGAAAATTAGAAGAACATGGAACATATTACCTATCAATCTTATGGATAGGATAAGAATTTATGAATAAATAAGACAGAGCATTGTGTGGTGCAAAATGAATAATTTTGATTACATTTGATAAAAATATTCTGTACAAATAAAACCACATGTAGCCAAGATTAGAAGGAAAGCAGAAAATTAGGAAAAATTGGATAGACAATTTCTCAGATAAAGGTCTTATATCACAAATACATAGATAACTTTGTCAAATTTGTAAGAATATGAGTCATTCCCCAACTGATAAATGATCAAAGGATATGAACAGGCAGTTTTTCATTGAAGAAATCAAAACTACATATAGTCATGTAAAAAATGCTCCAAATTATTATTGATTGGATAAATGAAAATTAAAATAGTGTTGAGATATCTCATGCTTAGCAGATTGGCTAAAATGATAAAAGGGGAAAACGACAAATGTTGGAGGAGATATGGAAAAATTGGGATACTAGTACACTGTTGGTGGAACTGTGAACAGATCCAACCATTTTGGAGAGCAATCTGGAATTGTGCCCAAATAATTATAAAACTGTGTATACCCTTTGACCCAGCAATACCATTATTAGGTCTGGTTCCCAAGGTGAATGAGAAAAAGGAAAAGAACCTATATATTCTAAAGTATTTATAGAAGCTCTCTTTGTGGTGGCAAAGAACTGGAAATTGTGGGAATGCACATTAATTGGGAAATGGCTAAAAAAGTTTGCAGCATATGATTTTGGTGGGATACTACTGTGCTGTATGAAATGGTGAGCTGGTTAATTTTAGAAAAACATAGAAGGACTTGCAAGAAATAATGAAGAATGAATTGAGCAAAACCAAGAGAATGCTGTGTATAGTAAGAGCAATATTGTTCAAAGAATAACTGTAAATGACTAACTTATTTCAAGTATTATAAATACTCAAATCAACTACGAAGGACCTATAAAGGAAGATGCTATCCACCAGCAGAAAAAAAAAGAATTGATAAATAAAAGTATGTATAGTATGGTTTCACACACACACATCTGTGTCTAATGGTGGCCATCTCTAGTGTGTGGTGTGGAGATAGGGAGGGAGGAAAAACAATAAAAAGTATACAACAGAGAACAAAACTCAGAAAGAAGCACAGAAAATCAGAATAGCTTTGAAAACAATGTGCAATATTTATTACATAGTTTTTCAAAAAATATAAATAGTGTAAAGGAAATTCATGATTTTATATTGAATTTTCTCTTTGTGTCGTTCTGTGTAAATGGAATTTTTTTAAGTTCAAAAATGAATAAATTCTTTTCTAAAAAAAGTTATTTGGTGAAGGTCAGTGAATCATCAGACAGTAAATCAGTCTTAGAGTGGATGAAACAAGCAAGGTTCCTTTGAATTTTTTGTATCAGGAAGGCTAGAGAGTGGCCAAATGGAAGGGAAAATGGCAAGGAGATACAGACCGAAGGGACAAGTTGAAGAAGAGAGGGAGGTTTGAAAAAAGGGAAGTTGGTCAGAGAGAAAGAGAGATTGCCAGTAGGGGTAGACAGGGTTTTAAACTGGTATTTTGAGGTCAGATTTAAACATTGAAAGTTGTTTCAGAACGTAATCTCAGGTCTGGGAGATTCTACGTACTTTGAGGAAAGAAAAAAATAACCTACCACCAAATGCCCAGAATTCCTCATCAGTGATCAAAAAGATGAAATTTAAGCTAAACAGAAGTTTTTATTTTTAAAATATAATCCAGAATGAGTTGCCTTGATGTGGACAGTGGGCATTTGCAGGCTAGAACATGTGACACATGAAGAATTGTGCAGGAGAAACTGAGTAAAGGTTATCATCAGAGAAATACATGGCCAGGGAATAAAGCTTGGGATGGTTGGTCAAAGGATGACAAATTGACAGCCTGTGCACTCTATTGGTATCCTTGTGTTGTGAAAAGAACTAGAGAAAGGTCTCTGGGACTGGGGCCCTCTGTGGGGAATCTTCTGAATAACATGGACAAGGTGTGGATTAGGGCACAAGATAGGCAGGCATGAAAGGATGATGATCTGAATGGTTGGAGGGAAAAATCCACTTCAGTGAGATCACTGATACCTTGAAATATAGAAAGTACTCCATAATGGCCACTAGCAGGCCACCCTCTTGTTAATCGAGTCCTCTCCAAATCATGTTTCTATGGGGTTTCCTCCTTTGGCCAGAGAAGGGCAGAAGACCCTCCTAATAGCACTCCAGCAATATGCTGTCAGTAAACTTGACTGGCTTGCTTGGTTTCTCATTTATTGAATTAGTGTGAGGAACTAAGGAAGGAAGAATGTTTTCTGAGGAACCAAGGCAGTCAGCTGCAGGGAGAGGAAGATATGTAATTAGCCCTGAGAAGCTTACCAATAGCTGTCAGTACCACATACTATCTTAAGATAGTAGCTTACATAGTATAATTTAGTTGGGTTAATTAACCAATTCTTTCCCCTACATCCCCATTCATCCCTTGGGCAAACTGAAAATGTTTGAAACTGACTCAGCTTGTATACCCTCACCTCAGGTTTGAAGGTGTCATTTCATTATGCTGATTAGCTAATGCCAATAAGATGCATTCACTGTTAGGACTGTTTTTGTTTAATTAGGTTTTTTTTCTTTATTTAAAAAGAAATAGAGGGAGCAGAATAGCCAGAAATGATTATGACATAAAAACAAAAATAGCAGGAAAACTTGCTTAGTAAAAGAAAGGAAGGGAGGAAGAAAGGAAGGAAGAAAAGTAATGTAATTATTAGAATCAGTTAGCGCCAGTTTTCCATGTCATCAGAGTAGTCTTCAAACCTATTTCTGCTCCAATGTGAAAGCATTTTCTAAGTGTCTTTCAGGAGTGTGCTGGATAGCTAACTTCTGCTAGCTACTGAGTTGATTGCTAAATAGGCACATGAACATTTATACCTTGGAAATCATCATCTACTGTTGCCTTCTGAGAGGAGGTAATTTTTTCTAACTTTGTAGTTTAAACCTTGGAGATTCTAGGAGATCGTTTTAGGCCAGTGTGGGAAAGATTTAAGGGCACACAAGACTAGTGGTTGCTTCTCAGGTCTTACCACACTGTTTATTCTCCCTTCAGTTGGCTGCCTTGATTTCCCAGAGAGAACTCTTCCTTCCTTATTACATAAGACAGTGAATTATGTTAAGGCCAAGTCACTCCTAGGGATAACTAAATGGTAAATACACTTGCCTTAAGTCTCTTCCCTCTCTCAGTATCTGTTCCCTCACCTGCAAAAAGGGGAGGTTGAACTTTCTGATGCTTAAAAGCCCCTTTCAACTATTTGGGAGGAAGTAGCTAGGTTTTTTTTTTCTTTTCTCTCAAAAATCCTATTTTTACTAATCTTAAGTTTAGAAAGAAACTTTAAGCAGTGGTAGGTTAGGAAATGTTTAACAATCAAATCTCCAGGGAGAAAAATGCACGCTAGACACACTTTTAAGTTTAATTTGCATTCATCCATATCCTTATCAGTGGACAACTACTTTGTTTCCAGTTCTTTGCTACCATAAAAAGTGCTACTCTATAAATATTTTTGGCATATATTGGTTTTCCATTCATGTTTTTGACCTCCTGAGGGTCATATGCCCAGTAATGTAATCTCTCGGTCTAAGGATATACGCAATTTAGTCATTTTCCTCACACAATTCCAAATTTGTTCAATGAGCAATTTCACTAACAGTTATATCATTAGCATATAGGTGTTCAAGGCAAATAACTTTATGTCCTTTGCTTTTGGTATCTCTTGGTCCTTGTCACCATGTCTGGTAAATGGGCTGTCATCATGAAGAAAAAATTGGCAAGATCAGTGGAAGGCAGGGAAGGGTTACCCTATAGGACAATAGTCTTTATGAGATGGAAGTTGGGCAAAACTGTTACACTGGAGTGTAATGTCATTTCAACAGCATCAGCATTGGCTCCCTGGGGCAACCTCCCCTGCTGCCTTTCCAGGGGCTTCCTCCAGCCAACTCCATCTTATTCCCCTCTGCCAAAAAGAAGGTGGGGGTGGGGTGAGGGAGTAGGAATAGGATGGGAGAGTATGATAGAAATGAAGTTTCTGTTACTTTAAAAAAAATGGTCACACCTTGTCATCTTTGGTAGGATACTTAGTGTCCCAGATGTAAATAAGTGCACAGGAAAAACACTGGGTTACAAAGTGAGAACCTCTTAAGTAGTGAGGAAAAGATCTGAATTGGGTGAAAAGAGAAAAGACTTGCACAAAATAAGGAAGAGCAAAATAAGCAGAACCAAGAGAACATTGTGTACAATAACAGCAATATTGTTTTAAGAATGACTTTGAGTGAATAAGTTGTTTTGACTCTTATAAGTACCCAAATTAACTATAAAGGACATGTGAAGAAAGACACTATCTGCATCCAGAGAAAGGACTGATAAATAGAAGTATGTATAGAATAATTACACACACATATACATATATACTTATTTGTATCTAATGGTAGCCATCTCTAGGGTTGGGGGGGGTTAGGAAAGAAAAAAAAGAAGAAATTTCCATGATAATTTTGTTGTATATTTGAAAGGAATAGCAAGTTGTGCATAGTAGAGTTGCAGTTTCATAGAAAATCATATTTTTTATTTTACAATTATAGAAATGCTTGTTTTATTCCATAAACTAAAATAAAGAAAAAAAAAGAAATCTGAAGGATAAGTAGTGTAGTAATTAAAAATCCTTTAACTTTTAGGTATAAGAGTGCTTAATAAATGTAATCTAATGCAATTATTTAAAATAATTCAAAAAGCGGAAAAGCTACACATGGATAGTTGAGTAGGCTGGATGAAAACAACAAACATTTATTAAAAATCTACACTGCAGCTCAATATACATTGGATTTAGTGCTTAGGTTGTTAACCTAAAAAGCTTAGTTAACAAGGGTAGAATAATTTCTCATAGTAAATGATGAACCTTTAAATTTTAGGGGTTGGGATGAGGAAGCAGGCTAGGCAGGAAAGGAGACTGAGGTAATAAAGTATCAGGTATGGGCTTTGAGGCATTTCTGTTCACACGTCCCCAGCTGGAATTTTTATCAAACTGATGTCTAGGTTTTCTAAAGATAAGAACTTTATCAAGGTCAACATTGTCAGAAGGGCACCTCAGAGGCCCTTGTCCAACTCTCTCATTTTAAAAATAAGCAACTAAGACCCAGAGAAGTTAAGCACCTTGAAGAAGGTCACATAAGTAGTAAGCATCAGAAGTGGGATTCAAACCCTGCTGACTCCAGGGCTGGTGTTCTTTCCATTGTACCAAACTGCCTCTCTAGGTCCCCAAGAACAAAAACCCAGTTTATTTCTTCTCTTCTGCCATCTAATTACAGAGAGAAGGATCTACAAATTTGGTTCAGCTTCTGTTTCTTGGTTCTTGCCCACAAACTTTACTAACCACGATGATATGTGATGTATCTATAAAGATTCTGCTGCGGGACAAATCCTGTATACTAGAATTGATTCCATGTTCTTGTTCTTTTACTGGTCTGTGTTTATGTGTTATGGTATTCCTGCAAATATGTTTAAATGAAATATAAAGTAGGATTAAAACACGTTGGTTGTTTTTTTTTTGAAGTATAAGGTTTTATTTTGTGGGGGGTTTTTTGCAGGCAAGATTACAGATTAGGATAGTCAAAAGTGCTTCTTTTAGGGACTAGAAGCTGTTAATAGTTGAATTTAATTTGACAAACATTTATGAGGCAGCTGCAATTAAACAGTCCCTGTCCTCCAGAAGCTTGCATTCTGCTAATGGGATGAAGCAGATATGCCAGTGAGTAAATGTAAGGTAGGAAGACAAGGTCAAGGGAGAGATGGATCAACTTGCTTCTCTAAAGGCCCACACATCAGAAAAAATTCTAGGATTAGAAGACAACTAGTTTAGGAAGGTGAGTGAATGAGATGAGTCAGCTCAGGAATTTGGCCTTCACAAATAGCAGGGAGAGCAATGTCTATTGGGTAGCAGGAAATTTAGTGAGTTTGTATGGAAGCAGTGGTCACTTAGGGCAGAGAGCAGAGCCTTAGAGTCAGAGAGTCCGAATGCTCGTTCTACTTACTTGTTTTACCTTGGACAAGCAACTTAACTTCTTTTGACCTCATTTTGTCACCCATAAAATGATTACATTTGGCCTAATGATTTCTGATCTCCAGTGCCATAATGCAGAGCTTTTGATATGTTGATGCAATGTTTAAGTCAATGAACTTCTGTTTGCTAAGTCAAATATCAATCAATCAATATTTATTAAGTACCTACTATGTGCCCCATTATGTGCTAACTTCTGGAGACACAAAGAAAGGCAAAAAAGAGTCCTTATCCTCAAAGAGCTCGAAGTATATTGGGGGAGACAGCATGCAACCAATTATGTACAAAAAAAGATAGTTTCAGGATAAATCAGAGAAAATAAACACAGAGAGAAGACACTGGCCTTAAGTGCGAGAGAGACTGAGAAAGGCTTCTTATAGAAGGTAAGATTTTAGCTGGGACTTGAATGAAGTCAGAAGGTAGGGAAGAGAAGGGTGAGCATTCCATACATGGGTCACAAGCCTTGAAAACACACATTCAGGACAGAGAGTGTCACATGGGAGGAACCACAAAGAGGCCAATGTGGCTGAATTGTACATAGTGAGGGGGAAAGGTGTAAGTTGTAAGAATACTTAAAAGTTAGGAAGGGGAAAGGTTATGGATGGAGTACTTTGAGTCTCCTGTAAAATATGCCAAAAGTTTCACTGTAAAATGTGTTCTTGGCATTAACAGGTAAGCTTCGGGCCATCTTCTGATGGCATGATGGGTATGTGAAAGCTTTGATGAAAACTTAGTCTAATATAGAAAGATTGATAAGAAAATATTCAATAGGAAAAAAAATTCAACAATGTTGCAAAATGGGGGAGGGACACTTTGACTTTTGACTGAGAATAATTCTGCCAATTTCTCTTTGTGAAGGTTTATTATTTACGCTTAGCGGCTCTTGCAATCTTCAGTATTGCAAAACAGAGATTTAAAAACAACATCCCCTTTCTCTTTAAGTGGTTGTCTTAAAATTTAATGAGATCCATGGCTTTCTTAACTTTTTGCCAAGTGCTGCAACCCCACAATATGGCCCAGGAATGGCATCATTGCCAAGCCATATGGCCAATTGTGAAGACTGTGGCAAAAGGTCAGGGGATAAGATGTTTACTCCTTGGAAACAGAGCATTATGGCAGAAAAATACACTAGGGAGGAGACCCTTCAACTCATATCCTTATCTCGTCAATTTTAAATATATGAACAGGATCATAAACTTCAGATCAGGAAAGATTCTAAGAAATCACCTTGTCTGAGGGCCCTTAAATCCTTTTTTTTTCTCTGTGTGTGTGCCATGGATAGTCTACCTAAGCCTGTGTACCTCTTCTCAATAAATAGATAAATCTAGCACTTACTGTGGGCTAGTACTGTGATAAGCACTGGGAAAACAAATACAGTTATCCCTTCCACATCATGACTTTCCCCATCATAGTTTTGATATATTATGGATCAGTGCAAGAAATTAAATGGAAATTTTGGGGGAGTTTTATGGAAGCCACAGATGACATGCAAAGGCCAGGAGATGACACCAAGCCTATGACCAAATACTTAATCCGAATTTTACAATAAGGTATTGTAAACACCCCATAAAAAAAGAAAACAATTCATAGTACAAATGAAGGGCCAAAAACTTTTATGTGGATTTTCCAGATTGTGGGGGCATCATGCCCCTAGCCCCAGAATGTAGAAGAGATAATTGTCTAAGCAGAAAGAAAGTCTTTACCCTTGGGGAACTTACATTCTAATGGGGGAAGATGATACAGAAAAGTGAGGTGCAAAGTGTGAATGTGGGGTTGTAGGAGTGGTAGTCAGGTTGAGCAAAGTGTCAAAGTCTAAAGAGACAGGTAAGTCAGGTGAGGAGTGAGCCTAACTGAAGTGGACATTTCCTCACATGGAGATTTCCACAGGAACTCACCAACCAGAGGAGAGACTGCAGGAGCAAATACATCTCCAGCTTGAGAAGGCAGCAGGGATGGAGGTATGAAAGTTGGGAGAGTCAGGAGTGGAGCTGGATTAGGAGTTCTCAGAATAATTTCATTAAATGCATAAAATAAAATACATGGGATGCAAAAAAGCCAGTTACATCAAAATAAGATTATTTTTAAAAATTTAAAGAAGTTCACCGACCCCAGATTAAAATCCTCTGGTTTAGTCCAACCCCATCATGTTGCAGATGGTGAAAACTGAGGTCAAGAAAAATGAATCTATTAGACTGTAAACTCCTTGAGGTCAGGGACTGACTTTTTATTTGATTATTTTTTATTTTTAAATGTAAATATTATTTTATTTTTTCCAATTACACGTAAAGGCAACTTTAAATATTCATTTTTTATGAGATTTTGAGTTCCATTTTCTTCCTCCCTCACTCCCTTTCCTTCCCTATCACCAAGACAGCAAGCTATCTCATAAGAGTTATACAAACCATTTTTCCACATTATCCATACCGTCAAAGAAGAAATAGAACAAAAGGGGAAAAAAACCCACAAAGAAAAAGTGAAAACAACATGCTTTGATCTGCATTCAGACTCTATCCAGGGACTGTGTTTTGCCTCTATTTCTATTCCCAGTGCTTAGCATAATGCCTGACACAAGGTAGGTGCTAAATAAATGTTTATTGAATGAATGAATGAATGAGGTGATTTGTCCTAAGTCCGAAACTGGAGATATTAACATACACGTTGATAGCCCCTGAAATACTTGGCCTCAAGTTAATCCATATTTTCAACTTCCATAACTTACCCTTTCACTCCATTGCAACTTTGCAGGATGCTTATATTATAGGTTTCACCATCAGAAATACTTGTGTTATCTCCTTGATGCTGAACCTTGAAATTCTTTTCTCACCATAACCTTCTACTCTTCCATCTCTCTGCCTCACGCCTCCTAAATCTATTTTTATTTCTCATTCCACTTCTTGCACTTATCTATATAAATGTTGCATTCCTACCCAAACCCTTAGAATGCATGCTCCTTGAGGGCCAAAGTTGTTTTTTATTTTTGTCTTGGAATCCCCAGAGCTTAACACCACATGTTACATACTAGTATGCATATATAGAAGCAGTTAGGTGGCACACCTAGTTGAATCTGGAGTCAGAAAGACCAGAGCTCAAATGCTCAGCTTCTTGAGGGCAGGAACTTTCTTTTGTGTCTTTCTCTCATTAGTGAGATCATTTTGAGGCCTCTAGTTTGTGGAAAAGGCTAGGCCAGCCGGCCTTCATTCTTCTCCCTGATCTGCCCTTACTTACAGACTTCAAAACAATGTTGGGCACCTTCTCCACAAAGCACCCTTACTTTTGTTTGTTGTTTCCCCCATTAGAATGGAAGCTTCTGGAGGGCAGGGACAGTCTTTCTTTTTGCTTGTGTTTGTAAAAGACACTAGGATGGGGAGGGGGAGTCTCTCTCAGGAGAAGATGCTTAAGCTGAATCTCAAAGGCATGACTTTTTTTTTTCCTTTTCTCCCCTCCCTACATTTTAATACAGGTGGAACATTGAATGGTTCCTTCACTTCAGCTCCAGCACAGCCAAACCAGGAG
This sequence comes from Phascolarctos cinereus, assembly GCF_003287225.1. Taxonomy (NCBI): domain Eukaryota; kingdom Metazoa; phylum Chordata; class Mammalia; order Diprotodontia; family Phascolarctidae; genus Phascolarctos; species Phascolarctos cinereus. The sequence continues at coordinate 233,615,625 of NW_027556098.1, forward strand.
GCCGGGGGAACTGTTTAAGTTTCTCTGCTATCTCTTTGTGATGACCAATGTGTACGGGTACCTGCTGCAGTGAACCTTAAACTTCACATTGTCCTTGTTTTTCCTGATCTTGACAGATTTGGCATCTTTTCGCCTGGCTGTGAGCAGGAACTCTTTTATTTCCTCGATTTTTCGGGCCATAGCGGCGGTGGCGGCGGGACAAGGGGCAGCGTGTGGCCGGAGAGGTCGCGCAACTGTCAAGGGGCAGAGAGCAAAAGGCAAGACTTTTAAGTGATGGAGGTTAGAAGGGAGAGATTCTAGGCATGGGAGACGATCGGTGTAAAGGTATATACAGATGGGAGAAAGAGCATCATGTGGGAAAACAGTAAGTAGACCACTATGGCTGGTACAGAGAATGCATGGAAGAAGGTAATGTATAAGAAACTCAAAAGGGTTTAGAACAGATTTAAATGCCAAATAGGAGCTTATATTCAGTCGTAGAAGTCACAGGGAGCCATTGGAATTTATCGAGTGTGTGTGTGTATGTGTCTGGGGAAGGTGATGTGGTCAGATTGAGGTTTAGGAAAATCATTTTCCTAACATTTTCCAACACAGTAACCATTTGGTTCCAGTTTGGACAGTGGATTGGAGTGGGATAGAGACTCTACAATATTGCTTCCACTTACCTTTCTAGTCTTATATCATATTACACCCTTTAAAGCTATCTCTACACTAATCAAATTGGCCTACTAGCTGTTCCTTGCATGTTGACAGTCCATCTCCCATTTACAAAGGAAGGTGTCCTACTATCCAGAACACACTCCCTTCTTCCCCTCTACCTCTTGGCATCTCTGACTTCCTTCAAAACATAAGTAAGGTGCCATCTCCTCCACGAGGCCCTCCATGAATACCCTAAGTTTTCATTGTTTTTCTCTCTACTGAAATTACTTTGTACAACTTTGTATATATTTTTACTTAACTTTTACATACATGTTGTATGTACAATCTACACTCATTAAGGTCAGAGACTAGCTCCCATTAGTCTTTGTATTTCCAGGGTTTATTGGAACTAGCCCCAACCAGCTTGAGAGAGCCTGTCCTTAAACTGTCAGTTTGAGCATTTTCACCTCAGAAATTGACAAACACTACAAATCAGGGCCTGATTTATTACTGTGTTAATTGTCTAAACTTAAGAAAGCAACATAAAAATGTTAATAATGCAGATTAAAGTTAAGTGGGATTTATATAGTTTTTTTCCCCTCAAAGAACTGGTTGTTAACTATTGTACCAGCACACCATTGGTAGTAACACAATATCTTTCACATAGTAGTCACAATATTTAATTGAATGATTTATGTTGCATTTTTTGAAAAATTTGGTTCATTGTTGAAGACATGTGCTTCACAAAAGTATTCAGATCAGTTTTTTGGTGTCCTCACCAGATCAGAAGTGTAGGTGCCCTGACCAGGAAGTTGTCTGCCTTTGCAGTAGGGTGCCTGCAGAAGATGCAACCCAAAGGGGAGGAGACAGATTGGACTCAGGGCCAGAGACCCAGAAAGGGAGCTAGCAAGCCAGTCTTTCTTAGTATTTGTTTGTGTTTTTGGTGAATCCAGGGTGCTAAGAGATTGATTACATGGCTCTTCCTCTCATTTAAACCTCTCAGCTCTTCCACTCATTTAAATATATGCTTAGAATCATAGACTCACAGAAGATTAAAAGTGGAAGAAACCTTGAAAATTGATGAGTCCAACTTCCTCATTATTTAAAATTAGATTTTTAAAAAAATTGTCAAGCATTTATCTTTTCTGCCTTCTTCCTCTTCTCCCTAATCCTTCTTCCCCTGCCCCCGAAGGGAAAAAAAGACAAGGAAAACAAAACCCTTGTAACTAATAAGCATAGTCAAGCAAAACAAATTTCCACATTGGTTGTGTCCAAAACACATGTTTAATTCTGCACATTAGTCTATCTCTCTGTCAGGAGGTGAGCAACATTCTTCATCACTAGGCCTTTGGAATTAGAGTTGGTCAGAGTTTTTAAGTTGGCCCCATCTTTCCAGTCACCTTACATTTTAAACACCCCCAAATACTCTATGTTACAATGACACTGGCCTCCTTGCTATTCCTCACACACAAAACTTTTTCTCCTGACTCTGGGAATTTTACTGGCTGTCTCCCCATGTCTGGAATTCTCTCCCTCTTCATCTCTGCCTCCTGGCTTCGCTAGCTTCCTTCAAGTCCCGAATAAAATTGCATCTTCTCCAGGAAGCCTTTCCTAACCCCTTTTAATTCTAATACCTTCATTTATTTTTATTTCTAATTTATCCTGTATACAGTTTGTTTGTATATAGTTTGCATTTTGTCTCTCCCATTAAACTGTACTTGAGAGTAGGGACTATTTTTTTTTATTGCCTTTCTTTGTTTCTCCAGGGCTTAGCATTTGCATCACTGACACACAGTAGGTGTCTAATAAATCTTTGTTGACTGGAACATAAAAACCAATCCTTGCCCTCAAAGACTTTACATTCTAATGGGGATGAGGATGGGAAGCTGGAAAAGAGGAGAAGAGGGGAAATTCCTAAAGTTCTGGAAGTGAGGTGGTGGGAGGTTCAATTCAGAGCCCCAGGCATTTTCAGCAGGGGATTTCAAGGTCCCTCTGGAAAGGTGTAGGTTATGATGTCCTTGAGTGGAGTCATAGTATGGTTTGGAGCTTTGTAACTGGGAAGTTAGATTAACTAATGGCTTTCAGATTGTTCACTCTCTTCACTTTTCAGAGGCAGAAACTAAGGCCCAGAGAGAGAAGTGATTTTTTCTTGTGTAAGTGCTTTTAACTCTTGTTTTCTATTTTTTTTAAAGCTAGGGTATATGATTAATAGCAGGGCATAAAGGAAAGAACTCTGGGCTTGGAAATCAGGAGACCTAAGTTTAAATCCCCACTCTGATTATGAGATTTGTAACTATGGAAAATATCAGTTAACCTCAGTTTTTTCATCTATAAAAATGAGGATAATAACACACTCCATAATTCATAAAGTTGTGAAGAAAGTGCTTTGTAAACTTTAAATTGGGAGGCACATTGGTGCAATGAAAAGAGGGATGAACTTGGAATTATGGGAGCAGAGTTCAAATCCTGATTCTGCCGCTACCTATGTGACAATGGGCAAGTTACCCAATCTCCCTAGACCTCAATTTCCTCATCTATAAAATTAGGGGATTGGATGAGATCTAAGGATCTAAGATGCCTTCTAGTCTTGATCTATGATCCTGTATCTAGAAGTATAGGTGGTCTATAAATATGAGTCATTGCTGTTGTAAGAGGCTCAGTGTCAAGGAATATATTTTTTTCCTTCTGTAACCCCTGGACACCATCTTATACAAGGGTTCTTGACTGGAATTCATGGACCCCCAAAGGTTCTTTGGATTGATTTCAGCGATGGGAAAAATTGCATATTTTCACTAATGTCTAACTGAAATTTAGCATTTCCTTCAATTATTTAAAAATGTGGGTCCTAAGAAAGGCCCCATAGGCTTTAACAGACTGCCCAAGGGGTACGTGATACAAAAAAGTTATGAACTCTTGATCTAGTACCAAAAATACTGATTGCCTGATTATATTTTTGCTTTACATATTTCTCAGAATATCCTGGATGAGTGTGTGTGTAGGGGAGGGCAGAAAGGAAGATGGTAGAAGAGTGCTTAGCATAATGTCTGGTACATAGTAGCCACTTAGTAAAACTTCATTGACTGACTAGAAGAGTACCTATGATCTCCCACTTTGTTTTATTCTCTGCTTTCTTATTTCCCAGTTTCCAATATACCACACCCATTCACTGATTATACTTGCTTTGTGTATGTTAGAATTTCAGTGTTCGAGGACAAGAAATTCTCTACCAATACCAAACATAATTCAAAGTTCTTTAAAAAAAAAAAGGAACCATCAACAGGCCTTGACTCTTCTAGTTTGAAAGGAAAGATATCAACATACCTAGGTTCCCACTGTGAAAGTTTTATCCCTACTTGCCTCTTCAAATGATCTTAATATATTTCTCCTCCATTTTATTGCCAAACTTCTGAAAAGAGTCTCCATGATTCACTTGCATCTCAAACACTTGCTCTCTGACTTCTGTTCCTGTCTCTCTTCTGAAACCCTTCTTTTTAGGGTCACTAATGAACTCTTGATGATCTAGCCTAATTGCCACTTTTCAGTCTTTATCCTTTTTCACATCTCTGCAGTACTTGCTGGTCTTGATCATCTTCTCTTTCTTGGTAGTCTCTCTACCCTTTGATTCACTAATACAGTCTTTTCATAGATTTTTTTCTTCCCACTCCACTTTCTCTTACTGGTTCATTATTTTCCCTCCTCTTAAGCATGGGCTTTCCCCAATGTTCTATCCTTAGCCTTCTCTTCTTTCTCTGTGCTCTTCCTTTGTAATCTCATCCACTCACATAACTTCAATTATGATATCTATGTAGAGGACTCCCAACCTACCTTTTTACTGCTGACCTCTTGTCAGAGCCACAATTTATTTCCATTCCACCTCAAACTCATCATGTTCAATATTGAGCTCATTATCTTCTTTCTCCCCAAAATCTCAGCAACATTTTCTATTAATGACTTTAACTATGAAAAAGGCATCTAGATGTATTTGGCTTGGCTTTAGAGGAAAGAAGTTGTTGTTGTTGTTTGTCCTTCATTCTTGAAGATGACCAATGACATCAAGAGGGTGATGTCTCAACTTGCAAGTGAATTGGATTTAAATGAGGCAGAGCTGTGCAGAGTCATTAGCATCACTCTTTTTTCCAGAGTAATTGGAGTCTAGTGGCAAGACATAACCCCTAGTGGCAAGACATAACCCAAGACCAGTGGTGATGGCCCAGGATGCAGTGGGAAGGCAGAAGTAGTACCAATAGGTGGAAGCTATGGAGAGGATTATTTCAGGTCATTATAAAGAAAAAACTTCCCAATAATTAGAGAAATTAAAAATTTAATGGACTATCTTGGTGAAATAGTGAGTTGCCATCCCAGGAAATTTTCAGGCAGAAGTTTAGTGTCCACTTGTCAGAAACTATATAATTTCTATAATTTTGTGATTCTTCCCTTGGAAGAGTAGGGTGGGGCCCAAAAAAGTACAATTAAGATTTTTACTAATGGACATTAAGAGGCACTTAAAATGATAAGACATTGTTTATAATCCGTCAACACTTTTTATTAAGCTCCTCCTTTCTAAAGAACATTGATGGGAAATGTTTATTACTCTGGACTTTACTCTCTATTAAGCATTTGCTAAATGAGTGCAGAACCTTTACTGAACTGATATGTCTAGAAAAGCATTTTCATGTGGTTCTTGTAGCTGGCAAAGCCAGCTCAGTAGCTGAAGCAATGGTGGTTAGTGGGTTCATGAGTATCATTTTAATGTGTGTGTGCATTTAATGAGTTTACAACGATCATGTGAAGTAGTTATATATTTATCTAACTTTTATTGCAGGGTTGTGTGGGAGAATTAAGTGCACAATGAATGATCATTTGACCAGCTGAAAGCTCCTTAAAGAGAATATTATTCTAATGTATCATTATTATAATCATTATTATTTATTAGCGATTTTATTACATGCTTTGGCTAAATTTTCTGCAAAGGTCACGAGTGTCTCAAATAATAATGGAAATGTTCTTGAAAGAAGAAAAGCCAATTAACCACCTGAAAATTGTTTCAACTCTCTAATAATCAGAGAAATGCAAATTTAAACAACTTTAACATGCCACTTTACACTCATCAACTTGGCAAAGATAAACACTATAAAATTCAGTGCTGATGGGTTGTAGAGAAACAGACAAAACTATTACGGGGCTGAAAGAGCTGTGAATTGGTGCAATCTTTTCAGGAAGCAATATGGGATTTTACAACAAAGCTGCAGAATTGTTCATGCCTTTTGTCCTGGTGATCCCATTTCTAGGAATATTCCTAAGAATGTTCCTAACAGTAAAAAAAAAAAAGGCCCTAGTTATACAGATGCATTCATTATTCATAATAGCCCAAACTAGAAATAATCCATAATATGTTGTGCATGGCAATGCAGGTAGAAAACCATTCAATTCATTTATTTGACATTTATTAAATGCTTACTGCATGCATTATTCTAAATATTGGGAGAAATACAAAGATAATTAAGATATTCCCATTTCAGAGAAAGGGAAGATATAATGCATCCTAACACCAGCACCACTTAGGTGTGTGACCATACATAAACCACTTAAACACATTACCTTCAGTTTCCTCATTTGTAAAATGAAGATAAAAATGTAACCTCACAGGTTAGAGATAAAATCCTTTGTAAATATTAAAATATTGTATAAAATATAAATTGTTAATATTTATACTATACAAATCAGTAATTTTACATAACATGATTATAGTTGACCCACCATGAAGGGTTGAAAGTTGCCTTGAAAGTAAGCTCCTCGAAGGCAGGAGTCCCTTCCTTCCTTCTTTCCTTCCTTCCTTCCTTCCTTCCTTCCTTCCTTCCTTCCTTCCTTCCTTCCTTCCTTCCTTCTTCCTTCCTTCTTCCTCCCTCTCTCCCTCCCTTCTTCCATCCCTCCTTTCTTCCTTCCCTCCCTCCCTTCCTTCCTTTCTTCATCTCTAGCCCCTACCATAGTGCCTGGCACTTAACAGGTACTTAATAAACATTTGTTTTTTAGTTGATTGAAATGCCTTCTCAGAACCAAGCTATTTGTGAGCTGAAGGCACAGAATTCAACTCTGATTGCCTTTCAGATAAATCTCCTCTCCCTAAGATCAAATAAGGAGAACCAGTCTCTTCAATGTGACTTATCCTGAGGGCTTTCCTAATTAAGGACTGAGGTGGCTCATGTGAAATACAGCTTGATCTTACTTGATGAATTAGCTGCATCCCAGAAAAGTGAGGTAAAATGGCATATAATGAATTATGTATGTAACAACAGTCAATTAATTAATTAATAAGTCAACATGAAGCTCTGACCATGTACTAGGTATAAGGAAGTAAAGAGAATAGGGTCTGTGCAGCTTGTGAAATGGTCATTCTTCTTCCAGGGTTGTATTGGCAACCCTTCCTTAGGCAAAAATTGAATCTTGTCACAGCTTTCCAACTAGTGGTAGTTTCGCTGGTGAGTAGAAGAGGATCCTCTCTGAGATAGATTCAACTTTTCCATGCAATATTTTTATTGTGCAGAAATGGTTATTTTAAAGTTTTTTTTAAAAAACTATTTTAAATAGTTAAATTTATCTGATGAGTTGCTGAATAGTTTTGAAGGGATTTGCTTATTGTGTTATGGAGATAAATGGTTATTTGCTTCAATTTCTTCTTTTTCCAATTAACAAGCATTTATTTTCTCTTCCATCTACCTTTCCCTCTCCCACTGAAAAAGAATAAAAACTTTGTGACAAATATGTGTAGTAAAGCAAAACTAATTCCCACATGGACCGTGTCTAAAACCATATACCTCATTCTGTACCCTGAATCCATCATATCTCTGTCAGGAGGTGGGCAGCCTGATTCATCATTGGGCCTATAGAATCATGGTTGATCACAGACTTGATCAAAGGTCTTAAGTTTTTTAAAGTTCACTTTTACAATGTTGTTATAATATAATTGTTCTGGTTCTTCTTATTTTATTCTGTATCAGGTGTTCCCAGTTTTCTCTGAAATTGTCTTTTTCATCATGTTTTATTTTGAAGCAGTATTATATTACATCCAGATAGTATAATTTGTTGGACCATTTCCCTAAGTGGTGGACACTCCCATCTGTATAGGGGTCCTTTTCTTCTTTACGTGAAGCACTGGGAGTATAGACTTAGTAGTGGTATACTTTAATTTCTTTTTGCAGTGGAAACTGTCACTGAAACTATTGGGTAATACCAGATCTGACAAATAGATTCAACTGTGGTATACTGGAGGGGGAGGGGGAGGAGAAATGTACTGAATAGAAAAGAAGGAAGGCCAGAAGGAATCACAGGTAAGCAGGATAGGTTTAAAAATTACATGCTGAATTTACAACATACTTAAAAAGAAAAGCAAGCTTTACATAAGAGATCCTCAATTTCATGCACAATCTTCCGTTCTATGTTGGGTGTGGAAATGCTCACTTTATTTGGTGTTTAAGTTCAGAGTAAAAAAAGTTTTTAAAAATACTGGACAGAAGTCAGAAGCCCTAGGTTGGGGTCCTGAGTCTGCTACTTGGGGAAGTCCCCTGGGGGAGGAGCCTCAGAAGGTGAGATTAAATTCAAATCAACAACTTTTTTTTTAAGTATCTGCTATGTATACCATATCTGCTACTATACCAAACACAGGGAAATACAAAGACCCAAAACAAAGTCTGTCCTTAAGGAGCATTTGTTTTACTGACAGCATACATCATGTATACAGAAAAGCAAATACAAGGTAATTTGAAAAGAGAGAGAGCAATAACAAATGAGATGATCTGGGAAGGCTTCTTGGAGGAGGGGTGCTTGAGGTAGTAAGGAAGACTAGAATTCTTAAAGGCAAAGAGAAGGAGGGAGTATATTTCAGGCATTTGGAGATGGCTTATGCAAATGCACAAGATTGGGTGATAGTTTAGTTAGAACTTGGAAAGAGTGGCAACGTGAAATAAGACTGGAAAAGCAGTTTGGAGCCCTATTGTGAAGAGCCTTAAAGGCCAAGCTAAAGACTTTGCATTTAATTCTAAAGGCAATAGGGAGATACTAAAGATTTCTGAGCTATATAGTGACAAGACAAAATCTGCCTCATGACTTAGAAAGATTATTTTGGCAACAGGATTGGAAAGCCTGGAAGCAGGGAGACTAGGTAGGAGGTTATTATGATGGATCAGGCAAGAGGTGATATAGAAATTAACCAGTATAGCAGCCATATGTGCAGGGAAAAGAAGATGAATTTGAGATATTTTGGTGTTAACATCAACAGGATATGGCTGCCGATTGACTCTAGGAAGTGGTGAGGGACAGGGAGAAATAAAGGATGACTCTAAGATAATGTGTAACAAGTATTATGATAGTGATCTTGACAGAAAGAGGGAAGTTTTGAGAAGTGGCTACTTGTGTGACCTCAAGCAAGTCCTCAGTTTCCTAATCTGTGAAATGAGGGGGTTGGGCATCTACAATCCTTTCATCTGCAAAATTCTATTTTAATTATAAACAATGGAAAGGAAAAGGGAAAGAATCAAGTGTTGAGGCAAAACCGGAAAGAGCTCTGGATCTGGTGGGGTCAGAGGCCCTAGATTCAAATGTGTCCTCTGATGCTTCCTCCCTGTGAAACCCTGGATAAATTAGATGATCTTCCTGTGTTTTGGTTTCCTCATCCATAGAATGAGGGAGTTGTACTGGATGGCCTGTTAGGTCCCTTTTCTCTCGACATGAATGATCCTGTGAACCTGGACACTTCCTTAAAACTTTGAAAGTTGACTATCTACATTTCTGGATATGACCCTGGCTTTAAATCAGACAAAATCTTATAGGCTTTCTAATGTGGCTGGCACTTCTCTTTGATTAAACAAGGAACACTAACTTTTGTGAGGGTGGACGGGGATGGTGTTGGAATGTGGATTGAAGCCTGAGATGAGAGAATGGAAATGTACCTTTTCAGGGTAGATCAGGAATTTCAATATCTTTGTTTTAGCCAGTAAAATTATGTCCATAGGAAGTTATGTGACTTGCTTCAAACAACAAAGGGAGTCAAATGTATATCTCCTTCTGCCCTCCATCAGACTTCAGAATATCTGAATCTTAACCACTTTTGCTCATTATATATTTATAAAAGTGTCTGAGTTTCTTCTAGCTCAAAATCTCTCATCCTGTGATTCATGAACTTCATCATGTGCAAAGGGTATGCTTCCTGAGCCCATGTCTACCTTTACCCAATGGCTCTGTCATTATCAATGACATCAATGAGCCTGTGAGTTTCTCCTGTCCATAAGCCTGAGATTCTCCCTTACCCTTTACCCTCCTCTCAGAGAATAACTTCTATTTTTTCCTCCCTATGAACATCAACTTGCTGCTTCCCTCACTTTCCCCTTTTCTTACCTCTTGTTTTGGCAACTTTTATTCTTCCCATCCTCTTCCAGGAGTCATTAAAATTCTGAATTCTCAGGAAGAGAAGTCCCCACATGCAACTCTACCCTACTCTACAGACAACTGATGGTGTTTGGCTTGAGAATGTTGGACTGATTGTGACACATCCCCACTTCCCAGTGGAATCAGGTCAAATTCCAAACAACAGATTCTAAGAGATGTCTCATATTCTTCTGTGGTATTAGAGATTTATGTGTTGAATAATCACTGAAAAAAAAACCCAACATCAAACTTATGGCCTACAGGTCAACCTAATTAAAATGGGAAATGTTTAAGAAAAGAAATGAAAATACAGCACATCACAGATGATGTTAATTTGTAGTTTTCTAAATAAATATACCAGCTTATGGGGATCTCTTTCTATTTGAGTTTGAAACCACTTACTATTGGATGAAGTCACAGGTCAGTCTTAAAACAAAAGAAGAGATGATGTTGGACAAGAGAACTGTAGTGGATTCAAGAAGGGAAAAGTTGGAGACCCTTTGCTTTGTAGTAATGGCAGCCAAAAGAACTCACAATCCAGTTTCCTATGCATGGAAGGACAATGTTTCCTGCCGACAGAGAGCTGTTCTTGTTGGTAAGTGTTTCTTGAGCTGTAACAGTGTGTAAAAGACAGTAAGTACATAACATAAAGACCTGACCCTTAATGAATTGCTAATTTCAAACAGCTCAATCAAAGAATCAGCTGGGCAATGTACCACTTCCTAATGAATTTAATTTTTCCAGTGTAATATTATGGTCAGCTGTGAGACTGAGAGGAGGTTTGGGGGTGGTAGTGCTAGAGACATCACTTTTGCTGCAGTGACTCATGCTTTTGCCCAAGTAATAGATAGGATGCTTTGTCATCAGCACTGCTCTTTTCTGAAAGAGGCTCACTGCATAGGGGTGACTGAGTTATCATGGTCCTAACTTTGGTTTCTGGGACACAGACAGTGAAGTGAACCATCTATTTTCCTTGAGCTAGAGAGAAAAACATGATTTCATTCTTAGGAAACATCTTTATTTCCAAAGTGCTGCTACATATATTGCTTATCACTTTTCATTCTCCCAACTAGAGAGTATTGGAGTGGCAGTCATCACTGTCTCCATCTGAGCAATGGAAATAAATAAGAAGCTAAAAATTAAGTTGACCACAGTCCATGGCACAGATGGGTTTAAAGCCTTTAGTCTCAATTTCTGGCAGGCTCTGGGCCTCCTCTTCACTCTTCCTCCTCCCCAGATCAAGAATCCCATTATTATTTTTTCCCCTCTATCCTGCTTCATTTTTATGTGATTATTTTCCAAGATACTTTCCAAGATACAATGTGATTTGGAGAGGCTTGCTCTGATCCAAAAAAATGAATTTGTGTACTGGAATGCAAATTGCTTTGGCAAGTATTTATGAAGCACCTACTATGTGCCAGCACTGGGAATCCAGAGTTAAAAGAAAAGCTCATCCTTAAGGAGTTCACATTCTATCAGGGAGAAGTAAATGAGAAATAGATACAAAGTAATTGTGCTATAGAAGTACTACTATCCCTTTATGTTGCTGTCCTTCATTCAAAGAAGACCAATGATGTCATGAAAGTCTTGACTTGCTTGTCAGTTGGACTTAGGTACTAATAAGTGGAGTAATTAATACAAGATGTTGTATAGGAAGTGGTCCTTGAGTTAAGCCTTGAAGGTAATTAGAGATCGTATGAAATGGAGTTGGGGCAGGAGAATATTCCAGGTGCTGGGGACAGCAGGAGGTGGAATGCCATATTCAAGGGATAGCAAGTAGACCAGTTTGGAAGAAATGTAAAGTTCTTGAAGGGAAGACATGTGAAGTAAGTCTGGAAAGATAAGGAATGTTATGGAACTTGGAAAGTTTCCTATGCAAATAGTAATGCTTTCCCTAAGCATAACTCATTTTCAGGGTTCCTGGTCAACTGCCCAACCAATAACTGATTCTTATAAGAACTTTGACTCTCAGAAACAAAGAGGATTTGAGAGAGCATCCCATCCAATCCCACTCTCTTACATGTTTGTTGTTGTTCAGTCATTTCAGTCATGTCTGACCTTGTAACCCCCATTTGGGGTTTTCTTGGCAAAGACACTGGAGAGGTTTGCCATTTACTTCTCCAGCTCATTTTACAGATGAAGAAACTGAAGCAAACAGGGTTAAGTGACTTGCCCAGGATCACACAACTAGGAAATATCTGAGGCCAGATTTGAATTCAGGTTTTCCTGACTCTAGAACCAGATCTCTATATACTGTACCACCTAGCAGCAACTCCTATATGTTACAGGTGAAAAAAAAAACCTGATACTCAAAGAGGTTATAGTGGGGGGGTGTTATAGTAGGAATATCTTTGGTGTTTGGGTTGCACTTGATGCTCTCTGATGTTCATTTATATTCTGTAAGGTCAAGTGATTTATTCAAGGTCGCGAATTAGTGATAGAGTTAAGATGAGGGAGGAAATTCAATGTAATGGAAGAGCCCTGGTGTTTGAGTCAGAAGACTTGGATTGAAATTCAATGCTGCCACTAATCACATGACCCTGTAAAATGGGGATAATTCTTGAACTACTTACTTCACAGTGTGGTTCGGAGGATCAAAAAATTAAGGCATGAAATATGCATTGTAATCATCAGGCATCATGTAGATGTAGGGTATTATTATTATTATTGCTTCTGTTACAACCTAATGACTCCCAGCCTGGGGTGATCTATTCACTGTATCACACTTGGTTTCCCAGGAAACTCCAGAAACAGGACCTCTGGGAAACCACCCTCAGTTATCTAAGTTGTCAAGGTGGGCATGACTAAGTTAATGCAAATCAGAACTCCCACCGCCAAGTTCTGTACTCAATTCCAAGGCCGTGCATCACAGCGTGGGGTGCTCAATTGTCTCTATTTTTAACTCTGCAAGAGTCAGATTGTGTTAAAGACCAATGTGGGCTTTGAGGTGGTGGGGATGGGAGGATGGGAAATCACCACCCCCAAATCCTTTTCATTTCTATCTAAAATGGAACTGTCTGCTTCCCCTCAAGGTGGCCCTTTGGTTTAGACAGAACAACCACAATAATCCTTACTCCCCAACTTTCTTCTGTCATTTTCTTTTCCTTTGTTCTTATTTCATTTATTCTTTTTCTTCTCTTCTTCCTTTTCCCACTTTCTTTGCCCAGTCAGTCTCTTCTTTCTCTACATTTTTTTTGTAATTCTATTCTCTGGTCATGTAATTTTTTCCTATTTTTTTCTTTTCCTTCCCTTCCCTTACCCATTCTGTCTGCTTTCCTTTCTCTATATTCCTTTACTTCCCCCTCTCAGTTCCATACTTTCTCCTTTCCTTCTTTCCTCTTTCTGTTCCTCTCTATTTTCCCCTTTCCTTCTATTTTCTCATTTTTCCTATATTAAACTCAAATGCATATTTTTCTTCAAGAATAGTTAATCTACCATCCATCACTATATCCCAACATACACAAACCCCTGTCAAATTGTATTCAGTAGATATTCCCCTTGATGATGTGTCACAGAACTCTTAGAACTTTAGAAATGAGTCACAGATAACAAAGACTGGGAAAGATAGATCTAGTACGTCTTTTCTTAAACATGAGCTACACGGCCCACAGGTTACAGAAAGGTTCCAAAAAGGTTGCAGATATGAGGTAAAGTACAATTTTATATATGCAATTTCTGATATCATTTAAATGTGGTGGGGCACAGTATAAAGAGTCTGGCTATAGAGTCAGAAGATGTGGGTTCAAATCCTGCCTCAGACGCTTGCTACTTGTGTGACCTTGGGCAAGCTACTCTCTATTCAACTGCCCTAAGCCTCAGTTTCTTCAACTATAAAATGAGAGGGTTGAACTAGGTGGTCTCTGAAGTCCCTTCCAGCTTTACTTCTAAGAGCTATGATATCATTACAACCTCATAGTGTAGTCCAATTCAACTCAACAAGCTCCTTCAAATTTTTCAATAAAATGGATTTTTTTTCTAAGCCTGGACTTCTAGAGAGGGACAAATCACAAACAAATAACTTTTTATCAGTGACTTAATTTTAGTTGTGAGTATATTTTTTTAATAAATAAAGTATCCAGATTATATTGAGATCAATAGACATGCAAACTTCTTTTGCATTTTCTTATAATCCTATTGTACAATAAGTCTTTGTGATCAGAAGACTAATCCTGAATGAATGTGATTCTGAGACAAATTCTAAATCAAAGACACATTTAATCCCATTTATTATCACTACTTTTTTCAAATTAAATTTTATTTTTTAAATAGAAAATTTTCTCTCATCTTCCATTGGAAAAAGAAAAACAAAATCCTTGTATCAAATAGAGTTATTTAAACAAAACAAATTCCCACATTGTCCATGTCAAAAAACATTCATCTCATTCTGCATCCAAAGTCCATCACCTCTCTCTGTCAGGAGGTGACTTACATGCTTCATCAATGGTCCTCAGTTATCATGGATGGCCATTGCCTTGAATAGAGTTCCTATGACTTTCAAATATCTGCTAACAAAGGCAGAAAAGTAATGTAACAAGGTTTAAAATAATGGAAGTATTCCAGTTGACTCTGAGTAAGTCATTAAAATTAAATTAACCTTATTTCCTGAGCAGTCTTAATTTTAAAGTTCTCAATATATTTTTATTTTTTAATTAATTAATTTTGATTTATCAACAATCACTTCCGTATGCTTTTGAGTTTAAAATTTTTCTCCCCCATCCTCCCCACCACCCTCCCCAAGACGGTGCACAATCTGATATAGGCTATACATTATTAAACATATTTTCACATTAGTGATGTTGTCAGAATTAGAGCCAATAAGAGGAACCACCAGAAAGAGGAAAGAAAACTCCACAGAAAGAAAAAAAAATAGCAAATAGTATGCTTTGATCTGCATTCAAACTCCCATAGTTCTTTCTTTGGATGTGGACAGCATTTTCTATCATGAGGCCTTTGGAGATGTCTTAGATCCTTGTATTGCTAGGAAGAGTTAAGTTTATCAATATTAGTCATCGCACAATGTGTTTGTTATTGTGTAAAACGTTCTCTTGTTTCTGTACACTTCACTCAGCATCTGAGCATACAAGTCTTTCCAGGTTTTTCTGAAGTCAGCCTGTTCATCATTTCCCACAGCACAATAGTATTCCATTACATTCATATACCACAACTTGTTCACCCATTCCCCAATTGATGGGCATCCTCTCAATTTCCAATTCTTTGCCACCACAAAAAGAGCTGCTATAAATGTTTTTGTACATGTGGGTCCTTTCCCCATTTATATGATCTCTTTGGGATATAGCCCTAGAAGTGCTATTGCTGGGTCAAAGGGTATGCACATTTTGATAGCCCGTTGGGCATAGTTCCAAATTGCTCTCCAGAATGGTTGGATCATTTCACAACTCCACCAACAATGCATTAGTGTTCCAATTTTCCCACATCTTCTTCAATATTTGTCATCTTCTTGTTTTGTCATCTTGGCCAATCTGATAGATGTAATGTGGTACCTCAGAGTCGTTTTGATTTGCATTTCTCTAATCAATAGTGATTTAGAGCATTTTTTTCATATGACTATAGATGGCTTTAATGTCTTCATCTGAGAACTGCTTGTTCATATCCTTTGACCATTTATCAATTGGGGAATGACTTGTATTCTTATAAATTTGACTTAATTATCTATATATTTTAGAAATGAGGCCCTTATCAGAAAGACTGGGTATAAAAATTATCTCCCAATTTTCTACTTTCCTTCTAATCTTAGTTGCATTCGCTTTGTTTGTGCAAAAACTTTTCGATTTAATATAATCAAAGTTATCCATTTTGCTTGCTGTAATGTTCTCTGTCTCCTGTTTGGTCATGAATTCTTCTGTTCTCCATAAATATAATACATAAAGTATTCTTTGCTCTTCCAGTTTGCTTACAGTATCAGCCTTTATATCTAAATCATGAACTCATTTTGACTTTATTTTGGTATATGATGTGGGATTTTGATCTATGCCTAGTTTCTGCTATACTCTTTTCCAGTTTTCTTTTTTTTTCTTTCTTTTTCTTTTCCAGTTTTCCCAGCAGTTTTTGTCAAAGAGTGGGTTCTTATTGAACCCCAGGAGCTGGGGTTCAATATATTTTTAAGTAAAGTTTTACTATTTCATATAGACTTAAATATTGAAGTTTTATTATTTATTGAAACTTCAGTAATCCATGGAAAGATGATTTAATCAGTATAGATCACAACCTCTAATAACTTGGTAAAAGTTGTTGGCTTTTGCTATGGCCAAAATGATAGTTATCTTTTGTCTGATCTGGCAGTGAGCCTCTTTGATTTTTTCCAAGTTGGTTCTTAGATGACAGTTGTGGCCTATCACCAAAGCCTATTTGTAAAGTCTTTCTATTTTGTTGAAGGATCTATCAGAGATTGAACTTCAAGCACTCAAAATCATCTCCATCTCAGACAGATACACCAAATTTGACTGGAGAATGCAATATTGATAGTCAAATACATATGGATTTATACAGTATTAGTCAATAAGATGAAATTTATTTGAGAGTCAGCATAATGTAGTGGAAAGCTTACCATATTTTCAGTCAAAAGACCAGTAATTTAGTTCCATCCAGTGCTGCCATTTACTAGCTATGTAATGTTGGGTAAGTCATATTACTTCTCAGAACCTCAGTTTCCTCATCTTCAAAATGGAGATATTAGTAGTTGTAAATAAGATAGATGTCAGGATCCAATGGAATAACACGTGTAAAGGGTTTTTGTGAGTACAGTACAGCACTAGATAAATGTAAGTCATTGTTATTATTTGCAGGTGGCAAGGTGTATTTGAAGTTAGAGGACCATGTTTCAAATTACAAATCTTTTTTCACTTAACCATCTATATGAATTTGGGCAAATTACTGAACATCTCTAGACTTCAATTTTTGTAGCAAGTTAGGCAAGATAACTTCTAAATTCCCATCCAGCTCTAAATAAATGATGTAAGCTAATTCCTTAAAAATCAAAATTGATGGAAGTTTTCACTTAAGATAAGCCTTAGGATGAGGAAGACCTATATCTAAATCCCACCTCTGATATGTGCTGGCTGTGTGACCAAGGACAAGTCATTTAAACCTCTTAATGCCTGTAAGCAACTCTCTAGTACTATATGTTATGGAAGAGCAAGAGTCTCTAAAATTAAAAATTACATCTTATGAGTTGCTGATTTGTATCATTGAAGGGAATTTACACATTGAGAGTTCCATACACTGGTAAAATCACAGATCTGTACCCACTCCTCCATCCTCTTCCCAAATCATTGAAGAAGTGATTCTTATTTGGCCCAGGATTTTTAGGATTTTCAATTGCTGCCATTGCAGAGTCCCAGATTACAAAGATAAAGCAGAAATGGGGCAAAACCTTGGCTACTAAAATGAATTCCTGATCTCCCTCCTTTTCTTTCTTGTTTTTCTTTCAGGCAATTGGGGTGAAGTTACTTGCCCAGGGTCACACAGCTAGTAAGTGTCAAGGGTTTGGTCTGAAGTCGGATTTGAACTCAGGTCCTCCTGACTTCAGGGCCGGTGCTCTATCCACTTCACTATCTAGCTGTCCCAGTCTCCCTCCTTTTCTACCTCAACCAATGAATATAGCCTCTTTTGGAAAATGCCCCTTTAGTGTCCTTTATATAATCCAGCATTTTGTCCCTCAGAAACATTGGGCTGCATTTCAGGTAAGGCTAATAATCAATCCCCAGTGGAGAGAGCTCTGGGTCTGGAGTCAAGAAGACTTGATTTCAAATCTGATCAAGCACTCGGTGATCCAGGGCAAATCACTAACCTCTTTCTGCCCCAATTTCCTCATCTGTAAAATAATAGTACCTATGTCACAAGGTTGTTGTGATGATCAAAAGAAATAACATGTAAAAGGTTTTGTAAACCTTAGAATGGTATGTAAATGCTAGGAATTACAATAATAATAGAGTGTTATGTTCACAAAATATTGATAATAGCTGATTATCAATAATTATTAGCTAATTAACTATTAGCTTATTATCAATAAAATATTGATGCACTCAGATTTTAAGACTACAGATGTTCACCTGTAATGTTCATGGTTACTTCTTAGTTCTGACAATAAAGGAAGAGTTAGTCATCTTTATTGTGTTTTCATTTCTCCTGCTTCCTTCTGAAAGCTTCCATTTAGTCACCAAGGATGAGAGTACTTCTTACCTCAATAAACAAAATTTGACTGTCTGCTAGGTTAGCTAACATAGTTAGCAACAATAACTTTACTTAAAGAAATCTGCCTAGGGAAACCAATTCTTCCTACCATGATTCAGTGAATCTTATGAAAATTCCTCTGACAGAAATTAGACTTCCATTTTGGAGGGTCATAAGATGATACATTTAGATCCATAAGGGGCCTCAGAGGTGATCTAGTTCAACTTCCTTATTTTATAGATGAGGAAACTGAGGTACAGAGAATTAAAATACTTTGTCCAAGATCACAAAGGTAGTATCAGAGTCCAGATATGAAGCTAGGTTGTCTGAATTCTTTGTCACTAAATAAGCATTATAAACACTGATCTATCCAGACTGATTGATTTAATTCATGGAATTTTCCCACAGAATTGTGGAAATGACACCAGAGACCATTTAGAACAACCTATACTTGAATAAGAATACCTTCTATAATATATGTTGAGAGACAGGAAGACTGAGAAAGAGAGTGAGAGAAAGAGAGAGAAGGCAGAGGAGACAGAGGAGGTTGAAAGAGAGACAGAGAGAAAGACAGAGACAGAGTATGACATGGGTACAGACACATAGAGTCAGAGAGAGACAGAGACAGAGAGACAGATAGAGACAGAGATAGAAAGACAGAGAAGTTTTATAAATATTACGTACCAGACATGTGGAGGTGAGGTGGTGTGAAGATGACTAGAAAGTAGATTGAGTTCTGGTTCCTGGAAAGATAAAGTAAAACTCCACCTATTGGACCCTAGTGTCCCAAGGTTAGCATCCAAAGTCATGACTCCAGGGAGATGATAATGGATTCCTTGCTGTTCCTTGAGCAAGACACTCCATTTCCTGATTCTGGGCATTTTTACTGAACGTCTCTAATGAATGAAATTCTCTCCCTCTCCATATCTTCCTTCTGGTGTTCCTGGCTTACTCCAAGTGCTAACTCAAAGCCCATCCCTCTGTAAGAAGCCCTTCCTCAGCCTTCTTAAAGCTATTACCTTTCCTCTGTTGATGATCTCTAATTTATCCTGTATACATATTGCTTGTGCATTGTTGTTCGTATGTTGTCTTCCTTATTAGACTGTGAACTCCTTGGGAGCAGGGACTTTCATCTTTATATCCTCAGAACAGTCTGGTACATAGTAAATGCTTAACAAATACTTGTTGATGTGACTTGAGATGATGTCTAGAGTACATGCAGCATGGTATGGAAATGTCTGAGAAGTGGTCTTAAATGACCAACGTTTAGCTAACTTTTATCTAAAGACCTTCCTGCTCCTATTCAAATCTACCCAGCCTTCACCTAACTCAAGACTCCCTTCATGAGGCCTTCTCAGACCCCTTTAGCTCACTGTAATCTTTTAATTCCACCTTTGAGGTGAGTGAGTATAGGCAACTCATTTACACTTATTATCCCTTATATTGTCACTTAAACTTTCGGAAACATATGTCTTATCTCTCCATTTAAATTATAAGTCCCTGGATGAAAGAGTCTGTGCATTTTTGTATCTCCCACAGTTCCCATGATGGTTACATGGTATATACTCAATAAATGTTTATCAGATCCAAAAAAGCAACCTAAATTAGTTAGATGTGATACTTGTCTTTAGGGAGTTTGCAAGTTACAATTTAAAAGATATAACACAGATATAGCCAAAAGAACAGGCACTGGCCAAGCGTGTTAATTCATTAAATGAAAGAGAGTGACAACAGTACACACTTTTAGTATCTGTGGTAGGTTTCTCTGTATTCAATGTGAAATCCATTCTGAATGGTAAGGTAAGAAAATGTTTGGTTTCAGGTCCTAGATCTAATGGCCTGCTAGACCTTTATGATCTGTGGCTATCAGTTCTGTCCTACCTGCCAAAATTTACCCATTCCAAATAAAATTCTTATCAATTAACTTGCATCTTGCTATCTAGTTGCTTATCTTGTTTTGTTCTTCAATTCTGTGATCCCACTATTTGGTTTGGACTATATGTCTAGAGATATAAGTTTTAACCCTGTACTCAGCTCACATACCTAGTTCCTTAAGTTCTAGCTATAGCCTCACAAACTTTTGATCAAGGAGAACACTGTTCTCTTCTTTTGTGGAATTCTTTGCTACCTGTCATGTTTGTGATGGGAGTGAAAGGGAGGAGCATTTTTCACCACCTGCTTGGAAAGTGAGCTTGTCAGCAAACTGGAGCCAGGCTACTGAATTCCTAAACTGGTCCTAGTATAACCTGTAGGTTTGCAACAATCTGATTAACCCTATGTGTCTCATTAATTATTTGATTTGACATCCAGCCTTAAATAAAAATATTTAATGTTCTGAACTCCTATTTGATGCACAATGATACAAAAAAACATGCTTTGAGAACGTTCCCATTTACTATACATGACCAGAATTAGACATGAAAATTCGTGTCATGATCAAACGTTCTTCTTTCTTGCTATTCCCAGTCTACACACCTTCCCCACCCAATTATTTTTCAGTGTCCTGTTGGTTTGAAATCCAAAATAACTTTTAGCCAACAAGAAAAATAATTTTTGTAATGAAACCAAGAAGAGGATTCAAAATATCTAGTTTGACACAAAATATGAGACGTCATTTTACCTTTCTGAACCTCAGTTTCCTTATTTGTAAAATTAGGAAATTGGTGTAATATGTTTGTAGATATTGCTGTGGCAGCAGTGGGCATGTGCAGGCCTCAATAAGCAGTCAGCACCATGGACAGATATAAGTGTCACTTAGTCCTTGGCAGGTAGGTGGGTAATAGATAGAGTACTGGGTCTGAAGTCAGGAAGACCTAAATTCAAATTTAGCTTTAGATGAATACTAGATGTGACCCTGGGCAAATCACTTAACCTCTGTTTGCTTCAGTTTCCTCAAATGTAAAATGGGGATAATAGCACCTGCCTTGCAGGGTTGTTGTGAGGATTATATTTTTTCAATTCAATTGCATAAATATTTATTAACCACTTAGTATGTGCTAGGTACTGCATTAAGCACTATGGGCACTATGCTAAGTGCTGGATCAAATTAGATATTTGTAAAGTGTTTAGCACAGTGCCTGGCATGTAGTAGGCACTATGTAAATGCTTATTCCTGAGAGAAATATTTGTTAATAACCAAGGATTTGGGTAGATTCAGATTTCTCCCTTTTTCTTTTATCCTCATTTTAAGACTTCAGTCTCTGAAGGTTGAACTAACCTCTTCTATCCAGATCCCATACAGGTAGGGCAACCATTGTGTTCTATTCGGGTTTGGGCAGGGATAAATTCTTCAAATAGATTTTCCAAGGCTGGGGCTAATTTAGAAGTAAATGACATAATCAAAGTTCAGGTCCAGCCCCTCACTGTAATATTCATTATCTTGTTAATTGTTAGCCAACTAGAGTTGATTGTCACCCTCAGGGATACTCATCTTCCAGTGGGCATATAAGCCATGAGCCCACTTCCATGAGGATCTTTGGTCTAAGAGAGAGATGTCCAAATGACATTTTTATTAAATGCTTTTATTAAAATGATGACATTATTAATAAAATGATTAAATTACCCAAGAATTATGTCTCTTGAATCTTTTTAAATGCCACAGTCCCTTCTGCTAATCCAACCACCTGTGAGGCATATGACATTACTCCAATTCTACTAGCCATTCTTCCACTCTTTCCCTGCATGCTACCCTGCATAAGGGTAAGAAGTTTAATTGAAGTAGAACAAAGTTTATTAAAAATATAAACAAATCTCATGTATATCAGAAGTTATAATTGTCTCAGTTTCCCCCCTCTCTACCCTCTTCCCCAAAACCTCATTTTCCTTAATTTCTAACACAGGATAAAAGAAAAAAGTTCATGTGTCCTATTGGTTTCAGGGAGGGGGTTTTCTTCATTCATTCATTCATTCATAACACCTGTCAATTCAAACCTGTCAGTTATCAGAATACACCTTTCCATCTCTACTCCCTCTCCACATAATTGATTCTTCATACTGCTATCAGAATAAATATATATATATATTTAAGTTTTATTAATATATTTTAACAGACTAGTCAATTCCATTTATTCTCTCCCTGTCCCTCTAAATGACACCCAATAAGCTTTCAGAGATAACAAAGAAAAATAGTTAAGCCAAAACAACCAACATAATAATAGACTGTATCTGGTAGTATGTGAAGTATTCTACACTTGTAATGCCCCACCTTCCTAGTGAAAGGAGGGAAATGCATTTTGTCATCTCCGTCCCTCACCAAAATTAGTCATTGTAACCACTCAGCTTTCAGCTTTGTTTTAATGCTCTTTTAATTTACATTATTGCAATAATTTTGTGTATTCTCTTGGTTTTGCTTACTTCACTCAGTGTTAGTTCATATAAGTCATGTCATATTTCTGTTAATTCCTCTCATTTGTTGCTTCTTATAATATAATATTGCTTAACATTCGTCATATATCACTATTTGTTCATCCATTTCCCAATTGATAGTTGCCTGCTTTGTTCCCAAATTTTCACTATCACAAAAATTGCTATTAATGCATGGTGTCTTTTTTTGGTCATAATAATTCCTTTTTATGCATAGATAGATCTGGTACATGTCTCTTCTCTGAGCAAAAATACTTAATGATTCCCTGTTACTTATCAAGTTAGGTTCAGATTCTGTTGCCTGGCATTTAAAATCATCCACAACCTATCATCTTATCTTTCTAGGCTTATCTCATATTGCTGCCACCACATATTCTATGTTCAGGCGACACTGGGTAATCTGGTTTCTACAAACAAGCTACACTTATATAACTCTTTGCTTTTGTACAGACTGCTTCCTTTGCTTCCCTTTTTGCATGTTGAATCCAGACATCATTTTAAAGTGCAATTAAAATACTACCTTTTCCAGAAAGCCTTCCCTGATTTACCATGTGAACTTTTTTTTTTACTCTCAGATCTCTAAGGGCACTTTTCTTCAATGCACTTATTTTTTAAAAAAATGTTTTGCTGATTCTTTAAAAAGCATTTCCACATCATTTTCACTTCCAAATAATCCTTTTGATAAGCAGGCGTCCTCATAACAGACTGACACATTGACCATGTTTGACAACGTATGCATCATTGCATACAGGTAGTTCAGTGTTCGTATACCAAGAGAAAGGCAGTATATTTTTTTATCAGCCTCCTGGAATTAAGATTTGTCATTTCTAATGCACTTAAATTATTATATCATATATTTTCATTATTTATATTTTTATCTTATTCCCCAAATACCCTATAAACTCCTTGAAGACTGTGTCATGTGTAAACATAGCACTCCACCCCACCCCACCCCCCAGCCCTCAGAACAGTGCTTTGTACCTAGTGGGTGTTTAATAAATATCCTCTTATTGTATTAAGGATAATGTACTAATAAAGGAGCTAAAAGTGAGAGACTTACCTGCCAAGACAAACCCAGGAACCATATGAACACAATTACAAAGTGCTTTCAAACAAATAAAGTGAGATCTAAACAATTGGAAAAAATATCAATTGCTCATGGGTAGGCTGAGTCAATATAATGGAAAAGACAATTCTGCATAAATTAATTTATTCAGTGCCATACCAACCAAACTACCAAAAATTATTTCATAGAGCTAGAAAAAATAATAACAAAATTAATATGGAAGAATAAAAGGTCCAGAATATCAAGGGAATTAATGAAAAAAATGCAGAGGAAGGTAGCCTAGCAATGCCATATCTAAAACAATATTAAAAAGTGGCAATCGTCAAATCTACTTGTTACTGGATAAGAAATAGAGTGGTAGATCAGTGGAATAGGTTAAGTATACAAGAGACAAAGAAGTCAATGACTACAGTAATCTACTGTTTGATAAAGACTAGCTTCTGGGATAAGAACTCACTATTTGACAAAAACTGCTGGGAAAACTGTAAAATAGTATGGCAGAAAATAGGCATAGACCAGCATCTTACATCCATACCAAGTTAAGGTTGAAATGGATACATGATTTAGACATAAGGGATGATAACATAAGCAAATTAGGAGAGCAAGGGATAGTTTACCTCACAGATCTGTGGAGAAAGGAAGAATTTATTACAAAACAAGAGATAGAGAACATGATGAAATGCAAAATGGATAATTCTGGTAACATTGAATTTAAAAGTTTTTGCACAAACAAAACCAATGCAACCAAGATTACAAGGAAAGCAGAAAGCTGGGGAAAAAATTTATAGCCAGTATTTCTGATAAAGGTCTCATTGCTAAAATATATAGAGAACTGAGTCAAATGTATAAGAATACAAGTCATTCACCAAATGACAAATGGTAAAAGGATATGAACAGGCAGTTTTTAGATGAAGAAGTCAAGGTTATCTATAGGCATATTAAGAAATGCTCTAAATCACTTTTGATTAGAGAAATGTAAATTAAAATGACTCTGAGGTTCCACCTCACACCTTTCAGATTGGCTAATATGACAGAAAAAGAAAATGATAAATGTTGGAGATGTGGGAAAATTGGAACACTAAAATTGGTGGAGTTGTAATTGATCCAACCATTCTGGAGGACAATTTGGAACTATGCCCGAAAGGCAGTCAAACTGCTTATGCTTTCATTCAGCAATATCACTACCAGGTCAATATTTCAAAGGGATCATAAACAAGGGGAAAGTACCTACATGTACAAAAATATTTTTAGCAGCTCTTTTTGTGGTAGCAAAGAATTGGAAGTTGAGGGGATGCCCATCAGCTGGGGAATGAATGAACAAGTTGTGGTATGTGAATATAATGGAATACTATTGTTCTATAAGAAATGATGAGCAGGAGGATTTCAGAAAAACATGGAAAGACTTAACATGAACTGATGCTGAGTAAAGTGAGCAGAACCAGGAGAACACTGTACACAGTAACAGCAACATTGTGTGATGATCAATTATAATAGACTTAGCTCTTCTCAGCAATACAATACAATTCCAAAAGACTCATGATGGAAAATGCTATCCACATTCAAAGAAAGAGCTATGGAGTCTGAAGGCAGATCAAAACATACTATTTTCACTTTTTTGTTGTTGTTTTTTTGTTTTCTTCTTTCTTGTGGTTTTTACCTTTTGTTCTGTTTCTTCTTTCACAGCATGACTAACATGGAAATATGTTTAACATGATTATACATGTATTTCCTATATCAGATTGCTTGCTGTCTTGGGGCGAGGAATTGAAAGGATGAAGGGAGAAAAATTTGGAACTCAAAATTTTACAAAAATGGATGTTGAAAACTATCTTTTCATGTAAATTGGATAAAAATATAATACTGTTAAGAAAAAAATAAAAGTGAGAGACTTTCCATGCTTATCCTTAGAAGGCCTTTCTTTTCCTAACCTCCCAGATGATTTTTGCTTTTTATCAGTAGCCATTTGAAAATAAGAAGCATGTTTTTGTTTTCTGACCCATTAAGGAGAATTCCATGGTCTTTCCTAGCTCTCATGTCCTGATTTTGTTTCTATAATGGAGGTTATTTCATTCTAGAGAGGATATTTTTGCAGGTGAGCAGGACCTTCTATTTGAGTAACTTAAATAACTTTACCAGTGTTATTTCAGGACAAACATTCTCTATTCTTGTTTGAGAGATTGTGGAATAGAACGTGGTACCTGCCAAAGTAGCCCAACCAAGCATGAAGCAAACTGGGCTTTAGAACAAAATCCGTAGAATCCTATCCTGAATCCTCTTCGACTGTCCCCAGAGCTACCTGTAGGAACTTAGTAAGTGAAAAGGCTTTTGGAATGCAGGCTGAGGATACTTACAGGGAACCTAACTCAAGCAGCTATGTGAGAAGCAGGTAAGCAAGCAGGCATCAAGCAAGCCCAGCACAAAGAGCAAGGGTCAAGGCAAACAGCAGAATTGAAGCCAGGTAGACAGATAAGAACTGAGAGACACAAATACCAAAGGACAGCAAGGTGAGAATGTCAAAGTCCAGGCAAATATTCAGGAACTAGCAGGAGCTAAAGGGGTAGGGCAGAATTCAAGGTACCCCAGTAACAAGGAAGGCTCTTGATAATTTGGAGCAACTTTTCTACGTTAGACTGCAGACTTTCTTGTGGGTCATTTGGAGATGTCTAAATAAATCCTTGTTCTTGAACTGAGCAGATAACTGATGAGGAATGAGTACATGAGCATCCAAAGCAGGCGTACTGTGGCAAGGGCCTAACTGTTGCCAGGTAGTACCTATAGTGCCTAGTGACCATGAGAGGGAGAGGATCCCCAAATGAATTTGAGAGGAGATGGAAAAGAAGCTAGAATTTAAGCTTATACATGTTGGTGAGAATGATTGCTTTTAGACCATTGGTAATTTCTTCACAGGAAAATGGAGCTATCTTGTAAAATGAAGCCATAATTACAGAATGTTTTTGAGTTGTCAGGTACTAGAAATATTAAATGGGCTAGCCATCCAAAGGTTCTAAGGGTGAGAGGCCATTGAAAGAATACTTTGAAAATGACTGTCATGACAATCACTCTTGGTAGATGATTTGTGTTTTCTTTTGAAAGAATATGGGCTTCAGTTGGTTAGTTGATGACTGCTAACTAGCAGCAGACCTGAATTAGTTTGCTTGTTGTATTTATCTGCTGTCAATAAGTTGATTTAAGGAGGTTTCCATACCTCTAAAATCAAAAACAAAAACAAAAAACCATACTTCCCAAGGTTTCTGAAGGTCGTTTGATTGTTACTTCATTTTTCTGTGCCTTAATTTCCTCATCTGTCAAATGAGTTAACATGACCTCTAAGATCACTTTCAACTCTAAACCCTGTGAACCTATTTATTGTAGTTATAATTTTAGGATTTATGTTGGAAACTCACTTGGCTCAAAAAAGGCCTATGTGGTAATGCTCAGGTATATCAAAAATAAAAAAGAAAGCTGATAGTAGGCCATGATGAGTGCCTGGAAGAAACTTCCAATAATGTTCATTTTTAGCCTCTCGTCTCTTTATTGGATACGAATGGTCTATTTTTGTATCCACAAACTTTACTGTACCCTTAGCCATTTTTTTTACACTGCACATGGGGCAGGGGCTCTACATGCTTTGTGCTGTCCCCTCAAGTATAGCAAATCCAGAGATTTTTTTGTCTGAGTTTTTGAAATATCGACCTGCTGTGAAAATCTGTGCACATTGAAAAGAACACTAGTAATGAGCAGAAGTGACCTTCTGTCTTCATTTGATCTGTTTTTTCAACATGGAAACAAAGCCACATATGTTTGCCCCATACTCAGGTTATGTCATGGAAACCACTTTCAAGCCTGCACAGCTTCAGGATTTCATTGAGAAGTAGAATTTTGCACTCAGATTTACTTTTTAACTCACCTAGTCATTACAGGAAACCACAGCCCAATTCACTGATTAGATCTGATGGGAAAATCTTAGCTATTGGTTGATAAATGTAAGAGTAGGATTTCTTTAGATTTGGAGAGCTTCTTGGCTCTCAGGCATCAGCCACCAACTCCATGTTGATGATTTCCAAATCAACATCCCTAGTCCCAGTCTTCTTCCCCCCAGATCTAGCTCTATCTCTTTTTAGGACTTTACTAGAGAACCTAAGACCAAACAGATTCACTTATATTACTACTACATGATTATTAACATGGTCATAGTTTAAAAAGAAAACCTACCATGCTAGAATAGTAATGCCATTTCCTTGGGCAATTGAATAACCTTATAGCCTTACAACAAGGATTGATGACTTCATCATCATTGGCTTTCCCACATTAACCCCAGTAATATTCATAGTGGTGTCCTGGTAAATGTTTAACATTTGGCTCATTTAAATATAAATATGTATGTGTGTGTATATGTTTGTGTGTGTATACATACATACATACACATATCTCTGTGTGTATAGTCAGTCCTCATTCATAGATTCCATATTTGCAAATTCATCTACTCACTAAATTTATTTATAACCCTCAAATCAGTACTCATGGTGTTTTCGAGTTCATTCCCAGACATGTGCAGAGCAGTGAAAAATTTGAGTTGCCTGAGGCACACAATGGGCAATTTCCCAGTTGAGGTTGAACAAGGTGATGATCTGCCTTCTTGTTTCAGCTCTTATACAGTAAAGAAGTATCTTTTTTTGTGGTCTATTTATTGCCAATTTTTGTGCTTTTTCTTGTTGGTTTCACTGATTAAAATCCCCCCCACCCCCCCAAGCATAGTGCTGAAGTGCTATCTAGTGTTCCTAAGCACAAGAAGACTATGATGTGCCTTATGGAGAAAATATGTTTTGAATAATCTTTGTTTAGGCATGAGTTATAGCACTGTTAGATGAGTTCAATGTTAATGAATCAACAGTATAATACATCCAGAAAAAGGAAAAAGGAGGTCTGTTATGAGGCCACTCTGGAGTATGCTGAAATAAATATTGTGACCATAGGCTCCCCAGACTCTAACCTTGTATTTCCCATAGGGACAATGGTTCAGTATTCACTAATTCAATGTTTCTTTGACTTTATAGTTCATAACTACTACAAATGATGAGAATCAACTGTATATATGTACCCACAACACATTGTTAAGCTCAATCTTCATTAATAGTATTTTACTATCACAACCCTTCCCCTTGGAATGGCAGCTTGGCTCAAGTGGAAAGAAAAGCCTCTGGAATTAGAGGACCTATGTTCAAATCCCACTTCTAATGCTTACTCTCTGTTCCTCTGGGCAAGTCACTTAACCACCTGGGCCTCAGTTTCCTTATCTATAAAATGAGGCAGTTGTTTTAGACGGCTCCTAAGGTATCTTCTAGCTGTATATGTGGATTTATTATCTCTTCATGGTTTATCAGATAATCTTTGTGAGCTACTGTGACCAAAAATATTCAACTTCTAGCCAATCATGTGATATTTGAACTCTCTAAACTTAGCCAGGCTAGTCCTCAGGCATCAGACATTCATTCTGTCACTGGGCCTATACTTGGAAGTCTTTCCAGCTATGTAGAACTTTTAGAACTTGCATTCCTCTGGTATAGTTTTTGAAAGTCCATGACATAATGGGGCATTGGAGGAGAATTTCAATAGATGAACTTTATATGAAGACAAGAGAAGAAAACATGAGAAAATCTATCAATCAGTTAACTATATTTCATTTGCATAAGTAGCTGCTCTTCCACAAAGTCCTGCTCTGATGCCTTGTCATGGCATGAATATGACCCTATGTTCTTGGACCTAGCAGAGGCCAGCAGAGTTTAAGTTTCGGTAAAACCTAGCATTTTGTTTAGGGTCCCAGTGTGACTTTGTTGGCAAAAATAAGACTTCTTTCTAAGGCCCAACCTAACTAAGAATGGAAGGGTTCACCACTGACTGGTTGGCTACTAGTTGATGGGTAATTTGGATGGCAACCTTTGGATAAAAAAGTACAAAATGACCCTCAATACTGTGCAGCCCCCTTTGACTTAAAAAATAACGGTGGTAGAGGAGAGGTTGCCAATAGTCACAGTTTTTACATCATCTATAAACTTTAACTAAACTATTGGGACTCCAAATAGGAAGTCTTTCCAAATGACCACAAATTTACATCTGAACTATATCACCTAAAAAATTTAACCACATTAATGTCCATATTTTTGTAATAAAACCTGAAGACAAAACAAAATTGCAGCTAAATGGAAGGATGACTCATAGCTTCTCCTTGGCGTGGTAAACAGAGGAATTGACAGAATCTATTTTATTGTATGACCAAAGGTAGCATCTTTTTGTGGAACATCATCTCCTTTTGTAGTGCTTCTGATAGACATTAGCAAAACCACAGCAACAGCATTAAAAAAAAAAACACCATAAAGATTACAGGATATTATTTAGAACTGAAAGGCAATGTAGCTATCAATTTGCTCTGCCTCCTCATTTTCCCAGATGAGGAAACTAAGAGCTGGAGAAATTAAGTGGTTTGATCAAGTTTACACAAGTAGTACCTAGGACTTCTCACTCTCAAAACAGCACTATTTCTCCTGCACAACAAATTGCCATTTACATACCAACATCTTTTACAGAAGATGAAGGAGAGAAATTCTATAAAGAACTTTCCAGTATCTTCCATACTAAGTCAACATATACTTTGAAGTCAGTAATTTCAATGCCAAAGCAGGAACTGGGCATAATGGCAAAGAAAATGTTGGAAAATGTCTCAAGGTTTGAGAAACAAAAAAAATATAAAATTACTTTTGACTACTAAGAAGCCTACTCCTATATATTATGAATACTTTTTCCTAGAATAGAGTTGGAAATTGCCTGACACTGCATTTACCAGTCAAATTCATTTGTTTTGGCTGTGTCTTAGACAGGAAAAGACTAGTTACTGAGAAGAGAAATATATCAGAATAAACTATATGCGTGCATGCAGAGTAACAACTATTTAAGGGCTAGAGTCCATATCATGCTGGAAGAAAGGCTAAAGATGGGAAGTGGACAGCAGGAACAATTGTAACATATTCAACCTAACTATATTCAAATGAGCTGCTGATGCTGAAAAATGGAAAATGGATAAGGAATGAGATATTGACTTTGATGTAGAGGGCTTGCCAGAAAGAGGAGGCCAAAATACTTTGGAAAGCAAATATATGATCAAGTGGAGAGACAAGACAGCTAAGGGCACCACTATTTCAAAATATCAGCTAATTTGTAAAACCCTACAAAGAAAGATGGTGAAAGATTGCAAACAGTATTGCCATAAAAACAATGAAAATCAATGGAAGTGAAACCAGATATAAGAAACCAATTATATTGAAATATGGATGTAATTTTTTCCCATCCAAATCCACAGAATCCCTGCAATTTATTCATTGACCCCAAGCTAACATCGCTTGCTCTAAGACTATGAGTTTCAGAGAAGGTGCCAACTTTCATTAGTAGAGGAAATTTTCTCACCTAGGAGATCCCTATACCAATCCCTATATCACAGACCCTATCCCTATCCCTGTGACTATGGACAAGTAAGCATTCCGAGCTTGAGTATTCTCATCTGTAAATGTGAATAATACTACGTAGCATATCTGGTTGCTATACAGATTAAATAAAATAATGGATGAAAATATTTTGTAAACCGTAAAATGCTATACAGATGTCTACCATTATTATATTTTCCACCCAACATGTTTTTATCTTTTTAAATTCAACTTTGTTTTATTGTCCGTTCCAAATTCTCTCCTTCCAACCCATTGAGGAAGCAGGAAAAAAAAGAACCCATTACAAATATGTAAAGTAATGCAACAAATTTCCACATTAGCCACAAACATTTTCATCTTAACCTCTTACATTAACACAGCATTAATAATAACAGAACACTTCCACATATGTTATTTGGCTTCCATTTTTCTTTTAAAGAGTCTGATTTTCTGTGAAAGGCAGAACAAAGTTGGTTAATGGAATGGAAATCTAAAATAAGTGAGAAATGACTTAATTGTTGTGAAGGGATAACCTTGGAAGATTCTAGGCATAGAGAGGGACATTTATCAGATGACTTGAGTAAAAACCAGGAGGCATAAATAAAACTTTGTAAGAGGGTTGAAAGCTCTTGATGCTTTATGAGTGCCATCGAGTGCTCTCTTTGGCCCTGCTTTGCTCAACATTTTTAGAAGTGATTTGAATAAAAGCACAGATGGATTACATACTCCTCACAAAATTTGTGGATGGCACACAACTGGGAAGGATAGCTAATTCCTTGGATGCCAGAATTGGGATGCAAAAAGATGTTGAAAGGTTTGGAGGATGAGCCAAATCTAATAAAATGAAATTTAATGGGGATAAATGCAGTCCTATGCTTGGTTCCAAAAAAAAATTGACTATACAAGGACAGGGGTGAAAAAGGACAGGGGTAAAAAGGATAGGGATGAAAAAAGGATAGGGGTGAAAAAAGCCTGGGAATTTTGGCATTTTGCAAATGAAATATTATGATATGACATGGTAACCAAAAATGCTAACATGATCATAGGTTGCATTAATAGAGACTTAATGTCCTTTAGGGAGGTGATTTTGATAGGTTTACTATGCTCTGTCCTGGTCATAATGTAGTTGTAATGCTAATAATTGGTTTTGGGTGCCACATCTTTAAAAGGACATTGACTAGCTTGATGGTATCCAGAGAAATAGAACTAAGAATATCAAGGGGAAGATTTGAAATCATAGCACAAAAGGATTCTTTGAAGGAACTGGGTATATTTTTCCTGGAAAAGAGATGACAGATAACATGAAGAGCTTTGTGGAAGAGTAATTGGACTTGTTCTGCTTAGCCCCAAAGGACCCAACTAGAAGCAATGAGAGGAAGTTACTGAGACACGATATAGGGAATGTAGTCTCACAATATAGTTTCTCAATATAGACAATATGGTCTCAATATAAAGGAAAACTGCTTAATAAGTAGAGCTTCTCAAAAGTCAAGTGGGCTTCTTTGGGAAATAATGAGTTTATAAACACTGGAGGCCTTGGTAGCTGAGTGCTGTGGGGGTGATGTATAGGGGATTTCTGATTAGGCATTGGTTGTGCTAGATGACTGGGCTTCTTTCCAACTCTGATAAACTATGGCTCTTATACATTCCCCTCCCACTATAACAACCTCCCATTCCTAAAGCTAATCCAATCCCTTCCCCTTGTGTTCCCCAACTTCAGTGATTCTTTATTGCCTAATAAATGGTTTAAATTGACCCAGACACTCAAGATCCTCTATGATATACAACTTAACTTTTAAGCATCATCTTCATACTATCCTGCTTCACTTTCACTATGTATCAGCCAGATGGGACCACAGATCTTTTCCTGTTCACTTTGTGCTTATCTAATCTGTTCACCTACACCATCTTTCCCATGCTTGAAGTGGATTCCCCTCCAGTTCCACCCTCTTGAATTTCTTTTCCTTCAAGGCCTAAAGACTTCCCTGATGTCTCCCTTCCCATGGAAAGGGTATATAGGATCATAGACCTAGAGTTAGAAGAAACCTCAGAAGCTGTTGAGTTTAATTCCCTAATTTTATTGAAGTCTAGAAAGCTTAAACTGTAGAGATGGGATTTGTTCACAGGTCCTCTGACTCCAGAGACAGGACTCTCTTTCACTTTATCTCCCATAGCACATTGTCTAGATGCCTCCTTTACTCTTTAAACGAAATGACTTTATTTTAGTCTGAAATTAAGACATAAAACAAGCATTTCCATAACATAGAATAGAAAAAATACAATTGTACATGAAACTGCAAATCTATTATGTACAACTTGGTATTCGTTTTAAATACATAATGAAATTATCATTTAACTTTCTTTTTTCCCCTTTTTTTCTTCCCTCCCTAGGGATGAATGTTGTAATCCCGCCCTAGAGATGTCTACCATTAGACACACACATATATGTGTGTATACATACACACATATGTATATGTGTAAAATCATTCTATACATACTTCTTTATCACTGTTTATCAATTCTTTCTCTGGATGCAGACTGCATCTTCCTTCATAGGTCCTTTGTAGTTAATTTGGGTATTTTTAATAGTCAAAATGACTTAGTACTCAAAGTTGCTCTTAAAATGTTATTGCTTACAATGTTCTCCTGGTTCTGTTCATGTCACTCTTCATTATTTCATGTAAGTATATCTATGCTTTTCTAAGATCATTGAGCTCATCATTTCTTATAGCATATTCCATCACAATATTATACAACTTGTCCAGTCATTCCCTTTAATATGTTCTAGTTTCTATCATACTTATGCATATGCATGTGATATCTCCTTTTAGAATATAAGACCGTTGGGGCAGAGATGAGTCATTTAACATTTTTTGTATTTCAGGTACCTAGCACTTTGCTTTTCATATAATAGATGTTGAATAAATATTTATGGAATTGGTTATATAGTTGGTACTGTTTTTAAGGGGTGGCGAGCAGTGTGGATTTTTTAAAGGCACATTTATAATCCACAATTTATTTGGATGACTTTAAAGCAAAATTTAAAAATACCCAACAAAAGCCATTTATATGCTCTTATAGTACCACACTGGGGATAATTCGTGGAAACCTGCTGACGTTATGTTCAGCCATAGCACGATGGGATTCTGGATGTTCCAATACAAGGAAGAAGATGCCATTACTAAGCATAGCCTCAACCACAATTGTCTTCCCAATACGTAGTATTTTCAGTGTTTACCAGGGCAGGGAGGCTGCATTTCTTCCTTCCTTCCTTCCTTCCTTCCTTCCTTCCTTCCTTCCTTCCTTCCTCCTTCCTTCCTTCCTTCCTTCCTTCCTTCCTTCCCCTTCCTTCCTTCCTTCCTTCCTTCCTTCCTTCCTCTCTCTCTCTTTCTTTCTCTCTCTTTCTTTCTTTCTTTCTTTCTTTCTTTCTTTCCTTCTTTCTTTCTTTCTTTCTTTCTTTCTATTGTAAGTGGTATTTTATTTTTTTAATTACATGTAAAGATAGTTTATAACATTCATTTTTATAAAATTTCACGTTCCAAATTTTTCTCCTTCTCTCCCTCCTCTCCCTCCTCCCCAAGATGGGAAGCAAACTGATATAGGTTATACATGTGCAATAATAGAAATATATTTCCACATCAGTCATTTTGTGAAAGAAGAAACAGAACAAAAGGGAAAAGCCACAAAACCCCCCCAAAAAGTGAAAATAATATGATTTGATCTACATTCATGCTCCATAGCTCTTTCTCTGAATGCAGATAGCATTTTCCATCATGAGTCTTTTGGAATTGTCTTGGATCATTGTATTGCTGAGAAGAATTAAGTCTATCACAGTTGATCATCACACAATGTTGCTGTTAGTGTGTACAGTGTTCTCCTGGTTCTGCTCACTTTACTCAGCATCAGTTCATGTAAGTCTTTCCATGTTTTTCTGAAATCCTCCTGCTCATCATTTTGTATAGAACAATAGTATTCCATTATATTCACATACCACAACTTGTCCATTCATTCCCCAGCTGATGGGCATCCCCTCAACTTCCAATTCTTTGCTACCACAAAAAGAGCTGCTATAAATATTTTTGTACATGTAGGTCCATTCCCCTTTTTTATGATCTCTTTGAAATACAGACCTAGTAGTGATATTGCTGTATCAAAGCATATGCACAGTTTGATTGCCCTTTGGTCATAGTTCCAAATTGCTCTCCAGAATGGTTGGATCAGTTCATGACTATACCAACAAAGCAATTAGTGTCCCAATTTTCCCACATCTCCAATATTTATCATTTAGGGAGGCTGCATTTCTAACTGGCAGATTACATAACAATTTAAAGCATGAGATTTGTTTATCAACAACAAACAATCCCCAAATAAATCACAATGCAGCCCAGAGCCAAGGACACAAAGTACTAGTGGTAAATGGGACTTATTTTATGGCTTATTGGTTATGGCCAGGTTGTTAACTAAAGGGATTGAGCAAACCTTGAAATTACATTGCAATTGGAACATTCATTTCCAAGGCAATTCCCTGGGCAGCTAGATAGGAGAAGTATTAACTGAAAAGATCTCTAGAACTAACTTTCTTCATCTATAAAATGACAAAGTCAAATTAGATTAATCTAAAGATTCCTTTCAGCTCTAAAATGTTAGGATATGAACCTAAGATTTTTTTTCTATCTAGCTTTTATTCTAGGACTAGATTCTTCTCTCTAAAAAAAAGCAAATGTATCACTCTATAAGATCACTAAATTAATAATTTATAGAAATTATATTTTATACATTTATAATTTATGCAAACCATAAATATATAAATGTACAATAATTCAAATAGAACTATGTAAATATAAACTTTATATATGAATATATTAGATATGAAAATATAAAATATACATAAATGTATAAGTATAAATTTTGTATAGAAATATGTAAATAAAATTTTTATGCATAAAGTACATAAACATATATAAGTATATTCTGCATCTAATAATTTCTAGAAAGTTTATTTGTACATTCAAAAAAATAACAGTCATCCTCTGACAATCCCTGCTCCCCATGCCACCAGACTGAATTATGGTAACATCAAAAAATAAGCAAAATTGCTAACAGTATTATAAGGAGCCTGAGGGATGAGAGACCACATCATCATCATCATCATCATCATCATCATCATCATCATCATCATCATCATCATCATCATCTATTCTCTGGTAGCAAGATTGACCATTGCAATTAATTTGAGTTCAGCTGCTTTCGTTTTGTTTATGTTACTATGGGTCATTATATTTCTTCTGTGTATTACACTCTACATGTTTCTCTGCATTCTTCATATTCATCATTATTTTTATAATGTAAAAGTATTCTATGGCATTCAACTACCACGATTTGTTCAATTTTATGTTTTGCTGGCACAGAAAGTGCTGGAACCAATATTTTTACCTATATAGAACCTTTGATTCCATGTTAACTTCATTGGAGGTATATAGAGTGAGATTGCTAGGTCAAAAGGCATAATTAGTTTAGTAACTTTTCTCATTTAATTTCAAATTGTTTTCCGGAATAGTTGGGACAATCCACAGATCCATTAACAGAATATTAGTATGCCTGTCTTCCTATAGCATATCTAACATTGACTGTTTAAATTTTTTTTTTTATCATTTTTGCTACCTTCATGACTTAATGGGTATGAGGTGAAACCTTAAGAGTTGTCTTCATTTGCATTCGTCTTAGTGATTTAGAATATTCTTTTCATATGGTTGATGATAGTTTGCCTTTCTTCTTTTGAAAAACCTGTTACTATCTCTAAATTGTGTGTACTTCTGGTGTGTGTGTGTGTGTGTGTGTGTGTGTATAACACCACTTCTAGGCCTGTTCCCCACGGAGAACAAAGAAAGGGGAATGGAACCAAGATGTCCAAAAATGCTTGTGGCATCTCTTTTTGTAGTGGCAAAGAACTGGGAACTAAGGGAATGTTCATCGGTTGGAGAATGGCTAAGCAATTCATGGTATGTGAATATAGTTAAATATTGTTATGTCATAAGTGTGATGAAAGAAAAGTACCTCTTTCCTATTCCTCAGCTCCCATTATTACTCATTCCTTTCTGCATACAACTCTGTTGACTATTCTTTGAGGTATGACAGTTTGTCTCCTCTCCAGCATATTTCAGCCAAAAAGACCTGCCTGCACCTCCATGACACAGAGGTGACAGGATCCTGAGAGTGAAGATAGGAGAAAGGAAGGAAGGCTAGCACAGAGAGTCCAGGAGGAAGTGGCAGGCAAGGGAGTTACATAGAGGTAACAGTCTCTGGACTACCATTAGGAAGAAGCCCCTCATGGAGGCAGTACATCTCTGAACGGAGTTTCAGATCCTTATTTTTCTATTTGCTACCTGTGTGGCCTTGTGCAAATCACTTCATTTGCCTGAGCCTCTGCTAAGTATACTCAGCAAGTCCTGAGTTCAAATCCAGCTACATATACTTGCTGGTTGTGGAGCCTCGGGCAAGTCATATATCCCTTGTTGTTATGAGGATCAAATGAGATAAAATTTGTAAGTGCCTAGCATATAGTAACAACTTTATAAATGCTTTTCCCCTTCCCTGTTACTAGGTCCAAGAGCTCAATATCCCTTGCTGACTTCATAGTTGGTGCTCCATCCACCATACCACCTAACTGCCTAGCAAGAGAGATGAGGAAGGAGATAGATGCTTTGCAAAGGAAGCAATTATTTCTTCTCCAAGGGATGATAATGTAGATCTACAGATATTATTAGGCGAGGGATGATTAGGATCATTAGGATCAAGGAAGAGAGTGTACTGGCGACCAGTGAGTCTCTTGAAGAGGAGCTATTTGTAGATCTAACAATAATAATGGAGGGGTCTGGCATCTTCTCCAAGCATATATCCAAGACCATAGAGAACCTCACAAGACACAAAACTGGATAACTACTCTCCGCTTCTGTTAAGTCACATGGACACAGATGATACTGCCAGAAGGAATCTAGAAGGCATTGCCCATGATTGTGCAGTTCTGGGAAAGAAACTGAAGACCTTAGTGGGACAAGTGATTTTTGTCACTGCTGTGGATCAAAGGCAAGGACTTCAGAAGAGAAAGATAAATGTGAGAAGTAAATAGCTGGCATTTAAAAAATGGAGTCTGAAAATGAGATTTGTTTTTCTTTACCCTAGCTTAAATATCGTAATGAGGGGCTCCCAACCAGGAATGGAGTGCACCTAACAAGTATTGATAAAAATGTATTTCCCAGGAATCTCACAAATCTAATGAAAAAAGCTTTAAACTGAAAAGAAAGGGGGAGGAAGAAAACTGTCTACATATTGTCATTCAACTACAACCCAACATGAATATCTACAATGTAGGAAGATGAGTAGCAGTAAAGAAACATTCAGAAACTCATAGGAGATAAAATTCAAGATAGCTAGATAAGTAGGTAGGTAGAACATCTATTAAACACTTACTGTATGGCAGGCACTGTGCTAAGTGCTGGGGATGCAAAATACCCACAAGTTAGTTTCTGATCTCAAGACATTTACATGCTAATGAGAGAAGAGAACACAGGCACAGTGTGTTTGTGGGGAGGGGAGAGGGATTTTGAGGGTGGATGGGAATGTCCAGTGGTACAAAGAATAGTGCAATTAGGCAGGGAGGGGAGTAATAATGTTGATATATGGAACGATCTAACTAATTGTGGTGTGGTATCAGAAGAAGGGGGAGCTGACAATAAAAACTACATCTATTCACAAATACAAGAAGTATAAGTAAAAAGCAAAATCCTGACATGTCTAACAAGCAAATTTTATCTCATTGGTAACACTAAGACTTGGTAGGATGAAACCTAGGCCTGGAATATTGCTCTAAAAGGGTATAGCTTATGCAAAAATAAAAAAAAATGAAAATAGAATATCGTGATATGTCAAGAAGGTCTATTTGTGATGAAATCTAGGAAACAAAGAGCATGATGGAGAGCATCGGAATGAAGATTAATGGTGGCAGAAGCAGAAGTAAATTATTATAAGAGCTAATTGTTAAAATACAGACCACCTGGACCAAAAGGGGAAATACACGAGAAGTGTGAGAAACAGAAAACAAGTTGGCACAGTCAGGATATAATCCTGATGGGGAATCTAAAAACAAACACTGCATTTTAGGATTTGTGACAGACAAGAAGAAATTTCAGTGTAATCTGATAGTATCCCCTGAGCTTATAAAAGTATATTTCAAAGGGTAGAGAGAAAGGATAAGTTGCATCCCATTGCCTAAAAATATTCAGAGAGAGTCATCCCAGGAGGTAGTTCTCAGTAATTAAATTCTAAAGAAAAAAAAATGAAACAGTCTCAGTAAGGATGAAAAGAGGGAATAATCCAAAGATATTAATGTGTATGGACAGGGAACTCATTGACTAACTCTTTTTTGGGGGGGTGGGTGAGGCAATTGGGGTTAAGTGATTTGCTTAGGGTCATACAGCTAGTGTCAAGTGTCCAAGGCTGGATGTGAACTCAGGTCCTCCTGACTCCAGGGCCGGTGCCAACTTTTTTTTTTTTTTAAAGACGTGTACAGAAGAAGGAAGCAAAGTCCCATAAGGCATATACACAAAAGCATGACATAGGCCCATAAGAATAGTCATCAGCAAGTCAACAAGCATTTATTAAGTGTCTACTATGTGCCAAGGACTGTGCTGAGCACTGGATATACAAAGGCAAAAACAAAACAGTCCTTGCTCTCAAGAAGCTCACAGTCTAATGAAGGTAGACAACATACAAATAACTTCAGACAAACAAGCTATATACAGGATAAATTGGAAATTATCAAGGAGGCGAGGTACTAAGATTGAGTTGGATTGGAAAAAAACTTCTTGTAGAAGGGGGGACTTTAACTGAGATTTGAAGGAAGCCTCAGGAGCTGGTAGGCAGAGTCTCAAGAGGGCTAAGTCTTGGAATGACCAGAGGTTGATAGGAAAACTAAGGACAACAAAATAGGATTGCTTAGTGGGATGGGGACCAACTCCCAATTGATTTGACTTCATAATCAATTGTTTGATAGAATTCAATTAGTCGATTTAAAAATATTCTTTCTTTTCTCCCTCAACTGGTGTGTGTGTCTGTGTGGACAGTTTAAGCATTGTCACCAGCTTTGGTTAACTATCAACTGCAGCTAACCTCAGAAACCTCGGAGAGTTGCTGCTGATTTCACATCGATGTCCTCCCTTTGGGAGATAGACTTGAGGTGAAAAAATATTAGGCTGGAGTTTCATAACCTTTTGGGAAAAATGAGAGTTTCTTAGAGGATTGCCTAAGTTGTTTCATGTTCTCAGATCCTACTATACTCAACAACCTCTATTTGCCTGTTTTACCACCTATAAAATAGGGATATTAATACCTATAAAGCTAACCTCACAAGATTAGTGTGAGTCTTAGAATATTTATGTAAAGCTCAAACTTTAAAGCATGATATAAATGTCAGTTATTATTATTATTAGAATTATTATTGTTATTTTTACCTTGGTACATGGCTTTGCTACCATGGTGAAAGAAGAGATATTTATGAATAAAAAAAAACCTAGAAAAATAAAAACACCAGATTTAAGGGAATGAAATTTAAGAGCCATTTGGATATAGAGATTATGACATTTAGTATTTTTTAATTTTATTTTTTCAAATAAAAAGTATTTATTTCCTGTCCTATCTTCCCCATTAAAAAATAAAGCTATTGTAATGAGCATGCATATTCAAACAAAAAATTCCCATCTTGTCCACATCCAAAAATGTGTGTCTCATTCTGCATCTTGAATATGAAATTTAGTACTGATAACTCTCACACCTCACTGACCTGTGTCCAATCTAGCTATTTGTGGGTACATACACCTAGGCTTTCCTATGTAATACAAGTTGTCCCAAAAGTCCTAGTGCATTTTAAAAGCTTCAACAGCTTAAAAATGCACTAAGACTTTGAGCATATGCTGTACTGCACTAGTAAAATAGCTAGAGGCCAAGGCAAGAAGGTGTAGGGGAGGGGGCAGCTAGGTGGCGCAGTGGATAGAGCACTGGCCCTGAAGTAAGGAGGACCTGAGTTCAAATCTGGCCTCAGACCAAACACTTGACACTTACTAGCTGTGTGACCCTGGGCAAGTCACTTAACCCCAATTGCCTAAAAACTAAAAAAAATTTTTTTTTAAAAAAAAGAAGGTGTAGGGGAGGAAGGCTTATTGGGGACCATTAGAATCTGGGGAAGTACTGGGGAAGCTTAGAGGTCCATCCCTTAATTTTAAAATTGAGGGAACAGAAACCCAGAAAATGAATTGCCCAACTTCACACAGACAGAATTCAAACCCAAATATTTTGATTCCAAATTCATTGTTCTTACCATTATTGCAAGCCCCATATTGCTGTAGTGGGAGCTATCTCCTGCCACATGCTCAGTTGTCATTTTTGGTTCTAGTGACTCTGAGTGCCTTCAGACTTGCTTCCAGGCATTTGGTGGCCAGCAATGGAAGGATTTCATGTTTTAGTATGACATGATAAATCCTGAGATTTCCATTGGTCGTCCCCCTTTTGCCTGACTGTGTGACAGCTGGGGCTTTTTTAAATTAAAATAACCATATGTGAATTTCCCATGTGTTAAATAGTGCACTTTTTCTCTTTGACTCTCCTGTAGAGGGGTTAGAAGAGTGGGTGATGCCCTTTGTCCTACTACTATACCTTTGCATAGTAGTGTTGTAGATTCAGTTAGAGGAGCCTACAACTGGGATCTTGCCAGCTTTTTTGCATTTTGTGTTTCCTTTTCTGAGTAGATGACTGGATCATGTTCTCAGGGTGGACCTTTCTAGATTAGGAGTGACCTTGTGAGTCAGTCCTATGAGAGGAACATTTTACTGTAGCAGTGGTCTGGTGGCTGGGAAAGCTTTTCCACCTGAGAAAACAATCACCAACAATAAGATTGGCTCAAGACTAGGAGTTTGACCAGCAGATGTGCACAGAGATGGGTTTATCCAGTGCAATGCCAATGTGAAATGCAAAATGCCTAATTAGCAGCCCTGTAAACTCCTCTATGTGCTACTGATAAACCAGAACAATGGTAGCAAGTGAAATTATTGAATCCTGCAATTTTTTTTTTCTTTTTGCTAAATGTGCCCTTGTAAATGTTCTGAGTTTATCATTCCTGTTTTGGAGAAGGATTAAGTTACCAGCCCTATACCT
Organism: Phascolarctos cinereus; assembly: GCF_003287225.1. Classification (NCBI taxonomy): domain Eukaryota; kingdom Metazoa; phylum Chordata; class Mammalia; order Diprotodontia; family Phascolarctidae; genus Phascolarctos; species Phascolarctos cinereus. Next base: position 233,657,973 of record NW_027556098.1, read on the forward strand.
GATTCATACTGTACATTTAAAACCATTTTACCTCTCCTCTTGTGGAGGCACTAGATATGTAACCTAAGTAAAATCATCCCCGGTACATCTTGGCTGGTGTTTGATGAGCCAGTGAAGTGAGTGTGAGAACAAAATGCCAAACTCCTATCATTAGGACAGAACCTTATTGAAGCACATGCCTGGGTCCAGATCAGGGAGTGACACACTCCCCCAGTACCCGTGAGTCTAGCGTAGTGGTTCTTTGAAAAACTTAAGTTTAGACAAATATTTGGGAAACTCTCAGTACCATATTACCCAATTAAATGTAATTCCTTTGAATTATATTCGAAGGTGGGAAGACCCTTTGTAAACATTAACTGTTGTTTTCTTTCTTGTGTCAAGGAGAAGAGGATTGGCAAAATTTGAGTCACTTTGTAGGACTTTAAACTTGGACACATAAAGAAGAATAATACCCAAGGTTAGTAGAATAAGTCAGAGTGGGAGCCCCAGGAATAGAATGTAGTTTCCTATACTCTCTTTTAAGTGTTCTATCTGCCAGTCTCATGTTTTTATAACCTCTTTGAATGGGTGGCCCACTTTTAAAAAGGAGTAATTTATTGACTCTGATGATTGAGAAACTGAATGAACATCAGCTCTTTTCCTGGTGGGTGGGAAGGAAGACAGAAGCAGAGTTTTGTGAGAGGACACTGGCTACATGAAAACTGGGAAAAGTAAAAGGAGATTAGTAACTAATTATGTGCTCTATACTAAGAATAATTCTTATTGCAACTTTGCATTTGACTTTTCTTCAGTGTTTTCATTTTATTCACATTTCCCTTGGGACATTTTTTTTGGAAATAGAAAAAAATTCATACATTTTGTTTGAACGTAACACTGTTTAGCCCCCAAAGTATATTCCTTAAAAAACAGATAAGCAAAACCACCTAATTCAGTGCTTTAATTTATCTTATCTTGTCATTTAAGTCTATCTGCAAAGTAGCCTAGAAAAGAGTAGGCCACTTGCAACTTAAAAAAATAGTTTGAGGGCAGTTTTAGAAATTACTTCTGGGGAAAGAAGTAACTCAGCTTGACTGGAGAATAGATTTTGGGTTAGAATAGTAGAAAAGTAAGGAAGTAGGGCTGGAAAGTTTAGATTACAGTACAATCGTAGAAGGTTTATTAAAATACCAGGCTAAGAAGGGTTCTCTAGATAGTCAATCCACAAGTATTAAGCATCAAATGTGTGTCAGACACTGTGCTTAACACACACAGGAAATAATCATTCTCTTTAAGGGGCATACATTTTATTCAAGGAGCTACTACGTACATATATAGGCATATTCAAAATAGACACAAGGTGATGGGGGTTGGGGAGGTCATTAGCAGCTAGAAGGAACATCTAAAAGTCCTTTCAGCGCTAAAGCCTTCTGGTTCCCTAAGTTTCACTGTGTTTAAGAAACAATATTTCATCCACCCTCATGAAAAAGGGAATGCAGTGTCATTATGCAACTATTTTTTCCAAGTAATTGTCAAGCCAGTTTCACAATTTCAATGTAACTGGAGCTGTTTCAATCTTCTACTATTTTCCTTATATGTTAACAAATTGAAAAAGTTCATTAGAGTTGCATTAAAGAGAAAGAATTGGATGTCTCTTCAAAACTCTCCTTGCTCTAGTGAGAAAATTGGTATTAGCTGAGCCATCTCAGATCTCCTCCAAGATACCTTTTGCCCATTGTTTCAGCTGTAACATGATCTTGCAACACTGACTCTGAAGACAGTATCATAGTGAAGTGTCACAGTAATTCCTGATCTCACACCTGGCAGGTCTGACTAAACTCTGTAATATACTCAAAAGAGGGTGCTCCTGAGCCAATCAAATCATTCCCAAGAGGAAGTAATTTAATCACTCCATCCTCAAAGAGGTACTAGTCTTGGAGTCATGGAGATCTGAGTTAAATATCTACCACAGATGGTTGTTGTCCTTCATTCTTGAAGAGAATCAAAATGACATAACTTTGTTGGAGTCAAGTTATAGGGTATCTGACTGTGGCTGATCAGACGAATATAAGCTTGGAATGCTCTACCACAAATTGGGCACAAGTAGCCCATATGAACATTTGGGGTGGAGATATCTCTAAATTGGCACATCTCATGTTTCTTTTGAGCTACTGCAATTCTGCTTTGCTCATAGAGCACAGCACCTTCTTTGATACAGGCATGCTGTGCTGGGCAGTCCTTTGACAGCATCTCTCATGTCACACAATCAATTCCAAAGTCAGAAGAAGAGATACAAGGATACTCTCCAGGTCTTTCTGAAGAACTCTGCCACAGATATTTACTAGCTGTGTCACCCTGGGAAAAATATTTGACCTTTCTAGGCCTCAGTTTATCTATAAAATGAGAGGATTGGACTAGATAACTTCCAAGTTTCCTTGCAATTCTAAATGTACAATCAAATTTATCTAAACAGATGAGTAAACACAAAATAATTTGAAGAAGCAAACAGTACTAACAATACCTTCTTTATTCTATTTTTCCCTTAAACTGGAAGCCTTCCCATGAAGATCAGGGGTGAAGCAAGGATGTGTATTATCACCACGATTATTCAATATAGTCCTAGAAATGTTGGCTGTAGAAATAAAAAAAGAAAAAGAAATTGAAGGAATTGAACTAGGCAATAAGGAAACAAAACTAACACTCTTTGCAGATGTTATAATGGTATACATAGAAAACCCTAGAAATCAACTAAAAAAACTACTTGAAATAATAAACAACTTTAGCAAAGTTGCAGGATATAAGATAAATCCACATAAACCACTAGCACTTTTTATATGACCAACGAAGCCCAGCAGCAAGATATAGTGAAATTCCATTTAAAATAACTGTAGACAATATAAAATACTTTGGAGTCTACCTGCAAAGACAAATCTAGGAACTGTATGAACACAATTACAAAACACTTTTCACACAAATAAAGTCGGAGCTAAACAATTGGAAAAGTATCAATTGCTCGTGGGTGGGCAGAGTCAATATAATAAAAATGACAATTCTGCCTAAACTAATTTACTTATCCAGTACCATACCAATCAAACTACCAAAAAATATTTGATAGAAGCTAGAAAAAATAACAACAATATTCATCTGGTAGAACAAAAGGTCAAGAATATCAAGAGAATTAAAGAAAAAATACAGAAGAAGGTAGCCTAGCAATGCCAGATCTCAAACTATATTATAAAATAGCAATCATCAAAACTATCTGGTACTAGCTAAGAAATAGTGTAGTGGATCAGTGGAATGATTAGATACATAAGACACAGTAATCAATGACCCTAGTAACCTAGTGCTTGACAAACCCAAAGACCCCAGCCTTTGGGATAAGAACTCACTATTTAACAAAAACTGCTGGGAAAATTGTAAGGCAATAGGACACATACTAGGTATAGAACAATATCTCAGCTGCATGCCAAGATAAGGTCAAAATGGGTGCGTGATTTAGACATAAAGGGTGATACCATAAGCAAATTAGAAGTGCGAGAAATAGTTGACCTCTTAGATCTATGGGAAGGGGAAGAATTCTTCACCAAATGAGAGATAGAGAGCATTACAAAATGTAGAATAGATAATTTTGATTATACTAAATTAAAAAGCTTTTGTACAAATAAAACCAATGCCACTAAGATTAGAAGGAAAACAGGAAGATGGGAAACAATCTTTATAGAAAGTGTCTCTGATAAAGGCCTTGTTGCTAAAATATATAGAAAACCAAGTCAAATTTATAAGAAAACAAGCCATTCCCCAATCGATAAATGATCAAAGGATAAGAACAAGCAGTTTTTAGATGAAGAAATCAAAGCTATCTATAGGCATATGAGAAAGTGCTCTAAACCACTTTTGTTTAGAGAAATGTAAATTAAAATGACTCTGAGGTACCACCTCATCCCTATCAGATTGGCTAATATATGACAAAAAAGGAAAATGACAAATGGTGGAGAGGATGTGGAAAAATTGGGGGAACTATTGCACTGTTGGTGGAATTGTAAACTGATCCTGGAGAGGAATTTGGAACTGTGCCCAAAGGCCAACCAATCTATGTATACTCTTTGATCCAGCAATACCACTACCAGGTCTGTATCCCAAAGAGATCATAAAAAAGGGGAAAGGCCCTACACGTGGAAAAATATTTATAGCAGCCCTTCCCATGGTGGCAAAATATTGGAAATTGAGGAGATGCCCATCAATTGGGGAATGACTGAACAAGCTGTGGTATATGAATGTAATGCTATACTATTGTGTAATAACAAATGATGAACAGGCAGATTTCAGAAAAACCTGGAAAGACTTGTATGAACCAATGCAAAGTGAAGTGAGCAGAAGTAGGAAAACATTGAACACAGTATTGGCAACATTGTGTGGTGATCAGCTATGAATGACTCAGCTCTTTTCAGCAATACAGTCATCCAAGATAAGCACAAATGACTCAGGAAGGAAAATGCTATCCATATCCAGATAAAGACCTGATGGACTCTGTATGCAGATCAAAACATTTTTTTTTCACTTACTCTTTTTCATGGATTTTTTCCTTTTGTTCTGTTTCTTCTTTCACAACTGTGACCAATATGGAAATATGTTTTACATGATGGCACATGCATAAAGCTATACTAAATTGCCTAACATTTTGTTTGTTTTTTTTGTTTGTGTGCTTGTTTGTTTGTTTGTTTGTTTGTTTTGGCTAGGCAATGGGGTTAAATGATTTGCCCAGGGTCACACAGCTAGTGTTATGTGTCTGAGGCTGGATTTGAATTCAGTTCCTCCTGAATCCAGGGCCAGTGCTCTATCTACCGTGTCACCTAGCTGCCTCACCTACCATTTTCAGAAGGGAGAGGGAAGAGAGAAAAATTTGGAACTCAAAATCTTGTAAAAAATGAATGTTTAAAATTATCTTGACATGTAATTGGGGGAAAATACTATTAAAAATCCTTTTTATTGGGAGCAGCTAGATGGTGTTGTAGATAGAGCACTGGCCCTGGAGTCAGGAAGACCTGAGTTCAAATCTGGCCTCAGACACTTGGCACTTACTAGCTGTGAGACACTGGGCAAGTCACTTCATTTCATTGCCTTGCCCGTCCCCAAAATCCTATTTGTCCTTAAAGGTTTGGCTCAAGGGCTATCTCCTTCATGTCTTCCTTCATTATCCCATTTTAAAGTGCTTTATCCTTCTTTATATTCCTATAGCCCCTATTTTGTACCACACATGGTACTAATTGTTACTATAAAATATTATGTATTTATGTCCATGCTAAAAGCAAAGCAAATAAGTTTTAAACCATTATTTGGATATAAATGTGTGTATGTGTGTGCGCATATGCATGGGCACGTGCACACATGCCAGCACATGAAAATTTGTAAATATTCTACAACTTTGTTTTGAAAATGAAATTTCCCTACAAGATGATAGAAGTAGTATGTAAAACTCATTATTTTTAAAGACTTTCTAGAGTGCTGGGCCTGGAGTCAAAAAATCCTGAGTTCAAATCCAGCCTCAGACACTTACTAGCTGAGAAAGTCATTTAACCTCTGTTTGCCTCAGTTTCCTCATTTGCAAAATGGGACTAATTATAGCAGCTACCTTCCAGGGTTGTTGTGAGGATCAAATGGCATAATAATTAGAAAGCACCAAACACAGTGTCTGGCACATAGCACTACATAAATGTTTATTATTATTATTAATTCTGAGTTTTTAGAAGCCACAAGGGCAGAAGAAAATATAGAAAGGGAGGGATTTGGAGTTTCATTTTTTAATGTTGGAACCACTGATTGTAGACAGTTGACTTTCATAATAACCTTCTTTCTGACATCATGTCTGGTTGTTGAGTTTCCTTGGCTCACCTTCATTATCACTTATCTTGATCTCTAGACAAGACTTGCCTCCTACATCTTGCTATACCTACTGCTAAATGATGCTATGGACTGGTCAAACAGTTTTATGTCACAATAGCAACATGAGTATTTTTTCTTTAGGTCTTCCCAGATGTGATGTGAAAAAATTCAGTGCCTGCTGTTCTCTTCTTCCTACTAAAAGTCAAATGGAAAGAACTGTTGCAGGGACTATGGGGCTAGGGCATTCTCCACTAAGCCGCCTTCTTACCTCTGGACTCATGCATGTAGTCTGGTCTAGTTTTGGTCCTGGGGAAGTATAGCCTCTAGAAGAGAGAACAGACTCCTTGCCTTGTGCTCTTTGGCTCATTATATCCTGCATCCTGGTATGCTGGGGGGAAATTACTTAGGTTCTGTCTCATGTGTAGGGTCTCCTCAAAGAAGGAAATAAAAGGTGCCCAACATGGTAACTCCAGCTACTAAAGAAAGTTCTTACTACCAAAGTCCTTGACATCCTTGAATGGTTCAAAATCAGAAATTAACATGGTTTTAATAATGGAAGTCTTTCAGAATGAAATTTATTTCCACATTTTAACCAAATACCATATTAAATCATGTGTTATTAGATAGTTGTGGGGTTTTTTGCATAAATACTATATTAAAAGTTTTGCTAATCAAATGTGACCTGCAGAATGCATCTTCTTCCATATGTTGAAGAGGGGACTGTGGGTATGAAGTATTAGATGTGCAGTTGGGCTTGAATGATGTGTGATTTATATTTCCTTAACTGTTTTTCTTTGTTAGAAGGGAGAGACTTTTGGGAAATAGGGCAGGGAAGTAATGGAAATGTCTGTGATGAAGACATGAAAGGCAACAATAAAACTTAAATGAGTGTCCCTCAATCTTGGAGAAACATGTTTTAAAATTTTTAAATATCATAGATCTGCTATTTTATCAATAGGTGCATTCCTTCCACCAACACAACTGTAACATTACAGTACTTTAGTAGATAGGTTTTATGAGTTGATGTGGCCATAAAAAAGTCATCAAACCATGATTAACTCTCTTTTTAAACACTATTTACTTTTAAACATTCTTTTCTTTCTAAATTTTGAGTTGCAGATTCTCTCCCACTCCTCCACCCACAGAGGAGGCAAACAATATGATATCAATTATATATGTGAAATCACATGAAACATTTCTATATTAGCCATTTTTTTAAAAAAGCAAAAAAAAAAAGACAATTATATTTCAATTTGCCCTCAGTTCATCAGTTCTCTTTCTGGTGGTGGGTAGCAGGTTTTTTTTTTTATCATGCCAAGTCTTTCACAGCTGATCATCATCACAACATTGCTGTTACTTTGCACAATGATGTCTAGGTTGATCTCATTTCACTTTGCATTGGTAGATATAGGTCTTGCCATTTTTTTTCTGAAACCACCCCCCTCATCATTTCTTGTAGCGCAATAGTAATCCATCACAACCATAATACCATAACTTGTTCAGTCATTCCGCAATTCATGAGCATCCTTTCAATGTCCAATTTCTTGCCACCAACGAAAAAGCTGCTATAAATATTTTTGTATATATAATTCCTTTTCCTTTTTCTTTGATCTCTTTGGGATACAGACTTAGCAGTGGTATTATTGGGTCAAAGGGTGCTAGATCAAAGGGTATGCACAGTTTTATAGCCCTTTAGGCATAGTTCCAGATTGCTCTCCAGAATAGTTAAATGAGTTCACTGTTCCACCAATAGTTCCTTAATGTACCTATTTTCCCTCATTCCTTCCCATGTATGCCATTTCTGATAGGTGTGAGGTGGTACCTCAGAGTTGTTTTGAATTCTTGAGTCAATAGTGGTTTACAGCATTTTATGTGATTATAGATAGCTTTGATTTCTTCTGAAAACTGCTTCTTCATATCCTTTGACTCTCTGACCATTTATCAACAGGGGAATGGCCTTTATTTTTATAAATTTAGCTCAGTACCCTATATATTGGAGAAATGAGGGCTTTATCAAAGAGACTTGCTACAAAACTTTTTTGTTACTTCATTGTCTATGATACCTTTTAGAAAAATACAGTTTCCCTGATTATGTCTTTCAACTGGGTCTACTTTTGCTTTCACTTTGAGATGATTTCTGACCTGCCCTGTTCACTTTAGTGGAAGAATAATAGAATCTGCTCTATAGCCCTTCATTTCAACTTTGTGTGTATCTTTCTGTTGCAAGTATGTCTCTTGTACACAGCATATTGTTGGATACTGGTTTCCAATCCACTGTGCTACCCACTTCCATTCTATGTGTTAGCTCATCTCATTCACATTTCCAGTTAAGATCACTAACTTTCTATCCCATTTCTCTCTGTTTATCCTTCTCTCTCTCTCTCTCTCTCTCTCTCTCTCTCTCTCTCTCTCTCTCTCTCTCTCTCTCTCTCTCTCTTTATTCTGTCCCTCCTCAAAAGTCTATTTGGCTTTCAACCATTGCCTACCCCAACCTATGCTTCCCCCGTATCTCTCATCCACTTCTTCTCCTATCTCTCTACTGGGTAAGACAGATTTCTATACCCAACTGAGTGTGCATATATATATCCTTCCCTCTTCAAATCAGTTCTGATGAGAGTGAGGTTCAAGCATTGCACCCCAATTTCCTCTTCACTATAAAAACTCTTTCTTGTGCACCTCCTTTGTATGAGAAAATTTGCTGCATTCTACATCTCTCTCCCCCTTTCTCCCAGCACATCCCTCTTTTTTATTCCTATGCTTATCCCAACCTAATAGACTCATACCTATGACTTCTGTCTATGCAGACTTCTTCTAACTGCCTCAATAATGATAAAGTTCTTAGAAGTTACACATGTATCACCTTCCCATATAGGAATGTAAACAGTTTAACTTCATTGAGTCCCTTATGATTACTCTTTAATGTTTATATTTATATGCTTCTCAAGTTTTCTGTTTGGATGTCATATTTTCTATTTAGCTCTGGTATTTTCGTCAGTAGAGCTTGGAAGTCCTCTATTTCATTAAATATACATTTTTCCTCCTGGAGGATTATATTCAGTTTTGCTGAGTAGGTTGTTCGTGGTTGTACTCCTAGCTCCTTTGTCCTCTAGAATATTATATTCCAAACCCTCTGCTTCTTTAATATGGAAGCTCGTCAATCTTATGTGATGCTGACTGTGGTTCCACAATATTTGAATTGTTACTTTTTAGCTGCTTGCAATATTTTCTCCTTGACCCGGGAGCTCTGGAATTTCACTATAATATTCTTAGGAATTTTCATTTTGGGACTTTTTTTTTCAGGAAATGATCAGTGGATTCTCTTAATTTCTATTTGAACCCCTGGATCTAAGATATTGGGGCAGTTTTCCTCAATAATTTCTTGAGATGTGATGTCTAGGCTCTTTTTTTTGTCATCTTTTCAGGTAGTCCAATAGTTCTTAAATTATCTCTTTTGGATCTATTTTCCAGGTCAATTGTCGTTCCAATGAGACATTTCACATTTTCTCCTAGTTTTTCATTCTTTTGACTTTGTTTTATTGTTCCTCAAAGTCTCAAAAGTCATTAGCTTATACTTGCCCAATTCTAATCTTTAAGGAATTATTTTCTTCAGGGAGTTTCTGTGCCTTTTTTCAATTTGGCTAATTCTGTTTTTTAAAGTTCTTTTCTTTAATGAATTTTTCTGCCCCTTTTACCATTAGACCAATTCTGTTTCTTAATGTGGTATTTTCTTCAGGTTTTTTTTTGTGCCTCTTTTACCAAGTTGTGAATTCTCTTTTCATAATTTTCGTGTATCACTCTCACTTCTATTCCCAATTTTTCCTTACCCTTCTTATCTGTTTCTTTAACTTTTCCAAGAATTCTTGCTAGCCTTGGGTCCAATTAGTACTTTTCATTGTTGCTTTGCTTGTAGTAGTTTTCATATTGTTGTCTTTGTCTAAGTTTCTGTCTTGGTCTTCTCTGACAACATAGTAGTTTTTTTATGGTCAAGTTCTTCTTCTGTTGTTTGCTCATTTTTCCAGCCTATTTCTTCATCTTTAATTTTATGTTAAAATTGGACTCTACTCGCTTGGGGTGGTGGTAGAGGCGCTGCACTAAGCTTTTTGCGCTGCTCTTTGCAGACCTAGTTCTGAGAGTCTACAAGTTTTTGATGCTTCCAAGGTGGTGATATTCCTAGAAAAGGTGTGGTCACTGCTCTCCTGGTCTGTGCTCTCATCTTTACCCAGGAAGAGCCCCTGCTCCCCTGCAATCACAAGTAGTAGTGCTTCTTTTGGCTTTGGAGCTGTGAGTAGGTCCAGCAACCACAAAAACTAGCTCTCCTTTTGGCCCTGAAAACGTGACCAGGGTCCCCTATTCCCTTGTGACCTACCACAAGGGCTCCTTTCCACCTTGGAATTGTGATCCATCACTGTTTATGGGCAAAAGAGTTACCCATCAGTGCTAGCAAAGAGTCCCCTGTAATATCTTTCTGACCAGTTGTCCAACCTCCTTACCATCTCTGGGCTGAGAACTCCCTAAGATGCTGCCACTGCTGTAGTAGCTACCTCTAATGCCCACCACTGTTGTTCCTACAGTGTTCTGGTCCTGTACCCACCCTGGTGCTAAAGATCTTTCCTGCAGACCCCCTAAGTTGTCTTTGGCTGGAAAATGTCTCCCTCTGCAGTTTTCTTGCCAAGTGACATGACAGAGCTTATGCTACAGTATCTTAGCCTTTTAATAGGGGATCATGACCCCTTTTTGTCTCATGGATCCCCTGTGGCATCTGTTGAAGCTTATGGACCCCTTATCAGAATAATGGGTTTTAAATGCAACCCCCCAAAAAAACCCCAGAGAATTACCAAATAAACCAATTATATTGATACATAATTTTAAAGATGTATTAAATCAACAACAACAACAACAAGAAGAAAACCAAAATAACAAGTACACAGACTCCAGGTAAAGAGCCCCTGATCAAAGAACTCAGGCTTATTTCCATGTCATGCTGAGGCTTTTGATTTAAAATTTAGTAAAGGACATTTTAAGCTCAATTTGCAAATATTTAATATTTTCCTACTTATTTAAAATCAATAACGACTTTCACTTGTTTATTTTCTAAATGAGATCAGTGATTTCATTGGTTGAGGAAGTTCCCTGTGAGAAACTCCTCCCAAAGCTGATCCCTAGTTCTTCTTCATCATAGTCTTAATGAGTTGCCTTGGGCAGTAAGAGTTTATGTGACTTGCCCAGGGCCACATATGGGTAGTAAGAAATAGACTTAAACTACCCCAATATATCCAGAGTAAGAGGCTATAGATATACCCAAATTGGTATGTGATTTATGAGGTGAACTAGATGCCTCATTTTCCCCTCCTTTGCTCTTCAGAGGCCTTTCTAGCTCTCCAAATAAGTTTGTCATGTGATATTCAGACGACAATATTAACCTAAAGCCTACCTTCAGTGCATCAGAATACCTATTTTTCCACATCCCCTCCAGTATTTGTTATTTTTCTTTCCTGCCATGTTAGCCTATGTAATAGGAATAAGGTGGTACCTCAGAATTGTTTTGATCTGCATTTCTCTGATTTTTAGTGATTTAGAGTATTTTTTTTCATGTGACTACTCATAGCTTTGATTTCTTCTTCTGAAAACTGCCTGTTCATATCTCTTGATTATTTATCAATTAAGGAATAGCTTTTATATTTTTTCTTATAAATTATATATATATATATATATATATATATATATATATATATATATATATATATATATATATATATATATATATATATATATAATTTCTATATATTTTGAAAACGAGGCTGTTATCAGAGAAACCTTCGGCAAAATCCACCCCCCCCCCCCCCCCCCCGCCTTAGCTTCCTGCTTTTCTTTTAATTGGGCTACATTGGTTTTGTTTGTGTAAATACTCTTTAATTTCATGTAATTGAAGTTATCCATCTTACCTCCCATGATCTTCTCTCTTTCTTGTTTGTTTACAAATTCTTCCCTTATCTATAGATCTGACAGGTAATATTTTCCCTTCTCCTTTCATTTGTTTATATTACCCTTTATGTCTAAATCATGCGGCCATTTTGAGCTTATTTTGTTACATGATGTGAGAGGTTGGTTTATGCCTAGTTTCTGCCAGACTGCCTTCCAGTTTTCCCAGAAGTTTTTGTCACATAGTGAGTTCTTGACCCAAATTCTTGGATCTGTGGATTTATTAAACATTGGATTACTATGGTTATTTACTACTATATATCATATACCTAATCTATTCCACTGATCCACCACTCTATTTATTATCATGTACCAGATTGTTTTGATGATTACCGCTTTGTAATATAGTTTGAAATCTAGTACTGCTGGTTCTTCTTCCTTCACATATTTTCCCCATTCTTACCTTGATAATACTGATCTTTTGTTCTTTCAGATGAATTTTGTTACTATTTTTTCTAGCTCCATAAAAATTATTTGGTAGTTTTATTGGTATGCACTGGATAAGTAAATTAATTTAGGTAGAACTATTATTTTTATTATATTGGCTTGTCCTAGCCATGAGTAATTAATACTTCTCTAATTATTTAGATCTGTCTTTATTTATGTGAAAAGTGTTTTATAATTGTGTTCATGCAGTTCCTTAGTGTGTCTTGGCAGGTAGACTCTCAAGTATTTTATACTGTTTGTAGTTATTTTAAATGAAATTTCTATATCTCTTCCTGTTGGGTTTGGTTGATAACATATAGAAATGCTATGATTTATGTGGGTTTATTTCATATCCTGCAATTTCACTAAAGTTGTTAATTGTATCAATTAGTTTTTTGGTTCTCTCTAAGGTTTTCTAAATACACTATTACATCATCTGCAAAGAATAATAATTTTGTTTCCTTGTTACCTATTCTTATTCTTTTAACTACTTTTTCTTATTGCTAGAGCTAACATTTCTGGAACAATATTGAATAATACTGATGATAATGGACATCCTTACTTCACCCAGATCTTATTATTAGTATTTTATTTAAAATTTTTGCATCAAAATTTACTAGGGAAATTGGCCTATAGCTTTTTTTTCCCTCTGTTTTTGCTCTTTCTCCTTTGACCTTTTGTCAATTGAGAAATGTTTCTCAGCAAAGTATTTTTAGTGCTTTTACATTTTTATTATTTATTTTAAATATTCTTTTAAAAATTTTCTGATTTACTGATTCTCTCTCTCCCTCCAGCCCTGCTCCCATCCCTTGAAACAGCAAGCAATATGATATCAATTATATATGTGAAATCATACAAAACATATTTCCATATTATGTATAGGAAAAAGCAAGAAAAATTGAGAAAGTGAAAACATTGTACTTCGATTTGCATTGAGAGTTCATCAGTTCTCTCACTGGAGGTAGATAGCATTTTCTATCATGAGTCCTTTGGAATTGCCTTAGATCATTGTACTGATCAGAGTAGCCAAGTCTTTCATGGTTGATCTTTGCTGCAATATTGCTGTTACTGTGTACAATGTTTTCCTGATTTTGCTCACTTCACTTTGCAGCAGTTCATATAAATCTTCCCAAGTTTTTCTGAAACCATCCCTCCCATCATTTCTCATAGCACAATAGTACTCCATCACAATCATATACCACCCCACAATTGATGGGAATCTCCCTCAATTTCCAATTCTTTGCCACCACAAAAAGTTTCTATAAAATATTTTTGTACATATAGATCTGTTTCTTTTTCTTTTTCTTTGATCTCTTTGGGATATTGACCTAGTAGTGTTATTACTGGGCCAAAGCATATGAATGGTTTTAAAGTTTTTTGGGCATAGTTCCAAATTGTTCTCCAGAATGTCTGGACCAGTTCACAAATCCACTAACAGTACATTAATGTACCTATTATTACACATCTATCTAAGTTAGATGATTTTTTAAAAAAGATTAAAGAGTAAACTCTATGGATATACTGCCATAATGATCCACTAGCTTGTCAGTAAATCCCTCTACAAAAATAAACATTTATTAAGTGCCTACTGCATGTAAGACAATTGAAATACAGATTTTTTTTTTAATGACATAGTTCATGTTTAAAAACTGAGGGATTAATGGAGCTAATTAACTGGGACCTGAAACATTTTGTGAAGAAGATACTGGATTTATTTTTGAGGACATGGAAAATAGGATTCTTCAAGAAAGTAGAATGTATTGAAAAGCTGAGTCTCCAAGGCTCTGAGCCAGGGGGAAAGCATGCATCATTCACTAGTTTCATGCGATGCTTTTGTCATTCTTTTCTGATCCTTGTTGGAGGAGAGAAATGGCACCTCAGCTTATTTTGAACTGTGGGTGAAGCATCTGCCCTTTCTTTGTCTTCTTCCTTACAATGCAATTCTCATAGGGAACTGGACAATGACTAGATACAAGGAGGGAATATGGAAGAGAGAATAGCTCCCACCCCTTTTGCTACTCATATCCCTAGTTTCCTTCTAGTGGCAAGAATATAGAGCACTTTACTATTTCAGGCAGGATACATTTAGGCTAATAGATTAATCTGTGTTATGCCTTCATTTTGAAAAGCACACAGTGCTCTACCACTAAAGGAGGATTTATGGATTTATGATTTAGTCTTGAGCCATTGAGGTGTTTAGTATTTGCCAACCTCCACTCTCTTCTTACTGAGGCTTTGCATGTACTGATTACCATGAGCTCTACTTACAAAAGCAAATGGGTGTATGGAGCATCACTGATTCAATACACAGCAATACTGACCTTAACAAATTAATGGTAATAAAGAGGTTATAGGTAAATGACCTCCTTTGCTGTTGAAAATTTCATTCTTAGAGGAAGAAATAATAGAGGAGGCATAGAGATACTTGATGTCAGAATGGAGGTGGAGGAGAGTAGGAAAGTGTCATTCAACTTAAACTAAAATAATCTTCAGTATTATGGCAAACATAAAATATGCATCTTGGAGTCTTATGGCAGAGGGAACATTAGAAGAAGTGGAAGAAGCTTGACTCATGAAGTGGAGAGGAGAGGATTATGTTATATTAAGTCACTTCAAGGGTCTGGTAAAATCTGGTAATTACAGAACAGGGGTCCTTGGCCCTCAGAAAGTCCCCTGGAATATGCTTCTAGGAGCAGCAGCAGTGGTCTCTTGTTTCTCCTCTCTACTGGGGTCATACAGAAGGTACAAGGAAAGAGTAGGTATCCTAGACTCAACAGTCCCCCAGAAAAGACACCAAAAAAGAAGTACATCTGTTTACTGAATGGCCAGTCTTATACATGTGGTGAATTCAAGGGCTTATCCCCAGTGACTTACTGAGATTTGAAATTATCTTACCAGGGGAATAAGCATAATAGGTGACATTTACATAATGTTTGGAGGTATACATAGAACTATACATGCACGATTTAATTTGATCTTAACAACTTAATGAGATAGGTATTGTAAATTTATCATTGTCCTCATTTTGCATCATTTGAAGACCACAGAAGTTCTGAGTTATCTGAGTGAGCTAGATGGTACAGTGGATACAGAGCTGGGCCTGGAGTTAGGAAGACTTGAGTTCAAATCCATCTTCAGACACTTTACTAGTTAAATCATAAGCAAGTCACTTAATCTCTGTTTGCTTCAGTTTCCTCAACTGCAAAATGGTGACTTTTCTAATTTCTGTTTTCAGGTTAAATAAATGTGTTTAATAGTCACCATTTGTGTTATTTTGTGTAACCAGAATTGATTGGGAAGGAGCTAAGTTGTCAAGAGTAAGCTAAGGGCTGTCCTCCTCCTTGAGAATGACCAAGGAAGCAGCTTTCCTTCTGAAACCCTAAATATCTGGAGGCAGATATGATTCTAGCCTGATACCCCTCTTGGAGATAGGTGAGGGAAGGAACAAGCATCCATAGTCATAGTCATAGCCTTTCTCCTGCTCTCCTTGAGGTATAAATAGCAGTCTCCCTTGGAATGAATGCATAGATACATAATGCATTTATTAAGCACTTACTATGTACAAAGCCCTGTGCTAAGTGCTAGGGATATGAATAGAAAAGTAAGACAGTCTCTGCTTTCAAGGAGCTCACATTCTAAAGGGCGAGACCACATATATGGAAGGTTTCAGCTACAAGTCAGATGGTAAAGTCCTATTGCACTTATGGAGAAGAACCAGAGCAATGTTAATACCTCCTCCTTAATGGTATTTCCACTGATAAAATCATATCAGGTTCGGATGTTGAACCATTTGACGGTGCCAAGGTCTTTGGTAGCTAGAACTAACTTTCCTCAGTCTTTAGGAGCTGTGGTTGCAGCACCTGTAGGAACAGTCCACCAGGCTGCATGCCAACAGAGGCTGCTCCCTAGAATGATGTCTTGAGGGCATTGGGCAGGGAAGTGATGTTACTCCTAAGGTTTTGGACTCAAAATTCCCATCAAGATGTGAGGGGAGATGGTGGTCAAGGTGATGGTGGTGGTGGTGGTGGTGGTGGCTTGAATTGCCTGACACATGCTGTCTCCTGTCTCTAACTTTGGTTGCCTTGATGTTCCAGCTAGGCTTGCTTGCCTGTCCTGTGGATGGCAGTTGGTGACAGGTGGCAGAGATGTTTAGCCTCTTCTCCACAAGAACTGCTTCCTCTGAAAATGAGCTAGAAGCACAACTGGGGAGTGTGGTCTGGGGGTGCTGTTCCTTCCAGGGATCTTGTTCTTATTTTCCTCTTGGTAGCAGTTGGTCAGCAGTTGTTGATGGTGTGGATGAGGAAGGTGAAACCCCTCTCAACAATGATTTTCCCCCTCAGTGATAACTGTGGGGCTTGTATGGAAGCAGATCTGGTAGTTTATGGGGCACTGATATTCCCAGGCTCTTAGATTCGGGGTTTTGGGCTGTCCCCCTCAAGGTCTGAAGGAAGATGATGGTCAAGATAGTAGAGATGGTTTGACTTACCTGACACACGCTAGGCCCTGTATCCTCATTAGGGTTCCACGCTGCTTCAGCTAGGCTGTCATGCCTGTCCCACATGTGGCAGTTGGCTATTCTGTGGTTGTTTTTGAAGACAGATTGTGCAGATTCCAGGCATATCTATTCATGCCACCTGCTAGCCATGTTTATACATTTAGATAATTCATATGAACATAGCTCTTTTACATGGACATACATATCCTACACTTTTTAAAAAGCAACCTAAGTTTTCTTGCTATCTTCTCTGCTGATGTTCCACTTACTCCTCCTCCTGGAAGGGCACCATCTAGACAAGAAGACCAGAGATCATATTCTTCCCCCTAGGGAGTTAATCCGTTCAGTTTTGGAACTTCACTTTGGAGCTGATCTGTTGTAACTTGAGTGAATGAGGGCTAACTCATTTTACCCCACATTTTCTAGGTGTCCCAAGACCATGCTGTTTCACATATATCCACTCCAAACATGCTACCATCTGCCCAGTCACCATGTACTTCTGCTCTACTCTCCCCTTTCTTCTCCTAGTCATAGAAACAGTAATCAAACAACCTACTCTAGAAAGGACATAGAAAGGGGATGACAGCTGATTAATTTATGATTGTGATCACCATTCCTGTAACTCACCAGGTCAAAACTCCTTTTCTTGCTCACCATTCCCTGATAAATATTGTCTCACTATATCAAAATGTAAGGGGCCCCTTGAGGGCAAGACCTGTCTTATTTTTACATTTGAATAACTAGAGCTTGGCACAGTGCCTGGTATTCAGTTGATGCTTAATACATGCTGTTTCATTAATTAATTTTCATTTGCTCTTTTGGCTGCCATATCATACTGCTGATTCATATGGATCTTGCAGCCCACTGGAATCCATTGTTTGCTACCCTCCATTGTTGGTTGTTTTTTTTTTACACGAATTACTTCTTAGCTATTTTTGTCCCATCCTATACTTATGCAGTTGATTTTTCTGACTCTGAGGGCAGGATTCTGTATTTATTCCTATTCAATTTCTTCTTATTATCTTCAGCCTACCTACCATTCACACAATGACAGCACTTAGTGCAGTGCGTGGCACTTAGTATCTAATAAACGCTTGTTGACTTGACAGTATCCAACATTTGGAAGCAATCTAAGAAGCTGTCTATCAAAACTGTTTTCTTATTTAAAGAATCTCCTATATAACATACCCAACAAGTCAAGATCTAGTCTATCAAAATAATTTTGGATTTTGATTCTGTCACCTGAAGTTTTAGCTATTCTTTGGAGTTTCCTATATCTATAAATTTGATTGACTTGACTCAAGTCATTGATTTCTGGAACAGGATTTAGTCTGGTGTATTTTGTAGATCCATTTGGAGGAGTTGTGCACATGTGTGGCAGGGAGGTCATCTTACTTTACTTTTTTGCTAGTCCACCATCTTGGCTCTGCCTCCATTTATCTATCTTTTCTATAAGAACAGTGTGAAAGATTTTTACCCAACGTTTTGATAAAATCTAGGTAAATTACATCTACAGTATATGTAAAAAAAGGAAACGAGATTAGTCTGGCATGATCTGATCCTCATGAAGCTTTTCTGGTTCTTTGTGATCACAACTTCTTTTTCCACATACTCATTAACAATTTCTTTAATCATATATCCCAGAAATTTGCCAGAAATCAAAGTCAAAATCACTGATCTATAGTTCACAAACTCCACTTTCTTGCCTTTTCATTTTTGTTCTTTTGAAAATTCAGACAACATTTACCATTCTCCAGTTCTGAGGCTCCTGCACATTTTCTGCAGCATTTCAGAGATAACCGGCATTGTGTCAATAATCACAGCTGCTAGTTCTTTCAGTTCTGGGGGTGTCATTCATCTAGGCTTGGTGACGTTAAAGGTAAGTTAGGTGCTTTCTTTCAGTCAATCTCCTTACTTATCTCAGATTTAATTCCTCATTAGCTATTGTCCCCCTAGCAGAATATAAACTCCTTGAAGGAAGGCATGGTTTTATTTTTTACCTTTGTATCCCTAGTTACTGGCTGTTTGAAGTGGACCTTGTTAATTCAGGCTCAATGACTTGTGTGTTATTTAACAGTTAACAAAAGGAGGTTTACTTAGCCATAAAAAGGATATTCACCAGGGATCCTCCTGCACTGAGTCCAGGTTGATGCAGCTTCCTTTGTCTCCATATGGATGAAAGTTTGGTCAGCAGACCAGGATATGGTGACTCAAATGGTCCTGGGATATCTTCCAAATATGAAGACCCCAACTAGGAACAGGGATGGGAATTTTTTTTAATGCTTTTAGGTCACCTAGGATCTATGTCAAAAAGGCTACCAAGAAATTGCCTCAATGGAGGTACAATTTGAATGTCACACTACCACCCTCTCCCCAAACAAGTCCCCTGACGGCTTTGTCACCTTTTAGGGAAAAACTATACTAACCCATGTTGTGGTAAGAGGGGAAGAACCCTGGTAAATATCACACTAGCCCAGTACCTGACACATAATAGGTTTGCTGATGATTTTGGAACTTCACTTTGGATAATTGCTGATAGATTGGTTTACTAATATAAAAATATTCTGTTTCAGAGAAAAACAAAATAAAAGTTGATTTGTTCCTGCTTTTTTTCCATCATTCCCATAATCATACTGTCTATCCAAGCAGATCATCCTCTGTGACTGTCCCATCTTTCCCTGATAACCTTAGCTCATTCTGAGCTTTAACCCTCCTGACATTATTTTAATAGGACCATATTGTATTTATCTTCCATTGTCTTCCCTTGCATCTACTTTCTGTAAAAATATTTTAAAAATCAAAGCAGCTAATGAATTCTCTTTTCAACCATACTGATCTCTAGGCAGTTCCCCCTTTTCCTTCTCATCATATTTATTTTTTTCAATGTGTTTTCAACATTTCATTCTTGAGAATTCCACATGCTTCCTAGGTTGACTGTCACTATAGAATTTTAGGACAAAGGCTGCTATCTACCTTTTCTCAGAATCCTTTGAAACCTGCTCTCCTAAAATCCATGCTGTGTGTAATCTGCCTCTGACATACTGATTATGCAACTCTGGGCAGATCAATTCATCTCTCAGTGCCGCAGGGAAATCTCTAAGACTTGGAGTTGCAGGAACTGGTCTGCTCTGGTGGAGGGAGTTTCCTCACTGAAAGTTACTCTATACCAATAAAATCATAGGTCTGGTCCAAGCCACAAGAACAATAGAATTATACCAATTCTCATAATCACCGTATGAAAAGCATTTATAAATATGTTTCAATCTACTGTCTATTACATTTTATACAGTACTACTCACTTTGTCTATTGTCCAAAGACCAGCCACCTGAGAGCCAGTGTGGCTTCACAAAGGGCCAAGGAATGGTTGATATGGCATTTGCTGCCTGACAATTGCAGGAGAAATGCCAAGAGCAGAACAGAGGTCTATACACAACATTTGTAGATCTGGCCAAAGCCTTTGCTAGTGTCGTCATGAGAGCTTATGGAAAATTATGTCAAAATTTGGTTGACCAGAGAAATTCATTAGTATTGTATGTCAATTTCATGACTGCATGCTTGCCCACAGCTGATTGTGCACTCTATGCAGCCTCTGACACTGAGATGCAACAAAGTATGGATCGATTCTCTGCTGCTTGTGCTAATTTTCGTCTAACAATTAACACCATGAAAACACAGATGATCCATCAGCCATCGCCACACCATCCATACTTGGAACCATTGCTTACAGCAAACAGAGAAGTTTTGAATGCTTTGGATAAGTTCACTTACCTTGGTAGTGTACTTTCTAGGGATGTACACATTGATAATGAGGTTGACTCCCACATTGCCAGAGCTCCTTAGAAAGAAAGTTATGAAAGAGAAGAGGTATTAGACTGACTACCAAACTGGAGGTCTACAGAGCCATTGTGTTGACCTCATTGTTGTATGCCATGCCAGTTTACCAGCACCATGCCAGGAAACTGAATTGCTTCCTAGAAAGATGCTGAAGATCACCTGGCAGGATAAGATACCAGACACTGAGTTTCTTTCTCAAACTAAACTGCCAAGCATTCAAACTCTGCTTCAAGAGCACAACTCTGATGGGCTGGCCATGCTGTTTGAATGTAAAATGTATGCTTGATCAAAAGACTATTTTATGGAGAACTCACACAGGGCAATCATTCACATGATGGTCAGAAGAAGCAATAAAAGGACATTCTCAAGGTCTGTCTTAAGAACTTTGGAATTGATTGTGTGTCATGGGAGACACTGGCACAGGGCCACTCAGCATGGCATGCCCACATGAAAGAAGGTGCTGTGCTCTATGAGCAAAGCAGAATTGAAATAGCTTAAAAAAACAAAAACAAAAACAAACCAAAAATGCAAGTTGCACAAATTTAGAGAATCCACCCCAAATGTTCACATAGGCTATCTGTGCCTGACCTGTGGTAGAGCATTTTGAGCTCATGTTGGTCTGATCAGCCATAGTCAGACACACTAAAACTTGACTCTAGCATAGTGATATCATTTTGGTCCTCTTTGAGAATGAAGGACAACAACCACCCAATAGAGCAGCAGAAAAAAGAGCAAAAGGTGCTTAATATAATACCACAATCTAGTTGTTGCAATGTCTACAAACATTAAATTAACTATTACAGATCTTAATGGGCACTCTGACCAATGTCCAACAAGAAGACCCACTACTTGGAAGAACTGAATCATATGCATATTGACAAAGAGTAGTAAGGAGTCCACTGATGGGACCAAAGCTCTCAGAAAAAAAAAAGTTTTGGCTCAGCTCACAATTTTTCCTAGGGTTGTGCCCATTTACCTTCATTGATGAATGAAACAGAAGGTACTTTTGCACTATACAACTACTGCCACCACTACTCTGATTTATGAAGGTGAAAAAAATGCACAGTTAATTTCATCATGATTTATAGAAATTTTATTCTTTGAGTTCATAGAGTTTAGGACTGGAAGGGACATTAGAGGTTAATTAGTCCAACTTTATTTTATAGGTAAGGAAAGTGAAGACCAAAGAATTGATTTACCTCAAGTCATTCAATAAGGTACAGAGGCAGGATTCAAATCCAGGTCCTATGCCTTCCCTCAAACCCCCCTTATTAGCAGTCTTTAAGCAAAGACTTGATGTCAATTTTGAGGGTATCCTATGGAGGGGATTCTTATTCAGATATGGGTTGCATTAGGTGTCCATTGCATTTTTTTCTAACTCTAAATCCAATGTCCTTTGCATTAAACCAGGGGTGGGGAACCTTTGGCCCAGAGGCCACATGTAGCCCTCTAGGTCCTCAAGTGTGGTCTTTTGAATGCAATCAAAGGCCATATTTGGCCTCCAGGCCACAGATTCCCCTCCCTGCATTAAACCATAGAATCACAAATCAGAAAGGTTTCACTATATTTTATTCCTTCCATGACTAGGAAAGGTAGAGTTGCTTCCTGAAGGTGTTGTTAGCTAGAGTAAGCAACATACTTAGAAAAACTTACACAAAAATATCTCCCCCATAAATTCTGTCGGAACTAGGGATTGGGTGGTGGTGCCAAGATGTGCCCAAACCACAGAAGGCTGGGGTAGGAGGCCAGGTAGAGGTTAGGAAGTCTAGAAATTGAGACATCAGAAGAAGGCAAGGGTTTGGACATGGATCAGACCAAACTGGGAAAGCAATTTTGCTGAAAGGCACATCAGCTCCCTCTTTCCCTTTCTTCCCTCACTTTCCTTCATCCATCCAAGTTGTGATTCAGTCATCAGGCTCAATTTATCACCTGCAGATGCAAGTTTGTTGAGGACCACACTGCCAGAACATTGTGTTGCAAAATGTTTTAACTGCTTCCTTGTGACTAGTAAATTCTATAAGGTCTTCCTTAGCTGACTTAGCTGAATTCTGCTTGCTCTGCTTTCTTCCTCCTAAATATATTACATTCCTCCAATTTAGCCTCCAACATCCCAATTTCCTGTTTCCTTAATCCCTTTTACCCAGAATTACTGCCCTAAGCACAAAGTCCTTTCAAACTCTCATATTAGTCTAGCTCAATCTCTTTCTCCCCAGGCTCACTCTACCACCATCTACTCTTATACTAGTCACATCCATTGTGACCTTTGGAACTTCCATTTTGTTGTGAACAAGATATTCTATGTCTTTGGGAAAAAAACCTTTCATTAAGCTGTGCTTAATGAAAGCTCTCCATGCTTTCTTGAAATAATTGAAAGCTGGTTTCTACTACTTCTGTTGTGATTCTCTACAGTGAATCATTCTTCTCCATTCTTCTTGAAATCCCAGGCTACATGAATATATTTTGCTCTCTTTTAGATGCCTCTTTTGAACCAATGTTTTATTTCTATGAAAGAAATGTAGGAGCACTAGACCCCTGAGCATGGAGGTATTAATCAGTCATTTCTGGCCTCAGACACTTACTAGCTGTGTGACCCTGTGCAATCATCTGACCTCTGTCTGCCTCAGGTTCCTCATCTGTAAAATGGGGATAATACTAGCACCCACATCCCTGGATTGTTGTGTGGATAAATGAAATAATTTTTTTTGCTTTTTTTTTTTGTGAGGCAATCGGGGTTAAGTGACTTGCCCAGGGTCACACAGCTAGTAAGTGTCACATGTCTGAGGCTGGATTTGAACTCAGGTCCTCCTGACTCCAAGGCTGGAGCTCTATCTACTGTGCCACCTAGCTGCCCCAAAATGAGATAATATTTGTGAAGGGCTTTGCCAATTTTAAAATGTTATATAAATGCTACCTGCTATTTATTATTATTATTATTATCAATTATTTATCCTCATCTATTATGTGTACCACCTGACACTGAGGGTGTTCTGAGGTAATTGCCAAGTTTCCTGTTCTTCTCTGGGGTTCTTAGAGAAGTTGGACAGCATTCAGATCTTAGCTCTATTCCTTTGAAGATAATGTCTACATTCTCACCTTTATCTAGGCCAGGTGTGGTTTGTATTATCAAATAAAATCTCATGTATAAGGCCCTCATTCCACTGTTCATCTTTACTTATTGAATGTCATCAGAGGTCAATTGGATGAATACTAAAAAAAAAAAACTTAAGCAGAAATCTAGGTAAGTTGATATAAAAGTACACTTTCCCAGTCTGTGATGCATTTAATTCTCATCAATTCCCTTGTATGTAGGGCAACCCCAAAGAAGTTCAGTTTTCAGTCACTCTCAGCTAGGAATGGATAAGGGCATTTATCCAGAGATAGTCACTTAACTTCACTTATCCCCTTCCTGACATCCACCCCAAGGTGGACTGACTTTTTAGCAATACTGTAGTAAAGTTAGAGCACTCTGCAGAGTGTCCTCCTCTCTTCCTTCCTTCCTTCCTTCCTTCCTTCCTTCCTTCCTTCCTTCCTTCCTTCCTTCCTTCCTTCCTTCCTTTTCCTTCCCTCCTTCCTTCTTTCCTTCTTTCTTTCCTTTCTTCCTTTTCTTTCTTTCCTTTATTTTTTCTTTCTCTTTCACTCTCTAAATTTTCTTTTTATTTAATCATGAATCTGACAACATAAAAACCTTGAACATTCCTTAAACAAGAAGAGAAAAAAAAAGAATGGTATATAAACTACGAATTTCTATTGCATATAATGTTTTCTTCTTTTAAAAGCACCTGTAAATTTTGACACGCTAATTCCAATACTGCTCTGATTACCTCTGTCCCTTTCTGAATTTCCTTTTGCTTTCTGTATATTTTTAAAATATTTCATTAATTTCCTTTTTTATTTTTTTCTGAATATCTATCACTACTATCTCCCCTACTCTTTTCCCCAATAACTCACCCTATCTTTACCTCCTCCCAAATAAAATCTTTTTAAAAATATATAGTACTCCACAAATTTATGTGTCATCATTGGGTAGCTACTATGTTAATCTCTGTATTGTTCCAGTTTTAGTATATATATTGTTGGAATGAACACTGTTAGTCTCTCTTGAAAGTAGCCAGGGCTGTGCATGTAGAAGGGTATGTGGGGTTGGCAAAGCTCCCAGTTGACTCTCAATTCTCTTTCCCTCCTGAATATATTTAGTTCCGTATTAGCTGAATGCATTTAATTGCATCTCCATTTCTTTAATGATGGGCAAATCTGATGGGGTTTCCCTTCAAAATTAAGAACTCTGGATCTAGGTTTCAGGGCTTAAACTTCTGCCTTTCTTCCAGGGCCTTCTCTAGAGGCCATTCCCAGGCCAGATGCACCTCAAATTGCTAGCTCCTGCATTCAGTACCATCTCCTCTGGCTGTAGCTTTGCCTTTTCTTGCTAATCTCTTGGACCTCACAGGACTCAATACCACCATCTACCACAAGTTTGGACATTGAAGGAGGGCCCTCAAGAGTCTAATCACCTCCCTCTCTCAGTGGATTTTTTTTCCAGTTACTAATAATCTGCCTAAACTCATTCCTGGTTAGCAGTCTCCCGCCCTGTCATACTCTCTCCCTACAAGTGAATCCGAACCCCTGACTGTCATCATACAAATAGTCTCTGTTCCCAACTGCCCACTCCCTTGGCTTCATCCTCCTCAATCCACCTCTAATATCTGACTCTAATTCTACCCACACTTTCAACTGTACTCTTCAGAAAGCCTGTTCCATAGTTAAGAAACTTGCTTGTATTTTAAACCCTCTTCTTTTTTGCTCTTCTTTCTTCTTGCATTCACTGAGACTTGGTTCTCTCTTGATGACATTGCATCCTTGTCCACCATTTCCAGCACTGCTTGCACTTTCACTCATTCCCTCTGACTCACTGGTTGAGTTGGGGGAGTTGGAATACTCCTTGTTCTCCACTGTCACTTCCAAACTCTCTCTCTACTGTCATTGCTTAGTAACCTCTCTGCCGTTGAAGTTCATTTAATCCATATTTATCACCCAATCAAGATTCTGGTAGCTATTATCTCCTAAACTCCAGTATATACTCTTTCCTTCCTCAATGATTTCGATGTCAGGCCAATAGTCTCTCCTCTTTCTCACACTAGGTGAATTCAACATACATATTGACACTCCCTCAAACACTCTCACTTCCCATTTCCTCAATCAACTCATTTCCCATGACATACTACTCTGAGGGAGGGCATTAGAATTAAGAGGGGTTGGGAAAGGTTTCTTACAAAAGATGGAATTTTAGTTGGGACTTAAAGGAATCCAGGGAAGCCACGAGGCAGAGATGAAGAGGGAGAGCACTCCAGGCATGGGGGAGAACCAGAGAAAATGGCTAGAGCTGAAAGATGGAGTGTCTTGTTCATGTGATAGCCAGGAGGCCAGTGTCATTAGATAGAAGAGGAGGTAGTGGGGAATAAAGTGTAAGACTAGAAAGGTAGAAGATAGTTACATTGTGAAAGGCTTTGAACAGGGTGTTTTGGTTTTGATTATGGAGGTGATAGGGAGCCATTGGTTTACCAAATAGTGGGGTGACAAAGTCAGACCTGCAATTTTGGGAAACCACTCTAGTGGCTGAATAGAGGATGAATTGGGTAGGGGAGAGACTTGAGGCAGGATGACTCACCATCAGGCGACTGCAATAGTCTAGATTAGAGGTGGTGAGGGCCTGTGCTTGTGTGGTAGCAGCATCAGAGGGGAGGAGGGGGCATATTTGAGAGATGTTTCAAAGGTGAAATCAAAAGATTTTGGCAACAGTATGGGAGGTGAGAGATAGTGAGCAGTGCAGAATGACTTCTTGGTTTTGAGCCTGAGGGAGTAGGAGGTTAAATAATCTGTCCAGGGTCAAACAGCTAGTAATTGTCTGATGTAGGATTTGTACTTAGTTCTTTCCAACCCCTATGTCCCATTCTCTATTCACTATACCATCTAGCTGACCAAGATAAATAACACAGTCATTCATATAGCAATAACCAAGAGAACACTGGATTTGGAAATGGGAAGCCCTGGGTACAAATCCCACTTCATTTATTTATTTATTTGTTTGTTTGTTTATTTTTTAATATACATTTATTTATTTTTCGTTTTCAACATTCACTTCCACAAGTTTTTGAGTTCCAAATTTTCACCCCATCTCACCCCTCCCCCACCCCAAGATGGCATGCATTCTGAATATCCCTTCCCCTAGTCTGTCCTCTCTTCTATCTCTCCCCCTTCTCTTATCCCCTTCCCCTTCTATTTTCCTGTAGGCAGGATAGATTTCTGTACCCCATTTCCTGTATTTCTTATTTCCCAGTAGCATGTGAAAACATTTTTTTAAACATATGTTTTTAAAACTTTAGGTTTCAAATTTTCTTTCTTCCTCCCTCCCCACCCACCCTCATTGAAAAGGCAAGCAACTCAATATAGGTTGTACATGTGCAGTTATGCAAAACACTTCCATAGTAGACATGTTGTGAAAAACTAACTCTATTTCCCTTAATCCTATCCTGCCCCCCATTTATTCTATTCTTTCTTCTGACCCTGTCCCTCCTCGGAAGTATTTACTTCTGATTACCCCCTTTCCCAATCTGCCCTCCTCTCTGTCATCCCCCTGCTCTTTTCCCTTCTCCCCCTATTTTCCTGTAGGGTAAGACAGATTTCCATACCCAATTGAATGTATATGTTATTCCCTCCTTAAGCCAAATCCTATGAGAATAAGATTCACTCATTCCCTCTCACCTTCCCCCATTTCCCCTCCACTGTAAGAGACTTTTCTGTTTTTTTGTGAGATAATTTACCCCATTCTACCTCTCCCTTTCTTCTTCTCTTAGTATAATCCTCTCATCCCTTAATTTTATTCTCCAGATATGACCCCTTAATCTTCAACTCACCCTGTGCCCTCTATCTATCTATCTATCTATCTATCTATCTATCTATCTATCTATCTATACATACTTATAATTTTTTTCCTCCAACTACCCTAATACTGACTAAGGTCTCATGAGTTATAAATATCATCTTTCCATGCAGGAATGTAAACAGTTCAATCTTAATAAGTCTCTTATGATTTCTCTTTCCTGTTTACCTCTTCATGTTCCACTTGAGTCCTGTATTTGAAAGTCAAATTTTCTATTCAGCTCTGGTCTTTTCATCAAGAATGCTTGAAAGTCCTCTATTTCACTGAATGACCATTTTTTCCCCTGAAGGATTATACTCAGTTTTGCTGGGTAGGTGATTCTTGGTTGTAATCCTATCTCCTTTGCCCTCTGGAATATTATATTCCATGCCCTCTGGTCCTTTAATGTAGAAGCTGCTAAATCTTGTGTTATCCTGATTGTGTTTCCACAGTACTTGAATTGTTTCCTTCTGGCAGCTTGTAATATTTTCTCCTTGACCTGGGAACTCTGGAATTTGGCTACAATATTCCTAGGAGTTTTCCTTTGGGGATCTCTTTCAGGAGGAGATTGTGGATTCTTTCAATTTCTATTTTGCCCTCTGGTTCTACTATGTCAGGGCAGTTTTCCTTGATAATTTCTTGAAAGATGATGTCTAGGCTCTTTTTTTGATCATGGCTTTCAGATAGTCCAATAATTTTTAAATTCTCTCTCCTGGATCTATTTTCCAGGTCAGTTGTTTTTCCAATGAGATATTTCACATTGTTTTCTAATTTTTCATTCTTTTGGATTTGTTTTACAGTGTCTTGATTTCTCATAAAGTCACTAGCTTCCAATTGCTCTATTCTAATTTTTAAGGAAGTATTTTCTTCAGTAAGCTTTTGGACTTCCTTTTCCATTTGGCCAATTTTTCTTTTTAGGGCATTTTCTCCTCATTGGCTTTTTGGACCTCTTTTGCCATTTGGGTTAGGCTATTTTTTAAGGTGTTATTTTCTTCAGTATTTTTTTGGGTCTCCTTTAGCAAGCTGTTGACTTGTTTTTCATGATTTTCTTGCATCACTCTCATTTCTCTTCCCAGTTTTTCCCCTGCTTCCCTTACTTGCTTCTCAAAATCCCTTTTGAGCTCTTCCAAGGCCTGGGACTGATTCATATTTTTCTTGGAGGCTTTGGATGTAGGAGCTTTGACTTTGTTGTCTTCTTCTGGTTGTGTATTTTGATCTTCTTTTTCACCAAAGTAAGA
This sequence comes from Phascolarctos cinereus, assembly GCF_003287225.1. Classification (NCBI taxonomy): domain Eukaryota; kingdom Metazoa; phylum Chordata; class Mammalia; order Diprotodontia; family Phascolarctidae; genus Phascolarctos; species Phascolarctos cinereus. The sequence continues at coordinate 233,686,715 of NW_027556098.1, forward strand.
TAATATAGTCTGACTCTTTTTGTGCTGCTTGGTCATGATCCCAGCCAATTACTTGAGTCTTAAAGTCTTTGTTAAGGTATGAATCTGCTTCCAACGTGGAGAACATACTGTCCCAAGCTTCAGGGGTTTGTACAGCTGTTTTCAGAGATACTTGTAGGGACCTGTAAATTTTCAGTTCTTCCAAGGTGGTATGATAAGGGGCGAGGTGTTTACTCCTTTCCTGGCCTGTGACCACAAGTACTCCTTTCTGTCCTGTAACTGTGAGGAGGGGTTCCTCCTGTAGCCACTATAGGCTCCACCAAGCCAGCGCTCCTCCCCACCCCAGCACAGCCGCCCAGATCTGTGACCTAGATCCAAATATGGGCAAAGCAAGAGATCTCTGCAATCCCTCTCTGATCACCCACTGGATTCCCCCTCAGTCTATAGGCCGGAAGCCCCTCCAGGGCCACGCTCTTGGGGAATGCAGCTGAGACTCCACCTTCCTGTCTCCGCACCGCAGAAACAGACTTTTCCCACTGACCTTCTAAGTTGTCTTTGGCATTCTTGGATTGAGGAGTCTGGAAACCTCCACAGCTGCCCGAGATTCAGTCCTCTGAGGCCTGCTCCGGTTCGCTGAGGCCTGCTCCAGGTTCACTGCGACCTGCCCCAACACCGCACTGCTCTCCCAGCCCGGCAAGATATGCCTTTCCGATCAACCGTCCAGGTTGTTTGTCTTGGGCTGGAGATTTGTTTCATTCTGTCTTTTTGTGGGTTCTGCTGCTTTAGAATTTGTTTAGAGCCATTTTTATGAGTATTTGGAGGGGTTTGGGGGAGAGCTCAAGGAAGTCACTGCTTTCACTCTGCCATCTTGGCTCCACTCCCCCCCCCAAAAAAAAAATCCCACTTTAGAGACTGCTGTATTTGACCTCATTGCTCAGGTTAGAACAAAAACCTAGGTATAAGGATTTACAGAATATTTGTAATCAGCAAGGTAGTATAAGCATGAGCTTTATTAGTGTGTGGCATAGCAAGCAGGCAAAACAAAAATATACATACACATACTATATGGCAATAGAGACAGACATTCAGCCACACATATACAAGGTCAGGGTCACTCACGTGGAGCAGGGAAACATATACCATGACAAAGACATAAGAAAGGGTACATACTCAGAGAGGAGTCTGAATAGGGAATTTTTAAGCCTTAAAGATGGGCTTGGTTAAGAACAGGCAATCCATGTTAGATATGGGAAGGGGCATTTGTAATCAGATCCAGATATCATGTGCAAATTCCCTGGGTCACTCATTGATAACAGATTTGGGGGAGGAGGGAGTTTCATGATCAGAAACAGAAATTCAACGAGGTTACATTGGTAATAGGGTCCCCAAAATGATGTTAGCAGGTAGCTTCTTCAATCTGCCAGGTGCCTTTTCCAATCAGGAGGCATGATCATTGACATGTTTGACACAGGGTCAGAATGAGTCACACCTATGGAGAGGCACTGGCTGGCTGTCATTGCTTATATGATTATTTAGGACCACTTATCCCAAGTGACTCCATATTGGAGTCCTATCATTTATAACTACAACATCAAGCAATATATTTAAAAAATCATAATTATAATAGACTTGCTGGCTGTATAACTCTGGGGACTTAACCTGTTTGCCTCAGTTTCCTCACCTGTAAAATGAGCTGGATAAGGAAATGGTGAACCATTCCAGTTTCTTTGCCAAGAAAACCCCAAATGGGGTCACAAAGAGTTGGACACGAATGAAACAACAAATGTTTGATGTAATAAAGGGGAAAGAGTCAAAGATAGCACTGAAACTTTTTTTGGACATAGTTGGAATGTTGATAGAAACATGATAATCAGAAGGTAGAGTTAGTTTAAAAACTCTTGTAAAAGACATGATTTATTTAAAACATGTTTCCATGGTAGCCCAGCATAGTGGACAAAAAAAACTGGCCTTGGAGCCAAGAACACTTGAGTAAATTCCCACATCTGACACGTATCAGCTGTGTGACCCTGGCCAAATCATCTAACTTCTCAGAGCTTCAGGTAACTCTTCAAGATTCTAAGTTGCAGAGTAGCTGTATTGGTAAAGGGTGTTTCCTCATTACCACCTCCCTATATCAGTGAAATCCCAGGTACCTATTCCCCCTCCAGTGTTTCCATTGATGGTATTGAGTCATACCAATGCTTAAAGCCTTCTATCATCTTTGATTTGTGCCTTTCTATAATATCCTGAATAAATAGGTAACTATTATATATCAACTTATATATAGTTGATAATTATTGTATATCAACTTATGTAGTAGACCAATCATTTGCATTATCCCTGTGAAAGGTGGGGTGGTATAGTAGGTAGAGACCTCCATTAAAATCCTACCTCTTAAAACATACTGTCTGTGTGTTCCTGGGTCAATCACTAGGCTTCTCAGCCCTCTATGAAACTCTCCAAGACTCTTTAAGAAGTACATCAAGTGTTTATCTGTACAAGTAGGGAAAATTTCCTATCCAGAAGGTCCAGGACTCATGCTCTATCTAACTATCCCCTTCAGTCATCTTCTTACCAGCTGAAGAACTGGGGCACTAACATCAGGCTAATTTTCTGTTCAGTTGTTTTCAGTCACATTCAACTCTTTGTGACCCCATTTGGGATTTTCTTGTCAAAGATACTGGAGTGGTTTGCCATTTCCTTCTCCAGCTCATTTTACAGGAGAAAACTGAGGCAAACAGGGTTAAGGATCTTCTTAACACAGCTAGTAACTGTCTGAGGTCAGAAGTGAACTCAGATCTTTGTGACTCCAGGTCCAGTGCTCTAACTACTATGTCACCTAGCTGCTCTACCAGATTAATATCAGAATGTTAAAGTAATCATCTGCTGATGTTGAGATTTTTGCGGTGAAGCTTAGCTTGAAGATGGTGGTTAAGGTGGTTAAAGGTGACAGGAAAGACTGGACTACAAGGAAGGATAGATTTTATTCCCATGTAGACTGGGTAAAGGAAATGTGGGAGAGTTTCTCTTTCAAAATGCAAATAACCTGAGGAAGGCCCAACTATATTAATATATTAGTATGAATTATTTTAATATAAAAATCAAGTCAACATCTAGCTAAAATAAAAATCACTTGGAAAATGGAAGTTCTTGTGGAGGGGGGAGGCAGGGATACTGGAAAGGATAATTTGCAGGAGAGGGCAGACCTGAATGGAATGAGGAACATTAGAGGGCAAGCTTGAGATTTTCCAGAGGGCAGTAGTTGGTATCTAGGGCCACTGTGAGAGGCATAAGGTGGAAAGAGGGATTCAGAAAAGGAGAGAGAAGGCAATTAAAGCAAACTTTGCCTAATTTGATTTAAACTCAGCTGGCATGCCACTAAAATTAATGGATTATTGATGTTTGAATGAAGGTAATAGCACTAATTTGGAAGGATGAAAACTTCAGTTTTCCTAAATTTGCTCCAACCTCCCCAGATCAGGTCAATCTACTTCAATCTCTCCAACTGCTCTAAATGTTTTCCTAACCCTTCCTCACTGAAGAGAAAGATGAAGAAATATGTGCATGTTCTTCCACCCCTCATCTCCAACTCCCATTTCTTTTCTTTCCCTCATTATTAATAGTATCGCATGATATTCATGGAATTTCCCTATCCATGGGGGCATTAAATATATATCTCCCAAGAAAGGGAAGTTAATGGAGAATGCAGTAATTTGGGACTTTGAAATGCAGTCACTGGTAAAAATAATGATGATGATGATGATGATGATGATAATAAATAGGATTTATATAGCATCTTAAGATTCTCAGAATGCTTTACCAATACCTCATTTTATTTTCACAACAACCCTGGGAGATTAGTGCTATTATTATATTCATTTTACAGATAAAGAAACTGAGGCAGCCAGGTTAAATGAATTGCCCAGAATCATGCAGCTAGTAAGTCTGAGGCCAGATTTGAAATCACATTTTCCTCACTCCAGGTCCCAGTACCCTATATACTTTGCCACCAGCTACTTAGGTACATACATATTGTATATACAAAAAATCCTGCCTTCTGTTGACAGGCAAGTATCCATGTCAGTGTATGATAGAAAGAAATCATTCATTTATATAGACAATTTACATGGGGGTAATTGAGGTTCCACCACACATTGAAATTAGCTATTTCCCTTCTCATACTAAAGAATTTTACCTTCTAGTAGCTAAAATGTAATATTTTCCATGGCTGCTCCCTCATTTAGGAATTATTTTTCTATTGTGTTCTAGGAGAGTATGATTTTCTGAAGTTTGGCTATATGAATCAAGATGTCTTTTTAAAACTGGCATACCTTGGAAAGCTTAGAAAATGATTGTTTTTTGAGAGGTTTGTGGGAATTAAGTTTTGAAAAGCTCTAGCAAGTGAAGCACTCATAAGAGAAGTGAACAAAGAAGTGGAAAAAGGAACAAACACAATTATATGGGTTCCATTAGTAGATGAAAGGTCACTCACATGGCCACTGACATTTGTACATACACATTCCACGTATTGTCATAATAGAAAAGAACACAATTCTAGGATTTAAAAAAATTATTTCAGAACTAGAACAACTAAATGGGTATTTGTAAAATGAAATTTTATTGGTGACTCTCATATGCAGAATCATAAATACTCTCCTCTTCCCTATTACTGACAGTTAATCTATACCTTCCATTTAAAAAAAAGTGTGTAGATCATTAGGCACATCTCTTCTGAGTGCTAATGAACCTCACCAGGGAGGCCCTGTAGTATTCTGGGACTTGATACAATTAAAGTATCTATAGACAGAAGCATCTGGAGGACCTATTCATCTATATAGAATCCTTCCATTAGGACACTGAACAAGCCATCTCCCAAGTCCTTTTCAAAGCTGGCATTTATAGAGTGCTTAAGGTTTGCAAAGCACTTCATGTGTTATCTCATGTGGTCTTCACAACAATCCCGTGAGATAGGTGGAAATATTATATTCATTTTATACATGAAGAAACTGAGGCTGAGAGAGCTTTAAGTGATTTGTCTAGGTTTCACAGGGATGACTTGTAAGTATATGAGGCAGGATTTTAACTTAGATCTTTCTGACTCCATCACTTAGGAGTTATTCATTATGCCACCTAGCTCTCCCCAAGATGTGATCCATGTTCACTCAAAAAAGATCACCTTAATATTCCATACAGGAAAAACCAATTGCATGAAGAATCTCTATTGTCCAAACCCTGTCATGGAAAGACAACAAGTATTTATTAAGCATAATTTTTTTTTCATACCTTGATTGTCAAAACTATTTGGTTAGAATGCTGACAAGAGCTACATTGGTACTAATGGAATGTTATGACCTAAGGAAAGGAGTTTCCAGAACACTGGATAGGTCTTTCATGGAGCATTTATATGAACTAATAGACGAGATTTTCACAGGAAGGAAGGTATTTGTATGTTGCAATCTGTCCCACTAGAGAAACAATTCTCAAACTTTTTGGTCCCAGGATTTTTTATACTAAAAAATTAATGAGGACCCAAAGGAGCTCTTGTTTATATGGATTATATCGACAGTACTTTAAGGACTGCAAAGCTCTTGCTATTTATTTCTGCAGCATATTGTTAATGAAAAATAACAGTATTTACTAAAACAAAAAAAAACAAACAGTGAGAAGAGTGGAACTATCTTAAGTTATTTTAGCAAATCTCTTTAACGTCTGGCTTAATAGAAGACAGTCAGATCCTCATATCTGCTTCTGCATTCTATCTGTTGCAATATGTGGTTTTGGTTGAAGTATATAAAGAAAATCCAGCCTTCCACATACATGTAGTTGGAAAAAGGAGTATTTTAAAAGGCAAATAACATATTATTATTATCATTATATTTTTTACTTCAAGTACCCCCTGAAGGAACTTGAGGTGCCTCCCAGGAACTCCCAGGGATACTTGGACCAGTTTGAGAAGTATTACTCTAAAGAATCCTACAACATCCCACAAGAAATCACAGCTACATTGAAACATAAATTATACTTTGTGGTTGTAAGTGCTTCCTATTTCCAAACCATGGTTTCCATAAGAGCCCTTCTCCCCTCTGACACTGCCACCACTCTGGTGCTGACCTTTATGATCCCACTCATTAGCCTGTTGGTTGGTTTCTCTGCCATAGGTGTCCCCCCACTCCAGTTCATTCTTCACACAGCTGTCACAGTGATCTTCCTAAAATGTAGGTCTGACCCTGTCACCTTTCTACTCAATATACTCTAGTGGCTCTCTAGCACCTCCTAGCACTGTCAAACAGAAATACTTTTGTTTGGCTTTCAAAGCTTTTTATAACCTGAGCACCTCCACCACTCCCTCTCCCCACTATCACTGTCTCTTCCACGCCTTGAGTGCTTTCCCTCCTCATCTCTGCCTCCTTTCTTTCTTCAGGTCCCAGTCAAAATCCACCTTCTGCAGGAAGCCTCTCTCAATCCTCCTCAATTCTTGTGGCTTTACCCTGTTGATTATGTAGGATTTATTCATAGCTTGTTTGCTCGTGATTGATTGTATGTTGCTCTCTCATTAGACTATCAGCAGCTTGAGAGCAGGGACTGTCGTTTGCCTTTATATCCTTAGTTCTTAGCATACTCTGGTACATAATAGGCATTTAATAAATCTTTATTGACTATCACCAACTGAATCTTATTTTATGCTAATAATCTTCACCTATGGATAAAATACGGGTAGCTAGGCAGCACAGTGGTGCTAGGCCTGGAGTCAGGCAGACTCATCTTCCTGAGTTCAAATCTGGCCTCAGACACTTAACAGCTGTGTGACCCTGAGCAAGTTATTTAACCATGTTTGCCTCAGTTTCCTCATCTGTAAAATGAGCTGGAAAGGGAAATGGCAATCCACTCCAGTATCTTTGGCAAGAAAACCCTAAATGAGGTTGCGAAGAGTTGGACATATCTGAAATGACTTAAACAACAAATAGATAAAACATTAGTATCCTCATTTTGTAAGTTGGAAAACTAAGGCATACATAACTGGCCAAGGTCACACTGCCATTGGTAAAAATGAAACTAGAGTCCCCTTCAAAGAAAGAAGCTTATCTCTGGGATCAATAGTAAGCAATCAAATCAATACAACCAAACCTTGAACTGCAAAGATGTCTCCATCCGCAGTTCTAGAAATCACCCCCTTCTTGTCTATTGCTCACACTACTTGCTACCTTTGGTTGGACAATACAGTGAAGTAGACAAAAATGCTCCTCATTCATTCATTCAACTTAGAATTAGAATAATAACAATTTCAATTTTTGTACTGCTTTAAGATTTAAAAAAAGTTCTTTCCTTACAATCATCCTGGGAGGTTGATAGCACAGATATTATTATGCCAATTTTATTGATGAAGAAACTGAGGCCCAGGGAAGGTAGGTGATTTGTCCAGGGTCACATGGTTAACAAGTTTCAGAGTCACTATTTCAATCTTGGTCTCAACTTAAAGTTTAGTGCTATTTTCCATCATACCATAGATAAGATGTGGATAGGTAGAAGAGAGGGTCTGGAAAATTTCCTCAAGGAAATTGGAGGAGCTAGGGATAGCCTAAAAGGAACAACATGAGCCAAGGTGTGAAGGGAGGAATGATTAATGTGTATTAGGAGGATAATTGTAAGCCTGTCTAGCTGAATCAAAAGATTCACAACTTATACAGTGAGAGACAGAGTTGGAAACGTAGGTAGGGATTAAAATGTGGAAGCCTTTAATGTTGGACTAATGAGTTAGATGTTTTGTTTAGACTTTCTTTTAATTGCAGAGTTACAAAAGATGAAAAACCATTTTATTCTTTTCCCAATGACAAACTATTTGCAAAACTTATGAATACACAAGCAATTTTTGAAAATGTTTAATTCTTTTAATTCCTTGAAAGGAAAAAAATAGCTTGATCTTTTTAATATTTTAAAATCTGAATTAAAGGCAAAAACTATCTATACTTGCTTTCAGAAACTTTTAAAAATAATTCTAATATAATGAATGGCTTTTTATGAAGATTAAATCTTTACAATAGCTCGATTTAAAACATTTCTAAAAACTTTGGTGGTAAGGGAAAACAAAACTTTACTAAATATGCATGTATGTTAACTTTACTATTAGTAATTAGTTATTTTATGAAAAGATACTTATTTTGACTTATAATTCCCTTCTCTAGACACCACTTTCCTCTGTGTGCTTTCTCCACTATTAGAATAGAACCCCTTTTAAGGTAGGGACTATTGCATCTTTTGTCTTTGTATTCCTCAGTGACTAGATCTCTGACACATAGTAAGCAATTACATATGCCTTTTTATTCACTCATTCACCCACTCACTCATTCATTGTAAAAGGTACAAAAGTGAGAAAACTTGAATCATAGAAAATAGTTATTTCACTTCTTTCACAAAAACATCAACATTCGTTTTTAAAAATTAGCAAATACATACTAAATAGACCAAGTAACAGCTATACTCTGTAGTGCCTCAGTGGGGGAAAGAGATTGTTCAGTATGGTTGGTTAGTCAATGAGGAATTATTGAAGGTTTCTGAACAGGAGAATGACATGAAGAAAAGAGTGTCACTGATACTAACCTGGCAAGAGTTTACAGAAAATGTTTTGGGGGATGATCGGATTAGAGAAAGGCAGCTCAATCTCTAAGGGTATACCTAGATCCGTAGGGGTAGAATATAGCTGGTCTTGCTACAGAAACCTGAGGCCATACTACTTGTAACACCTTTAACAAAGAAAGATAATTAAATAGAAACAACCATCAGTGTATCCATGACTGATGATAGGCAACTATGTCCTAGCAGTCTCTCATCTCTGCTTAGAGGATGAAAGTATGTTTCCTTACTTGTTCTTCAGTACCATTACTGTCTTCTTCATTATTCAGAGTTTGGCTTACTTTTAGTCATCTTTTTATTTGTAATATTGTATTCATTATGGGTATAATTCTTCTAGTTTTGCTGATTTCCTTCTGTGTTGGCACATATGAATCTTTCCTTGCTCCACTTAAGCCATAAATTCTATTTAATAGAGAAATTAGTTTTAATGAAATGACCAGATTGACATTAACATTCAGCTGGAAAAAAATATTCTAAACTATTTTGGACTTTATGACTACTCCTCTTTGTGGAGGCATACAGTAATAGCCTGGTAAAAAGTCTTTTCCATTTGAAGAAAGAATTCAGATCTACACTGTTGGATTTTTCCCTATCTAGTTTTAGTAATCCTAATAACACTGCCTTTTGTTATGTCACTGATCCAGAATGAATAAGGAATCAACTTTAAGTTATTTTCCAATTGTGGTGATGGATTTATACCAATATGTCTAGTTTTCTCAGTTAAAGACTCCCTTGTGACCAAGGGCTATTAGGAACCAGCAATATAGTTTACGGACTTGAAATACAGAGCAGCTTAGGGACCAACTCAGGGGCAAAACTCACAACAGATATTATTAGAATAGTACCTGGAGCAAGCGGGGTCCTCAGTAGAGCCACCCCAGGTCCAAGGGAATCTAATGGGTCCCCTTTCATTCAAAATCCAGAACTAATGAGCCCCCATCAATGTCTTCTGATATTTTTGAGTAGTCAGTCAGAGGGCACAATTAGTTTAAAACTAAGGCATTTAATGAAATAGCATAGTTTCAAAAGCTGCAATAAACATTGCATCCATAATGTCAAAGGGAATAATATTTGTAAAGCACTTAGCACTAAGTCTGGCACATAATAGGTGCTTAATAAATGTTTGTTCCTTTACCCCCATAAATCTGCAGTATAATCTCCTATAAATTCATACAGTGGGGAGAGCAGAGATGCCCACAAAGGGACTATGCTTGAGTATCATCCACATAAAGAAAAAAGTGTTACCAGAGCATGTTTAAAAGGGCAAGTCGTGTTTTCTGATGCTGCAGGACCACTGTTGTATTTTGATTACTATGCTTTTACTATATCAGTTTCCCACTCAGTACATTGCCACAAAATATGTTGCTCTGCTGGTCCCAGTATTACTGCTCATGATTGCTCACTAAGGGTTAGGCATTCCTAAGATCCTATCTGGCTTGGTATGAAAATGAATTTGGGCAAGGTAAGAAGGCAAGATCATTGCTCTCCTCTTAGCTAGCCCTCATTCCTGCCTTTGTTCTGTCAGCTGTAGAATGTCGGTTGCTGTGGTACTTTATCTCACATAGCCAAAATATCTGCTTATCCCCTAAGTTCATAGGGTGAAAACCCACTTATCCCTCAAGGTTAGAGAATTGGGAGTACCTAGTGTGAAAATTCTTGTTTTTTTCATTTACCACGACAAAAGTCCTAACCAAGAAGTTTTTTTCCATCCTTAAGGAAGTATTAGGAGGACTATCACTACCATATGCTACCATAATAAGATTTTTGGTATGGTTCAACAAACATTAAGCACCAACTGTGTAAGTATGAGATAAGAATGAGGGGAAAGGAAACTGTGACAAGCTCGCATTTAGGGGAAGAGTGGTATCCCAGGGAGAAGAAAATGTAGAAAGATGAGCAAAAGATGAGCTAAAACCTCAGTAGTGTACAATAAAATGTGGTGATATGCCTCCTCACCATATGCTCCTTCCATGAGAACTTCACTAAACCAACATGAAATGAGAAAGTCATGTGCTTGATATTGGAATTTCTGGCAAGAATTCCCTTTACAACTTTTAAAAAGTATTACCTCCAAAGGCAAAATTGTGATGTTCAGTATTAAGATGCATTCTAGACCAATCTATCCTACAAATATAAAGTGTTAGCTTATAAAACTCACCAAACTTTAAAATCTAGTTTATGGGACATCTCTGTGTTTCTGTTTCATTTCAGGCCTCCTTTTCAAGCCCCATTCTGTTAGTGGGTTATTTGTTTCTAGATTTTTTTTTTAATTTGGGTTTGTTTTCTCTTGCTTATGTGAATCCAGCCTTCATGACATAATGTTGCTATAGCAATGAATATGATACAAATAGATCGTTACAAGGCAGGGAGGAGAGGTTAAAACTTAAGGAAGCCAATTTTTGCATTTAAAAACAAAACCATAAAGGCACAAATGCTTTCAAAAGGCAACTTTGTTACAGATTACATGCAAAAAGATTTGATTATGTTTTCCATTATTTCTTCTAAAATAACAATCAAATCCAACTCAAGAGGTCACAAAAATGTTCCCCAAAATATTCTTAAAATAACCAAGTATATAGGTTGTACCAGGTTAAACATTGTACTAATAATAATATATATAACACCTCGTCTGGGCTTACTTTCCTAACATCCACTTATACTGGCAGGTGGGGTCCCTAGAGAACAGCTAAATATTACTTCCTTCAGAGTTCTAGGGAGAAACCCTGAGATGTGGGAGATTTCTAGTACTGTTACTCAAATCTTCATCCAGTCTGCTTTCCATCATTAATCAACCAATAGAACTCTACCAATAGAATTAGTATCTTTAAAGGGAATTCCAAATAATAGCCACAGGACAATCCCCCAAGCAAAAGTACAGTCTCTCCTTGAATACAAAAGGTCCCTAGGGAGAGTGGGCTTAAACTAAAAGTAGAACCAAAGTGAAGCCCATATATAGCCAAGGGGCATCTCCCAACTCCTGGCCCTGGAAGTCCTTCTCTGACTTCATGGAGTCCTCCTAAGTTTGCTTTACTGGACTTGGATCAGAGTCTTTCTAGAATCTAAATTCAGCATTTCTAACTGTCACGAGGGCTCATGATTCCTTGCAGACTGGCCATTTCCTCTGTTATCAGCTACCAGAAATGTGGGGGGCTCTGCTACCAACTCTCCCATTGCCAGTGGAAACTCTGGTGGCCTTGAAGGCTTTCTCAACAGTTTGGGCACACACCTTTCAGAATACTCATTCATCTAGGATCAGGAAAGAAAACACAAAAGAAATAGAGGTTCCGTGTGCTCAGAGACATATATGGAGGGCAAGGAGAGGCCAATTTCCCTATCTCTCCTATCCCCCAACAAGCTCAAAACAATCCTTCTCATTCAAGAACGACCAGAGGAGAAAAAAAAAAGGGAAGGAAGGAAACAAACACAGGAAGGAAACAGGCATTTATTAAGCACCTACTATGTTCCAAGCACTGTGCTAAGTGCTTCACAACTATCTCATTTGACCCTTAACAACCTTGCAAAGTAGATGCTGTTATTACCCCCATTTTACAGTTGAGGAAACTGAGACAGAGGTTAAGTAACTTGACCAGGATCACACAATTAATAAGTGTTGAAGCTGGATTTAAACTCAGGCTTTTCTGACCCAATGTCCAGTGCTCCACCCAGAGCCACCTAGCTGCTTCTGGAGAAACTATTCTGGTTCAGCCTCTTTTGAGTCACTAGCACTTACTCAAGCCACTGGCCAAAACCCAGCTCCCCTCGACTTTCTATGAGGTCGCTTGGGTTAAGACCAGGAAGGGAATATTTATGAATAGGGCAGCTAGGTGGCACAATGGATGGAGTATCAGGCCTGGAGTCAGGAAGACCTAAGTTTAAATCAGGCCTCAGATGCTAACTAACTGTGATCCCAGGTAAATTCTGTTTGCCTCAGTTTCCTCATCTGTAAAATGAGCTGGAGAAGGAAATGGCAAACCACTCCAGTATCTATGCCAAGAAAACCCCAAGAGTCGGGCATGACTAAACAACAACAAATTTAAGCTTACTTCAGGGACTGGGTCTTCATTGTCCAGTTCTTCCATTACATATGAATTATACAGAGTTCATTACTAAAGAACACTGTCTTAAGTAAAAATCTTTTTTTGCCATGAAGCTACAGTTAGGAGATTAATTTGTAACAGTATAGTAACAACTCTGACGTAAATATCTCTTTAAAGTTTACAAAGCCCTTTACTAACAACAATACTGTGAGAGAGATATTGCAAATATTATCATCCCTATTTTATTTATTTAGTTTTAGGCAATTGGAGTTAAGTGACTTGCCCAGGGTCACACAGATAGTAAGTGTCAAGTGTTTGGTCTGAGGCCGGATTTGAACTCAGGTCTTCCCGACTGTCAGGGCTGGTGCTCTATCCACTGTGCCACCTAACTGCCCCAATCATCTTTATTTTACAAATGCTGAAACTGATGCTTAGAAAAGTTAAGTGATTTGCTTGTCATTATACTGTTAAAGACTATCAGTAGGCTTTCAAACCTGGGTCTTCTTAGTTTAAGTTCAATGTACTTTCTGCAATATACTCTGTCTCCAATAGTCTACCATTCTAGCCTTTCACTTTCCTTAATTTATAGTTACATTTATTGAAAGGTAGTTGTTTAATTCATTACATATATCAAATCATAGATTTTCAGAGTTTAAGGGACCTCAGAGATCATGTTAAGATTCTCCTGGAATTTTAATATTGGAAGAAGAGTTCACATATGAGATGTCATATTTTGGGAGGATGAAAAGGTAGCATTTGAAAGATATTTTACAATGTCTTAATATACCTAATATTTAAATTTTAAAAAATTGACTTTTACCACCAGTTCATAGAACTTTGAGCTAAGGACTCAAGAGATACAGGTTCCTTCACTGACTTGCCATGTGATGACTGACAAAGCACTTAAACTTCACTTGCCTTGGTTTACTCATCCTGTTTTCAAAATGAAATTGTTATCTACTCACTAACAGGATTCTGTGAGGAAGAAGATTGAAGAGAAGGAGGACATGCAGTTTGTTGTGAATACTTAAGAACACACAGTTAAGTTGTGAATACTTAAATTAAATATTTCTATAATAGCAAGATTATTGAGGCTCTAACCTCTTGTCTCCCCAGAGGTTGCAGTATTTTTTTCAACCTATAGATATGGTTATATTCAGCATATAGGCAGTCATCAGTATACATGGTGCAAGTACTAAATCATGAATAAAGCAAGGCAGCAAAAATGTGATGTTTTCTAGCATTTTGTTGCATAAGTTTTTGGTATGTGTATTTTTTTAAAGCATCTGTTTTGTGGGTGTCTGGAAGGCCTTAGAGGCTTGTCCCACCTCCCTATTTTTTTCTTTTTAATTGATTCAGGACAAAATAGGAACAGAATATTTCCACCCTGTAGAGTTTTTTTGTGCCCTTAAGAGAAAAACAATCCTTAATTTCTGCATGGCTACAAGTCTAACAGATTTGCAAAATGAATTACTGTTTAGTGATCATCCCATTCCTAGTCCTGAGATGTTTGTGTTCTTTGGACTAATAGGGACCAATTACTGTCTACATCTTGAGCCTATTAAAAATAGAGAATCCTGATATTTTTGCTCTCAATCAAGTAAAGGAACAAAAATAGCATGCTTCTTAAGTCTAGAAGAGAGCCTTTGATTCTAAAACCATTAATTTCTATTACTGAAGAAGCCTTTAAAGACAATGAAAGCAATCTTCTTCTAATAGTAATATTAATAACATTAAATATCTTATTTTTAGCTTCCCTGGATGGTTAAATTAAAAGCATTCAGTTCACTTTCTGCACATGCCAAGATTGGATAAAGTAGAAATGAATTGTAGGTTAATTGTTGCTAATTAGTAATTTCTCCCCATAACTATATTTCCACTCACAATAAGTGTGTTAGTTATAACCATTTAATAGCAAAGCTTTGGTGGCATAAACATAACACTTTAATTAGTTGTTGTTGTTGTTTTTGGTGTAATTTAAAGCCGTGCACATTCTGAAATATACTTCTGTTGATGAGGGTGGCAGTCAAAACGGTCACTTCCAGAGGAAGAAATTTAGGGAGGTGGAAACCTGGGATATATGTACATACTCACAGACACACATACACACGGTACAAATATATTTCTTATCACCTGGGGCAGGTGACAGTATTCTGTAAAGATGGGATCGAGACATCATAGGTAGAGATGTTAGAGTGAGATGAAATTTGCAGGACTCCTGAGGGGCTCATCCTAAGCCCATTTACCCAAGGTACCATAATCTTACGTTAGCTGGCTACGAAGTTTTAGGGACAGGTGGTGCTTTCCAGGTACAGCACATTGGCAGATTCCTGAAGATTTTGGGGGTCTGGGGGTGGAGGCAGCATAGGGATATACATCCGGTAATAGATCAGCACCCTGATTTTTAAGCATTCCAGGAAGGATACAGCAAAGTAAACAAAAAGTCATAATACCTGGGGGCAAGAGGGAAGGTTCGTCATAATGTGGCAAAACAAGAGGCATATTTAGAAACAGCCTCGACTAGAAGCCATACGAATACCTGGTTACAGGAACCTCTCCCTTCTAGAAACGATTTCCTACAATGCTGACTTGCTAGGGTTCCACTCTTGCTCCCCTCTCCTCTTGATAGGTACTCTTGCTTCGTCACTTTCCCCAATCTGCCGGTCTTTTTTGCTCACTCTTCCCCAGTGCCCCGAGGGCTTGAGACAGGAAAGGGGCGGAGGCTCGCTCTGGGAAAGGAGTAGTGCGACAGGCTCTGCCTACCTCCCCCCAGTCCACCCCCGGCCACGCCTCCGCACTCCCCGCGTGTCCTCGTGGCAGTTGGGGCCGGTGGCCGGAGCACCACACACCTCCTGCCTAGGGGGCGTGGGATGGGGGAAGGGGAGGGAAACGGAGAGGGGCGCAGGCACCTACTAGTGGCTACCTCACACTTCAAAAAGCGTCCCCGGGCTGCGCTCTACTCCCGCACCCCGAGAACTTCAGAGTACCGCGCGCCCGCCTTCTCTCCTTTCCTCCTGCTTTCCCTGGTCCTTTCACTCTTGCCTGGCCTGCAGCCGGCCCCCTGTTGTGACCATGACCCGGGCGCTACACTTCGCGCTCCAGCAGGCTCTATTGCTCTTCGCCATCGCCGCCTCTCTCTCGGCAGGTACGGCCGCCTCTCCACAGCCAGCAGTGGCGCAGGACCATAGGGGTGTCCAAGCACTTGCACAGCTGAACTCTCCGCGCTCTGGGGCGCAACGCAGATCTGTGCTCTCTCTACCTTGGGCTGGACGGCCAGAGCTTTGGGGAGGGGATGCCGGGAGCAGTGGCCATGGGGAGGCGCAGAGGGGAGCGCGGCAACCGGGATGATTTTTTGGGGGCGGCATTTTAAGGTGCAGCGTGGGCACTTGCTAACTGGCAGCCCTGGGGAGAAACAGGTGTATCCAGGAAGGGAGGTTCGAAAGTGCGTATATTCTCCGGAGCTGCAATCCAGGAAGAATTGGGCGCGGGGGGTGGGAGGGAGACGGCGGAATTTGTGGGGGTTAGTTGGAAACACAAGGTGGGCATGATGAGGGAGGTCGGGGGGAAGTTTAGTGGGTGACAGGTGTGTGGGTAGGAGGAGTAGGTTGTAGAAAGCCGAAGGGGTGTGTGTGTGTGTGTGTGTGTGTGTGTGTGTGTGTGTGTGTGTGTGTGTGTGTGTGTGTGTCTGTGTTTGTATGGGGCCTTGGGCTACTCAGTGCTAGCTAAGGGAGCAGTCTAGAGGATTGGTGCTATGAAGACAAGGCAGCGGGGGCCACTGGAGAGGTCCGTGCCTTTTCAGTCTCAGGGTTAATTGGACCATGGGTATAATGGGAAGTGATTAAGCGGAATGGGGTAACCGAAAGATGGGCGCATGCCTCAGGGTAAAGTGGGAGCTGACTGTAGGGTAAGCTAAGTCCTGAAGCAATTTTTGACATACTATGTTTATTAAGGGTTGCTTAAAAAAAAGAGAAAGAAGACTGATAAATGCCCCTGCATTTATGACAGGTCTGTTGCTCGGTTATCTAATCTTAGTAATCATAAATCAAACTTCTTGTTATCATTATATTTTACTGTATAATATTTATGTGCAACCGGGGAAATGGTTTGTTTTGCAAAATCTCTTGTCCAGTAGTTTCTTTTTTAAATGAATAAAAATACTAAGATCATTTCCATCAAAGTTTCTTTGAGTTGTAATACTCCTCAATATGCATTCTTTCAACAATTCCATCAAAACTACATATATATATAATATCATTATGTGCATCGTATAAATATACATATATATCCTTTATATATATATATATATATATATATATATATATATATATATGTATATGTATGCACATCTAGTAGACAAAGAAGCATTGTTTTCAGAAAGTTTACTTGGTCCCGAACTTGTCAGGTACTTTTCTACTTCTCTCCCTTTCTTCCTCTCCCCTTCCCCCCACCCCCATTTGAGTCTGACTTAAAATAGCTGGATTTATGATACAAGTATTTTTAGCCTTAGTAACATGCTTATGGCAAGGTTTTGAATAATTGCTATCGACAGACATTCTACCATATAAACAGCCTTGGACAGTCTGCAGGTTGTAGAGATATGTGTTGAGGAGAAATGGGGGGGCGAAGCCTACTTCAAACCAAAATTGTCTTTGAAGAGGATACCAAATTGCTATGAAATGGCGAATTTGTTCAGGATAAGAAGAGAATAATGGGATAAAGGAAAAGACAATGTAGTTTTCAGAGAAAGTTGATGAAAACTCAACAAATGGAGCTAAGGAGATATTGGGAAAGTCTTAACGTAAGAAAGGGGGTTAAATTCTGTTATTTGGAAGCTTTAAAGTGAGCTTTAAAATGATTTAGTAAGACTTTCTTGATTCAAACCTCCTAAGTACAATAGTTTTGACAGGAAACCTATGAAAGTATTGTTTTAGGTCTTCCATTTGTAGAATACTTATCTGAGTACATAGCTATAGATCTCACCTGAACTGGACATCATTTGGTAGGTCTTGAAAACATTTGTGTGAGTCATCAGGTATTAACATATAAGAATTCTTAGAACATTTTTGCCTCTTATAATGGAGTGTTTGGTTTCTATAGCAGCCTTAAAAACCCAACCAATGAGACCCAAAGACTAAATTATACATTGAATAATTCCAACCTGATTGTTTTGTTAAAGTAGTATTAATTAGTGGGATTTAGAATCTTTAATAATAGAGGCAATAAATAAAGATTTGCAGTGTGGTGGTTATGAGAGGTACGAGTTTATTACAATATCTTTTCTGGGTCAAAAGCAATCATTTAAAAAGCCTGATCTTTATCGTTGTGAACCCTGTTAGTATCAATATCTACTGACCTTTAGCTTTTTGTTTCTCAAATTGTAGCCTCCTTCTTAGAGACCCATGTGGATTCTGATAAGAGTATGAAGACTTTTAGTTTGCTTAGTCTTAAAAATAGGCATTTTCACAGGTTACTAGTATCATTCATGTAGGTCACATATGTAAGTATGTGGGTTATCACTGGAAATCTATTTGTAATGGGGAGATTGGCTAATATGGGCCCAATGTTTAGGGCATGTTCAGTATGCTGTACTTGCTATGAAAGTATAATATGAGGTCTACGAATTAGGGCTCTCTCCTCCCATTACATATATACGTGTGCACTTTAGGATAAATACAACAGCTAACATTTGTGTAGTACTTTATAACTATAAATCCTTTTGCATGCTTTGCCTTATTTAATCTTTTCCACACTACTATGCGATAGATAATGTACATATTATTTTCCACATTTTATGCATATGAAAACCAATCCCAAACTTGCTAGATACTTCAGAGAAGTTAAGTGACTTGCCCAGGGGCACACATTGTGAGTGAGAGAATCCAGAGCTCAAATACAAGTCTTCTGATTCCCAAGTCCAGTGGTCTCTACATTATATCATATGTAGAGTGCTTAGGAATACACACACACACACACACACACACACAGACACACACACGGAACATGCTAGCTGTGTATTCTCAATGATCTGAGGGCACATGCCAGATTAAGTTCCCAAAAGTATTTGAAAGACTTGGTTAATCAGGAAATCCTTTTTGCCTTGTTGATTCATCAACCCCATCACCTCACTCTAAATAGGAGCAGGTGAGATTTTTCACCAGCCAGAAATGAAACAAAACCCATCGATCTGTGGTTTGAATGCTGAAATTATATTTACTGATGGTGCATCAAATATCAAGCCAAAGAAAAGTTTCAGGGGCAATGGTTATCTCAAGCAATCTAGATTGTTGATTAACTGAAGCTTGGATAATGAGTACTCTCACTAGACTCTAGAGAAGTCATCATGCCTTATGAGGCAAAGTTAGGTAGGTAGCGTGGAATTATAGCCTTCTGACAGTTCCCTATTCTAAGGGTGTGTTGGGGTCCAGGGTGTGTTTTATTACATTTTAATTGTTTATCCAGTTCTAAGAAGTGAACCTATTACACAGGTCCTTTAAAAAAAAAGGAGATTGAGGGACAGCTAGGTGGCATGGTGGATAGAGCACTGGCTCTGGGGTCAGGAACAGCTGAGTTCAAATCCCACCTCAGACACTTGATCACTTGATACTGACTAGCTGTGTGACTTTTGGCAAGTCACTTAACCCCAACTGCCTCAAGGAAAAAGATGATTGAGATTTTAGAATACTACTGTGCAAAGTGCTGAGCAAACCTTAAAGTGATATGTAACTATTAGCTATTTATTACCTCTAGGATGAGGGTACCATTGTATTTAATAATTTGACAAACTGTATCCTAGTTTTCTTTTTCTTTTCCCTTTTGGGAGCATCATTAAAAGTGGGTGTCCATACAAAAACCTATATGTTATCCTATGGATGAACTGAAAGGAAAGCTATCAGCAATGTAGATATTAGATTGAAATTCAGAACTGGAAAGGGTCCTTGAAGATCATCTAATCTAGTGTTGCTTCACTGCAGGCCTTCCATAGACTGGCATTAGTCAGTGGAAATTTTTACTCGTTGACAAAACTTTATTATCAAAGATCCTTATTTCTTACAACCTGTAAACTATACAAAAACTGATTCGTCATCCATGCTTATCATTTTTTCATCTCTCCCAGTCTCCTTTTCCCTGGCTTTTCCCTTAGGACTACTGAGAGTCCCTTGGCTGAAGTTGTAGAGGGCAGATCAATCTGCTATAGAGAATTTATGTTACTGATCAACACTGTATTTTGGGTTGAGAAATACTGGATTTGTCCAACTCTTTTTTTAATGTTATTGATGAGGCTGCAACTCATAATATAACTGATTCATCAAGGTCACCCAGCTAGATGTTACTAGTCTTTTGACTCAGTGCCACAGTTTGGACTCTTTAAAGAGAATGTCATTACTTCAAGATAACCTTTTGAATGAATGAATGATTTATTAAGCACACACTGGGCATACAAATAGAAAAGTAAGATAGTCCCTGTTCTCAAGGAGCTCATTCTAATGGAGGAGACAACACATGTGGAAGGTTTAAACTGCAAGTCAAATGCAAAGGTCCCCAGGGTCCTTAGGATGCTGTGGCAAAAAAAAAAAATTGGTAATGATCATTTCGACTGAGGTTGAACCATTTGACACTGGGCTAGAAGCATTGTTATTTACAAGACTCTTGGGTTCAGGGTCCTAGCCTATCTCCATCAGGGGCTGAGGGAAGATGATGATGAGGATGGTGGTGGTGAAGGTGGTTGATCTTGCCTCAGAGTAGTTTGCTACTTCAGTTAGGCTTGTTCACTTATCCCGTTAATAGCCACTGATTGGCATTTGGTGACACTGGCTGGCCTCTTCTCCACAGGAGCCACTTCTTCAGATGATGGCTACAAGGATTGGACTCAAGGGTAGGATTGTTGGACTGGGGAGGGGGTAGTGCTGCCATTGCTAGGGTTCTTGTGCTTATCTGCCAGTTGGTAAGTGATGGTTGTTGGTTGTGATGGAGAAGTTAGGCCCCTTTCTCCGCAAAGATTTCTCTCCTCAATGATGGTCAGGGCTGGAAGCAGGTCTGGTGGTTTGGGGGACACTTTTTCCCAGGGCTCTTTGGTTCAGGTTCTTGGGCTGTCTCCACCAAGGTCTGAGTGTAAGTGGTGATCAACATGGTGGTTTGACTTGCCTGCTGCTTCCCATCTCTCCTTTGGGGTTTCCCGCTGCTTCAGCTAGGCAAACTTGCCTACTAGCATTTGGTTGGCAGTTAGGAAAAGAGACTGTGGGCTGTATTTTCTTTCTTTTTTTAACCCAGGGTCATCTGGAAACCTAGTCACTAACTTCAAATGTGATTCCTCAAAACTGAGTACTGCATGGCAGATTCAAGGAAATATCAAGAAGAGAGTGGTGGGAGTAATCATTTCCTCCAAATAGCTAAAATTGTCTAAGAATAGAAAATGCATTTTTTTTTCTTGCAAGTGATTTATATGCAAGTACTCCCACAGTAGAGTGTGGTGCTTCCTACTGATCTTAGTACTCTCCTGCAGGCTAAAGACTGTGGTTCTCTGAAGTATTGGGCTATTACGTATGAAAAAAAAAAGCAGGACAAGAGTACCATAGGATCTTTGGAGAGCCTCCTATCCCTTTAATCTCTGGCACTCCTTTCAACTAACTTACCCAGGACAGAAAACATAAAAATACCAACTCTTCCTCATTGTCAAACTTCCTCTGACTAGGGCTGGCCTCTGTTTTCTTGGCACATCATTTCATTGTTATAGAATTTCTTTCTAGCTTTCTCTTTTTCCTCTCAGTTCAGATTTTTTTGCTTTGTTGTATTAGGCTTCTCTTTCATTACCCAAGACTAGCTTTTATGCTTTAATATGGAATTTCTTTTCTGGTTAAAGTAACCTCCCCCCCCCAAAAAAAAAGAAAGACAGTTCTATGTTTAGGACAAAAGTGCCTGACCAAAAGGCACATTTGATGAGAGACATTCTGCTATTGTGATTCTGCTACTGTGGTCAAGCCCCTAGTTTTATAGGGATTTAAAGACTGGGTCTGAATTAGAATTTTAGCCTGAGATGTTTTTCTTTTTACTAATTGAGGCAGCTGGGTGATACAGCAGGTATAGGGCTGGGCCTGGAGTCAAATCTAATTCAAATCTCAGACACTTGCTAGCTGTGTGACCCTGGGAGAGGCAGTTAATCTCTGCCTGCCTCAATTTCCTCAAATGTAAAATGGGGATATAACAGCACCTACCTCCCAGGGTTGTGAGAATCAAATGAAATAGCTGTTTGTAAAGCACTTAGCACTGTGCCTGGCATAGAGTAGGTGCTCTATAAATGCTTATTCCCTTCTCCCCCTCTTACGCTCTCCCCTAATTTGTGTTTTAAATTAGAAGTAGAAGGCACAGTTAGTAGATGGATAGTCTTGCAGTAGGGAAGACGTGGGTTCAAGTCCTGTCTATGATGTATACTAGCTGTGTAACTGAAGGCATTTACCCTTTCAGTACTCAAGGTAACTACTATTATATATTATGAATGAATTGCCCAGACCTTCTGGAAGTCATTAACTTTTGAGTCTGGACCTTTCACTCCATCCTCTCCTCCTCAAAAAAAAAAAAATTGAACTGGAATGACCTCAGTGCAGAAATACTGAGCTAGAAGGAGGTAGTCAAGATGACTTTATTCCTGGATCCTTCTTATACCATAGCAAAGCTTGGTCTAAAGATTCACTCAATCCTAGCTCAGCTGTTGTCCATTTGTCCAGGGGTACATTATTTTTAATCTCTTCCCTCAAATTGCCTCAGCTTCCTCTTTATAAAAATGAGGATAATACAAATTTTCTACCAGGCTCGTAGGAAGTCTTGATATGAAGTGCTTAGCACAGGGCCTGGCATATAGTAGGTGCTCAATAAATGGTGATTGAATGATTAATATTAAACTTTATGATAATACAGAAGTAGTCTTCTGAGCTCTTTGGAAGTCAATGATATATAAATATATTTGGCCTCTGCCTGAGATTGTTGTCTTTTGAATACCTTAAGTATATATCTTCTAATGTCTTCTATCTTATTAATCTTTTGTACATACCTTCATTTGTGTCTGCACTAAGGAAGTCCTTGAATAGGACAAACATGGTACAGCTAGTTGCATCTCTACTCCCTTTTTATTTCTTTGTCATACCAAATGAGGATGGGCCAGAAGATCAATTAGAGCTATCCAAAAACAGTGAATCAATCCAAAAGGGGAATAGGTGTGCCTTCTGAGGGAGGCAGTGGGTTCCCTAAATGGAAGTTTTCAAGTAAAGGTTGTATAACATCTTGTCTTTACTGGTTGTAGGGGGTAATCTTGTCTCAGGTTGGTTCAAGTTTCTGAGGGGAGAAATGGGCTAATTTGGAAATAAGAGCTATAGAGGAAGACAGCAGGTTATAGCAATTGCCTTAGGCTTTGATATATGAGGATGTATTTCAAAGAGGACCTTTTGTCCCTGCTGTGGATTATTAAGCCTTTTAGTGGCTGTCACTAGATAATTAGAGACGCCTCTGTATTAGCACACTATGGCTGCTGTTTGATTAGCTAAGTGTTGAGAGTCATATACCCTGGCTACAGGGGGATTATTTTTTTAAGCCACAGCAATTGTAGAAGATCATCTATTAAGTTATAGAATGATTACCATCTGCATTGGTAGAGGGAGTGTCCCCATCAATGAAGTCAAAGGCCTTTAAGCATTGATTATAGGATAGTAGAAATACAGAATGATGGAAATCGGAGTCAAGAAGAAAGGGGTTTCAATCTTGCCTCAGATACCTACTAGCTGTGTGACCATGGATGAATTATTTAACCTCCCCGGGACCCAGTTTCTATATCTGGAAAACGAGGGGTTGGACTCAATAACCTCAGAGGTTCCTTTTAGATCTAAATTCATGATCTTATGAAGTAAATACTTTCCCAGATTTGGACATGAACTCTAGAAGGTTCTACTAACCTGGGAAGGCTTTGAGTTTAGTCCTGCTGATATATTGGTTTTTTTTTTCTGAGAATGTAGCCTAGCTAAATATGGAGAGATTACTTTTTTTTTAAGTGTGTCACACTCTGATTTTTGGTCATGGAGTCCCATCAAATGGCATAATATAAGATGAACCTCAAGTCTTATATCCATGGTGGTGGGAACATAGAAAGAGGGGCAGAGAGTACCAAGAATTAGGGGTAGGGCATCTACAAACAGGAAATATGTGATCGTTTTCTAACTACTAATGAGTTGGCCAGCTTCAAGAACAGCTGAACCATTACCCATGTTGATGTATTCTCATTCTCATTGAAATGAAAAGTCATAAAGATATTTGTTTTACTGAATTGACAGCTGTCTCAGAGTTTTTCTCCTACAGGCATACTGGTAGAGATTGCTTCATTGCATACCTGTGATCAGCCCATCTTCTTCTTTGCTGCTAGTTGGTCTACCTGCCTCAAATTTCTCACCACTCTAGAATGTCTTTCACTCAGCTGTCAAATTTATCTTCCTAAAGCACAGACCTGACCACATGACCACTCTATTCAGTAAACTTCACTAGCTCCCTATTACTTCCAAGATCAACTATAAAATCCTTTTTTGACTTTTAAATCCCTTCATAATCTGGCCACTTTCATAACCTGGTCCCTTCCTACCTTTTTGTCTTCTTATACCTTACTCTGCAATCATGACACTGGTCTTAATTACTCTCCCAACTCTAGGCATTTTTACCAGTTGTCCACCATACCTGGAACTCTCTCCCTCCTCATCTTGGCCTCCTGGCTTCCCTGGCTTCAAATGTTAGCTAAAGTCCTACCTTCTGCAAGAAGCTTTTCCTGGTCTTCTTTAATCTTAGACCAAATTCAAATTATTTTATATATATCTCGTGTGTACATATAGTTTATGTGTTATCTTCCCCCCCATTAGACTGTAAGCTTCTTGAGGGCAGGAACTATTTTTTGCCTTTCTTCTATATCCTCAGAACTTAGCACAGTGCCATGCACATAGTATTTAAAAAATATATATTTTTTACTTTACTTGCTTATACATTTCTTTGATGACATTTCTTTACTGGTTCTATTTCATGATTTCTCATTTATAATGTATCAAAGCATTGTCACACCCACCATACGTCCTTCTGTTGCCCTATGAGTAATACTCACTTTTAACTCTTTGGAGACTGTAGTATTCCATGACTTGCAGCCATAGGCAATCAATACTAAAAAAGAAATGATCTATTATAGATAACACAAAGACAAGTGAAAGATGCATGGTGTGAATAATTTGCCCATAGAATGTCATCAAAATGACTTTCATACAAAATGTGACATAAAAGACATTACTAAAGATCTATGTGACTGCAAAAGAAGGTGGTCTGATCATGTAGCAATGGTACATCAAAATAGATGGACAGCCTAAGAGTGCTGCACTGGTGACCATGTAATATTGAAAGAGCTACAGGAGTCTTTAGCATGACAGGTTGATTCTCTGTAGAGAATTTGTGGAAGAAAAAAAACCCCTAGGATAAGAAATATACAGGATGAAAAAAACATGGAAGAGTTGTGTTCTGTACTGCTGGAGGGAATCTTTACACTAATGAAGTCAGAGATACGTTGAAATATTTGATGTCTAGTAAACCAAGGTTATTTCTGCTAAACTCTTTTGTAACAAACTATCTCCTCTATATTTTGTAGTAGGAGAATGTCAGGCTCAGTGGGTAGAACACTGGGGCTAGAGTCAGGAAGACCTGAAATCAAGTCCAGCCTCAAGCACTTCCTAGCTATGTGATCCTGGGCAAGTCACTTAATCTCTAATTGCTTCAGTATCCTCAACTGTAAAATGGGGATAATAATGGCACCTACCTCCCAGGGTTGTTGTCAGAATAAAATGAGATATTTATAACTTACTTAACACAGTGTCTGGCACATAGTAGGCACTTAATAAATGCTTGTTTCCTCCCTTCCTCACTATGGCATGACAACTCTTTTTAATTATGTAATTTTGGTATGATCTTGTTAAGTAACTCAACATGGTTCAGCAAAATAACTAATATATGTCTGTGGTCAGTTTGGTGAATTCCCCTTGAGATTAGAGAGCACTAGACTTGGAGTCAGGGTGATTCTAGTTTGAGTCGTATCTGATACTTACTAGTTATATGATCCTGGTTAATTTACTTAAGCTTTTTCTCCCATAGCTTCATTATCTGAGGAATGGGGATAATAATAGCACCTGCATCAGAGAGTTGTTATAAGAATCAAATAATTAATACAGTGATGTGCAAATTACCTGGGAGAATCAGTAATTTTGATTTGATTTCATTTTCTGATAGCAGTGGTCATTAGAGTGATTCATAGCATGTCACCTTAACTAGATGAAACTGGATTGAGTTGATCTCTGCCCCTATGGCCAATTCTTTGTCAGCTGAGTACTTGATTTCTTGGAATACATTTCATTGCTCCCTTTTGTTGTGTTTTCAATTTGTGATTAAAAATGAACATTACTTCAAGGAGACATGCAAAAAATTGGAGCTCTTCAAGAGTACATACACCTCAATGATTGTTAGAGATGTTGCAATGGCTGTTGGTATGGGAAAGTCAAACATTTTGAAGATCATTCAAGACCATGTTGAAACAGGCTCATTCTAACCAAACACAAGGGAAAGTGACGTTGAAGGCAAAAAAGCAATACCTCACACTGATAAACTATTGTGGAAAAGAGTCTAATTAATCTTCAGTTAACAAAGATCTTCAGAAACCTGATGTGTAGAAATTATTATTGATTCTCTTATAGTGAATCATAGATTTCTTGAAGACAAAAAGAACATTAAGAAGACTTTTAAAAATGGTTGCTGTTAACTATGAAAGAAAAAATGTTTGTCATGGGCAAGACAATACAAACACTGAAATACTAAACACTGGTCAAAGTTATCTTTTTTTTTTAATGTTCTTTTAAATAGTTTTTCCCTGAAGGCTATGCCTATACCCTTATTAGAAAAAGTCTAGGTAAGCCTTTAAGATCAAGAGATCTTCATCAAAGTGAAAAACATGCAAACCTCCCCCTAAAAATGTTTTGAGAATTATTTTTTACTTCCAATATACCTGGAAGTCTCATTCTTATTGAAGGAATGATGAAATCTGATAAATACATTGATGTACTGAGCAGCAGAATTATTTCAAAATTACAGAAATTCCCAAATGGAGATGTGATACTGTAGCACAACTTTATAACATGCCAATGTTAGGAAAAGTTTAATAAATTTATACAATAACTGGAGACAAAAATGCTTCCTCAGTCTGGTAACTTAACTGATTTAAAGCCCATTGAAAAGCTGTGAGCTATAATAAAGGTTAAACTTAGAGAAATAGACTACTGTCAAAGGTATGCTTAATATCCAAATGGGATGAAAGTGTGGTTTCTTGATGAAGAACTAAAGAAATTGGGTCCCATATTTTGAACTCAATGTTAAATATGTAAAACAAATGACTAGTAAGATAAGGATGCATTATATATTAAAAGGTTTTTAAAAAATGCAAAATCCATTGTCAGATCTAATTATTTTTCAACCCTTAAAGTGCCATATAAATATTAGCCATTATTAGTATTAGAGGGCATATGCCATTGTTTTAAGGCATAACATTGTCATCTTAACATGGAATGTGATTATTCCTATTGGTACCTGGCTGAGAGAGGGTAGAAAGTTTTAAAGTGATTGGTTAGCTGAAATGTAGAAAGATGGTCATTTATCAACTCCTCTTGATCCATGAAATTGAGCTGTGAGCCCAGCTCTATTATGGTCTCTCTCGCTCTCTTTGAATATCTCCCTGGGAACGAAAGAGGATAGACCAGCATGAAGCAGAGTAGATGTGCATTCTAGGGCTTGTTGGTAATGAGGGTCTCCCCTCATTATCATCGATATCCATTATGTAATTCCATTATGTATACTCCTCCCACAGAGTTTGATGGCTGTCTTGGGGTAGAAATATGTGGGAGTTATACCTACTTTCTCACAACTTCTGAGTATGTCTTAAATTGGAGTTCCTGAGACTGGATTTTCCTAGTTCAGGTGGTGATAATTGGTGGGCCACTAATAAATTTCCTGCAGAAGCAGAAAGCAGAGTCAGATATGTGTATGTCTACTTGACCCAAGAGGGTAGTCTATTTTCATGATACTCAAACTTCTATGTCAAGAGAAATTTTAGATTCTCTAGACTGAGATCTTGATGTCTAGCCTTATAGATAAAGGAAGTTTCCTGGGTAGTACCAGCTTTGGGCCTGGGGTAACTAGGTGGATCAATGGATAGAGCACTAGGCCTGGAATCAGGAAGACCTGAGTTCAAATCCGGCCTCAGATACTTACTAGTTATGTGACCCTGGTCATGTCACTTAATCTCATTTGTCTCAGTTACCTCATCTGTCAAATGAGCTGGAGAAAGAAATGTCAAACCCCTCCAGTATCTTTCAAAGAAAACCTCAAATGGGGTCACAGCAAATCCTACACAACTGAAATGACTTGACAGCAAGCAACAACCAGCTTTGAGAAGCTGCCAAACTCCAAAATTCCAGGTTTGAAAATTAAGGAGTCAGATCCTCCAAAGATAGGACATTTCCAGATGCAGATGCCCCATGGAGATGAGGATTGTCCTCGTAGTTTCTCAGCAGTATTCCCCTTGGAGCAAAATCCTATGAATTACTTGGATAGTACAAGTCCAATGGAAAGGAGATTGATTATTCAGAAGCCCTCGGTATATATTTACATTTTAGAGTCAGTCCAACCATAGGGTGGTACTACAATTAATCTTGTGTAGACTGTATCAGACTCTTAGAAAGAAGGACCAAAGTGTTGTCTCAATAACAACTCCAAATTCTGTTCCCTTCAAAGAAGAGCTGAAGAAAAGGCGGAGTGCTTTGTGTGCTTTCTGAATTTCTTTATGGGATCCCATAGATCTTTTGTGCTGCTGCATTTTCAGTGAACTGAAATAAAGGCAGCTAGGTGGCACAGTGGATAAAGCAGTGGGCCTGGAGTCAGGAAGACCTGAGTTCAAATTTGGCCTCAGACATTTACTAGCTGTGCGACCCTGGGCAAGTCACTGAACTGCTATCTGCATCAGTTTCCTCAACTGTAAAATGGGAATAATAATAGCACCTGCCTGTCAGGGTTGTTGTGGGGATCAAATGAGATAATATTTATAGAGCATTTGGGGCACTGCCTAGCATATAGTATTTGCTTAATAAATGCTTCTTCTCTTCCCCCTGTTAACATGCCCAGTTTGTATATGCTTCCTTGAGGGCTTGTACTAAAACTTGGAATCCTCTTTTACCCACATTTAGGGAAATCTAGAAACAAGCTATACATGTGAGTATATCAGTGTTTTTGGAGTAATGCTAGATGAGAGCAAGGAGCCAAAGAAAGAGAAAGTGACCATTTGAGGTTGGGTCCTCAAGGTCAGAAGACATTTGGGTAAGCTCAGAGGTTTGGGGCACGAGGGAACAGATTCTATATGCTTTTTTTTAAAAAAAAAATTATTTATTTTTAGTTTTCAACATTCCCTTCCACAAGTTTTTGAGCTCCAAATTTTCCTCCCATCTCGTCTCTCCCCCACCACAAGATGGCATGCGTTCTGAATACTCCTTCCCCTAACTATATGCTTTAAAAAAAACAATAACAATTACCTATCACACATTTCAGAAAGAGGTTTTTTTTTTCACATAGGGAGTAGAAAAAAAAGAAAGAAGTAGACAAGATCAAAATGGGGAGAATATCCAAGAGAAGTGTTTAGTAGTACAGGGAATGACTATTGGCCAGCTACACACTTAGCTCTATACTCTAGAATTCTTTGCCAAAAAATTTTTACTTGCAATATTTGCTACTTGACTATATTTTATTTTTTCTGGTGGCATAGGCGATTTCTCTGGCTCGTCCCGAGGGAAGTCTTCCATTTTCCTTGACTATTATACTTCATGTATCAAAGTGGGCAGTAGGAGTGTCATACTGTTAGGGCCTTGGCATTAGCTATGGGGCACTTTAAGACGTAAGGAACTAGCAGTTGGAAGATGGGGAGGAGAATGTTCCTAAATTCTACTTGTGCTTTATGGCTTTTTCTATTTTCATTCTCCAACTTAAAAAAAGTCCTGCCCTTAGGATTAGCATTGTGAAAATATGGCTGGCCTGGTAATCACACCCAATTGTGAGTTTCAGAGCTTAATGCTTAGTCAGCCTCTCCTCACAATCTGTATTGGATATTTCCAGGAAACAGAAAATGCACTATGTGGTTGAAACACTGAATAAAGAGATAATTGTCAGATTAACAGAACATTCTATCCAAGGATAACAGATGAAATGATGAATGAGCCTGTTTAAAAACATGCTTTTAAAAAAATGATGTCTATCTCCAGCTCTGTAATATGAAAAGACCTCACTTAGTATTTTACCATGTATGCAATATTATTTTTCTCTTTATTGTTATGGTGATGTGCATATTGAGAGAAAAGAAATAAAAGCAGGGAGCTATACAACTTTTAAAACAATGACAGTTACTGTGGAGACTCAAAGGGAGGCAAAATTTTAAGATGCTCCTAATAAAGTCCACTTACAAGCAAGATTTGGGCGGGGGAGGTTGATGCTTGTAATCATAACCCCTGAATAGGAATCGTGACTGCCACCTGTGTTGAACAGTCACTTTACTTTTCTGGGTCTCAGTTTCCATGAGTATAGAACTAGAAGGAGTGAAGAGTTTGGACAAGATGACTGTCTAAGGACCCTTCTAGTACTATGGTCCTGCAATAAGAGTTTGGGGTAGAGTAGAAAGAAAGCAATTTGTTTTATGTCCATTACCCTAGTATCAATGGAAGATTCATACTGCCTACTGTTCCATCTTCAGGGAAGGTGACCACTAGAGGGATAAAGATCTCCAGGAGTTTTCTTACGGCTCCAGTTCAGATGATCTAATTTTATCTAATGAATTACTGAAGAAACTTTAAAACAAAAATACAGAAGGTAAAGTCTTTGAGAAGGTATTAGATGTTGAAATATATTACTACATTTCTTCTGAGTGGGCTCCTTGAAAGCTGTGACTGCTTTAAAATTGTACAGTGTTCAGCCTCATTTGTTAGTCTTGTTGCCACTGGATTGTTTCAGTCATGTCTGATACTTTGTGACCCCATTTGGAGGATTTCTTGGCAACGATACTGGAGTGGTTTTCCATTTCCTTCTCTAGCTCATTTTACAGATGAGGAACTGAGGCAAACGGGATTAAGTGACTTGCCCAGGGTCATGCAGCTAGTAAGTATCTGAAGCCGGATTTGAACTCGTGAAAATGAGTCTTTCTGATTCTAAGCCGAGAACCCTCTGTCTCTTGCACCATCTAGCTTCTCTAGTTTTTAATTTACACGTTATTTGTTGGGAGAATAGGAGAATAAGATAATTAAGATTAAAAGTTTATTCAGTGAATTCATTTAAGCAACTATTTGCTAAGTGCTATTGTGTGGAAGGACTTCTAGGAAGGTCATACTGTTAGGGCCTTGGCATTAGCTATGGGGCACTTGAAGATATAAGAAACTAGCAGTTGGAAGAGGGAGAGGATAATGCTAGAGAATGAGACAAATATAAAGTCTGGTCACTTTGTACTGAGAGGGCATGCTGAACACAGATAAATAAGCACACTGATTGAGGTGTGGGAAGAACAGTAATGGGGAGGGGGCTTGTAAAAAGAATCTTTGTTAAGCATGTCTTTTAGTACATGTGAAAATGTGGGAAAAAAAGACAAAATATTCTCAGTTCCTAGGCTATATGAAAACAGGCTGTGGGCAGGATTTGGCCCTCAAACTATAGTGTGCCCTGCTATAAGCAATGGGGGGCCATTATAAGTTTTTCAGCCAGGGGATGACATGGTTGGACCTATTGCTTAAAAGGATTATTTTTGGCTAAGCTCTGGAGGATGAATTAGAAAGTTAAGAGACTGAAATCAAGCAGACCAATTCAGAGGCTTTTAGCTATGAATCAAGAGAGAAAGGAAGAGATTTAAGAGATGGTATGAGATAGTTATTGGCAGGATTGGCTACTGGTTGGACATGTATACAGTAAACATTTATTAATAACTATGTGTAAATTGCTATGCTGCATCCTGAGAAGGATATTCCTATGGGTTTGTGGTCTTATCACTGTGAATACTACCACCAATGGTGTACATCCCAAACCATTCTTGCTCAGTAATATATTTCAGCCTACTCATGCCTGCTGGGCACTTCTCCATTACAGAGATAAATAATAAGTAGTCCCTGTTTTCAGGTAGTGTACAATCTAGTCTAGGAGATCACTTTATGGCAAAATAGAACAGTAGTTCTCAAACTTTTTTTCCTTTTTGCTCAAGGCACAGTATTTTTCTTTTCTGTGAAGATTCACAGCACACCATGGAAGAGTAGGAAGAGTGATATGTGGGCTTCCCATTACAAATGTATGTTTCATACAGTTCATGGTACATCTATGGAATTTAGTTCAGCACTGTTGGAGGTATGGTTTAAAAGCCAGCATCCTCTTAGTTGAGATTCAATGTTGGGATGAAATGAGGCACTCAAAAGCCAATGAACATTTGACAAGGGAGGTTTGCTTTGCCTTGATAAAGTAAAATGACTCAGTGTCCTCTAAAGTCCCTTCCAGATGTAATCTAAGATCCTCCAAGTTGGCATTTGTATTGGGACTTAAATGACAGGAAGACAGGAGATGTCCCAGTTCCCCTGTTGGTGTAATGAGTCACTTAGAGCCTAAGGTTTTAAATAAACAATACTTTTAATTAAAAAAATGTTGAAATGCCCTCAGGTAGAAGAAATTCCAGGAAGTTAAAAAGCAGTTCATAGGAAGATAAAAGCAGGTAAAAGCCTCTCACAGGGAAGTTCAAAGGAACAAACAAACAAATTCTCCAGGGTCTCAAGAGCTCCCATGCCTAGGAGCCCCCATATTGGGGCAAAATTAACTCAGTCTGCCCCAGGGTTTTTCCAGAATTTTTTTTACTTACAAAAGACATGGCTGTTGCTGTGAATCTGTGAGGTTAACTCGAGGCTTCCCAGTGTTCTGATTCAGGACCAGAGCAGAAAGGACATTTGAGTTGCAGGGAACAGCACAAACAAAGGCATGGAGTTGGCAAAAATAGGACATCTTTAAGGACTGCTCAGTAGTCTCCTGCTGTCCTTGAACTTCAATCTCAATACCATTTTTTTTGTCAGTTGTGTCCAACTCTTTGCGATTCCATGTGGGGTTTTTTTGGCAAAGATGCTGGAATGGTTTACCATTTCCTTTTCTAGCTCATTTTACATATGAGTAACTGAGGCAAACAGGGTTAAATGATTTGCCGAGGGTCTTACAGCTGGTAAGTGTCTGGGGCCAGAATTGAACTCAGGAAGATGAGTCTTCCTGACTCCTGGCCTGGCACTCTATCCACTGCACCACCTAGCTGCCCTTTTTGGCTTTAGCCTACCTCAGAAATTCAGTCCTGGATCAATTGAGCTTTGATGATTGAGCCTTTGTAAATCTTAAATTATTTTAAAAGAAAGTTCTATTTTTGATTTTTTAAAAAATTTGTAATTGTATCTTGACAAATGCCGAATAGCATTAGCATTTTGATATGTAAAGGATAGAAAAAGAGCTTTTACGTTAAACCATGAACCTCCATTAAAATAGCTGATTTTGTTTTTAAAGCATACAATAAATTCAGCATGTTGACTTTAAAGCTGTACTGCTCTATGTCATCTTCTGAACTATCTTTACTTTTCTGCTTTATGTATTTAAAAATGCTTCCATTAACTTTTCTTTTCCATTTTCAAAAAAAAAATTGTCACTATCCCTCCTTCGGACCCTCCCCCACCCAGAATTTAAGCACAAAAACATCTTTCTTTGTGACAAATAAGCATATTGTCTGAAAATTGCATATGTCATTCTTCATCTCATGCCAATAACCTCTCTGTCAGGAGGTGGCTGATATGCTTCATCATTGATCCTCTGGACCAGTGGTGCTTAACTAGGCAAAAAGGGCTCAGAACAGATTAAAATGTAATTGGGAAAGGTTTAACAAAATAAATAAAAACATAATACAGCAAAGATAATCTTAATTTGTGGTTTTCTAAGCCGATATGGGATCCAACAGGATCCATATCTATTTAAGTTTGACATCACGGCTCTGGACCAATGTTTGGTAATTGCATTTATTAGAGTTCTTAAATGTTTCATAGCTGTTTATCTATATGATGTTGTAGTCATTGTATAAATTGCTCATTTCACTCTGCAACAATTTATTTCTCTGAATACATCCCTTTTGTTTTCTCTTGCGGTGCAATAATATTTTGTTACATTAATAGACCTAATTTGTCCGGTCATTCCCCAGTTGATGGCTGCCTTCTTTTTTTCCAGTTCTTTGCTACAACAAAAATATTACTAGACCCTGTTTTGTTCTGTTTTTTTAATTCTTTGGAGTATGAGGCTTGTAGTTGTGTTCCTGGCTTAAAGGGTTGCACAGTTTAGTGATTACCAAAGTATCTCTCCTCCTCTCTAACATAAAGCCCTTCCTTGTGACCAAGAAAAACAGTAAGAAAACCAACTGATATTGTGATCATGTCATCCAAAATCTATAATCCTGATCATACTTTGCCCCTGCAAAATACCTGAAATAGATTTCATCCTCTGACTTCTGCATTTAATATGAGTTAAACTACCTTTTAATGTTGTTTTCATATACATTATTGTAGTCATTGCATAGATTTTCCTCTGGTTCTATTTTCCATACTCTTCATCAGTTCATATACATTTTCCCATGTTTCTCTATATTCATAATTTCTTGTATTGCAATAATATTCTATTTCTAGACCATAATTTATTCAGTTGCTCCACATTCAATGTCCACTCAATTTCCACATTTTTTACTTACTTTCTAATCCACCCCTACCCTGCAGCAAATACAGCTATGAGCATTTTGGTATATATGAGAACTTTCTTTTAGTCTTTGACCTTCTTGAAGTACATGCCCAGTAGTGGAATCACTGGGTCAAAGGGTATGTTTACAGTTTAGAAACTTTTCTTGCATAATTCCAGATCATTTTCATCTGTTGTTTTCTTGTCTGTTGAATAAATTAAACCTTACCTCCCCAGTAGGGTCACAAAGGTTAGCATTTAAGAAGGTATAAGGAAGTGTCCAGAAATCTGTGGCAGGGAGAAATGAGGTAGGTAAGTATATTATATCTCAAATCTCACATCTATTTGTTACAATAGAGAGCCACAACAGATAGCCAAGAAGGCTACCAAAACAAACTAACAAACAAACTGAGGAACTTATTTCAGGTAAGTATGGAGGGTAAAGAGAAACTTGCTGAAACCTGTAGAGAATGCACATATTTTGTTTCAGGCACTGCTATGTAACACCCATGCATGTACAAAATGTAAGCTTATCTCCAGGTGTGAAATGAAAGGGCTGGAGGATACAGAGGTAGAGAGGAGAAATGCCCACATAGATCTGGCATCACAAAGAGTAACAGTTATGAGGTAGGGTGAAGAATGACTAAAGAACAGACTAGCATTATACAGATAACAATATTTAACAAGAGTCATCAATGCGGAAAAAAAAACACGTGATCTTAAATGGGTGTACACAAACGTACAAAGTGTGAGTAATTAGCAGGGTAAACTAGATATTCTGATGAAAGGATGCAGGTTTGAATTCAAAGACATTGCTAAAATTTGATAGAATGGGATTCATATCTGCAATTTGGTTAAGGAAAGCCTTACCTAATTCATAAAGAATAGAATGGATGAAGGGGTAAGGGGAAGCAGAAGCAGAATTAAGAATATTTAATAATGCGAAAGAAAGCCTGTATAGACTCTTCAGATATTTTTATTATGGCTGCCCATCCTACATGTATCAATTAGTTGCATCAAAAATTTATAGAGGTTCCAGCTCTTCTGGAAAGCAGTTTGGAACTAATATCTTCCAAATCACTAAATTATGAATATCCTTTGACCCAGTGGTATCAGTAGTAGGCTTATACACCAAAGAGGAAAATAAAGATGAAAAAAACTGGAAAATAAGGGAGTGCTCATTAATTGGGGAATGGATGAACAAATTATGATCTCTGAATGTAATGGAATATAATTGAACCAAAAGAGATGGTGAAGGAGCTCAAAGAAACATGGAAACACTTGTATGAACTGACGCAGAATGAAAAGAACAGAACTAGGAGAACAATTTGTACTTACTACAGCATTGTAGAGAAAAACAACTTTGAAACACTTAACTCTTATCAGTGTAATGACCAAGACAACTCCAGAAGTCCCGTGATACAGTATGCTTTCTACCTCTTAGCACAGAGGTAAATGATTAGAGTTGCAGAGTAAGACATGCATTTTCAGATATGACTAAGATTTGTTTTGTTTGAGGATATCTATCCATTATAAAGAAGAAGAGGGATGGGGAGCAAAAATTGCAGAGAATGAAGGAGCTAGTGATAGTGGTGCTTAAAAAAGAAGAAAAGAACATCAATGATTTTTTTTTTTATGCACAGAAGAGAAAAGAAAGAAATTTGGAGAGACAGATTAAGCAGGATAGCTTTGGAACTAATGTTTTGAATTGTATACTTTTTAAAAAAGACTGTATTTAACAGATTCACAGTTTCATGTACAATCTTTCCTTACAATCAGAATTTTAAAAATTATAAAAAATCTTGTCTCCTTCCAAAAGAAGTTATAGAGGTGAGAAGGTAGGCAAATAGACTGGTGGTAATTGATATCCCCTAGAGCTCCTGTTTTTGGTAATATCAACATTCATGATTTTTCCCAATCTTTTATTATCTTCCTTTCATTAAGATATCTTGTAAATCAATCCTTCAATGCCTTCAATTGTAGCCTCTAACAAAGGCTTGCTTTATATATCCTCCATTTGACCCAGCTGGTCTTTCCTCTTTTGCTTCCTATAGAGCCATTTCTAAATTCTTTATTGAGGACAATGTATCTAACTGTGGTGAGCTAGGTGATGAAGTGTATAGCCCTGAGTTCAAATTTGGCCTCAGATACTTTCTACCTGTGTGACCCTAGGCAAATCATTTAACTGCTGCCTGCCTCAGTTTCCTCATCTGTAAAATGGAAATAATAATAACACATACTTCCCAGGGTTGTTGGGAGGATGGAATGAGATAATATTTATAGAGCACTTTGCAAACCTAAAAGTGCTATGTAAATGCTAGCTATTGTTATTATTAATATTATTATGTGGTGGCTTCACTATCATTGATAGAGAAGATGGTTACAGAAGTCTGAATAGCTCTTTTCCATTTTTGTCTTTATTCTCCTTCCATTCTCATTCCTAAATGCTTTTAGAATAATTGGGCTTGATGCTCTTTCCTAGTTTTTGCTTTCTACTACTTCTAGCTCTGTGTGTATGTGTGTATGAGAGAGAGAGAGAGGGAGAAAGAGAGAGAAAGAGAGAGAGAGAGAGACGATATGTTATTTATTATCTTTTCCCATTATTCTATTTGAGATTTTACAGCTTACCTGATAAGTTTCTCATTCTCTGTTTTCAAATAACATGGAAAA
Source organism: Phascolarctos cinereus (assembly GCF_003287225.1). Classification (NCBI taxonomy): domain Eukaryota; kingdom Metazoa; phylum Chordata; class Mammalia; order Diprotodontia; family Phascolarctidae; genus Phascolarctos; species Phascolarctos cinereus. The sequence continues at coordinate 233,723,881 of NW_027556098.1, forward strand.
AAATATAGTACAGCTAGGTAGATTTAGAACTAGTTCAATTATTATAGTTAAAGAGGTATCACTAAGGAGTAGAAGTCACTAGAGTGGATATATATGTGTGTGTGTAATCATCAGTGATTTGAATAAAGGAATAGGTGGTATGCTTGTCAAGTGTTGCAGATAATCTGAAGCTTGGATTGATGGGTATCATGGGTCAAAAACCCCAAATCCAAAAATACCTCAGCAGGGTAGAATGATGGAACTAATTGAATAAGATCAAATTTAATAGAGATCTATGTCAAGTTCTGCACTGGGGTTAGAAAAAGTTAATTTTGTAAATGTATAATAGGGAAGTAATGGCTAGCAAATAGTTTCTGTGGTAAAAATTTGGGTTTTAATAGGTCAAAACCTCAAAATGAGTCAATAGTGTGACATGGTGGCCTTAATAAAGAGAGATATAGAGTCTACAACAGGGGTGGGGAACCTATGGCCTCCAGGCCTCATGTGGCCCTTTAGGTCCTCAAGTGCAGCCCTTTGACTGAATCCAAACTTCACAGAATAAATCTGGGTTAGGGACTTATTTTGTGAAGTTTAGAATCAGTCAAAGGGCCTTGCTTGAGGACCTAGAGGGTCACATGTGGCCTTGAGGCCACAGGTTCTGCACCCCTGGTCTAAAACAAGGAAGCCACAATTTCTCCAGTTTTCCTTACCAAGTCAATAGTATTTTTTAAAAATCATAACTCAGAATCCAAATCTTAATATGACTTCTCATTTTTTGTTTTACCTTCTTTAGTTATAAAACTGCTATGTGCAAATGAACTGAGGTACTCATAATGCTTTGCAGTTCTGAAGACATTTAACAGAGTCCTTTCAATCCTTAGTACCCTTGAAATTGTTTCTTTGCACTTCTCTTCCTTCAGTTTTCAATTAATTAAAGATCTTTTTCTGCTCCTTTGTAACATCAATTGTTCCCATACATGAGACATCATTCTAAAATTTTCACAAATGGATTTGAGTCTTTATATTTATATCATACTTCATTTTATGCCCCCAATTGATCAAATTCCATCTTAAAATTTTGTTTTTTCATACATATCAGAAATTTTCATTAAAAACAAAGTTTTCTAGTCTTTTAGGTATCAAAATGTTAATATACAATATCAGAAGCATCTTACATCCTTTCACTATTTATATAAATATTTCTCTCCACTCAAAAATATTTTTCTCTCCTTTTCATCACTAAACTACTCCAAAAGAAAAGGAAACCTACAGGGACAGCATATCTGACATTCATTCATTCATTTGTTTGTTTGTTTTTTTGTTTGTCTATTTGTTTATTTATTTGCTAAATATAAATTTATTTTTCATTTTCAACATTCACTTCCACAAGTTTTTGAGTTCCAAATTTTCACCCCATCTCACCCTTCCCACCCCAAGATGGCATACATTCTGAATATCCCTTTCCCTAGTCTGTCCTCTCTTCTATCTCTTCCCCCTTCTCTTATCCCCTTCACCTTCTATTTTCCTGTAGGGCAGGATAGACTTCTGTACCCCATTTCCTGTATTTCTTATTTCCCAGTAGCATGAGAAAACATTTTTTTAAACATATGTTTTTAAAACTTTAGGTTTCAAATTTTCTTTCTTCCTCCCTCCCCACCCACCCTCATTGAAAAGGTAAGCAACTCAATATAGATTGTACATGTGCAGTTATGCAAAACACTTCCATAGTAGACATGTTGTGAAAAACTAACTCTATTTCCCTTAATCCTATCCTGCCCTCCCATTCATTCTATTCTTTCTTTTGACCCTGTCCCTCCTCAGAAGTATTTGCTTCTGATTACCCTCTTTTCCAATCTGCCCTCCTCTCTATCATCCCCCTGCTCTCTTGTCCCCTTCTCCCCCTATTTTCCTGTAGGGTAAGACAGATTTCCATACCCAATTGAATGTATATGTTATTCTCTCCTTAAGCCAAATCCTATGAGAATAAGATTCCTCATTCCCTCTCACCTTCCCCTGTTTCCCCTCCACTGTAGAGACTTTTCTTTTCTGTTTTTTTTTGTGAGATAATTTACCCATTCTACCTCTCCCTTTCTTCTTCTCTGTATAATCCTCTCTTATCCCTTAATTTTTTTCTCCAGATATGACCCCTTAATCTTCAACTCACCCTGTGCCCTCTATCTATCTATCTATCTATCTATACATACACATAATTTTTTTCCTCCAACTACCCTAATACTGACAAAGGTCTCATGAGTTATAAATATCATCTTTCCATGCAGGAATGTAAACAGTTCAATCTTAATAAGTCTCTTATGATTTCTCTTTCCTGTTTACCTCTTCATGTTCCACTTGAGTCCTGTATTTGAAAGTCAAATTTTCTATTCAGCTCTGGTCTTTTCATCAAGAATGCTTGAAAGTCCTCTATTTCACTGAATGACCATTTTTTCCCTGAAGGATTATACTCAGTTTTGCTGGGTAGGTGATTCTTGGTTGTAATCCTATCTCCTTTGCCCTCTGGAATATTATATTCCATGCCCTCTGGTCCTTTAATGTAGAAGCTGCTAAATCTTGTGTTATCCTGATTGTGTTTCCACAGTACTTGAATTGTTTCCTTCTGGCAGCTTGTAATATTTTCTCCTTGACCTGGGAACTCTGGAATTTGGCTATAATATTCCTAGGAGTTTTCCTTTGGGGATCTCTTTCAGGAGGAGATCTGTGGATTCTTTCAATTTCTATTTTGCCCTCTGGTTCTACTATTCAGGGCAGTTTTCCTTGATAATTTCTTGAAAGATGATGTCTAGGCTCTTTTTTTGATCATGGCTTTCAGATAGTCCAATAATTTTTAAATTCTCTCTCCTGGATCTATTTTCCAGGTCAGTTGTTTTTCCAATGAGATATTTCACATTGTTTTCTAATTTTTCATTCTTTTGGATTTGTTTTACAGTGTCTTGATTTCTCATAAAGTCACTAGCTTCCAATTGCTCTATTCTAATTTTTAAGGAAGTATTTTCTTCAGTAAGCTTTTGGACTTCCTTTTCCATTTGGCCAATTTTTCTTTTTAGGGCATTCTCCTCATTGGCTTTTTGGACCTCTTTTGCCATTTGGGTTAGGCTGTTTTTTAAGGTGTTATTTTCTTCAGTATTTTTTGGGTCTCCTTTAGCAAGCTGTTGACTTGTTTTTCATGATTTTCTTGCATCACTCTCATTTCTCTTCCCAGTTTTTCCTCTACTTCCCTTACTTGCTTCTCAAAATCCCTTTTGAGCTCTTCCAAGGCCTGGGACTGATTCATATTTTTCTTGGAGGCTTTGGATGTAGGAGCTTTGACTTTGTTGTCTTCTTCTGGTTGTATATTTTGATCTTTTTCACCAAAGTAAGATAATATAGTCTGACTCTTTTTGTGCTGCTTGCTCATGATCCCAGCCAATTACTTGAGTTTTAAACTCTTTGTTAAGGTAAGAATCTGCTTCCAATGTGGAGAATGTACTGTCCCAAGCTTCAGGGGTTTGTACAGCTGTTTTCAGAGATACTTGTAGGGACCTGTAAATTTTCAGTTCTTCCAAGGTGGTATGATAAGGGGCGAGGTGTTTACTCCTTTCCTGGCCTGTGACCACAAGTACTCCTTTCTGTCCTGTAACTGTGAGGAGGGGTTCCTCTCCACAGCCACTACAAGCTCTACCACGCCAAGGCTCCACCTCACCCCAGCACAGCTGCCCAGAACTGTGACCCAGATCGACACACGGGCAAAGCAAGAGATTCCTGCCTCAGCACTGGCAAAGAGGTCCCTGCAATCCCTCTCTGATCAGCCACTGGATTCCCCCTCAGTCTATGGGCCAGAAGCTCCGGTAGCAGCTGCCCGAGCCCCCCCCAGGGCCACACTCTTGGGGAATGGAACTGACACCCTGCCTTCCTGTCTCCGCACAGCAGAAAAAGACTTTTCCCACTGACCTTCTAAGTTGTCTTTGGCATTCTTGGATTGAGGAGTCTGGAAACCTCCACAGCTGCCCGAGATTCAGTCCTCTGAGGCCTGCTCTAGGTTCGCTGCGCCTGCGCTCCCACACCACACTGGGCTCCACTCCCAGCCCTGCGCGATACACCTTTCTGATCAATCATCCAGGTTGTCTTGGGCTGGAAATTTGTTTCACTCTGTCTTTTTGTGGGTTCTGCTGCTTCAGAATTTGTTTAGAGCCATTTTTTATGAGTATTTGGAGGGGCTTGGGGGAGAGCTCAAGCAAGTCACTGCTTTCACTCCGCCATCTTGGCTCCCCATACCTGACATTTTTAATGGTTTTATTTTAAAAGAATCTATGTTTTAAACATATCTTAAACATGTGTCTAGAGGAGAGAGAACCATATAAATTATTTGACCAGCCAAGATCTTTCCTATGAAGATAATTCTGTATTGAGGATTTCAAGCAAAGGTTTGATAAAGAAGTACTGGGTATCATGTACAGTTTTGACTAGATTTTTTCTATAGTCCCTTCCAACTCTTGAAAGTGTATGATTAAATTTAAGTTTTTAGGTGGAAAATTGATGGGCCAATGCAATGAAACTTGAATGAAATGTTAATGTTTAATTTAACTCTTGACTGGAATCCCACAAAGACCCTTGTGTTGTTTAAAAAAGGAAGACTGTTTAGTTTTAGCCTTAATGTTAGCAGGGAGAGGAGAACTTATTATATTTGGGAAGTTTTTGTAAAATTGACAAAAAGCTTCAGCTATATTATGCTCTGCATATTACTAGATTACTTTTTAAAAAAAAGCATCCAGCAGTTGATAAAAATCATGCTACCATTTCTTCCTCTTGCATTTGGGTTTGAGGCCATTCCACTATTTCATTTGCTAAGTGGCATGAAAGCACATTTCCTCTTTTTTATTTTTTATTATGAAATTAACGAGTTCATAGTAAAAACAAAAATATTTCAATGTACAAAGAACAAAAATGAATTTTGTAGGTGACACTGTGAACTTATGCTGGATTTTTAAAAAGCGTATTTTAAGTTTATGTGCTTAGTTGGTGTACTAAACATTATGGTCACATATTAAATGTGATCATATATGATCACATGCTGATGGTACATTTTTATTCCTTAAGCCTCTAAATGAGTTGTGAAGAGCAGCACTATTTATATACCATATAGTGTGTTTGTAAGAGTTAAATTTAATAAGTTTAAAAGTCCATCCTAAGATACAACTTTGCTTAAACCAGATATTTAACAACTGAACAGAAGGCCATGTCTATAGCTAAATTCATTTGTGTATCTTAATAGTCCAGGATACTATAGTATTAATATTTAAAGATCACTCACACTATGAAATGTGCTGATATTCTCTACTCAGGATTGTTATACAATAAGGAACATTATAATGCCCTTCAATAATTGAAAAGTAATATTTAATCAAAGGATTTTGATTAGGTTACTTAACAAATGGAAAATTAGGTAACTTAAGCCAGAAATGCCTACTTTTACTTTAATTCTGTGGACCTGCTTCAGCTCTTGACTTTGGAGAGGAAGAAACACAGTGGTTAACAAAGATGATTTTGCACTGCAAGGATAATTCCCCTCTCCCCCAAACATATCACAAGGTAAATTCATAAGAGACTATTAAGTAGATGACCCATAATTGAATAAATTAACAGTGTTAGAATAAATCTTAAAAATATCTTCCATGATATTGAAATAAGAATGATTTTTTTGTAAAAAAAAAACAATAAAAAATTGAACTTGGATAACTCAATAAAAAGCCAAGACAAATCAGATCTCTTAAACTTGATTGTGGCTTGAACTATGACCAAAACACAGAAAACATAATCATATTCATTTAAACACAAAACTACCTAATTATATAATTTTTTAATAGAACTTCTGAACAAACGTTTCGAAAAATCATTCCTTATCAAAGTAGAATTCTGATACCCACAAAGAAAAGAAAAGAAAAGAAAATTTCATCATAAGAGATGTGTCCTTTTAAGGAATCAAGTAACTATTATTCATTGATAGCTATTTTGTGACATGCTATGAAGTATATCCTTTATTCTTTCTTAATGCCAGTAAACATGTGGTTTTTCCCCAAGGATATAATTCTTGGGATTTTACAAGTGTTCTATTAGCGTATCCTCTCCCCAGATGATGCCTTTGGTTTTGCTGGCATCTGTGCAAGAAAATCCTAGAGCATGAACAGTCCTTTATCCAAAAAATGGGCCCAAATTAGTTCCAATCTAATCTTATATTTGCTTTCCTTTTCAAGTTTTCAACTGTGAAACTGCACACACTTCCAAACGAGAATCGTCTTGCTCTTCTCAATATCTGTTGTTGTTCAGTTGTTTCAGTTGTGTCCAGCTCTTCCTGGCAAAGATACTGTAGTGGTTTGCCGTTTCCTTCTCCAGCTCATTTTATAGATGAGGAAGCTAAGGCAAATAGGGCTAAGTGACTTGCTCATGGTCACACAGCTAGTAAATGTCTGAAGCTGAATTTGAACTCATAAAGATGAGTCTTCCTGATTCCAAGTCCCGTGCTCTATCCACTGAGCCACCTAACTGCCCCTTTAAATATCTGCCTGTTGTGAATTTGGCCCCTGCCTTGTGCTCTGGTTCACTAACCTGTGGCCCACATCTTGCTTTCTTTTCTGTATATTCAGTTTGACATGGTACTAACAAAATTCCTGTTTATGTACTCTCATTCACTTATTTTATATTTAAACTGTTATATTGATATTTGATATTGATATTAAGTTTTTTTGTTTTTGTATTTCTATCACTATCCTCTAATTGACTCTTCCTACCTCCACCCTATAGAAGTCATCTCTTGCAACAAAAATAGTCAAACAAAACAAATTGAGATGTCGGCTACATTTGACAATGTTTGACGCCTCTAATCTGTCACTTTTTTTTTTTTTGCCATGAAGTGGGATGGATGCTTTATCGGTCTTCTGAAGTCAAGATTTGTCATTATGCTGATCAGAGTTCTGAATATTTTAACATTGTTTTCTTTTATATTATCAGGGCCGCTCTGTAAATTATTTTTCTAATTCTGCTCACTTCACTCTGCATCAGTTAGTACATGTCTTCCACATTTTTTTTCTGTACTTGTTTGATGCAGCTCTTTTATTTGTTTTCCTCACTTTCACTCTATCCTTTACCTTCCCTTCACTTCATTTAACTTGAGAGTAAAGAGATGATCCCAATCTAATCATAGAATTTGCAAGTTGGAGGAGACCTTAGAATTTCCTTAGTTCCCTTATTTTAGAAATGAATAGTATGAGGCTCAAAGAGATTAAATGATTTGTCCAAGGTTACTCAGTTAACTCATGTTAGAATCAGGAAAACAAGTTATCAGTATCAAGATAAGGAAAAGTTGTATATTTTGAAGTGAAATTAGATGTAACAGACTAAATGGCATCTACCTTTTTCATCTTTATGTAATTTTTAAGCTGTTTTCCCCCACCAAGCATCTGCATTTGAGAAATTTTGTTCATTTCTCTTTTGTTTGAAGAATTGCAATAATATTTCTATTCTTATTTTTTATAAATATGTAGTATTTCAGCTGAGTTAAATAGACTTCTGTGAGTTAGCCAGAGGAAATATCATTTCTATGGGGAAATGCATTATAATTTCCAAAGAACAACTTTAAATTAAAATTAGACTTTTGGAATACAACCCATTTGGAGGTTGGAGACATCCCTGCTCAAATGCCTACTCCTTAAAATAATTGTTTTATATTACCTAGGTGGTGAAGTAGATAGAGCACTGGTCCTTGAGAATGAAAGACCTGAGTTCAAATTGGCCTCAGATACTTAATAGGTATGTGACCCTGGACACTTAAGTCACTTAATCTCTCTTTGCCTCAATTTCCTTAAATGTAAAATGGGGATAATAATAACACCTATTTCGCAGTTGTGAGAATGAAATGAAATTATATTTGTTCAGTGTTTTGCAAACCTTAAAGCATTATATAAATTTATTATTATTATTATCATCATCATTTTATTCTTGGTACTTATATCTCCAGTACTTATCACAGTGCCTACCTAGTACAGTGTAGGTGCTTAACAAATGTTTATTGATTACAAGTTTACTATTGTATTCTTTTGTATTATGTAAAAAATTAAATAAAACATATGAAAAAGCTTATGCTTTTATATAAAACAAGACTATGCCTTATACAGTAGTTAGTGCCTTTCAAAAAACTCTCATGATTTCTTTTGCTAATTCAACTATATTATGTATAACTCAGGTAATGTCCACAGTAAATACAAAATCACTTATGTGCTTATTTAAGTGACAGCATTTGGCTTTGCTTGCTAGGTAATTTATCTCCTCCATGTGAGCACTTAGCAGGTTGGGGGTGAGGGGAGAAGAGTAGAATGAGGCATTGATGTTCTGCTCTTTTTGGTTTACTATAGGACTGATTGATTGGGAGGTTTGCTTAACTTTTCAGTCTTTGCTAAAGCCCATTAGCATTTTTTTTAACAGACCTTAATTTGCTGAATCAGACCAGTAGCATACTTTACTCCACTGCCATGAATATAGTGGGGAGTCAGCATTTTGTTGATGATCTTCACCTGTATTGCATACAGGCTAGATGGGCCCTTAGAGAGCCTATTTTGAGCTTCATATTTCAAGTGCCAGTCACTAATTTTGTCTAGTATTAGAAATATATGTAACTATATAGACATACATACACACATGCAGGCATGCACACATGTACACATATCCTTTCCTCTGCTGGACTATAGGAAACACTTTTTACAGTCTTGACTGTTACTAAAAATGTTTTGGCATTTGAGTTATGTGGCACCACAGACTTGCTGCTACTTCTTCTTCCTTCCTTTCTTTCCTGTCCCTCCATTCTCTTCTTCTACTCTCGTGCTCTGGAATTAGGCTTGCTAGTGGCCTCCACAGGTATGAACTTGCCACCATATCTTTTCCTAATTAACATATATCCTAGACTAGGTGTTTTCAACCTTTTTGCATGTGTGTCTCATGGAATCCTTTAGCAGTTTTGAAATGCATCAGATAAAATACATAGGATTACGAAGGAAACCAATTATATTGAAATCCCACCATCTGTTTCTATTTCTCTCAATTTCTCTCTCTCTCTCTCTCTCTCTCTCTCTCTCTCTCTCTCTCTCTCTCTCTCTCTCTCTTTTGCTCTCTCTTTCTCTCTTTCCATTTATCTATTTTTTTTAAACCAGGTTAATATACTCTAACTTAAAATCTCCTGCCATAGATGCAGGATGGGAAATGATCTTAGAGGCCATTTAGTCCAGCCACTTTCATTTTACACATGTTGCACTAAAGCCTAGAAAGTTTAAATGACATGTCTGATGTCACACAGGCAGCTTTTGTTTCTTATCTAGTCATTTTCACTAATCTACTTTTATGATTTAAAGTCAGCAGTAAATAGTTTTTCAAGAAGACTTTTATAATATGGTTTGAAGTCTAGTAATGCTATGCCCCCTTCATTCATACTTTTTTTTTCATTGTTTCCCTTGAGATTCTAGACTTTTTGTACTTCCAAATGAATCTTGTTATAATCTTATCTAGTCCTAAATAGTATGTCCTTGGTAGTTTGATTGCCACAGTACTAAATCTAAATTTGTCTGTGTGGTATTATCTCTATTATGTTAGTGTGGCCCAATAATGAGCAATGTATATCTCTCCAAATGTTTGGTTTGTAGTTGTATTTTATAGGAGTCATACATGTTTTGGTATGTTAAATCTCAAAGATATTATACATTCTATAATTATTTTGAATAGCATTCCTCTTGTTGTTTCTTCCTGGTTTGTGGTTGTTGTTGTTGTTGTTATTATTATTATTAATACTGTACAGAAATGCTAATGATTTTTCTGGCTTTATTTTGAATCCTAAGACTGTAAGTACCAAATTAATTATCTCAATAAGTTTTTTTTACTGACTCAGTGTTTTTTAAGTATGTCTTCAGATTACATGCAAATAGTTGAGATAGTTTTGTGTCCTCTTAGTCAATATTTATACCTTTGTTTTTCTTCTCTTTTTTTGTTACTATAGATAACTCTTCTAAAACCACATCAAATAATAGTGGGGTGACTTTCCTTTTCAACTGAAACATTTATTAGGTTAATTACCTAATTACCTAATGGATTCAGCTATATTAGACTCAAATAATGATGCCCTTTTGTTTAGAGCAGGGATTCTTAACCTGGGATATATGAATTTGTGACTTTTTAAAAAGAAATGTATAATTACTTCAATCTAATTGTTTTGTAATATTTCATATTTTATTTTCTGCATTTACAAACATTATTCTGGAAGGGGTCTATTGCCTTCACCAGAATGTCAGAGGGGCCCATATTGCACATAATGTTATCTGCTACTTTAGAGTGATGTATCTCTGTATCATTGTAACAAAGTCTGTCAATCTGAGACTTTTTAGGTAAAGTAAGTGACTGCAGCTGCTTTGAGGCTTTAAATTATTGTGTGCCTTACTTCATTCTGTATTCCTGGGATTGCTTATACTGCATAGGAGTATAGAATACCCCTGCCATGATTGGTCAAGTCTTGACATTTGCCTATGCTATGCAATACTCTAGTCCTATTGAGCCAAAGTTTGGTGCTGGTATGGATCTAAGCATTTGTGCTATCTTGTGATAATTATTTTCTAAAAAATACCTCACCTCTGTATTTATTGACTCATCACAGCCAAGGTTGTGGATCCTTAATAGCACCTTGTCATATCTGAATTAGTGAAAACTCCAAGAACATCTATGTTGCTGCATATCCCAGATTTGGGGAGTGCTGATACCTAGGTGTGGCTATGTGGACAGAAGTGGCAAAGCCATCCTTTGCTCCATGAACAACCAGTTGGATCCATTAATAAGTATAGTTAGTGTTCCTTGGCTCAATTCAAGACTCAGTAGCATGTCAGCCAATCCGTGTAACTTGATGAAGTAGGCACGTAGCTAAGTGTTCACATGTATGGAACATTTGTTACCTAGATTGTATTCTTCTTATTCTGGTTTGATTAACACCAGCATCATATCCTGGAGAATCTCCTGTGTCAGTTATAGAGAAGGCCAAAAAAAGGTAGTTTTGCTTCTTACTATCTGTGACCTTAGGCAAATCAACTAATCTTTCTGGGCTTTAATTTCTTCATTTGTAAAATGAAAGAAGTGGACTAGATGAGCTCTCAGGTTCTTTCTCATTCTAGACACTATGATCCCAGTCCCAGTACTCAAAATCCTATTTATGACCTTGAAGGTCCCTTCCCATTCTAAGTCTATGATACTATTTAGTTATGAAGGAAAGAAATTAGTACTATTAACCAATTTGACAGTAAATATTGTAGATGTATATCTTCTCTTCTCTAGCCTCCTTATAATTCTTTTGTGCTCAAAAATGATAACTTTTTGAGCAAATCCTCATTTTCTTCCTTATTTTAATTCATTCTCTAACAATGTTACTGGCTATGGTGGGGGAAAGTGAGCAATAGAGAGATAATGTTGGGGTTATGTCATAAAGAAATATTGGCTGATGTAGTGGGAATAGTGTAGGATTAGATTGCTGAACTCTGGGCACCTCATAGATTAAGGAAGTCCTCTATCATATTACCTAATAGCAATTCTAAATTAAAACCAAAGTCAGTAGTATAGTTGGTCAGCCAGTTTATCAAAAGAAAAGCTGTGGAGCTCATTCAGTACAGAGGAGGTCTTTAGGGTCTTTGTACGTTTTGATTAATCTAATTTTCTGTAAGGATTAAGAAAGGTCATTTAATGTTTCTACTCCATTTGTAAACTAGGAGTAACTTGCTTCTTAATTGCCAAATTTAGTCACTTTTTCTCAGTCCTTAGATTTCTTATTTTGTTTTTCTGTAACTTTTAACACTTTTGACAACTTTCTTCTTTGGAATATTTCCTCCTCTTTGGGTTTTTGTGGCACTGGTTCTTTCCCTTGATGTTTCTCCTAATTGTTTGACTAGGAACTTCTTAAGAAAAGGGACTGCAATTTTTCTTTCCTTGTATCTCCAGGATTTAGCACACTGTCTGGCATATAGTAAGTGCTTGATAAAATGCTTTTTGATCAATTGGATGCTCTTACTTATTCTTCTTTGCTTGTTCTTCATACCATGCCCACTAATTGTGGCTGTGTCAAAGCCTCAATCCCTGACCCTATCCCTTCCAGCCCCCTTTGCAATTAAAACAACACTGATCAACAACAATTAGATCTATTAGATTTCTTTATCTGGCAAAAGAAATTAAAACTCCTTAAACAGAAATTGGAAAAGTATATTTTGGAGCAGAGTAAACATTAGAATTATCTTCTCCTCTGTTTGGGAAAAGAAGAAGGGCAAGGAAAGGAAGACTATCCTTCACAATTTGGTACCTTTTTCTCTCAAACGGAAAGTCAGTAACCGCCATCCTATTGTGACCATCGAAGGAGGAGGTGGCTGGCACAGGTGACTTAGGCTCAATGTTCAGCTCCCCAGGTCCTACTCCAGATGCTATTTCATCTATTCAGTTAATCAAACAAGGATTTTTAAGTACCTGCTGTTATGTGTTAGGAACTGTGCTAAGTGCTGGGGACACAAAGAAAGGCAAAAGATAGTCCCTTTCTCCCAAGGAGTTCACAATCCAAATGAGGGAGACAACATGCAAATAACTATGTACAAAAAAGCTACATACAAGATATATTGGAGATGAGATGGCAGGCATGAGAGGAAATCAGGAAAGGCTTCTATAGAAGATGAGATTTTAGCTAGGACTTGAAGGAAGCCATGAAAGCCATGGAAGGTAAAAATGAAGAGATAGAGAAGTCCAGGCTTGGGATATAGTGAAAATGCCCAGAGTGTGGAGATGTAGGGCAAGAAATAAACAGCAAGGAGCCCAGTGTCACTGAATTCCTGAGTATATGGTGGGGTAGAGGAGAGTAAGGTATAAAATTGTTAAGGTAGGGGCAGTCCAAGTTATGAAGGGCTTTCAAAGTCAAGGAAAGGATTTTATATTTGATCCTAGAGGTGATAATGGGCTACAAGAATTTATTGAATAGGGATGTGACATAATCAGAACTGTGCTTTTGCCCCCCCCCCTTTTTTATCCCCAATGCTTAGCACAATGCCTGGCACATAGTAAATGCTCAATAAATGTTTATTGACTGACTTTAGAAAGATCAGTTTGACAGCTGAGTTAAGGGTGGCTAGAGTGGGAAGAAATTTGAGACCAACTAAAAGGGTACTGCAGTAGTCCAGGCATGAAATCATGAGGCCTGTACTAGCTGATGGTGGTGTCGGAGGAGAGAAGGGGATATTGTGAAAGTAAAATGGACAGATTTTGGCAACATATTGAGCTCCCTTGAAAAATGAATTCCTATGTTGCTGCTTCTGCCATGACCATCAGGTTCTCCACTGGCTTCATGGTCAATTTAACACACTCCTGGACTAGAGGAACATTTTGGAATTTCTCCTGACTGAAACTCCTCCTAGAGTCATGTTTCAACCAGAGCTCTGGGGAGTCTCAGTCTCTCCCAGTTTGGAAAGAAAAATACTTTCTCTCCCATTAAACACTTACAAGTAGGCATCAAAGACTTCCTCTTCTTTCAGAGATCCATTTCCAAATGCCTTGTATACTTAAATAATAATTCATAGTAAGCCAAATTTACTCACTTTTTGAAGTACCTGTGAAGATCCCCAGAAACCTGAGTCTCATAAATTGTATTTAACTGATATAGACTTTCGAAAAATGGTTCTCTCCTACTGTCACACACATTTTTCCTTTTGCGAGGAAGAGGGTCATGAGACATTGCACTATGTCTATTTGCAAAACCCAATTTTTGCAGATCCTTTCACAAGAGGGGCTATAGAATTCACCCCATATAGTAATTACATTAACTCTGTTTCAGCTATCCCAAAGTCTGGTCATATGGACTTGGAGAGCAGGGTTATGGTAAGTCTCCAGTGGGATGTGCCATTTTATTTTAGAAAGCTCTTTCTGTTTGTTCTTGAAATAAGACTTTCCTACTAATGATGCATTTTTGTTTCTGATAATGTATTTTGGTAATTGTGAGTCATGAAGAGAAAAAACTAATGAAACATGGGCACAGAAAATATAGGAATTCAGACCTGAACAGTGCTTACAGGAAGAACCTGTACTAGGGACTTTTCAATTCTCTGTACTGTACTTGACTCTGTTCTTTTTTTATTTTAGTGTCCTGTATCCTTCTTTATTTATGATGTTCTCTTAATGTCAGAGTCTGTCTAAAAACTAGAATTTTGACTTTAATTTTTCACTGCTTCCATTTCTCTTCTGATTTTATCTTCATATTTAAATATCTATAACACTTTCTTACCTTTAAAAACCTCCATTACTTACAATATTAGTCTTTATATCACTGTATTCCATCACTCCAAATCAAATTGGTCAAGTGTGCCAAATGCTTTCATTGATTTTGCTTTCCTTGACTTTCTACTTGGACTTATATTTTCTCTATTGTATGGAAATACAACAAAGTTGAGGTTCCATGACCCTGTTGATAGATTAAATCTGTTTTTCCTCCCTTAATCTGCCTTTTCTCTTAACATTTCTTATTTCTGTTAATGGGTACTGATATTCTCCTAGTTATTCAAATTTATAACTTAAGGAGAATTTAATCTCCAGGGACTCTCAATTGTCTGAATAAAACATAAACTTATCTTGACATTCAAGGCTCTGACATTCATATGCTTTATTTGGCTAAACTGGATTCCTGGCTTCTCTGGTTTCATGTTGTCCATGAAAGAAAATTCTTCCAGCTCCTCACCTTTTGAAATCCCTCTCTTAAGACTCAATTTAGGGACTTTTAGGAGTCAAGATGTTGGAGTAAATAGTTAAGTTGCTATCACTCTCCCTTTTTTACCTCTTAAAAAACCAGAAAATAGTACCCCAGGAAAAATTCTGAAATAGTGGAGCCAGCAGCAAGACAGGATGGGGAAGTCTCTTATCCCAGGAAACTTAGAGGATCAACAAGAAAGGTTTATTTCACTAAGGTAAAAGGGGAGGGCATTCTAGGACAGGAAGTGTCCCAGCAAGTAGATGGCAAGCCCCACCTCAGCAAACCAGTGGGAAATCCTGAGCCCCAGGGTGATGGAGCAGGCAAACGGCAACACTAGGCACCTTCTCTCCCCGCCACACCCCCCACCATGTGCCTTAGCATAGCCAAGGGAACTGGAAGACTCCTGCTTGGAGAACTACCATGTGCACCAGCACAGCCCTGGGATGGGCAGGCATCCTCGAGCAGCAGACTTCCAAGTGCTTCAGTGCAGCCCAGAGTGGGCAGGTATGCTCCAGCACCCAGAACTCTCACTACTTCAGTGCAGCCCTAGAGGAAACACAGAAAAACCCCCCAGGTCTCAGCACATGCCAGACACCACCATTAGAACCCTAGCTGAGCACCAGGTAAGCTGCCAGACTCCTAGAGTCCCCAGCTACCAGCACCTGAGGCCCCAGAACACAAAACCCATTGACCAGGCACCCGGTCCCCAGCACAAGAAGCTTGGGACAGTATCCCCTCTGCTCCAGCAGGAGAGCTCAACTTTAAAAGCCAGGAAATAGGCAAACATCATAAGCAAGAAGCAGAAAAGAATCCTGACCATAGAGAATTATTATGGTGACAGGAAAGATCAAAACACAAACTCAGAAGAGGACAACATAGTCAACATACCTACATCTGAAACCTCAAAGGGAAGTATGAATTGGTCCCAAGCCCAAAAAGCCTTCTTGGAAGAGCTCAAGAAGGATTTTAAAGTCAAATAAGAGAGGTAAAAGAAAAGTTGGGAAAAGAAATGAGAAGTATGCAAGAGAGAGTCGACAGCTTGGAAAAGGAAGGACAAAAATTAACTGTAGAAAACAAGCCTTAAAAATAAAATTGGCCAAATGGGGGGGGGAGTACACTGAAGAAAACAACTCCTTAAAAACTAGAATTGGCCAAATGGAAAAGAAGGTACAAAAATACACTGAGGAGAACTTAAAAAGTAGCATTAGCCAAATGGAAAAGGAGGTACAAAAGCTAAATGAAGAAAACAATTTGTTAACAATTAGAATTGGGTAAATGGAAGCTAATGATCTTATGAGACATCAAGAATCAGTCAAACAAAATCAAAAGAGTGAAAAAAGAGAAGAAAATGCATAATACCTCACTGGAAAAACAACTGACCTGGAAAATAGATCTAGGAGAGATAATTAAAGAACTATTGGTCTACCTGAAAGCCATGGTCAGAAAAAGAGCCTGGCCAGCATCTTTCAAGAAATCATCAAGGAAAACTGCCCTGAGATTCCAGAACTAGAGGGTACAATAGCCATTGTAAGAATCCACTGATTATCTCCTGAAAGAGATCCCAAAATGAAAACTCCAAGGAATATTGTAGCCAAATTGCAGAATTATCAGGTCAAGGAGAAAATACTGCAAGCAGCCAGAAAGAAACAATTTAAATATCATGGAACCAGAGTCAGGATTATGCAGGACCTAGAAGCTTCTACAAAAAAGGATTGGAGGGCTTAGAATATGATATTCCAGGAGACAAAGGAGCTTGGATTACAACCAAGGATCAACTACTTAGCAAAATTGAGTATAATCTTTCAGGGAAGGAAATGGACATCCAATGAAATGGGTACTTCAATACCTTCCTGATGAAAAGACCAGAGTTCAACAGAAAATTCAGTCTTCAAATACAAGACATAAGAGAGGCATAAAAAGGTAAACAGAATAGAAAAAAACCATGTTATTCAATAAGGGTTTTACATCACTACATGGGAAGACGATACTTGTAACTCCTGAGAACTGTATATTTATTATGATATTTAGAAGGGGTATATATAGACAGAGGGTGTGGGCATAAGTTGACTTTGATGTGAAGATAAAAAAAATTAACAAAAAAGTGAAAAAAAAGGATTGTACTAGGAGAGGAGGAAAAGAGGAGACAGAAAAGGGTAACCTATGTCACATGAAGAGGTGCAAAGATCTATTACAGTAGCGGGAAAGAAGGGAAGAACCTTACTCTCATTGGATTTGGCTCAAAGAGGGAATAACATACACATTCACTTGGGTATACAAATCTGTCTTACCCTATAGGAAGTAGGAGGGGTACAGGGAAAGAAAAGGGAGGGGGACTAAAAGAGAGGGCAGAAGGGAGGGAAGAAGTAGCAAGAGAAAGGGGAAAGAAAAGGGAGGAAGGCTGATAGAAGGGAGGGCAGATTGATGGAGATGGTGGTCAGAAGTAAAACACTAGTGAGAAGGGAAAGGGAAAAAGGAAAGAGAAAAGCATAAATGGGAGGAAATAGGATAGAGAGACACAGTTAATAATCATAACTGTGAATGTGAATGGGATGAACTCTCCCATAAAATGGAAGCAGATGGCAGAATGGATTAAAAACCATAGTCCTACCATATGTTGCTTATGAGAAACACATTTGAAGCAGAGAGATGCACACAGAATAAAGGTAAAGGCTGGAGCAAAATATGTTATGCTTCAGCTGAAGTTAAAAAAAGAGCAGGGGTACCAATCCTGATCTCAGACAAAGCAAAAGCAAAAATAGATCTAATTAAAAGAGATAAGGAAGGAAACTACATTTTGCTAAAAGGTACCAGAGACAATGAAGTAATATCAATACTAAACATATATGCATCAAGTGGTACCACACCCAAATTCTTGGAGAAGTTAAGTGAATTGCAGGAAGAAATAGACAGCAAAACTATACTAATGGGGGACCTTAGCCTCCTCCTCTCAGCAACATTGTGCATTGACCAACTTTGATAGACTTAACTCTTCTCAGCCATACAAGTATCTAAAGACTCATGATGAAAAAGTCTATCCACAACCAGAGAAAGAACTATGGAGTCTGAATGCAGATAGAAGCATAGTATTTTCTCTTTTTCTCTTTTTTGTTTCTTCTTTCTCATGGTTTTTCTCTTTGGTTCTAATTCTTCTTTACAATATGACTAATGTGGAAATATGGTGGGGGTTTTTTAAAGACTCAGTTTAGGTGCTGTCTTCTCCTCAACATGTTCCTTGCCTCCATCCTTCCTCCCATCAACTGAAAATGATTATTTTTCTCTTTAGATTTCTCAAATGACTCATTCTGGACTTCTTTGATCATATTACATGTCATTTTCTATCCTAATTATTTCTGTATGTGCTTCATATTCTTATTAAATTATAGTCTCCTTGACAGTAAGAATTATGCTATCTTTGAATCTACTAATATCTAGTAAAGTAAAAATGTGTATAATAGATATTTAGTGTTTGCGGAATGTAATTTTAAAAAATTGGTTGTCATTCTGCCATGGTTGTCTTCTCTTCAAATCTCTCTAAACTAGGACTTTGTGACCATCTCCTTTTTGTGCCCTCTTGGCCCCAATAACTACCATTTTACCGTTTTTCAAATCCTAACTTACTCAAATAAAAATTTGACTGTTTTCTCTACCCTTTATAAATAATAATTTACTATTCTTATTTAACAAGCTTAATTCTTTCCTTGTCTCCTGGTTTAAAAAGTAGGGTAAGGCAAAAGCATGCTTAGTGAATGTTTACATGAGATGAATGAAGATCACTTGTCTACTACGTTGCTTCTTTCCTGATATCCATTGGGTAGAACTGGGAAGCCATATGTGAGGTCATGGGATCATAGACAGAGAAATAGAAGAGGCCTTAGAGATAATCTATCCTAACTCCTTCATGAAATAATGTTCCAAGACCTGTAAAATAGTATTAAGTGTATTATACAGATTGGTTATAGGGGAGTTTTCAATGTACCACAGTATGTAATTATTGTTCATCCATTTCTGTCACGTCAGACTCTTTGTGATCTCATTCAGGGTTTTCAGAGTGGTTTGCCAATTCCTTCTCTAGCTTATTTTACAGGTGGGGAAACTAAGGCAGACAGGGTTAAATGACTTTCCCAGGGTCACACAGATAGTAAGAGTCTGAGGCCAAATTTGAACTCAGGAAGATGGGTCTTTCTGACTTTAGGCCTGGCACTGTACCATCTAGCTGCCCAGAAAGTATATAATAAAAATAAATATACAATACAATAAGATATAAATAATAAAATACAACAAAATAAAAATACAATTCTAATATAGTATGAATTTGACATAAAATTAATAAACTAGCCAAAGCAAACATTAACTTAAGGTCCAGTTCTATTATGTACCTACTCTGTACCAGGCAGCAAGTATATGAAAATAAAAACAGGTCATACCCATAAAGTCCTTATATTCTACTGTGGTCAAACGACAAATACACAAATAAGTAAATACAAAACATATATGTAGCACATGGACTGGAACTTTGCTCCCAGACCCCATGTTGAAACTGAGCCACAGAGCATTGTTCTTTCAGTAGCACTGAAGGGTTGAGAATTTATTTTTTTTTCCCTAATGCTATAGTTCATGAACCTCCATTGGCATGATCATTGGTTTTCAGCCAACTTAATAAGCTTTTAGTAAGGGCTGTTTACTAAGGTGATATAATAAGAACAATTGGTACAAAAGATCCTCCAAAAGTTTATGACACACTTTCCCACAAGTCCATATATAATCCAGGGGAGAATGGACTCAGGCTTAGAGTATATGTAGCAGTGGAGTAACATATCTACTAAAAGTCTTTTTGCTGTAGTCTCCAAGTTTCCCTTGGGCCTGGTATAACTTTTATGCTGGCATCCTTGTTGAAATTTGAATCTCCATCTTCTAATCATGTCTGGTCTGTATTTGGTTATTGATGCAGACACTGCCATCAGCTGTGCCTGTCCTGGGAATAGTACTGGAAAAGAAATCCAAATCCTCTGGATCCTTTGAAGCTCATAAGGTTCTCCTTTGGATAAAGAAAGGCAGCAAGGAGGCCAAGGCTGAGGCCTCTTTCCCTCAGGCAGTTCATGGAATGGCTCTCTCTCCTTATCACTGTCAGAGACTTGAATCCCTGGGTTCTCAACTGGTCCTCTTTTTTTTTTTTATAGAAGACTCACAAGGCATGACAGAGTCTTTCAGCCAATCTGAAAGGACTTCAGACTTTCTGTTTCACCTAATCGAAATGTAAAAAATGTCCCAGCCTTGCTCATACTTCTGATTAAATGAGTTGTATTTTTACCCGACAAAGGTATTAGGGCAGGTAGGGTAGGGGGTGATTTAAATCCCCCACTTTTATAGATAGAAATATAACTATATATAAAACCATATATAATACATTATTTTATATTATAAATATTATAAATTATATAATTGTATATACACATTTCTATATATTGTTATATTTGTATATATGCACGTGCACACACACACACACACACACACACACACACATATATATATATGTATTCACACATGTAATTCTGTTGGGGGGAAAGTGCTAGTAATTAGGATGAGATATTGTACAATAATTAAACTCTTTTTAGTATTTAAATTTAGTATTTAATTTAGCATTTAGTGTTTTTAATTTAATTTAGTATTTAGTATTTTAATATTGAAAAAGAACTGCTTTGAAATGCTTGGATAGCTCAGGTCTTTTAAAATGTCACACAGGTAGCTTGAAGCCTGTTTTAATTTAGGCAAATTTATCTAAGGCAATCAAAAGCTAGTATCATCTATGTGACCTTGGGAAAATTATTTAACTCTTTCAGAACTCAGTTTCCTCAAGTGTCAAATAAAGAGCCATAGTCTGTTTTAGCTCTAACTGCATGATTGTATGATTGTATGCTGTATGTTTGTATGATTACTGTATTGAGTTCAGAGTTGGGATACTTCTTTTCAAAAAAGCCTGTAATTTCAATCTAGATAAAAGTTGAAAAATGAAATATAGGCCTATATCATGAAATTCAGTTCTATAAGCACTTATTAAACATCACCTTCCTTCCAGGAACTGCGTTAGCTAGGTTCTGGTGATTAAAAAAATGATCAAAACAGTCCTTGCCTTCAAGAAGCTCATGGAGGAGGGGCATCAAGATGTAAAGTGGTACAAAGTATCTACTGCCAGTTTGTATAGAATGTAAACCAAGCATAAGTCATTGTGCATAGCACTGGGGTCAATACAAGACATAAGACACTGTCCTTGGCTTTCAGGAGTTTATAATCCTGGAAATCCTTTTGCTGATAATAACTTCCTTGTCTCCATTTAAAAAATTAAAGAAAAGTTATTTAATTGAGGGTCATGAAAGCTGCCAGTATAAAAAAGACAATTGTTTCTCTGACCTGTTGTTAACACATAAACCTTGCTAAAGGGTCTGTTTTCCACCTAATGAGGAAATAAGTAATGCCTGTTTTGTATACAAAGGGGAAAAGCCAGGCAAATCAAGTGAATTAATTTTAAAAATATTTCATTTAAATTCATTTAACATGAAATTTTTTGAAGCAATGGTTACCAAATAGAGTGCTTTGGTTGCCATAAATGTACCAAGTGTTACCAAGTTACAAAGCCTTAGAGCCTGTTCCAACTTCTTATTTACTCATGCCAGCAGTGATTTGAAGTTGGTTGGTTCTACTTTGAGTTAGGGACTTTAAATCTCTTGGACCTTTCTCCCTTCATTCATCCATAGCTAGTTATACTCCTGTCTGGAGTTCCAGAGATGGATTTTTAAAGAGGCTGTCATTCTCAATCCATGTCTTTGCCCACCTCTTTTGTCCTTTAAGAAGAGAAATTTAGAGGGATGAGTAAGAAAGAAATTTGGGAACCACCATTTTTAATTGGGAGGGAATATATATATATACCTGTTTCTATATTATTTTGTATCCAAAACACATGGTGGGAACTGAAGAGCTACTATTTGTAGTAATGTTTATGAACAATATATGTTTGGGAAAGTGAAATTCTGATAAAAACAGTAATAGAAAAATTAAACCAGCTTCTTCTGTTTCTTTAAATCTAAATGCGTTAAAAGTGACTGAGATTAAATGAGCTGATTTGAGATTCTACTGTTATGCTGGTAACATTCAGAAGTGTTGTGAAATGTTTTCACATCTACTTAATTGAAAAACTTAAAAAAAATAAGGTTGACATGGCACAGTGCTATTTTGCACATCAATTAAATGTCTTTTTGAGTATAATTTCTGCTTCTATGTTTCTGATTTACCTCTGAAAGTTTTAGGATATATAATGTTATAAAGTTATATGGATTAGGCAACATTATCAAATGCCTGACATGATTTAGTAAGGTCATAAAAAATTTCAATCTTGTAGCACTTTATCCTGATTTCCCAACACTAACGTCTAAAAATTTTAAAAAAGAGCATCTGATTTTCTCTCACATGATAAACACTTGACAGGATAGATTATCTTTGGTACTGACTGGATAGATTTCTGGACTTAAACTGTCTTTATGGCATTGAAATCTAGGGAGTGGAGATTTTTTGGTGGGATGATCAGCTCTTCTATTGTCTACCAGGTCTGTCTCCAGGTCTGTGTTTGTGATATCACTTCCCCTGACCTTCATGCTAAAAGACTTGTCATATGAACCATTAGGAGCTGGCTAATGGAATCCACAGAGGGTGAGGAAGTGTCTAGCAAGTAACGAAATAATTAAAATACTTCCTTGGCTATCTCTTTACTCCTTTCCCTCCCAAACCCATACACATCCCGTGAAGTTGAGGTTTGACACAGGGATTTGGGGTGGGGGGAGGCTGGGTTCAGGCCTACAGAGGGACAGAGAAAAGAGAATATGCATTTATGCAGCATATACTATGTGGGTCAAGCACTATGCCTTCTATGTGCCATACATTCCACCAAGTACTTTATAAATATTACCTCATTTGATCTTCTCAGTCACCCTGTGAGGTAGGTGCTGTTATTTTTCCTGTTTTGGAGTTGAGAAAACTGAGGCTGTGATTTATCCAGGGCCACACAGCTGGGAAGTGTTTGAGGTTTTATGCTAACTCAGTCTTCCTGCCTCCAGGCCCAGGGCTCTATCCATTGTGATACCTAGCAGTCTTGTCATGTCACTCCTTTCCAGGGAAGCTGCTAGAGAGGAAAGATGTTGTGGTGCAGTGGATAGAACTCCAGGACTGGAATCAGGAAGACCCGAGTTCAAATGCAGCCTCAGACACTTACAAGTTGTATAACCCTGGACAAGTCACTTAACCCTGTTTGCCTCAGTTTCCTCATCTGTAAAATGAGCTGGAGAATGAAATGGCAAATCACTACAGTATCTTTTTAGCTCAAAATTAGAATACTAATTTACATTTATATTTATTTACATATAGACCTTTTCTCACAATAACCCCAATGGAGTACGTTAGTACAAGTTTATTATCTTTGTTTTTCAAGGGAAAAGATTTTTGCAGGAACTTACTTGCTCAGTGTTATACAGATAGTAAGTAGCGGTCCTGGCACTTGAAGTCAAGTCTTTTATCTCATGTCCTTTGAAAACCTTTTCAGCCAAAGTATTTGTGTTGCTTTGGCAGACATTTATGAGTATCACACATGGTGCTTTTTTTTTCCAATAACACAAATGTTCTGAATTCCCCGTGAACATGAAAAAAAGCCATTAAAATGGAAAAGAAAGAGGAGACAGTACATTGAATTTCTTTTGGGCATTCTTATTGGATTTCCTGTGGGCCAATTTTAACTTCTTTTGCAAAAGGCTGGGCTTATTTTCTGATTGCCTTTGTGCCATCCTACATTTGGTATCCATGCTACACCAATGATGTTGGATTGCTACTTCTTATTAACTTAAACAATTAAAATGAGGAAGGAACTGATATACTAAGCAGATTGATTTTCTTCATATACTTCTTTTCTAGTTTTTAAAAATTTTTATTTTGTCCTTAAGAGTCTACTTAAAAAAGACAACCTTAGAGTTAAGAGAGAGACCAAAACCTAGGTTAGATAATGAGGTCAATGTATGCAGTTAATATTATAGAATAAAAAGAGAGGGGAAAGGGAACAATTGGTTAATTAGTTATTATGACAATATTCAAAGTGACAACTTCTGGATGAAGAAAAAAGCCCCAAAGATGCACATATTGAAATACTCCTGGGGCAGATAGGTGGCACAGTAGATAGAGCGCTGGTCCTGGAGTCAAGAGGACCAGAGCTCAAATGTGACCTCTGACACTTGATACATACTACCTGTGTGACCCTGCCCAAGTCACTTAACCCCAAATGACTCACAAAAAAAGAAAGAAAGAAATACTCCTTGATGGTCCTGATGAGATGTTCTAACTTTCTGAGGCTACTTCTTTGCGGTTCACCCCTTCATTTTACAGATGAGGAAACTGAGGTCTATACAGGCAAAGGAACTTGCCAAGATCACATCAGTGGAAGAAGAATTAAAATTGTAATCAAGGCCTTTGACCCCCCCTCCCTATTCAGACCTCTTTCCAGAAATAAATAACAGTAAAAATCTAGTTTACAATTTAGTACAATATTTGAAATATTGCACAATTCAAAACTATTGCTATTTCATAGCCATCTAGTTATCCTGTTCTTTAATGAGAATGACTAATTCAAACCTGGCTATTTGTAAAAAAAAATTTTTTTCTGGTTACTCATGGTATAGGTAAAGCAGGTGCAGTGGAAATAGTAAGCAGCTGTGTTTAAATTTCTGTAAAGATCCATTTTCTGGTAATTAATAATATACATGTCTTTGGGTTTAATGTGTGTGTTAGATACATTTGCTCATCCAAACAAAAAAGTAAACTAAAAGGGCTAATAAAATGTCAGAGGGAGGGAAAAGGGACTGGGTCAGACTTGGAGGAAGCCACTTAACAGAATCCTTTCCTTAACTTGATTTGACATCCCTTTCCCCAGAACCGAAGTAAAACCTATTGAGAAAATGTAAACAAAGATGAAGCCATCTTCTACTAAAAAAATTAATTCTGTCTTGGAAAACACTGATAAAATTAAGCCTTGATTAATGTTTAATTAAATAAAATCTATTGCTCTCACATAATACTTGGTGAAAATACATCTTTTCACTGAGGACATCAATTTTCCCTAATAAAAATGTTTAGTATAAAAAGTATTTAATTATGTACCCAAATGTATATTTTGTAATAGTGACAAATACTTCAGAGAAGGTGGATACCAAGTTATAACTCACAGGGTCTGTTTTGCTCAGTGTTTTCATCCTCTGAAAGTACCAGTGGGGTTGTCAGTTGATCTGGAGTACATGGAATATTTGGCAGATGTTTTAAGCCATTATCAGCAGCTACTCAGCTTTATTTGCTTTTGCTATCTTGTAAGATTTAAGATAAGGGGGTTATTTAAGCACTATTATTATATCCTGTACATCACCTGAGACCATCCTAATTACCAGCACTTTTATTTTTTTGAGATTGAAATTAATCTTTGTAGTCAGCCCAAAATGTTTGTTGAGAGCTCACAGGGTACTACTGTAATAGACAACTAGACTCTCAATGTATTCTTTGAATTTGCCAAGCAGATAAAGATCAATGCATTTTTACAAAGAGATATCATCACTAAAATGCAGCAAAGTATTTAATCTGCCTGTCTTCTGACTGAAGGTTCACAGAGGGTGTACTACTATACAGAATATGTAAAAAGTGATTACCATTCTAAGAGACCATATTTTTTAAATGAGGTGCTTATGTAGAAT
The DNA here is from genome assembly GCF_003287225.1 of Phascolarctos cinereus. NCBI lineage: Eukaryota > Metazoa > Chordata > Mammalia > Diprotodontia > Phascolarctidae > Phascolarctos > Phascolarctos cinereus. The sequence continues at coordinate 233,749,405 of NW_027556098.1, forward strand.
TTCTTTTACCTAGAAACCCTACTTAAATTAATTATGCACAAATCCACTGGGCATGTTAACACTAAGAAAAAGATAGAAATTGGACTGGAAAGATCTAACTAAGAAAATTTATAAATCTGATAGGAAACATTTTGATGATGTCACCAAATTGTCTTTTAGTTTGAGACATATGAGAGTGTTTGTTTGTTTAACCACAACTGACTTTTGGTTCTAGAGTAGCCAGGTGGCACAATGGCTAGAGTACTGGGCCTTCCTGAGTTCAAATCTGGCCTCAGATGCTTACTAGATGTGTGACCCTACGAAAGCCACTTAACCCTGTCTGCCTCAGTTTCCTCATCTATGAAAATGATCTGTAGAAGGAAATGGTAAACCACTCTAATATCTTTGCCAAGAAAATCCTAAATGGGGTCACAAAGAATTGGACATGACTGAAATAACAACAACAACAACTTTGATTCTGTTATCTAACATGGGTGATCTGATAACCTGTCACTTCTCTTTTACCATACCTGCTATGATAGTGGCTTTAAAATATAGGTGATGCAGTGGATAGAGCACTGCCCTGGAATTAGGAGGACCTGAGTTCAAATACGGCCTCAGGCACTTACTGGCTGTGTATAAGTCACTTAACTCCAATTGCCTCCCCCCCATTTTAAAAATAGACCTAGTTGTATATGAACTTCCATCCAAGTCACCTTTATCAATATTTCACTGATCTATAATTTCATCATTGTGAGCACTCTTTAGATGCATATTACAATCTTGCCAAAGCTTTGTAAAGTTTAAATTGATACTGCCCTGAAATTCATCACACAGGTGATGAGCCTCTCCAAACTTAGCTGAGTTCTCTATCAGTGCGCCTGTACTCAAAATTTTTCCAGAGTTTGTCTTCTGCTAGGATAGCTTTCCAGAAACCAGGATTACTGACGTGTCATGCTAAAACACTGGGATAAGACTTTAAGGGTTTAATCAGGTAGTGCTTGATTTTTAAAAATCAGGAAACATTCATGTTTTACCACATGCCTCACCATGACATGAAGTTGATTCTGAGATCTTCAAGATCAAAAGAAAAGCATATTCTCAGGAAGGTATGACCAGAGGTCAGTTCCAACAGAAGACCCTGCCTAACCTGCCTAACATGTCTTCTTACTAAGTATGCAAAGGCTTGTCATCAGGTTGGCCACTAGATTGTGAATTCTATGTCAATGGCAACACCTGGAAAAAAAAGTCTCTCAGTCCTGCACAGCTTCATTGTGCTCTTGCCATGATGATTGTGATGGTAAAATAGCAAAAAGGGAGTCAGAAGGTGGTAAGTATCATTTAATGCTTAGATATGATTAGATATTTAGATATTCATATCATTTAGATATCCATATCATGTCTATAAACATGGATATCACTCTTGTTACTCTAAATAAAAGACCATTGTCCAGTGGCCAAAAAGTTGAAATCTAACCAAAGGAACAAACATATCAGTATTTCTATTCTTGCTATAAATAAGGTAAGAAGACATAAAGAAGATACAAATTAATGGAAAGATTGCTTACAGGTTCTGCTTGGTGAACAAATAAAGGACTTGTTGTGGTTGGTTTCATCATTTGTCCCAGCGGAATGAGGAATGTCATTTCATGGAATATTTTGTAATGTTGGTCTCACAGTACTTATTATGAGCATAAGCAAAAAGAGACCATTGTGAAGAAACTGCAGTTTATATGTCCAAGTCTGTTGCAGAGGATGAAGAAATAGTGTAATTCTGTGAGAGATGACAAGAATCTTCAACCAAATCAATGTATACCTTGATAATGGGGTACAAAGGTAGGCACTGGGGAAGGTGGCAAAAATATGTCAGAAATATAGTTCAGAGTTAAGAAATAAATGGAAGAGCCAAAGATTTGTAAACTACTCATGAGTTTCATACCTGCATACGATAAATATTTTCCTCAAAATGAGTAGGGAAGTGTTGGACATAGCAAACCTATGATACCATCTCAAAAACTAAATGGACTATAACAACATACAGGAAATGACTGGTTATTAGTGTGGAGTAATTTCTGAGCTGTCTGGGTACAGTGAGATCGTTGACTAGTTAAGGATAAAGATGAGAAATAGAAAGTATAGGCAGTTGCAGACCTGGCTGGGGGGAGGGAATATCTCAAGTGGAAGGTATTGATTTTATTTCTACTTTTAGAGGGATTTAACATATAAAAGGTGATTACCACAACAAAGAGGCCAAAAGTACTATAAAACACCTTAGGCAGTAAATGATCTTAAGAAATGAAGAGACATGATAAGTATTTGAATTTTAACACTTCAGGATTGTATTATATAAAAAAGTAGAAATGGCATTTAAGAAAATAAAGGTAGCAGGAGTAGCTAGACTAGACTAAATACACATACTAGAGACAACAGAGCTTTGAGACATTGATAGGACTGATTTTCAAGATATCTGAAGGGAAAGGATAATGGGGAGGAAATCCCTCCGGAAGTTGAGAAGACATGAAGAACAACCAATTCATTTGAGGCTCTTAAAGCTATTTCAGTGGATAGAATGCTAGACTTGTAATCAGGAAGATGAGTGCAAATCCTGCCTCAGATAATTAATGCCTGTGTGACCCTGGGCAAGTCATTTTGCCTGTCTCAGCTCAGTTTCTTCATCTGTAAAATGGGGATAATAATAGCACCTATCTCACAGGTTGTTGTGAAGATCAAATGAGATGATATGTATACAGTGCTTTGCAAATCTTAAAGTGCCATAGAAATGCCAGCTACCTACCTTCTCATCTTTATAAAATCTTTATAAGAACCATGTATACATTATTGAGGGTGTGCTTGACGAAAATGAGAGAACAGGAGGGTTTTTACAGTTGATTCTTTAGAGTAGACTGGGTCTCCACAGTCATACAATTGATAAAAAATTATAAAAATATGAAAGTATATATAAAATATGAAAATAAGTCCTATGCAGAGTCTGAATTGGAAGAAGTATTTCCCAGAGATGATGAGGTCCTCCTCAACAAACTATTTGTTGATAGAATCAAGCCCTTAATACTACAGGACCTCTCTAATTAAATCTCCAATCATATTAAAGATCACCCTAACAGTTCTCTCTAGGAAAAAAAAACAAATAGACAAAAAATGCCTATTGCCCACATTATGGCATTCAGTTGGGTGGGCAGCCCGTTGAGTTAATCCGTGGGTAATAAACTTTAGAGAGGCATTGCAAACAAACAATTAACTGGGTCTAAAACTGAATAGGAAGAGTGAACTAGATTATACTTGGGAAATTAAATAGTATTTTCTATGAAAGCAAACTGCTTTCTGACAAAATCCCATTTCTTTTAAACTTTAGTTTCCTTGTGATGGTATATGATTGTGAAGCATTGAACATCACTCCCACCGAAGAATCAAAATAGTGAGTGATTTAAAAGGCAACACAAAAATGCATAGTGACCATGTGTGAGTTTCAGCACATTGCCAATGATGCCATAAATGAAAGAAGTAGTTCCAAGGATATCACCAAAGAAATGTATGAATAGAAAAGAAGTTAGGCCCAGCATGTAGTGAGAGAGTGAATGGTGGCAAATACGTAGCCCTGCTGCAGTATTTGTATTCATGGAACGTTCAAAAATAAAAAGCCCTAGAAGACAGTGCATTGAGTAGATCCTCTGTGGAAGATTTATGGGAAGACCTAGAAAAGAATTGCCCAGGATGAGAAGGCATGAATGGATTGCTATCTACACTGATGGTGAGAATGCCCACATCAGGGAGATCAACAATCCAAAAAATTATAGAAACAGAAACCCCAAACAGTACAATCTAGGTCATCTAGCTTCCTTTCTTTAGATGCACAGCTCATGTGGACTATTCACACAATTCAATTGTGTAATGAATATTGACAATTCCACAGATAAATATGTGAAAGGCACTTTGTGATTTAAATACTTCTGTATCTTGATTGTGTTTAATCAAGGCAGAGTTGCATCTACTAGATTGATAGCTTCTTTGAAGACAGGGACTGTGAAATATTCATATTTGTATCCCCTACAGCTCTAGAGTACACATTGCTTTGCAAATAATAGCCACTCAATAAATGTTTGTTGAGTGAGTGCTGGTTACCAGCCACTCTGTACCCAGAATTCTATGAAGGTAAAATTTTTATTACCTTGATAGTGTCTGTAGTCTAGAGAGCCTCCAGAGTATTAGCTTATTCAGTTGCATATTTCCTTTCTGTATGGGACCTCTGGAGTCCTTCATGCTTGGGAAGAAGGGTCTTGAGACATTTTCCTAGATAATATGGATTTTTGTAAGACTGGAACATTCCTGGTCTTTGTTAGTGAGGATGTATAAGGTTGTACTGTGATGCTGCTCATAAGTTTTGATCACATAAGGAATGGTGGGATAGGAAGTAGCTGCTAAGTTGTTTTGCTTTCTTAAATATCTCTGGCATTAATATTGACCATAAATTGTCTTATTTTCTGATTTCATTACTCTCTGATTATATTACGTAGCTGTTGATGCATTTTCCATAAAAATGGATTTTTACTTGACAAGTGGAATTGTAAAAAGAAAAATAGATAACTTTCTGATCACTCCATACTTTATTTTTCTTTACAAATCCAAGCATAAAGGTACTAAGGCTTTGTCACTGCCTATTATTTGCTTCATTTATTTAAATGCATATTCATACAGTAAAACTTCTGCCAATGTACAATGTTAATTATTAGCAACTAAAAGATGATAATTTAGATAGCATAATAAAATAGAAGGAGTACTGGCTCTAGAATCAGAGGACCCTGGGTTCAAGGTCCCTATAAATGTAGCAAAACTTTTAAAAATGAAATTGAATACTTTGATGAAAACTGATAATCTCCTAAAATAAAAATAATACCAAAACAAGGCACAAAATATATATGCAGCATACCTAGGGCTTTTAAAAAAAATGTTTGGCCTCCTTGGTGAAAGTTCTAAAGGAAAAGCAGCAAAGGCACCATTAAACAGAGTGTGTTGGCTGGGAAAGCTTCAATCAAACCCCTCCACAACAGAATGGGGTACAGCTCACTTTGGTTGCTCAGATACTGTTTCCTAGCACTTCATGAAAGCTGGTGACTTAGAACTGAGAATGTTGATTTGGGCCAAAGAAAATGGGGACACATAAATATGGGAAAAGGTGACAAGTATGTTCATAGTGAATAAATAAACAGGATGTTGGTTTGTTGGCAGAAAGAGGTATAGTAAATATAGAGCTGCCCCCCCCAAGTCAAAGAGGACTAGGTTCAAGTCCTACCTCTGAAACATTAGCTGTATGACCTTAAACAAGTCTTCTGACCTCTCAGTGCCCCAGGGAACTCTAAATGAAAACTTGTGATCTGTATTGCTAGAAGGATTTTCCTTATTTGGGAGTTCCCAATACCAGTGAAACAGGAATGGTGTTTAAAAAAAAAAGTTGCTCATAGGAACACCAAGGTGGTAAATGAAGTGATGGGAAAAAAACATTTATCTAAAACAGGGTTTCTTAACCTGGGATTTTTCCCTTCTTTAAAAAAAAATTAAATAATTACATTTCAATATAATTGTTTTCTTTGAAATACTGTGTCTTTTGTGCAATTAAAAATATTTTTCTATAAAAAGATCCATAGACTTTACCAGCTGCCAGAGGGCCATGACACAAAAAAGTTATGTTCTAAGCCAGTTAGCAGGTACTTTAAAAAAAAAAAGTCCATCTCCCAAAATGTAAAGTCAGTCACTGTGGATTTCAACACTTTGGCTTTCTGTATTGTGAGGCACATTTGTGTCTGATTTGCTAAGTTTTAAAGCTTCTCTGTTCCCCCTTTCAGGACTGAAGTGTGTGTGTCTGTTGTGTGAATATTCAAACTTCACCTGCCAGACTGAAGGAGCATGTTGGGCCTCAGTCATGCTAACAAATGGCAGAGAAGAGGTGATCAAATCCTGCGTGTCCCTCCCAGAGCTCAATGCTCAGGTCTTCTGTCACAGCTCTAACAACATTACAAAGACTGAATGCTGCTTCACAGATTTTTGTAACAATATTACCCTGCACCTCCCAACAGGTGAGTAGTGTCTTTTTTTGTTAATCCAGAATTGAATTTCTTCCTTTAAAAATTATAGCAATGGTAAAAACAGAAATACCTCTTCAAATAAGAAATACAGTTTTGTCAAATAATTCTTTTTGGAACTATGAGAAGCTCAAGAGCTTAGCTGTGGTTAATTTCAGGATAATTTTGTTTTCCCAACAATTTTAGTGTCATAATACATGGACACAGTCAGTAAATTATGATGAAGGCTCTGCTGTGTAAGCTGTATTTTAACACATTTTATATGGTTAAGTTAAACTCAAATCCTTTTAGATTCTTTAAAATGAAAGAAAATGGTGGTAGAGAGGAAATCCAAGAAGGCATAAAAAGATAAAGGCAAACTTTTTTTTTTACCAATTTTCGAAAGCTTTTTTTTCATATCTGATTAATTTTCTTCCTTTTATGCATCCTTCCCATCCATCTCCTTTCAAATAAGAGAATTTTTCCAGAGAGATGATAAGGCATGGAGAGAAAAGAGAATCGGCCATTGATCCCTATCACTTTCTTAGCTATTTCTGTCCTGTTCTGATTCACTATCTTGTTTTCTATTTTTTTGGTATTCATCAGGGTTGCTGAAGGTCTTAGTCTTGACACTTATTTCCTGATGGATGCTATGTGTGAATTTTAAATGAATATGGATTCATGCCACAAAAATGGTTCTGTTGTTGAATACTATTTTGGATGGAACACATACACAGAGTTTATGTCCATTAGGAACTTTTAAATGCATTTTCCCTTGTATAACAAATTCACAGATTACACTTTGGATAATCCAGATGATGATATTCCCTACCCCCAATCTACCTTACTACAAGGCCCTTTGACTTTAAACATTGTCTGCTGTTCTCACTCTTCTTAAAGTTCTACTCCTAAGCGAAATACTGGAATTATCTTTCCTGGATTCATTCAATGAATTAAGCAAGAAAACAAAACAAAACAAACAAACAAACAAACAAACAAACAAAAAACCAGCTACTATGCGTCGGGACAAGTAACATAGATAGACATACAGTATAAATATAAAGTGAATATATACAAATGCAAAGTTATTAAATATAAGGTACTTTGGGAGGGAGGACATTAGCAGTTGGGGAATTGTGAAAAGCTTTATGTAGGAGATGGTGCTTGAACTGTGTTTTAAAGGAAAAGAGAGACTTTGGAAGAGAGGAGGTAGTATGTTCCAGGAATGGAGGATGAGCCAGTGCAAAGGCATGGAAAAAGGAGATAGTGTCATATGTGAAAAACGGAGAGAGGGCCAGTTTGGGTGGATGACAGAATGTAAGAGGGGGAAGTATTATCTAATGAGGATGGAAACATAAGCTGGAGCTTGATTATATAAGCTAAACAGAGTTTATATTTTATCCTCAAGGCAATTGAAACCCAGTGGTGTGGATTATTGGAGTCACATGGCCATAGTCTATAATTAAGGAAGATTACTTTGGCAGCAGTATTTAACATGGACTAGAGTGGGTAGGGACTTAAGGCAGGGAAAGCACTTAGAAGCCTATTTCAGTAATCTAATAGAGAAGTAATGAGGTCCTGAAATTAAGTAGTACTCCTGTGACTAGAGAGAAGGAGTCAAATGGGATAGGTGTGATAGAGTTAGAAATGACAAGATCTGGCAACTGATGGAATATATAGGATAAAAGAGAATGAAGAGTTTTTGATAATGCTAAAGATATAAACCTGGGAGACTGATATGATGATGGAGCTTTCAACATAAGAAAATATAAAAGAGGGAGTGGGTTAAAAGTGGGAAGATAATGAGTTCATTTTGGGACATGTTAAATTTGAGATGTCTTCAGGTTATCTAGTTTCAAGTATCCAATTGGCAATTAATTGGTCTTGTGGGACTGAAACTTAGGAGAGATTGGATATATATTGTCCTGGGAGTCATCTGCATAGAGATTAGAATTAAACCATGAGGACTGATAAGGTGACCTAAGAGAGAGCAGAGAGGGAATAGAGAAGACCTTCAGGAAGTATCCGCAGTTAAGAAGGAAAGTGGTCAGATACCATAGGGAGAGAACCAAGAAAGTGCCATGACCACCCACAGAGAAAATATCCAAGAGGAGACAACGGTCAACAATGCCAAATTCGATGGCTAGATCAAGAAGGATTAGGATCAAAAAAAGACCATTGAAACAGGCAATTAAGATATCAAGGTTAAATTTGAAGAAAGCAATTTCAGTTGAAGCATGAAGCCAGAAGCCAAATTGCAAAGGATCGAGGAGTAAATGAGAGTAGAGGAAACAGAGGCAGTAAGTGGAGAAAGCTTTTAGAATGAATTTGGGAATGGGAGAATAGATAGAAGAGAAGAGTTTCAGGGGATAGTAGGGTTTAGTGTGGATATTTTAAGGATGGTGCAGATATGGGTATGTTTTAAGGTAGTAGGGAGAGAAGCAGTAGAAATGGAAAGTTGAAGATTTGAGAGACAGAGGGGATAATTGAGGATAAAATCTTTTGAAATGGGAGATGGGATTTAGTACCCATTGCCCTTGTCAAGAAGGTTCATCTCATCATCAGAGACTGGGGAAAGGAGATCATGGTGTATGGGTTGATATCAAGGGGTTTTGAGATGAAGACAAAGGGCAAAGAGGGAGTTACATTAAATGACCACAATTATCTCAAAGAAATAAGATCTTCAACTGGTTTGGGGAAGAGAGAAAAGTATGGGAGGCTTGAGGAGGGAAGAGCAAGTTTGCATAGCTTCTTTGAGGAGTGAGATGGGGGATCAATTAGGGAAGATTAAAAGGACTGTGTTCCTGAAAAAGGACACAGTTGAAGATTAGACAGCACAAATCTGAAATGTACCCAGTTGACACAGTATTGGGACTTCCTCCTGCCATGTTCAGCAGTTTGTGAGTGCAATTGGAGGAGGCAAACAGTAAAAGAAATCCAATCCTGAATTTTTACAAGACAGGAGCAAGGACATGATATGGTAGCAAGGGATTCAAAACAGAGGACAGTACAAAGTTGAAATGACTATTGTGATAAGAATGGAGAGGGAGCAAAGTGAAGTTAGAGCAGGGCTAATGGCCTAAGGAGGTACTAGGGGTGGAGAAATTGGTTGTCTCAGTGAGGTTGAACAATAGGCTTAGGAAAGGTGAAACATAAGGAAAGGGGAAATGATTGAAAAGTCTGATTATGAGAGTGTCAGAATTCCTTACTAGAGAAGAACACTTTTGTGGGTCATAGGGAGATCTAGTATATAACCATCCTCATGTCTGGTCAATGTGGAATGAAGGAATAATTGACCCCAAGTCTCTCCCGTAAACATTTTTTTTTAATACTAGCATTTGACTGGTATTGATATTTGGCAGGGAAACATGGAATGTAACAGTCTCCAAAGAACTGGAAATGAATATCACAGAGGTCAATGGAGAGATGTCTGTGAGCAATGGAGGGTGAGCAGGCTGCAACATATAACCAATTAGGAACTTTCAAGAACAGAAATAAAAGTTGTCATCAATGAAAGTGTGATCCTAAGAGAAAGTGGGCTGGTCATGAGATGGGGCAAGGGATGACAGGTAGACAAGCCAGAATGTTCTGCTGTTAATCTTGTGATTTCAGGAGAAAGCATTAAAAAGCTTCCAGCAGTTTGAGTGGACTCCACATGGTAAACTGATGGGAAGACCTGGATTAATAGATCTTGCTGAACTTCATTAGGCTGCCCTTCAAAAGGCCGACTCAGTCTGTTGCTGGGGCATTTCCAGCATGGAAGAACTTGACAGAATTTAGCCTTTAAGAATACAAGTCACCTCCATGACATAATGAGGCATCAGAATAGCTCTGTGAAGGAAAAGAGTATATGACTAAATTAAAAAGCACACAGTTATTTAATTATAGAAGATGTCCTTTGGCATGGCACTGAATTGGGTCTGGGATCCTACTAATGAATGTTTCTGAGTCTGCTTCTTACCTGTTTTCTTTCTTTTTGACTACAATGATAGTGACTCACTGAGCTATCTGTCTGAATTGCAGAATTTGCCTCTACATTCCTTGGTGATTCAGAAGGGAATTACCAGTGTACTCGACAGGCTATCACAACACACTTTGAGTACTGATTGCATGGATAAAAAGCAACTGTGTAGCCCATTTCTACTTAGCTGCTGAATAGCATATGGTATTTATGTGTTAGCAGTCTTTAGGATGTGCACAAGGTAGGCTGGAAAACTTCCCTTGATGCAAAACCAGGCAGCACTATCCATGATTAGAGTGTTGGACTTTGAACCAGGACAGCCTGGGTTCAAATCCTGCCTCTGACTTTAGCTATGTGATGAGGGGCAACCATAAAACCTGAGTCTCAGTTTCCACAAGTGTAAAAAGAAGGGATTGGTTTAGATGGCTGCTAAGGTCACTTTCACTTCTAAATCTATAGGCAATAGAATCCATCCCTTCCTCTTCTCCTTTCTCTGCTTTTGTTTATTACTTGACCCCTTACTGTCTGATTTCTTGAATCATGGCCCAAGTGAAACTGCTGTATTTAGGGTTTCTAATTATGTCCCTGAAACCCTAAAGACCTATCTGTAGCACATATGGCACTGTTGACCATTCTTATACAATACAATGAAAGGTCAGAAGAAGGAGATGTTTGTCAGAAATTTAATTCAGTGAGCACTTATTAATTGCCTTCTATATGCTAGACATTATCCAAAAGATAGCTAGGTGGTGTATTGGATAGATTATTGGACCTGGAGTTAGGAAGAACTGAGTTTAAATTCTGCTTCAGACACTTACTAACTATATAACCTGAGGTAAGTCACTTAACTTCTTTCTGCCTCAGTTTCCTCATCTACAAAATAGGAACAATAATAGCACCTAATTTCCAAGGTTTTTGTGAGGATAAAATCATAACATATACATAATGCAATATACAAACCTTAGATCACTACACAAATACTATCATCATCATCATCATCATCATCATCATCAAAACTTTTATCATCAGCATCATCATCAACATCTCTATATAGCAGGGATTCAGAGGAAAACAAAGCAAATGTACCTATTCTTTTGAGAGGGAATATATACATAGATAATTAAACATACAGTATATACAAAGCAAATAAAAATTATGAGTAGTTGGGAGGGGGAATAATTAAGGGAACAAGGAAGTACTTTATATAGGAGATTATTGTTGTTTGTCCTTCATTCTCAAAGAGGAGTATGACATCAGGGAGGTGATGTCATGACATGCAAGTGCATTGAATTTAAGTGAGGGAGGGCTGTGCAAAGTCACCACCAGTCTTACTTTCTCCTCTGAAGCCATCTGGGTCCAGTGTCAAGATATAGATCAGGATGACTAGAGATGGCCTTCTTGAGCCAAGCCTAGCAGTGTCACAAAGACTCTGTCTGGGAGGAAAGAGTGGTGAACAGTTTGAAATAATGCAAAAGTCAAGAAAGATATGGACTGAGAAAAGGCCTTGACTTTTAAGAAATTAAGAAATCATCAGAAATCTTGTAGAGAATAGTTTTGGTCAAGTGATAGGGTTAGAAATCACATTGCAAGGGTTTGGGTAAGTGAATGGGAAATGAGGAAGTGGAAGCAATGACTGAAGATCCTTTTAAAGAGAAAGTTAGCTGTAAAAGAAAAGAAAGATATAAGATGATAGCTCAAGGAGTTTGTATGATCAAATAAATTTTTGAAGGATGGGGTAGTCTTGGGGACTTTTAAAAAATTCTAAACTTAACAAACAACAGATAAAATGAGCATTTTCCTATAAATAGCATAACAGAAGGAAAGGATTACATTAAACTGCAGGTTTCTGTTATGTATACCTTTTTTTTTCTTTTAAATATGTCATAAATTCAACATGTAACTTTAAAAGCTGTCAATTGTGATTTTTTTCTGGACTTCCTTCTGTTCTCTTCAGAGCATTTTTAAAGTAAAAGGATGCTATAGTGACCCTTTACTTTCTTTTTCTTTTTTTCTTTTCTTTTCTTTCTTTCTTTCTTTTTTTTTGCCACCCTGTCCTTCTTACTCCTCTCTCCTTCCCTCCCCCCACCATTGGGGGGAAAAAAGAAAAATACAGATCTTGCAAAATATGCATAGGTAAGGAAAATAAATTCCTGTTTTGGTTATGTCAAAAAGATATGTATTATTCTTCCTCTTGGGTCCATCACTTCTCTGTCAGTAGGTGGGTAGAACACTTTATCATTAGTCCTTCAGAATCAAGGTTGGTCATTGTACTGGTCAGAGTGCTTAAGTCTTTCAAAGTTGTTTACCTTTATAATATTAATGTTGCACAAAGTGTTCTCCAGGTTATCCTCACTTCACTCTGCATCAGTTTGTATATGTCTTCCCAGACATATACAAACTGTCCATTTTGTTATTTCCATATCATTTATATGCCATAATTTATTGAACCATTCCCTAATTTATGGGTACATTTTACTTTCTATTTTTTTGCTATAAAAAACTGCTATACATATTTTTGTACATTTGGTTCCTTTCTTTGATTTCTTTGCAATATAGTCATAGCAGTGGTATTGCTAGGCTAAAAGGTTTAGTCAAAATCAAATGACTTTTGGGGCATGGTTACAGGTTGCTCTACAGAATGGCTGCCCCAATTCATAGCTCCTCCAGTAGAGCATCAATATGCCTGTTTTTGACTTATAAACGTTTGCAGGCAGCAGGGAAGGAGTCAGTGGGTAAGAAAGATTGATGGTTAATGAGTGACAGAATGCTGGAAGAGGCATATGCCAGAGGAAAAAGGAAGAGATAGACTCAAAGGCATATGGAGTGGGTTGGCTTTGGCAAGGTGAAGGATCACCTTCTTGCTAAGACTTGAGCAAAGGAAAAGAGCACAGGCAATTATTTGGGGATTTCTTTGTACTTCCAGGACAAGAGGTTAATGCTATGATGAACTGCTTGGCATCTTGCCTCTACAGTACCTCTAATGTTAACAGGTGGGCCACTTTACTCTCATCTGTTGATTGAGTCTAACTCTAGATTCAAACCAGTGTTGCCCCAAGATAAGGGAAATAAAGGAAAAGCTAAATTGTTCAGCTTTGTTAGCTTTACTTCTGGCTCCATTATAACCATGCATACTTGTCTGTCTTATAACTAAGGCCCTTCTTAACTTGAGTAATAGTGTCTCTTAAGTTCCCTTCCTGGTACCATAATTGCCTTGAGATTTTGGTCTGCTCTTCCTACACCATCTTTCCCACCAATCCCAAGTACTTCCAGGACTAGAATCCTGACCCCTAACCTACATCCCTTTGGCTGGATTTTCACTTGGCATTTGTATTATTGCCTTTGAGTAAATATAGCTTTTTATTTTCTCTAAATATAAATTGCTCAGTGAGTGTAACCTTAAAATATTTTTATTATATTCACTGAACTAAGGATAGAATGTTACATGTCTAAAGCTTTAATAATTTGATGTTTGCTTATTTTGATGTTGTCTTTCATTTGTAGTTGGGTGGTTTTAAGTAGAAATTAGAGATGTCGGGGGGAAGGGGAGGGTGGGGAGAGAGGGAGCTAGGTGATTCAGTGGATAAGCTCCAGCCTTAGATTTAGGAGGATCTGAGTTCAAATCTGGCCTTAGACACATACATGATACTTACTAGCTGTGTGACCGTAGGCAAATCACTTAACCCTGATGGCCTCACAAAAAAAAAAAATTAGAGATGTCAGTAATGACCTATTATCTTAATTCACCAAGTAATTGCTTTAAAATCTTTAGTACTTTATTTTAAATTTCTTTACTTTCATATGATGTTTTACCTTCTCATCCCAGTTTATTTTTAGGTTTTGTTACTAAGACAGGTTAGAGTGAAATAAAATTATATTCATTTATTATATTTTAACTCTGACACAATTTAATGTTTTAAAATATAACAACATATATATATATATATATATATATATATATATATATATATATAGTGACTTTAGTATGGTCGTTATAGCATAGAGATGTTAATTTATTTTTGGAGAGAGAGACAGAGAGAGGGAGAAGAAGAAGGAGGGAGGGAGGAGGAGGAGGAGAGAAAGACAGAGAGACAGAGAGACAGGGACAGAGACAGAGAGACACAGTGAGATAGATCCTTGTAATAAATGGAGGAGCAGGGTCAAGTAAAATAAAACCACATAATGGCCATGTAAACACACACACACACACACACACACACATATATTTCTACTCTCTCTCTACATACAATGAATCCATCACTTCTCTGTGAAGAGATAGGAACATGCTTCATTTTAAGACCTTTGGAAATGTGGTTGAACAGTTAAATTTTTCAGGGATGTTTTTCTTTACCCTGTTCTCCTTGTATAAATTCTGACCACTTCAGTCTATATCAGTTCCTACTACCCAAGTTTTTCTGAAATTTACTATTCCACTATTTCTTATGACACAATAATATTGTACTGCATTACTATGCCATAGTTCAGCCATTCTTGTTATGTTCAGTTATTCTTAAATTAGTGGGTATTTCCTTAGATTCCAGTTCTTACTTTTCTCCCCCTTCCCTTCAGGATCAAGAAGTTTACTTTGCCTGTGACTCTTTTCTCTCTGATATTATCTTTCTTGTAACCCTATCACCTCTCTATACCATCTCTCTATCCTTTCTGGTTGAGTTTGATATATTTTTATACCAACTGTATGTATGTATATGTGTGTACACATGGATACATGTATTTAACCCTCCATTGTAAAGTTCAAATAAGAGTAAAGTTAAGCTGATACCTGTTCCTCAACCTCTTCTTCCATGTTTCATCTCACCACCCAGATTATGAGAAATAGCAAGTTCTACTCCATTCTTCCTTTTTCTGCACTAGTGTATTCCTCTTATCCACTCATCTCTTTCCCCTATCAAATCCCTAAAAACAAAATTCCCCAATCCATCCTCATGCCCTCTGTATTTCTTATTTAATTCCCTCTGTACCCTTTGAAGACATTAGGGTTCTTCTTTCTTTTCTCTTGTTTTTTTTTCTTTAGATTGTAAGGTCGTTGAGGACAGGGACTGCTTTTTGCCTCTTTTTGTAGCCACAGGACTTAGCACAGTGCCTGACATATAGTCGGTGCTTAACAAATGTTTATTTATTGATTGATTCTCCCTAGTAGAATATCAGCACTGCATCATTATGCAACCCCTTCAAACTCCTCAAACAAATTGCCACCACCATAGTGTATGCTCTTTATCATCTCACTCTTGGACTATTGCAATAGCTTGCTCATTGGTCTCCTGACAGAAGTCCCTTCTCACTCCAGGGCCTCCTCCACTCAGCTTTCAAAGTGATCTTCCTAATGTACAGATCTCATAATGTCATTCTTTTCTTCAATAAACTCCAATCTCTATTACCTTCAGGATCCAATATAAATTCCTCAGTTTGGCCTTCAAAACCCTTCATAACTTGCCCCACCTCCCCTACCTTTCCAGTTTTCTTAAAACAGAGGAAACTAACTGGTTAAACACTTCTCTATCTGATAACAATATCAGTGAACACAATAGTCACCTCATTAACCAGAACAGCATAGTTAAGAAGTATCACATTAACAGTGGAAAGAGATCATTGGCTCTGAAGAAGTCAGAGGACCTGAGTTCAAATTCTACTTTAAATACTTACTGCTTATGTGACCATAGGCATTTCATTTAATCTCTCTCTCCTCATTTATCAGAATCTTAACTCCCTTCATTTATAAAATGAAGGGTTAGTTAAATGGCCTCTGATATTCCATTCAGCTCAAAATATGTGATCCTTCATTCTCATTACACCAGTAGGATCTCACTTTTCTTCCACTAAGAAGTTTGCTCATTTGGACCTGGTTTGCTGGCTCCCCCTGCTGTTTTTATTTTTCCTCCTTTCATTGATTGGGTTATAAATTTAGAGCTAAAGGAGATCTAAAAGGCCATATAATCCCTTTTTATCTTGACCTAGATTCAGGCCCTCTCTTCTCCCTCCTAGGTCCTTGAATATAGCATACGGCCTTCCTCTAAGTTTTTGAAGACTTTTAATTTCTAAGCCCTACAGAGAAATGTAAAAGGAAATTAAATAACAAAGGGAATAGTTTAATGGTTACTGAGTTTTTATGGATAGTCTTGTTCTAATGTCTCCTTGAGTTATAGAAATAACTTCTTGATAACTCTTCTGGTATAGACTCTACTAGGCCACAAAATCTTCAGATATCGTCCTAGCAACAGACTGATTTTGCTAACTATGGGTGAGCTTATTTCCAGTAGGGTGGCCACTTGGTGATGAATTTTTGGGAATTTGAGCATAAAAGAACCAAAGAAAAATGCAAAATGGCCATCAGTCTTGTGTCACCTCTTTTGGTTTCTGCAGTGATTGTGGTAGGTAGAGTGTGATAGGGCAGAAAGTGTTATGAATTATACTTTTCACAGTATTGCTAAACATTAACTTACCCAATCCTCACCCAATCACCAATGAGTGAACAATACTACTGGAAGACCTGATGCACCAAGCTTTAAGGAATTGGTTAAAATTTATAAGAATAAGGACAAACCTCCAATTGACAAATGTTCAAAAAATATGAGTAGGCAGTCTTCAAAGGAAGAAATCAAAACTATCAGCAGCCATACTAAAATAAAATTCCAAATTCCTAATAGAAAAATGCAAATTAAGCAATGCTGAGGTTCACCTCACACCTGTTAAATTGACAAAGATAACAAAATGTTAGAGGGACTTTGGGAAAACAGGCACATCAATACATGATTGGTGGAACTGTGATTTGGTCTAGCCATTCCAGTGACAATTTGGAACAGTGCCCTATACAAAACACATAGTGGCTCTGTGTGTGTGTGTGTAAATTAAAGGAGTACCAGTCAATTGAACAAATTCTGCTATATGTATATGATAGAATATTATTGTATCGTTAGAAATGAGAAGTAAAGTCAAGCATTTGTTAAGTGCCTATTATGTGCCAGGCACTGTGCTATAAGGTCAAGGAAAAGGTAAAAACAGTCCCTGCTTTTGAGGAGCTCATAATCTAATGGAAAAGACAACATACAAAAACTATGTACAAATTTGATACAGATAGGATAAATTGGTGAGGTAGTCTCAGAGGGAATGCACTAACATTAAGGGGGGATGGGAAAGAAAAGCTTTGTGTGGAAACCTTTACCTGATTCTTGAAGGAAGACAGGAAAGCCAAGATATGGAGATAAGAAGGGAGAATATTTCAGGCATGGAAGACAGTAAAAAATGCTTGTAGTCATGAGATGGAGTGTCTTGTTCGAGGAAAAGCAAGGAGTCCAGTATCACTGGTTGTCAAGGTTACTTAAGAATCTGGAAAGACAATAGACTCAAAAAAAGGTACAGGGGGCTGTGGTAAAGATTTTTTTTTTAATTTTTGCCTATTTATTTATTCATTCAGTCATTCATCCATTTATTTATTTATTTATTTATAATTAATTAATTAATTTATTTTGATTTATCAACAATCACTTCCATAAGCTTTTGAGTTTTAAATTTTCCTCCCTCTCCCTTCCCACCTCCCTCCCCAAGACAGCGCACAATCTGATATAGGCAATACATATACATTCCTATTAAACATATTTTCGCATTAGTTATGTTGTAAGTAAGAATTAGAGCCAGTAAGAGGACCAACCAGAAAGAGGAAACAAAACACAGTAGAAGAAAAAAATAGCAAATAGTATGCTTCAATCTGCATTCAAACTCCATAGTTCTTTCTTTGGATGTGGATAGCATTTTCCATCATGAGGCCTTTGGAGATGTCTTAGATCCTTGTAGTGCAGAGAAGGGCTAAGTCTATCAATATTAGTCATCACATAACGTGGCTGTTACTGTGTACAATGTTCTCCTGTTTCTGCTCACTTCATTCAGCATCAGACCATACAAGTCTTTCCAGGTTTTTCTGAAGTCTGCCTGTTCATCATTTCTTCTTCTTCTTCTTTTTTTAATTTTTAATTAATTTATTTTGAATAATCAACAATCACTTTTGAATTTAAAAATTTTCTTCCCTTCCCTCCCCACCTCCCTCCCCAAGATGGCATGCAATCTGATACAGGCTATACATATATATTCCTATGAAACATATGTTCACATTAGAAATGTTGTAGGTAAGAATTAGAACCAATAGGAGGAATCACCAGAAAGAGGAAACAAAACAAAATAGAAGGAAAAAAATAGTATATAGTATGCTTTGATCTGCATTCAAACTCCATAGTTCTTTCTTTGGATGTGGATAGCATTTTCCATCATGAGGCCTTTGGAGATGTCTTAGATCCTTGTATTGCTGAGAAGGGTTAAGTCTGTCAATATTAGTCATCACATAACATGTCTGTTACTGTGTATAACGTTCTCCTGGTTCTGCTCATTTCACTCAGTATCAGTGCATACAAGTCTTTCCAGGTTTTTCCAAAGTCTGCCTGTTCATCATTTCTCATAGCACAATAGTATTCCATTACATTCATATACCACAGCTTGGTCAGCCATTCCCCAGTTGATAGGCATCCTCTCAGTTTCCAACTCTTTGCCACCACAATGATCTGCTATAAATATTTTTGTCCACGTGGGTCCTTTTCCCATTTGTATGATCTTTTCAGGCTACAGCTCTAGAAGTGCTATTGCTGGGTCAAAGGGTATGCACATTTTTATAGCCCTTTGGGCATAGTTCCAAATTGCTCTCCAAAATGGTTGGATCATTTCACAACTCCACTAACAATGCATTAGTGTTCCAATTTTCCCACATCTTCTCCAACATTTATCATTTTCTTGTTTTTCCATGCTGGCCAATCTGATAGGTTTAAGATTTTTTTTTTAATGACAAACTTTTCACTACCAAAGATAGAGTAATCACAAACTTTGGACTTCAAAAGAACAGTCCCTATTGTGTGTATAGAGGAAGTAGAAATTGCACTAAAGAAAACACAGATAGTGAGGACAGCTAGAGTAGACAATTTACACAGAGGAGGTCCATATTGGAGGCAACACAGTTTTGAGGACATTGAGGACTCTACTTTCAAGGTATCTGGAAGAGGAGGATACCAAAGGCTTCACAAACTCTTGGAATTTATTGTTATAAAAAGTGGTTGAAAGGAGGTTAATAACTGGACTCATATATTTAGTTTCCTATCCCTACAAAATTTTCCTGAGAATTACTCACACATACATTGAATGTACCCTGCATGAAAGTATGAGAAAGGAACAGATAAGTTTTGACAAATGATGTTCTATAACAGATAGCATTTTTATAATTTGTGGCTGACTGCATTATAAGACCAAACTGTGTGCATTAAAAAAAAACATTTTATTTGGTAAAGCAAGGTAAAATATTGCCATAAAGGTTCTCCTCTAACAATCTTCCTCCCCTACATGTGTCAAAAGCACGCAAGGCTTCCTGGAATATGTACTGACAGTGACAATTTGGTTCAAGGTCCTTCTGACCACAACACTCCCCTAATCAATAAACTTCAATGGATTCCTTTTTTATCCTTTCCAGGATACAATAGAAACTCCTCTCTTCAGCTTTGATGGTTCTTTACAACCTGGCCCCAACCTGCTTCCAGCTTCATTGGACATTACTCCTCTTCTACTGTATCTATTTATACATGTATTTATTTCCCTCCTTCAAATATAAGCACCTTGAAAAGTAGAAATTGTTTCATTCTTTGTATTTATAGGGCACCCGGCTCATAGTAGATACTTAAATTAATATTTGTTGATTAATTGATTATCTTTCTTCTATTTATGTGTAGTTTGGCAAACAAAGAGAGCTTTCCTTTCAATTTTCCAATTTATGATAGATTAATCTAAAGGAAAAAAATATTCTATACTTGTCATCCTAGGTGATAAGGTCATTGGCAACATATAACCTAGTTTTCCAGAGGTCCCAAGTAAAGAAGTTCCTTCTACAAACTAGATTACTTGAATAATTTCTGATTCTGAGTAGTAAGATGACTTTTGCCAATTCACTAGTGTGAGATCTTTAAAATTGTTATCGATTCCTTGAGATCTATTATATAGGCAGCTTGCAATTGACCAACAGATTGTGTCTTTAAAGGCTTTTTATGTCAGTAATTTCAATCAATCAATATGTATTGATTAAGTGCATATCATGTGCCAGGCGTTGTGCTGGGCTCGGGGGATACAAGAACAAAACATAAGGCATTTCCTCTTCTTAATGAGCTGAAATTCTACTAGGTTGGTATGATGTGTTCACAGATAAGAAAATATAGACTTGGGCAAATAAACCCTCAGCGATGTGAACTGGAGAAACTAGTAATGAGGTGAATCAGGAAAGAGCTCTTGAAAAAGATGACATTTGAGTTAGGGGTTTTAAGAGGCCCTGATGAGGAAAGATAAAGGGAGAAATTCTGCAAAACATGGCAGTTGGACATAGACTGTTGTGTACTTATTTAGAACTTGAAGTGCATTTTTTTCCCCTCTGGTAACAATGCTGTAGATGGTAGTTAGGTTCCTAAATGAACCTACAAAGTTCAATTTAATTCTATAAGGAATAACTTGAATCTGGGTCTTGAAAGAATAGCCTGGGGTCTTATAACAGGAGGTAGAAAGGACTCTATACAATCAAACTTCTCTACCTATCCATAATCCCTAATCACAATTCCCATTTTCTCAATGCAGCTGATGTTGCCTGTATCTTAGGAGGAAAGTAAGCCAAGAAGATTTCACATTAAAATGTGAATATCTGATAACACTGGAACTCTCCTCTAAATATTTATGTTTCTTAAAAGAGGATGATTATTTACTCAAGTGAATCTCTAAATAGTAGAATTTCAGTCAATGTAGTGGAAAAAATGCAAACATTGTGAGGGAAGCTATATTTGGAAAAGAGGATCAGCCACTGAATAAACTAGGTCAATTCCTCTAAGCTGTTTCTACTTTTCATCGCTTTTTCTCATCCTGCAGTAATACGACAAAATAGAACAGGGACTGGACTTGGAAATAAACGACCTAGCTTTGGACTCAGAGGCCTGTACCCAAGAACACTGATTCTAGATTCAAAGGACCTGACTTCAAATATCACCCCTGATCTTAGTATTCCTGTAACCTTGAGCAAATCACTTAACCTCTCTAGGCCCTAGTTTTCTCAACTATGAAATGAGTGGGTTGGACTAGAGGACCTCTGGAGTCTCCTTTACTTCTAGATTTCTGATCCTATGACCCAGCTTTGAGTCTCAGCTGGAACACTTACCAGCTCTGTGATGTTGGGAAAATTACTTAACCTAGTCTGAGGATGAACCCAGGTTTTCTGATTCTCTACCCAGAAATATATTCACTACGCCCTGTTGTTTTAATAAGAATCGAAGGTTTCTTAAATCCTGAGTGTCGCTTTGAAACCATTGATATGTTATTATTGTAGGAACCCTTAAAGACAATGATGGTAACTCATAACTGCATAGTAAATAGAGTACCAACCTAGAATCAGGAAGATCTTAGTTCCAATCTCAACTTAGATATTCATTAGCTATGTGACCCTGTCTAAATCACTTAATCTTTGCCTCAGTTTCTTCAATGGTAAAATGGGGATAATAATAGTCCCTTCCTCACAGTGTCATTATAAGCATTAAATGAAATAACATTCATAAAATGTTTAGCACAGTAACTGACACATAGTAGGTGCTTCATAAACGTTTGTTCCTTTCCTTTCCCTGTGTAGTTAAGTGCAGAGAAATTTAGTTCATTTCTGCATAGTACCTAGCTTGAATTTTAGACCAATTGTTGCTAATTCGCAATGTAACCTCTGTGACTATATTTCTATTCATAATAAATGTGTGAATTAGATCCATCAAAAACAAAAAACAAAACAAAACAAAAAAACCACCAGGGGCATAATTCTCACTGAAACAAGTGTCTAATTACTCTGACACTTTACGTATTTTTTTTTCAGTGCAAGTTTTTAGAGTCACACTTCTCTTGTTGAAGGTGGCAGCCTTATTTGATCCTCCCAACAACTCTGTGGATTAAGACATATTGTTATCCCCATTTTGCAGATGAGGAAACTGAAGCAAACAGAAATTAAATAACTTGCTCAGAATCACATAGTAAGGGTCTGAGGCCAAATTTGAAGTCAGGCCTTCCTGACTTCAGGCCCAACCCTCTATGTGCTGTGCTCCATAGCTGCCTAGTAAGGCTTCATATATTCCAGGTAGACAGTATATAATGATAGTGCATTTCTAACCTAAGTATTTTTTCAAATGCATAATATCAAAACCTGCGGAGACACAAATTTTCTTGGCCATTAGAGTCAGATGTTTCCACAGTGAGTAACGATAAAGAACATCATATTATAACTCTTAAGGGTGAGGAAAAATCAGAATGTGATTATCCTTTTCAGAATTTCAGTTAAAGCAGTTGCATTGATATTTTGTTTCCTTCTAAAGCTGTTTTGTATTGTTATTGTTGCTAGCTAGCTCTGATTTGAAACATCAGCTTGGGGATGTAGTGTCTGCAGGCTGGCTTATACATGTTCTGGGGCTAAAACTGATGGGAGGGACACTTGTGACACTGTAATGCTAACACAGGAACAAAATCCGCTTAGAGTTCACCCTGAGAGGACTTAATATGTACCTGACAGGTAAGCCAGATAGGTATTGTTATGGAATGAGAGAAAGACGCTGTGTTTTTATACTTTAGAAAGTGTCTATTAGGTATAAACAGAGCAGTCAAGCATTTAAGACTTAAGCTTACTATAGGATTTTCTTTTAAATCTCTAGAGGCAAGAAAAAAATTGATGAAATTCTACTAAAGATCTTCTGGAAAGTTTAAAGCAAAATTTAGAACTAACTCAAGATGGATAATTTTTATTAAACTTAAATCCCAAAGTCTCTTAGCTCTGTGTCACCATTTCCATTCATTCATTCATGAATATTCATTCAGCAAATATTTATTGAACATCTGTTATGTTCAAGGCACCGCACTAGGTCAAGTAATATTTGTTAAACTCAAATTTGTCTCATTGAGTATCTGGGAATAAATTAGACATATTTGGAAGCTGCATTACAATTTTTAGACCACAAAAAATATCATCCAGAAGACTGGTATTTATCAATGTTTATCATAATAAATAACACGTTTTTTGAATGCCTGTTATGTTCTGGTTACTAGGTATTGGGTATACAATGATTCAATTCAAATAGGCATACATCTATTAAGTGACTACTGCGTGAATGTCATTCTTCTGGTTGTTAGTGGAAATATAAGTTTAAGTTAGGTATAGTAAATGTCCTCACTCAAGAAACAATTAAACCCTTACTATGTGCCAGGCATTTTGCTAGGGATATAACAAAAGGTAAAAACAAAAATACCTTTCCCTGATATAGTTGCTCATATAGAGAGTTGTTTGCATATTTCCCATAAATTTCCCCTTAAATAATATTCAAGCACATGCCCAAGTTTAGATATATGGATTGTGAAGACTGAAGATTCTTAGATATTATGTGAGCAGAGTACCAGGGCACTGATATTAGGGCAAATGTGGCATCCACTGGAACTAGCTAAGGGAGCAGGAAAAAAGAAAGCATCAAAGCGCTATTCCTCACTAACACTTTATATCTGCTTGTTTGGTGTTACACGGACAATCTGATTATTTCAGCCATCTTAACTAAGTCAGACTGATTAGTGCAAGGCCTGGCATATAGGAGGCACTTGATAAATGTGTATTGAATGAATGGTTACTTGCCATTCATTCCATTATAGAACTCAAGATATCTAAACTTAAAGCCATTATGTTTTTCCTTGGATCTTCAGTATTTTCACTTACCAAACTCACCAGAAGCAGCTAGGTGTGGATAGTGTTGGGCCCTCAGACTCTTACTAGCTGTGTGACCCTGGGCAAGTAACTTACCCTCAATCTACCTCAGTTTCCTCATATGTAAAATAGCAACTACTTCCAAGACCTGTTGTGAATATAAAATGAGATAACATTTGCAAAATGCCTAGCAAACCTTAAAGTACTGTGCCTGTGTGTGTATACACATTGCTATCCTCATTGTTATTATTGTTATTACTATTAGCAACAGCAGCATCAAAGGCTCCACCATTCTTTCACTCTCCCAGGTTCATAATTATCTCATTATCCTGGACACTCCGTTTCCCCCATTCCACTTATCCAATTAGTTGATTGGTCTTTCTGTTTCTACTTCTACAACATTTTTATCCAACTCCTTTCTACTCACAAAGCTACCACTTTAGCTCCTTCCTTCATCACCTCTCACCTAGATTACTGTAAAAGCCTGCTAATTTTCTCCCTACCTTAAGTTTCCCTCCACTTTAGTCCATTCTACACACTGTTGTCAAAGTGATTTTCTTTAAATTGAGATCTAACCATGTGCTCTTTCCATCAGTTTCAGTGGCTCCCTAATTCCCATAAGATAAAATATAAACTCTTCTGTTTAGCTTTTAAAGCTATTAACGACCTGGTCCCAATATACCTTTCTGGTGTCAGTTAATGTTACTTGCCCTCTGACTCTCTTTGATCCAGACAAACTAACCTCTTCTCTGTTACTAACACATGACATTACATCTCCCATTCACTCCCTTTTTACTACTGCCTTCTTATAGGATCCATCTCTTCCTTCACGACATAGCTCAAGGACCACTTTCTACATGAAATCCTTCCTCATTCTCCCTATTTAGTAGTGAAATACTCCAGCAGAGTTTCACTCTAACTGCCTTGTATTTAATTATGTGTTTATTTGATCTTCTATTTAATATTTCACATATACTCATGTACTCATGTTCTTGTTTCCCCCATAAGACTATAATATCTTTGCAAATCAGGTATTTGAAAATGTTTATTAATGAATTGATTTGGCATCACTTAACCTTTCTGATCTCTAGTTTCCATATCTGTAAAATAGGTAGCAATACTTGCATGAACTATTCCATAGGGTCGTTATGGTGTGATATATACTATACTAGAAATTAAAATGTCAGCATGATTATGAAATTAGTTTTGACCTCATAGATCTATTGCAAAGGTCTTGGGGACCACCAGGGGTCCCTGGACCACACATTGAGAACTGCTGCTCTAAGAATTATCCAATTCTTAGTCTATCTACATGTATTAATTTAAATGTTCTCAGTCTTATTATGTAACATATGTCCAACAACTGAGTTGGTACAGTATTAGTGGACTTGGACAATGTCACTATAAGTGAAACTAAAAGGCAAAGACGTTTCACCCAAGTGGTATTCCCTTTTTCACCATCTTTATGGCTCACAAGCATAGATGTTTTGGGGTTAAAACCTGGGTCTTTTAGGTACTTCCTGTGTGACCTGTAGCAAGTGATCTGTCACAAAGTATTTACTAAACCATTACTATGTGCCTAGCACTATGCTAGGCACTGGGAATGTGAAAACAGAGTCAAAATAGTTCTTGCCCTCATGGAGCTTACATTCAAGAGGAGAATAAAATACCAACATAGATACATAAATATAGGCTATATACAGGAAAATGAATGGGAGTTGATACTAACAACTGGGGCAATCCATCCTGAAGGAGGTGTCATTCAAGCTGAGCCTTGAAGGGAGCTTAAGGTTCCAAGAAACAGAAGTGATTTTTTTCTCATTAAAATAATTCAGAATAAGGAGGATGGAATAGAACTTTGTTGACTACATTCATACCATTAAAAGAGAACATTCCAGGCAGGAAAGATTGCTTATGCAAAGGCACATATAAGAATGGAATGCCATTTATGGGGAAGAGCAAGTTAGCCAGTTTGACTGCACCTCTGTGGACATTATGGGAATTAAAGTGCGATCAGTCTGAAAAGGTAAATTATAACCAGATTGTGCAGGTCTTTAAATGCCAAAGTCAAGGCAATGGGAAGCCACTGAAGCTTGAGCAGAGTACTGACATTTGTCAGACTTGTGTTTTAGGAATATAAGTTTGGCAGCTGTGTGGAAGATGGATGGGAAAAGGAAGAGATTGGATTCAAGGAGACCAGTGAGAGGTGATGAAGAGCTATGATGAAAGTGGTTATGGTAAGAGTTCTGAGAAGGGGACAGATTAGAGAGGACACTTGGCCTCCCTGACCTTCCGTTTCCTTATCTGCTAAATGGAGGAGGACAGGGAGTTGAACTAGAGGACTAAAAGACTTTATCTCATGACCAAAGTCAACCAGCACAACATTAATTGGATCATGGATTATAACACTGTGGGGCTTAGTCACTTTACTTGCGGTACTTGTCGTGCTTGTAGTGCTCATGATTGTTGTTGTTTAGTTGTTTTGCAGTCATGTCAGACTCTTCATGATCCCATTTGGGGTTTTCTTGGCAAAGATACCAGAGTGGTTTGCCATTTTCTTCTCTGGCTCATTTTATAGATGAAGAAATTGAGGCAAACAAGATTAAGTGACTTGCCCAGGATCACCCAGATAGTTAAGTGCCTGAGGCCGAATTTGAACTTAGGTCACCCTGACTACAGGCCCAGCACTCTGTCTACTGCACCACCTAGCTGCCCAATGCTCATGGTGGATGTTAGCCAAGAGACCATCATAAAGCTAATAAACCTTATTTATTGGAATAAATAGGATTTGTTATGAGGAGCTATCTAAAAGTAATAAAGATTAGAAATTATGAGCATGAAAATTGAATGCATGTATTGTACCTCTATACTTTTGGTTACTTTCAGTTATTATAGCCAATTCTTAATTATCTCTCTCCACATGATTTATGTGAAGTAAGTTATTAACCCAAAGTTACTTCCCTTCAATACTCAGCATGTGCTGGACCTTTTTCTCTTACCAGCAATCGGTATATAATTAGGGAATCCAAACTAATTTTATTACTTACTTTAGATTCATACTATGGACTCCCAGTATTCACAGCAGGGTAGAAATCTTAAGAATATTGTACTAAATGATGCTGATAATAGAGAAGACAATGGAGAATGGAGAGACATTAGGCATGTGAATTTCTTTTCCTCTTCTTCCTCCCCCTTTTCTTTCTCTTCTTAAAAGGAGAGGGATGGGAATTCAATGAAGGGCTATTGGACTGTTACTGGGATGACTAGGTGAATGGAAGCATCCGAGTTTCAAACTTTCAAACTAATTTTTAACTTTAATTGAGGTGTTGGCAACCTATACCAGCCATTGTAAATGGCACATACAGAGCTAGGGCCTCCTGCCTCATTTTCTGACCTCCAGCTCAGCCTCTAACTCCTGTTTCCAGAATCCAGGATCCCATGGTGCCATATCTGTCCAGAATTTTCAGCCTTAGTTTGACCTCCTGATCCAAAATTCCTCCGTGCTCTTTCCTGTCCCAGAACAACCATGAATCTCCCTTGCCCCTTCTCCAAATGTCCTCAGCTAGGTCTGATGATCTGATTGAAGTAATTCATAGTAAGGAGAAAATGGAGTTTAATTCTCCTGACTACATTTGTTTTGGTAAAAGAGAAACTTGTTAACACAAAGAAATGTCTAACTGGGGAAATGTGTTAGGCAAAGGAAGGATTGGAGGTATCTTCTTATCTCCACAGACCTTTTCTGAATTGTCTCTACTTTCTTCTCCTAAAATCAGTTCCACACACAACCCCCTTCCTTTTGACTACCAGGGAATGAATGAGATGGATTAAATTGTTGTAGGCATCCACCATTCACCTTACCTTTGGGAAGCAGCTGTTCAGGCTCACAAAACTCAGTAAAAACAAAGAATCAAGGTATGAGGCCAGCCAGAGATCAGCATGGGTTTTAATACTGTGAATATTAGAATATTTGAAGCCCTAAATGGTAAGTTCAGGAGAGAAGAGGCCTTCCTGTAATTAGGAAAGTAAGAGATGAGTGAGGATAGAGGCTACTCCTGTGATTTCATTAGTAGAGTGAATTCCCAGATAAGAAAACTTCCTCTACCAATGCAGATCAATATCATCATCATCATCTTCTCTTAAAGTTGCCTAGAGCAATGAGAAATTAAATGACTTGCCAGGGGTCACACAGTCCTGCTTCACATATAGTGTATATCAGAGGCAAGTTTTGAACTGTGGTCTTCCTGATTTCTAGGCAGGTTCTCTGTTCACTACATTACACTGCCCAGAATAGGAAAGTGAAACTATTCTTATATGCACATACACAAGCGCACACACACGCGTACATACATACACACATCCTCTCTTTCCAAATAGAAATGTTAAATAATAATTGCATTTATATAGAGCTTTAAGGTTTGCAAAGCACTTTAAAATATCATCCCATTTAACCCTAGCAATAAACGTGGGAAGAAGTGCTATTTATTATTATCCCCTTTTTACAGAAGAGGAAACTGAGACAGACTGCAGTCAAATGACTTGTTTTGGGTCATATAGCTAGTAAGTGTCTAAGGTTGGATTAAAACCCAGGTCTTGCTGACTTCAGGTCCAGCACTATTTCCACTGTGCCACCTGTTTTAGCATAAGAATAAAATGTGGATTATCTGTTCTATGCTGCTTCCCATGAGCACAAATCATTTAGAGCTGACTGGATGGTTGAATTCACCTGTATAAATCCAAATCAACATTTTGTTTTAAAAAAGTAATAAATGTTACTTCCCTTTAAAATAGTCCATACCTAAGAGGAAGTATGTCCTTGGAATCAGTATAGCCTGATAATCCTTACTCTGCCACTTTACTGTGATTTGGGGCAAATCGTGCATATCTAGCCCCACTTTCCTCATCCGTAAAATAAGGGTGCGGATGACTTCTGAAGTTCCTTTCTAATCTAATCCTCTCTGATACTTGACTTTTTGGTTGTAACTAACCTGATTTAAATTGAGTAATTTTTTTTTACTAATTGTTACATAGATTTGCCCACAAAAGGATAAATGTTACCGACATTTCTTATAAGGTATCTTATTTAGATCAGTAAGTATCACTGGAGTTAACTTTCTTTGGATTTATGTTGCCTTGGGGAAGATCAAACTAAAATGAATGGCCTCAGTGGACCAAAGTGCTTATTATTTTTGATAATTTTAAAATGTCCTGAAAAGTATATGTTAAAAGAAAACAAAACACATGTAGCTATATTACACAATCAAATATACTGGACTTGGATTTTTAAAAAGTAAATACTCATGTTAGATGTTTCTCTTCAAATAACTTTTATCAAGGAAGTAAAATTGGATTTATGTGAGATGGGAGATTATATTACTGGAAACTTTCAAAAGCAAGTTGAAAAGACTGTTGTGAAATGAATAATAGAACATTGTTATAGCTTCCCTCTCAGAAGTACAAAGGCCCAGGGTTAATGATTGCTAGAGCAGAGTAAGATTAGGGAGCTCTTGACACCTCTTAAGGAATATTGAAGCTTAGAATCAGCCCCATTCCTATTCATTTGAAAGGAATCCTTAAATACTCAGAGGCAACAGTTGGTCCTATGCCAAAAAATAACTGGCAGAAATAGAAAAGCAACAATTTGGGGGGTGGGAGTGAGAGGATTAAATTTATTTTTTAGCTCTTTTTAAAAAATTGTTTTCCATTTCAAATTCTCTCCCTCTTTCTTTCTCCTCCCCCATCCATTGAGACGGAGGCAAGAAATAGGATACCTATTATACATATGCAAAACATATTTCCACATTAGTCATTTTTTTGGGGGGGACAAGAAAAAGAAAGTGAAAAAATATGCTTCAATCTGCAGAGTTCATCAGTTCTTTCTAGAGGTAGATAGCATTTTTCATCATAAGTCCTTTGGAATGGTTGGGGATAATTTTAATGATCAGAGTAGCTAAGCCTTTCACAGTTGATCATTGTTACAATATTGCTGCTACGGTGTACAATGTTCTAGTTGTGCTCACTTCACTCTGCATTAGCTCACATTTGTCTTCTCAGGTTTTTCTTTAATGGTATTCTTTTTTGAGATGAATGTTTCTTTTCAGACATTAGAATTAGATAACATTTAGTTAACAGATTGCATATTCATAATTATGTTTTGAGGAACAGATAAAATTCATTATAATGAACTTTAGGGAATTGCCAAGTTGTTTTGATATAGTAGAATTCTATTATGATAGTAATATGTAACTTTATACTTTTCAGAGCATTTTCATACCCAGTGTTGTTTTATTCCCCCCATTTTATTAAAAAAAAAAAACCCCAGCTGAGATAGAGGTTAAATAAACAAAATGATTACAACTGAAATCCTTTGATCCTAATCATACGTTCATTCCAATGTACTATAATTAATGTTAAAATAAATGACATTTTCAGGTGGGAGATAAAATGGAATTGATTCAAAACCTCTTTATTGTCCTTTAATAATTAAAAGGTAATGCTTTGATCTTAGGGAGAGGTGTCAAAGGATTATCACCAATTCAATATTTCCCACCTTTCTCTTCTTTCTTTGGGTGGTTATTTTGCTGGTTAGGTGTTGGGGGGTGGGTGGGAGAGATGGATTCGATTGGTTTGATGTTATAAAGAAGTAGAGAGGTAATTGGTACTTAATAGTGGGACAAAGCAATTATAAAGAACATAGTTACAACTCAGCACAACTGTAATCTCCCTATCTCTACCCCCCCCCCATCCTGTAATAAGTGCAGCAGGCAATCAGGTAGTCTTTGAGGGGCCAGAGAAATAATTTTATGTTCCAGAGTAAATGGTTTAGAGAATTTGTAATAATCAGATAATAATCAGATAAACTAAACCTTGACTCAGACATAGCTTTAACACAAATATAGAAGCAATAGTATTTGTTACAGTGGGTTTTTACCTTTAACTTCTCATTCTAAATTTGATTAGAATTATTAAAAAGAAGACTTATTAAGATCAATAAATATTTTCCCAAATTAGAACAGCCAATTTGGTTAAATTAATTAGATATTTAGCTGTATTTACAATCTTATCAATGTGTCTACTCCTTTCCCTGGGCAGATCTTACCCTTCCACACCTTTTTAATCCTATGTGCTTTATTGGTATTCTCAAATACTCAAATTGTTGTTTATCTTATTAATATAAGTCTCTTCACTAAAGATGAAACTAGAACTCCCATAAGCCTAACCTTCCTATGCAACTCTCATCCATATTGACTAAGCATGTTGGAAGCCTTCCTTATGTCCACTTGATACAAAGAGTGTACAATGAAGCTTGGAACTCTCTCCACTGGTTATTCTTTGCTCTGGTCACTGACCAACCCATCTTTTTTTTTCCCTCAGACATTTCTTTGATGACATTCTTAATACCATAACACTGGTACCACACATGTGTATATGTGTGTAGATGGATAGATGGCGGATGGAAGGATGGATGGATGGATGGATGGACGGATGGATGGATGGATGGATAATTTGGACAAAAGTCATTTTTCATCCACTTGGTTTTTCTTGGGTAGGGAACTAGGCCAAATTCTATTAAGCAGTTTTGGATTACATCCAGGAGGCTCAGAAATGTTTGAGAAACTGATGAAGTCAGCATAGTGAAATTCATAAATAGAAGCATTTGGAAGACCTCATTATCTATAGCATGAGTTCTTAACTTAACATTCATGGACCCCTAAGAATAGATCTTAGGGTCCCTGAACTTGGATGGAAAAATATATCTATATCTATATCATCTATATCTATATCTACATCTAGATCTATATCTTTATTTTCATTGACCTCTACTGATATTTAGTATTTCCTTCAATTATGAATGTAGGTAACCAAACAGCATAAGAAGAGTTCCATATGTTTTCTCAGACTACCAGAGGGGTCTATGACACACACAAAAGCTTTTGTGTGTGTCATAGACCACTTGATCTTTAGTTTTGACTTAAAGTATTCATTCTAATCCATGCTGCAGTCAGAAGTCAAAGTGATTTTCCTAAAGTGTAGTTTTGTCCATGTCATCCTCCTTCTCAATAAATTCCAGTAACTCCCTCTAGGATCAAATATAAAGTATTATATGTGGCACATAAAGCTCTTTATAACTTGTTCCTTTCCTACTTTTCCAGACTTCTATACTTCACTCCCTTCCATATACTTTATGAGCCAACCACTTCCTACTTGCTTTCTCTTGCACATATGGTTCTACTCCCCTTTCCATCCATGCCTTTGCACTGGCTGTCTCACACCTTGAAGCTCCAACTAGTAGGTTTCCTGGCTCCTTTTAAATCTTAGCTCAGATCCCATCTTCTGCAGGAGATCTTTCCTGGTCCCCTCAGATGCTGGTGCTTCTGAGATTACCTTCTATCTATTCTCTCTATATATTATATATGCCTAGCTATTTATTTGTGTCTCCCCTAATAAAATCTAAGATCACCAAGGGCAGGAATTATTTTTATGTTTCTCTCTGTCCTCACAAATGAGCATAGTGCCTGGTACACAGTAAGCACTTAATCAGTGTTTCTTGATTTATTGATTACATTGTATCTTCCCCATAATAGTGCTGATCGTCTTTGAATATATATCAAATTTGTGTTTGGTCCAATATTAGTGATAAGCAAATTGTCAAATGAGGTTTTATTTGTTGTATATTTCAAGATATATTGTATAATTTAAAATATACATGGCAGACACTTGTTAGAGAAGAGACTTTAAGGTGGTATTTTGCTCAGCTGAATAAAAAGGTTTTTTTTATAATAACAAACACAAGTGCAAATGAGCACAGCGGAATCTTACATCTTCAGTCTAATGTGTGATGGTGAAGATGAGGTTTATCATGAAATGTCATTTGAGAAAGTGTGCCATTGCCCCTCTAAGTCGCTCAATCAGGATTTCTTCAACATGTGTGGATTATTCTTACACTGTGTTTATATATATAGAGAGAAGAAGGTTGGTAGTTAGTAATGCTTTGTTAGTCATTTTTTGGGGGTAGTAATATGGTATAGCTTTATTCCCACTCCTTTTATGTCTTTGGTATATGTTTTGGATGTCTGTCCTTTCATGTCTTTACAATGACATGGTTTTAAGCATAGACCTCCTCTGGCAACACTTGTTCTAGTAGAGCTGCTTGCCCATTTTTGCTCTCTTCTGTTCAGTTTCTACTTCTACAAACACATCAGTGCTCATGATGTTGAGTTCAGGTGTGATTGTTCCACTGTACAGGATGATGAAAAGAATTTGTTGTAAAAATCTTTGTAGATTTTTTAAATCTTTCATCTATTTGTTGTTCTCCTTCTAGCTTAATCTTTTGGTGCCTTTGGGATGAATTTTCTTAATAGATCCCCTTCCAAACTTTTAAACTTTTTTTTAAAAAAATTGGCTCTCTTTTATGAGACAATACTGTTCATAATCTTTTTCTGTGTGTGTGTGTGTGTGTGTGTGTGTATGTATGTGTTTATAGTTATCCATGTCATTGTCAATTGATGTACCTACCCAAAGTACTATACATAGGAATATCTTCCTGTAAGTCTTTTATTATTTTAATATCAATGTATTACTTAGGATGTCATAGTTTCTCTTATTTTTACTCCATGATCAACCCACCTCTTTTTCCAGTCTTGGTGCCCCTTCATTACTTCTTGTGCACAATTTACCATTAATAATTTGCTGCAGCTTAGTTACATTTAGTATATTTCCATTTTTTCGGGGGTCATCAGAAATTTTAATTCTTCTGAGTTCGTGCTGTGCCGTGATTTCCAATAATGTAGTGTCATTGAAGAATATTTGTTTTTGTTAGATTTTTAATGACATTAAACTTCTTGGGAGCATTGAAAACACTGAATTATTTCCTAAATGTGATCCATCCCAAATCTCTTTTAAATCTGGCCCTACTTCATTGTCCATTTATAGTATTTCCATTCCCTTCTATTCCCTTCTTTTTTCCCCCTTCCCTTTCTCTTCTCTTCTCTTTCTCTATCAGTCTATCTATGTATCTACCTAGCCTATCTGTCTCTCATACTGATGCAGTTGGCTCTACTCATCCATCTGCTTGTCATAAACTGAACAAGGTGCATTTTATGTCCACTTTATTTTTCCAATGTGGATGGTTAAGTTGATTTTTTAGAAATGATGGTTTTCGCTGAAGAGATTTTGTAATATCTTGGCTATTATAGTATAATTAGTTATTACCTGGGACAAGAACATTTGGAGAACCTTGTTATTGATTCATAGGGAATTCTTCTTCTGTTTAGACCTTGCTTAGGATGTCCTCATTACACAAGTAGCACCTTAGTTGAACTTGTCTTTCTTTGCAAAAATTTAGTTTATTGTCAGTTCTCAGATTTTTGAACAGTTATCTTTATGGTTACATCTGTCACATTTTTTTGTATGATTTTAACGTAAAATTGGATAGCATCAGGAGTTGGAAGAGAAGTGGGCTAAAACTGTGGGCCTTCACAAGGTAAAGTAAAAGCTTACTTATAGGACCCAGGTGATCAAGGGGCAGAGGCCAAAGTTGCAGTGATAGGAAGAGGAGAAGGGATGGCTTCCAACAGAAAGCAAGATGTGTTCTTGTGAGAATATTTTCCTTCATCTTCTGAAGTGGATATTGGTGAACAAGCTACAGTTATCTTCACATTCAATTAACATTGAAAATGTTAAATTCTTTAAAAAATCTGTTCATCAGATTTATTACTATGTTGCTATAAGAGAATCTGGCTGGGTAATGCCTGTTTTAAAAAGCAAAGTAGCTGACACTTTAATGCTTACATTTTTATATACTAAACAAGACAGCATAGATTCTTGGTGATATATTTGGATGACAAAAAGTGAATTAAAAGGTTTTCAGGGACTAGTGATAAAAGATGATCAACATTTTCACCCCTTTGTGGTATCATTCTTTGACCTTCAGACAAAGCTTTCTTGGTATTAAATTGACTATCGTGAAACAGGTATAGTAGAAAGATGATACTTCCCAGTTAAGTGGTCCTTTAATAAAATACTCTGTTGCTTGCCCATTATTTGTCATTTTCTATCCTTTGCTTAGAAGTGAAAATTTTAAATTCTTAAATAGGTCTATCTGAAGTCTATAAAATGGGTGTTAATATCAACTCTGAAAAAAATTAGCTATAAATACCAGGATGAGTATCAGTAGGAAAGTGTGACATCAGTGTGAATTATTTTATTCAGCATTACAGCTTTAGAGCTGGAAGGGACTTAATGGCCATTAAGTTCCAACACCCTCCTTTTACACATGAGGAAACTGAGGCCCAGAGAGTTCTCCAAAGCCTTACAAATAGTAGGTGACAGAAGAGATTTGAGCCCAAGTCCTCTGATTCTAAATCCAGTGCTTCAAGGCCTCTCACCCTTGTCATTTTAGCAGGGCATCCCACCTGGGGAAGCCTTTGTCAGAGCTTATTACACTATTTCATTTTAAAATCACCCCAATTGATGAATATGCAGTAGAAGAGTCTTCTAGGTTTAGAACAGCTTGCATTCTTTGCAACTGTGTAAGGATTCTTTAAACTGCCATTTTGCTGTTTCAATTAAAGGGATGCTTTATCTAAAAGCCAAGAGAAACATTTAAATGATATTTAAGTACTCCTCTATTCTTACCTCCCAAGTGAAAAAAAACCCCAACAAAAAACAAAAACCAAAACTACACACAAGAATCCAAAGGAATGGATTAATGACCATGGATTATTTTGTCTTTAGTTTCTTCAAAGAACTAAAGGAATGTTTCCAACAGTAGATGTTTTCTGTTACATATTAGAGTGGGTATCCATCCATAAGTAGCCTCCACAGTTCTCTCCTTTCCCACAGCATTAGGATTTCAAAACCCCAGAGGGATTTTCAAACCCCAGAGAGGAGGTGGGAATGTGGTTTGCACATTGAAGAAATACATAGTTCAACCAGGACAGAGTTGGGAACTGAACTTAATTTCTGAATAAGCCTATGCTTTGTGAGAAGTAAAAGACAAGAGAGAATACTCATGAGCTTCTCATCTAATAATTAAACAAAATAAACTTTTATTGCACACTCACTACGTATAAGGCACAGGGGTTGAAAAAAACAGTTGTGATTGGACTATTGTTTTTAACCTGAAGGAGGTCATTATGTCCAGCTGCTGCATTTTGTGTATGAGGAAGCTAAGACTCAATGAGGTGAGATGACATTGCCATGGTTGAACATGTAGTCAATGGCAGAGGTAGGATTCAAACCCAGTTCTTCAGACTAAAGCTAGTTCTATTTCCACTGTGATGTAGGTGGGGTTGGGGGGTGAGGGTGTAGCTGAGGAAGGGAAACATAAATAACTACTATAAAGGGAGAATATGGTATATGCAAGGGAGAGAGCCAGTCAAAAAGCTATGATAATATGAGGGGGGGAAGGAGAGAATAGTGTGTGTGTGTGTGTGTGTGTGTGTGTGTGTGTGTGTGTGTGTGTGTGTGTGTGTGTATGGGATGGGCAGGAAATGCCATAAAGCAGTTCCGTATGTGAATTGGGCCTTGAAGGAAGATTGGGGGCCTAAGACACAAACCAGTTGCATTTATTCCATGAACAATATCATGGGTATCACCTGTTGGAAGAAGGAATGGTGAAAGAAGGGGATTAAGCACTTCTTAATAAGTAGAAAATGTGCTCTCTTCAGTCTACAATATCTGATACTTTTAGGAGGTTAGCAAATATTTTGTTCCTTCTGCTTACCACTTCCCTTAATCTAACCTCCATAACTATGTCTATACTTTTCCCCCCATCATTTACCTTTTCAGTTGCCTGCAAAATTATGTACTTATAGAACCAATAACACTTGGTAAAGATAATCTTAAAGATGCACAATTTATGGCAGAGCTTACTATCCTTTTTAATATGAAATTCTCATTTTAACTATGATGGACTCCCACATGATAGTATTTGCACCATCCAATGTGGTATAAAAGAAACAATGCTGAATTTGGAGTCAATGGATATGCGTTTAAATTCTACCTATAATATTTCTTACCTCTGTGACCTTGGACACATAAGTAGTAAAAGAATTTAATCTCTGGACCTCCATTTCCATATCTGTGAAATGAAGTGATTGGATTAGATGACTTCTCATATCTCTTCTATCTCTAATTCAGTAATACCTTTAATTTGTTTGTTAATAATAACATTTATATACAATTGAAAATAGAAATTGTTCTATTTTAAAAGAGCAGATATGTTTATTATACTGAGATTATTTGTAAAAAAAAATTAACAAGTAAATAAAATAACCATTAACCAAAACAAATAACTAAATAAACCTATAAAAATGAGGAATCAAAAACTTATACAAATTCTTAGCATTTAAAGTAGAAGTAACTGAATCAATAAACAGCAAAAAAGCCAAAAATATTGTCATTCTATATCTCTTTGCAGGTCTGTCTAAAGTTTTCTTTCCTTGTTTTTGTTTTCTTTTTATAAAGTGATTGTAGTAAATGTTATCTAGAGACATTTAGTGAGTCATTTAATGAGTCACTACTGAGTCATTTAATGTGCTGGACTTCTTGTCATATCTCTGTATCCCATAGAAGTTCATGAACCATGGCTTGTGAATGACTAGTTTACAAGGTATAGACATGAAAATATTTTTAAATTATATTGCTATTTCAAGAATGTTTAAAATAGATTGATTCACTCTCATTTTCTTTTTAAGCTGCAGCATCTCCAAAATTGCAAAAACTAGGACCGGTGGAGCTGACCATAATTATTACCATACCAGTTTGCCTTTTGTCCATAGCTGCAGTGTTGACTATATGTACCTGTCAAAGACGTCAGTGCACTTATAAAAAGAAAAAGAGGCAAAATGTGGAAGAACCACTAAATGAATGCAACTTAGTAAATGCTGGCAAAACTCTTAAAGATCTTATTTATGATATGACTACATCTGGGTCTGGATCTGGTATGTACTCGTTACTCATTTCTAAGTAAAACTCAGAAGCAAAATGCTTCCCCCTAATGCTAGGGAATAACTATTTCTCTCCTTTGTTTCCAATATCTCTGCCATAGCATTGATGATATGGTTAGGAACCAAGTTTGCGTCTCATCACCACTTCACTGAATATTTAATCTCTTTTCCACATGGTAGCCTTCAAATATTTGAAGATGACTATTCTGTCTCTCCTTGCCTAGAATCCTTTATGCTATGGCATAGCCTCTTCCCTTTTGATTGTTCCAGGACATTTACTTAAAATAAACTAGTAATTATATCAGGAATTTGAAGACTTTTTGGTATAATTTCAAACAAATTTTTGTAGCAATGGTAAGTATGGTGGGTTAGTGGCTATGGACTTGACAAAAAGATTAATGTATTGCTTGTAAAAGATGAGAGAGAATATGTTAGTGGGTGCCAAGTCATCCACTAAGAAAACACATAAGAGCAGAGATGCAAAAGTGGGTAACCTCTTCCTTGCTCCTACCATTTGTAATTGTAGCCTTGAACTTAAATTTGCTTCTTTATGCTATTGATATTAAATATACTTGGGCTTGTACTCACTCCTTTGTTCCACCTGCTGTTGGGAGCAGATGTCAGAGAGATCAGCTCTACCAATGGAAGGAAAGGGAATTTGACTGTTCTTATCGGCTGCCATGAGAATTGGTTTGTCTTTTTAGAGGAGTTCTTAGTCTTTTTTGTGTTACTCCTTTGGACCCCACCTCAGGTTAATGTCTTTAAATGCAAAAAACCCATGTGATTACAAAGCAACAATTTATATTGAAATAATTATCAAAATATTATTTGAAAAATTTCCCATAACCCAGTTTAAGAACCCTTGTAATCTCAATACTTCTGAGAGGCCTATAGGCAATTGCTTTCTAAGATTTTCCTGCTTCTTTTCTCTAAGAGGTGATTTGTCTTTCTAAAGGCTTCTAAATCATCTAGAAGTGGTGGCAGCTTTTCCATCTTATGACATCATGGTGCAGAAGTATCAGGTGTAGATTTTTTTAACTATCAGGCAGGAAGCACTCAGCTTCTGTAACCATCCACAGAAAGTGCATCTGCAGAAATCTTATAGTCCAAAAAGCAGAAGCAAAGTCCATTTCTTTTTAGTAATATCTTTTTAGTAAAATCTCTTAAGGTTTTTTTTTTATACAAGGACTATTTGTTTATTTTTGTGGTCACTCTTTCAAAAAAAAAAACCTGACCTCTTTACTAAGCATTGCTATCTCTACTTACTGGTTGAATATACCGGGTAATATTGTCCTGCAATTCTTTTTAGTAGTTACACATACTTTCTTAAACTGATGGGGGTGGAAATGGGAGGAAGAGGACAGGAAGCTAGCTGTCTTAGTAAATTAGGGCATTGCACCTAAAGTTTGCAACTAATTTTTAAGGTTATTTCCTATAAGGCTTATATGTTTTAGTGAGCCATAAAATAAAAATATAGGCTATTCCACCATGTTAGTCATTTTGAGGTTGATTTTCCTCAATTATCTAAATGAGAAATTATGTATTATTTGTTAATGCAATGTTACTAACATAAATTTGTTAAGTGCCTACTAGGTACAAGGCACTGTCCTTATGCAAAGACAAAAATGAAATTATGCCTTCCCTCAAAGATCTTGTTTGGAGAATAAAATATGTACAGAGATACATACAAGATAATTTGAGTGAGACAAAATGCTACAACTAGGGGCATTAGGAAAGACTTCCTACAAGAGCTGATGGTAGCTCAAATTCAGTCTCAGATTCTTATTGACTGTATAACCTTGGACAATTCACTTAACTTCTTTCTGCCTCAATTTCTTCATCTATAAACTGAGAGTGATAAATGCACTACCTTCCAGGACTGTGAGAATAAAAGAAGATAATATTTGTAAAGTACTTTGCAAATCTAAAAGCACTATATGAATGCTGATGGTTGTTATTGTTAATAACTTATTTGTGTATTTGACTGGGTCTTCAGGGGTAAGGATAAGGATGGTTTGTTAGAAAGGACTATGATGTGATTTAAAAAAAATAATCTTGATTCACTATTGGAAATCATTCCTATTGGTTTAGTAATTTTAAAGACATTATCTCTCCAATGAACTATATTAATCATTTAGAACCAGATTAGCTGACTTTATAGACTGTATTTACCTGGTATAGACACAAGAGATCTGTAATATAAAGATCAGATACAGGGGAATATTTGAGTCAGAGTGGCAAGGGCCAGGGATCTTTTACATCTGGTGGAGATGTGAGGCTGGTATTGGCAAGTGCTGTCCCCATTCTATCATCAAAATTCACATAAATTCAATATGTAAAATTTCCAAGAATAAATCATTCTATGTACCTTCAGTACAGAAGAAATTCCCTTGGACTCCATCCAAAGTTTGTACTCTGCTGTTAGTTTGAAGTGGTAACCTGATTTGAATATTGCATTTTGCCCTTCATCTTCTAAGATTTGTAATAATATTATTTTGGTTTCCAAGACCTCACAATGTACTCTTTCAACAACTCTTACTGTGTGATGCATGTAAGCATGGCATTTTAAAAGAGAAGATTTATCAGGATGGTGATTAATCATCAATCCATGTTATATGAGGTTAGGTTAAAGGAATTAAGTGTGTTTAGTTTGGAGACAAGAAGACTCAGGGAATACCACAGCTGTGCTCAAGTATCGAAAGGACTGTCACATGAAAAGAATTAGACCTGTTCCACTTGACACCATAAGACATAACTAAGCTCAATGGATGGACATTACACACAGGCTCAATGTCAGTTAGACCTGTCCTAACTTGAATGGGCTCCCTTGGAAAGCAGTGGGTTTCTCCTGGGCGCTGTCAAGCCGAGATCGGGTGAACTTGTTGGGTATGGTGTGGTGGGCATTTCTTTTTTGCATATGGATTAGACTCAAGATGACTTCTGATATTCCTTTCAACTCTTGTTATTAGTAAAGTGACCCATTTTCACTTTTGGGTTGCTTCTCTTGACTAGGTAAGATAGGTAATAGAGGAGAGGTGGACATCATTTTAAGTAGGCTAGCAGAAAGACTCTTTCGCTTAAAAGGTGGGGGAAGAACACTTAAAGTTAAGTTCTATGGAAGAGAAATATTCAATTTTGAGTACATAAAAAGCAATCTGTGTTTGATGCTTTGGGATTGTTTTTAAGTACACTTTGACATTGAATTAAAATAGTGTATTTAATGTTGGGCATAATAATTATAATAATTTAAGTTATTAAATTTTTAAATATGATTTTATTTTTTCATGCTAAAATGATAATTATGATGTTTATTTTAGATCTTCTAATGTATATTTATTTTAACCAAAAACTCCAACTCTTTCTTGTTTAGGTTTACCTCTATTGGTCCAGAGAACAATTGCAAGGACAATTGTACTTCAGGAAATAGTAGGAAAAGGTAGATTTGGTGAAGTATGGCATGGCAGGTGGTGTGGGGAAGATGTGGCTGTGAAAATATTTTCCTCAAGAGATGAAAGGTCTTGGTTTCGTGAGGCAGAAATCTACCAAACAGTTATGCTACGACATGAAAACATCCTTGGCTTCATTGCTGCTGATAACAAAGGTATTCCTAGCCAAGTTTCATATTTTATGTAAATATATTTAGTGTATTTTCTGG
Organism: Phascolarctos cinereus; assembly: GCF_003287225.1. NCBI lineage: Eukaryota > Metazoa > Chordata > Mammalia > Diprotodontia > Phascolarctidae > Phascolarctos > Phascolarctos cinereus. The sequence goes on from NW_027556098.1 coordinate 233,790,806, forward strand.
TGAAAGCAAGCACATTTTTAATGCAATGGAAAAGTGTTCAATTTTTTCATATAGGTGTGATGAAAGAAAAATTACATTTTTTTCCTATAGCAAAGAGATAATATTTGATAGCAATATAATAAACTTAAGTCAAATGTAGTTGAGTGAACTCATTTTGACAGTAATAATATTGCACTTTGTACTTATAGAACATCTTTTATCTAGTGAACCTGGAGAATTTAATAAAAATTAACTCCTTAATACTCCAAACCTTTGTGAGAGGGGTTTCAAGAAAATTTAAGACGGTGACATTTCAAATTTGCATTGTTTTGATTTTTTTTGCATGTATTAATACATAGTTTACAGCTGGTCAAAGTTTTAGAATCCATTTAATACCATTTCTACTCTGAAACTTCTTTCTGAGTTGCAAGGGAAAAGAAAAGTCCTTATGGTTTTTAATTACAGTATTCATAAACTATTGGCCTATCCTGATTATTCAAAAGTGACAGATTAGCCATGTCTTGTTTCTTTGTCTTTTGTGCTTTTTAATTCATAGGATCTTAGATAATAGTGCTAGAAGAGACCTCAGAGTCCATCTAGTTGAACTTTTTCATTTTACAGAGAAGTAAACTAGGGCCCAGAGAAATTGGAACTTGCCCAGGAGCACATAGGTAGTAAGTGCCTGAAGAGAAATTTGAATCCAGGTCTTCTGATTCAAATTTAACAGTCATTTCATTTTTACCTTATTTCATAGCTTCTTAGCATCTCCCCTAGCAGCCAGGAGAGAAAAAGGAGAGGGAAAATGAATCCATTTATTTTAACTATATAATTACTTCTAACTATACAATTAGTGGTGAAGGAGGTCAAATGGTATAGTATATGGAGAGCTGGTCTTGGAGTCAGGTAGATATGAGTTCACCGCCAGCCCCAAAACAAATTATCTTCTCAATGCCTGGGCAACTCTCAAGGAATACAGAGAATAACCAAACTGTATTGGGGAGAGTTTCTCATACTGATGAAATCATAGGTTCATACTCTCTCCCTTTTCCCACTCCAAAAAAGAAAGAAAGAAAATAGTAATTTTGAAAAAGATTGGAAAGGTAGAGAGAGTTTGTCACTATTTTTAACTAATAGGACCATTAAAATTTTTCTGTACCTTTAATCATCTATTCTTTCCTTGTCTTCCATTATCCTTAATAATAGAAAATTAACAGTCCCCCCCATATTCATTTCATTGTGAAATAATGACTCAAAACTAGTTTTTCAAAAGGGTTTTAGTCACGTTTTAAGCTGTGGCTACATTTGTGTTTACTTCATCATGATTTCTATGTGTTTCTGCCTTCTGTGCCCCCTAAATTTTGATTTGGGGTGAGTAGGAGTCAAGGAAAAGCTGAGAATGATTTAGTTTCAGGACTAATTTGGCAATTTAGATTGTGCTAGAAACATATCTTTTCTAAAAGAACCTCCATACTTGAAAAACTGATCCAAACTAGTGGAGTGTTTTTGTGCAATAAAGAACCTTCAGCTAGAATACGGTACCTTGTCACCTCCTTCCTCTCCCAATCTTAGATCGAACATTAATGTCCACATGCTTGAATCTGAGTAATAATAATGATAATAATGCTAACTCTCACTTCAATAGTGAGTTAAGATTTCCAAAGTACTCTACATGTATCATTGATTAAATTAATTTAATTTATCAAAGCTATCAATGTAGCAATAAGAAAATTATGTGGATAATCTTAGGCAGACTAATATCATTTCAAATGTTCATGACTTCTAGAAGCCATTGTAAATGGCAAGGTTTCAAGTGACAAATGATTTTCCCAAACACTTTCTTGAAAAATGTTGGTGAATCTTGGGTAGGGGCTGGAGGAGGCAGACTATATTTCTCTGTCTTGTAGTGAATGTCAGGGTAATCTATTGGAAAGGATAGCTTGGACAGAACTTTGTAATCTCTAGGATGAGACACATAATTTAATTATCTTCACTGATGTCGTGAATGGTTGTCTTTTAGCTGACCACTTTCCTTAATGGAGCAGGCCATGATGGCACAGGACTTAGGTCCCATGGATGAACTGCCTTCCTTAAGAACACAGATGGACTAGGTAGAAGCCACAACAATTTTAGGCATTTATCTTTCTAGAAAGAAAAAAGATACATATTATAATCTATGAATTTATAGCTTGAACTAATTCCAGAATTCTGAGACTAGGATCATAGAAAGTAACCAGTTCAGTTGGCAACCATGTAGTGAAAGAATACTATGAAACTAGGAATGACAAAAGTTTTGGCTCCAGTAATATTACGCATAAGCATATACTGTATATTTCTATAATTGTTGGTATTGCCTTTCTTCTTGAAAGCTGAAAGTACTTTAGGGCCGAATTTATAGACCTGACGTTGCAGAATAAACTTCTACAAATAAACTGAGCAAGCATTTTTTCCCCCTACAACTTGGTAGTTACTACCAGCAGTCATTGGTAGACTAGAAATGATATAAGGGGAAGGCAGAAGGGAATGTTCCATGGTTTGGATTTATACCAGGTCACTACTGCGTAATGTGATGGTGAAGTGTACAGAGAATGTACATGAACAGCTTTATGTGTCACCTTCAAAGAAAGAATTATCCTGGCTTTGCTCATAATTCAGTTTAATTTTATTATGCTTTGGGCTTTTATTCCAAAAAGGATATTTTTTCTTCTTTTTAGATAATGGAACTTGGACTCAGTTGTGGCTTGTATCCGAATACCATGAGCAAGGCTCTTTATATGACTATTTAAATAGAAATACAGTGACAGTGGATGGTATGGTCCGATTGGCACTTTCAGTAGCCAGTGGTCTGGCCCATCTACATATGGAGATAGTTGGAACACAAGGTATATTTTGCTCTTTGATTTTTTTTTTCCTGAAAGATATGAATGAAATAGGTGGCACTTTAAAAAAATGTCTTACCTCATCAAGCTCCATTGAATTAAGCATTGTTTAAGGCTATTAAATGAGCCTAAAGATACATTTTTTCCATGATGAAATCAGCTCTTAAGTATTCTTGAGGTTTCTCTACCTTTTATAATGTCCATAGCAAGTTATTAATTCCCGGTTGGCTCCTTCTGGCTGCTTTATATACTTTTTCCTTTGTAGTCAATTGTTTTATACACAGAATGTATAAATAATTTTAATACACTGAAGGATAATGTAACTAGGAGTGTAATTTGTGATGCTGAAAAAATAGTGTATTACAAAGCTAAATTACTATTATTATTTTTAATTATTATCTTGCTTTTTGGTGAGGCAATCAGGGTTAAGTAACTTGCCCACGGTCACATAGCTAGTAAGTGTCAAGTGTCTGGGGTCAGATTTGAACTCAGGTCCTCCTGACTCCAAGGCCAGAGCTCTATCCACTGCACCACCTAGCTGCCCCAAAGCTAAATAATTCCTACAGTCTCTCCACCCCCTAACACAGATATATGCAAGTTTAATGCACATGGAAAGGCTAGAGTCTGAGGAAAGAAGTTGTATGAGTTGAAAAGTTTTTATTGATCCTTTACTGTTAGTCTTTTGCTTAGTGTCTGCTGAGGACTGAATAGAATTTATGACTTTTGTATTAAAATATTTGCTATTTTCTCATGTGGAAATAACGATGGTAATTATTTTGTTCAGAGGATATTCTGTAAATAATTCTGAATTGATTATTCTTTTCTGATGTGGAAAAATACATTTATTTTTTTCTTTGTGCTTCATAGGCAAACCTGCAATTGCTCATCGAGATCTAAAATCAAAGAATATTTTAGTGAAAAAATGTGAAGCCTGTGCTATTGCAGACTTAGGACTAGCTGTGAAGCATGATTCAGTACTGAACACTATTGACATCCCTCAAAATCCCAGAGTGGGGACAAAGAGGTAGGGCAGATCCCGTAGAGGATCGGGATTTTTTTACCCATAATTAGGTACAATCTGACTATTGAACATCAAAGTTAAGATCACGTGCATCTGAATAACAGCTCAATGCAATGCCTTGTGAGTAGGAGATGAGACAGGGATTACCCCAAACCCTGAAGAGAAAGAAATTCACTCTAACCCACTATATTTCCTCCTGACTAGATGTGACTACCATCCTAGGATAGTATAGGGACTGGGTCTGTGATTTCATTAGTATAGGGAACTGCTGGGGAGGAAATTTCCCTTACTGATTCAGTTCAACATCTTCTCTGCAATTTATTAGCACAGTGAGTTGCCTAAGGCACATAGAGGTTAAAAGACCTGTCTAGGGTTACCCAGCTTGTATGTGTCTGAAGTGGGAATTAAATCTATGTCTTCCTGGCTTCAAGGTCAGTTCTCTAATGTCAATGCTACAGTGCCTGTCCATTGTATAATTAAGTCCATTTGTATATATAAGCACTCTAAATTATACATGTTTTAGTAATATAATATATCCTTAGATGTGATCACTGCTTTCAAGGAGTGCATAATCTCATTGACAGTAAAGGTAGCAAGAGAAATACAAACAAATCACCTACACACATTTATCTGGCTATGCCTTCTTAATGAAGGAATATTTAGTGTTCTGGACTATGTTTGATGACAGTACTCAAAAGATAAAGTCATCCTAGATTATCAGCTAGTTCCTTTTCCCCTCCTTTCCACTTCTAAGCTCTGTTCAATCATTGGTATTACTTTAGGGTCTTCTGTTTAATATTTCGAAATTAGAAGTACTCTAACAAAACATTTCCATGAGTTGTTAAAGGCCCTTCAAACTAAATACAATAGTTTGGCTTCTTATTGAACCTTTTGGGTGTCTTCAGAATCAAGCAACTTCGCCAGGTGAACTCCCGTGGGGTAGAAATTCATAATCCCCTAAGGGTGTTGTTGCACGTTTTCTTGGCTGCCAAAGGCTGTCATCTTCTTAGAGCTTCTAGATGGTGTATGTTGGTGGCATAGTAGAGTGTGTGGTGAGTTTGGGTTTGTGGATGAGGATGCTGTGTCTGCATAACTTTTATCTGTCATGTATTTATTGGGTCATTGGTTTGTATACTGGAACACTGAGTATACTCTGGTCCACCCAGCTGTAATTTGTACTACTAATGTTGAGTCAGTAACACATTATTTTGGTTTTTACAGAACTCTCTTAGATCCAACTTAGGTGTTATACTAACCTTCAGCCTTACTCAAACTCCCCATTCCTGTCAATTTCTAGTTATCCCATCTGGTGCTGCCAGCCTTTAGATGCAAGAGTGGTTTTGGTGCTTATTTGTTTAGTTCTACGTGTAAATGGGATACTGTGGCAATGACTTCTCCTGGCTTCTCTGCTTTCTACCCAGCACTGGCACTCACATACAGACAAGATCATTAAGAAACCTTCCATCAAAGAGAAAGAATAAAAGAATGCTAATTTAATTTTTTTCCATTTTTAATAATTATCAACAAAACAGCATAATTAAAAGTATTCATTACATTGACCACAATCTCTAAGATATTGGGAGTTTGCTAAAAAATATGGTAACTTTAACCAAAAATAATATTGTTTCCATGTCCCCTTTTGATGTCTTTTCCCCCAATTTTTATTTCTCATTTTGTTGCTATTACTATAGTTATAATTTTTTTTATTGTCATGACATTCTGTGCTTAGATTCTATTCTCTCTTAACTCCGCATTGCTTAATATCTGTTTTTTCCATATATACTCACATTCTTCATTTTGTCTTTTCTGTGGTATAATACTATATGCATGTATGTGCATATGCCAATTTGTTCACCCATTCCTCAGTCATTGGTCATATGGATTGCTTCTATCTTTTCTACTATTTAAAATAAAATAATTATTAATCCTTTATTCTAAGGAATCTTAAAAATTATTTTAATAATTCTTCTAGTGAGATCATTGAGTCAGAAACCCAGTCTCTGCTTGCTAGTATTTCCATGATCCAGTTTTCTCTTGAAATTAAATTGGACAATGTGATTCTGATTTATCTGGCTCAGAACTTGTCCTAAAAGCTTGAAGATATATAAAAATTTGTAGAACTCAAGAAGCCCCCTAGTCCTTAATGCCAACTCCAGTAAAGTCTTCTGGATTCTTTGATCAAAACCCTGAGGAATTACCCTTTCCCTTGAACCAAAACTCCTGTTCTAATCTCTAGGATTGGGTGAGTTTTCTAGAATGTGTCTGCAACACCAAAGCTACTTTGTTTTACTAATAACAATTACTTTTCCTAGTCCTCTCTGACCCTCTACCTGATTGGGAGATTCTGAGACTTGAATCATGGTGCTTAACTAGCAAATGCTAGTTTTAATTAATGGGTGCCCCCTTACCTCTTGTGGATTCTTAATAATTTATTGCAATATTTCTATTTTGTTTTCTGAAAAGATTATATTAGCTCACAACCACACTAGCATTTTACTGAACTTCTAGAAAGTGCATGTGTAGAATGTAAAATATATATTCCTTTCAAAGGTATATGGCTCCTGAGGTGCTTGATGATACAATGAACATGAATATTTTTGAATCCTTCAAACGTGCTGACATATATTCCCTTGGTCTGGTGTATTGGGAAATAGCACGGAGATGTTCAATTGGAGGTAATTATGTTTTACTTCTTAGGTCTTACGATATATTATTTCATAACTGCCTTTAAAATAAATTAGGGCAGCTGGGTGGTGAAGTGGATAGAGCACTGGTTTTGGAATCAGGGTGACTTGTCTTCCTGAGTTCAAATCTGGTGTCAGATATTTACTAGCTGTGTGACCCTGGCCAAGTCACTTAACCCTATTTGCCTTAGTTCCTCATCTGTAAAAATGAATTGGAGAAAGAAATGGCAAACCACTCCAGTGGTTTCTTTGCCAAGAAAACCCCAAATGGAGTTGTGGATAATTGGCATGACTGAAACAACTGACCAACAACAAAAAGTTAAGAGAATTTTATGATTTAAAAAATTTTTCCCCTGGCACATTGAACTGATGCTACCCACTGAACAAAATATCCTTTGACAACATATTGCTAATTCAGTACAATTCAAGAAACATTAAGCACCTATTTTTTTAGCATGATATACTATGTACTCAATGAGATAAGTGTTGACATAAGATATAGCTCCTGCTATTATAGAGATTACAGGCAAAGGAATATAACATATACCAATAACTGTAGTACACAATAATACATAAATATATCTTGAAGGTTTTTGTTTATTTCCATATATAAAGGAAATATTAGCTTGACAACCCTTCCTGGACACTGGCATGCTGTCCTCTACCCATACACTTCCATTCCTTTGCTCACTTACATAGAAGTAAAGTCAGTAAGGAAACGCATTAAAAAAATAATAAAAAGTATCATTTTTAAAAGATTATAAACTTAAAATAAAAATGATCATCAAAAGTATTGGAAGGACCATAAATAACTTATAGCAGAAGATGGTAAAGCTTATCCAAATAATGAACTCTGAAACAGAAATTAGTGACTCTGTGAGACATCAAAAAATTAGTATGATATCTAAAGAAGAAAAAAAAGAAGAAAATGTGAGCTATACTTAATATAAAAACAACTGCAAAGGAAAACCTAGATACTATATTTTAAGAAATCATAAATGAAAACTGCCTAGATCTCTTAGAATCAAAGGGCAAAATAAAGATAAAAAGAATCTACTGATCACCTCTTGAAAGAGACCCAAAAAGCAATAGTCTCAGCAATGTCTTAGCCAAAATCCAGTTTCCTTGCCCAGTAAAAACAAAACAAAACTCTGCAACCATTCTGAAAGAAGTTCAAGTACCAAGTTAGGATCACGTGAGACCTGGAAACTTCTAACACAAATGAGAGATCTTCCTTACAATATTCCCAGAGGTGAAAGACATAGCCAAGAATTATTTACCCTACAAAGCTGAATATACTACTATGGGGGGGCACTTTCAAGCATCCCTGATGAAGAGACCAAGAACTTTCAGTGTCAATATTTATTAAGTACCTACTGTGTGTCAGGCATTGTGCTAAGTGTTAGGATACAAAAAAAGGGCTCCCTGCCCTCAAGGAGCTTACAATTTAATAAGGGAGGTCACAAGCAAATAAATATGTGCAAACTATACACAGGAAATATAGGGAATAAATAAGAAAGGGAAGACACTAGAAATAAGAGGGATTGGAAAGGCTTCCTGTAGAAGAAAGAATTGTAGTTGAGACTTAACTAGGAAAGCCAGTATGCAGAGATGAAGAGGGAGAGAATCTGGAATGAAGAGTATGTGTTTGAGGGTAAGGTGTAAGAAGACCGAAAAGTTAGGAGAGTACTAGGTTATAAAGGGGTTTGAATGATGAACAGAGGATTTTGTATTTGATCCTGGAGGTGCTAAGGAGTCACAAAAATTTATTGAGTAGGAGAGTAACATGATCAGACCTGTGCTTTAGGAAAGTCACTTTGGTAGTTTAATGGAGGATGGACTAGAGTGGGGATAGACTTGAGGCAGGCAGACCTACCAGAAAGCTATTACAATAATGCAGGCATGAGGTGCTTCGGGCATGCACCAGAGTGGTGAAAGTGTCAGAGGAGAGAAGGGGTGCATTTTTGAGAGATGTTGTGGAGGTGAAATCAATAGGTCTTGGCAACAGATTGGTTATGAGGGTGAGATTGAGGAGTTGAGGATGACGCTAGGTCGAGAATCTGAGAAACTAGGAATAGGATGTTGCCCTCTACAGTAAAAGGGAAGGTAGGAGGGAATTTGTTGGAGGAGATGGGGAGAATGAGATCATTTGAGTAGGTAGAGGGGCTTGCCTTGGTAAGGAGTAAGGTATGTATGAAGGAGGAGTGGTAGAAGGCATATGAGTGATATGAGATGAGGAAGAGGGTCTTAGCAAATAGTATCTTTTTTTTCTGTAAAATATGCAGAGTTCTTAGTTGAATGGATTGGGGTAGGGAGAGCCATGATAGATTTGAGGAGGGATGAAAAAGTTTAGAAGAGCCATTGTGGAGAGTGAGATAGTAAGTTGCTGAGGGAGATACAATGGGATTACATAGCAGCAGTAATAGCTCAGTTGAGACTGTGTAACATCAATTTGTAGTGGACCCAGTCAGAATGCTTGTGATTTTCTACACCTTCATTCAGCAGCGTGTGTGTAGGAGCTAAGGCAATGGGTAGTGGGAGTAATCCAAGGCTGAAGCTTGGTGGGAAAAAATCAGTGAAATTGTAAGGGGGGCTAGGAACTTCAATAGAAGAAGATAGTGTAATAAACTTCCAATGAATCAAAAGAAACTTAGAAAGGTAAATTTATTTGAAGATTGGGAAGGGCTGAAGGTAATGTAGTACTTACATTCTAATAAGGAAAGAAGAAAAAAATGTCCTTTTAGAAACTTAATGGTTTCAAAGGTTGTTTGAGGGATTTAAATAAGAAAAATAGAAGATCTGAGGGTGGATTGGTTCTATTCTGAGGGTTTTTGGAGGGGAAAGAGAAATGATGGTAAAAACAAACACATAGTATAGAAAGGAGCAAGAAGGTGTGTATATGGGGAGTGGGTGGAACTTATTTTTTCATAATTAGAGTTAGTGAGAAGAAGAGCATACAAATATGAAAGAAGAGGCAGGGAAGAGTGCTCAATCAATGCTCCTCATTCTTATTAGAATAAAGCAAAGGAGAACTGAACATACACAATCAAGAGAGTGGAGACAGGAAAAAATAAAAAAAAGAGGTTGTCCATCATTTGGTGAATTGCTGAATAAACTGTGGTTTTTGGATGTAGTGGGATATTATTATGCAGTAAGAAATGATGAAAAAGACAATTTCAGAGAATCCTGAGTAGCATGAACTGATGCAGAGTACAGTGAGCAGACCCAGGAGAACAATTTATAAAAGGACAACTCTGAAAGACTTGAGAACTCTGATCAATGTATTGACCAACCAATGATGACCAACCTCCTGCTGACAGAGGTGATAGTGCAGAAAAAGACATACATTTTTGGGTGTCCTTAGTAGGTGGATTTATTTTTCTTGACTATGATTGTTATAGTTTTCTTTTCCTTTCCACTTTTTTTTTTAATTGAGGGAGAGGATTGGAGGTGGATTAGCAATAGCGGTGTCAAAAAGAGATGACCATTGAAACTTTTTTTTTAATGCACAGGAGTAAAAACAGACAAGTAAGACAATTTTTACAGTATTATGTTGAATTTATTATATTTTTTTAAGAATAGCAAAGAGTACAAACTGAAGGCTTATGGTTTAATATACAATGTATTTCAAGTGTTCTACTGTGTAACTGTGAATGCTCTTTTCTGATGTTTAAGTTCAGAATAAGAGTTAATTTAAAAAAGAATCACTAAAAGGATATGTTTAGTTTGATGGGGTGGTGTAGTTGTCTTCTATCATCTGGACACCAGAAACAATCAGATTGTCCACAGTTTCTTTAGGCAAAAGAACTAATTTATTGTGGTACATGCATAATTCACTGAAGGATTAATGTAATTATAACAAATTCTGTAACTGAGGGATCATTCATCATTTCTGAAGTACATTTTACTGAAATAAAGATTTTATTTTCAATTGTGTTAAAAACAGTTATCTTTATTGAGATATTGCAAATGTTGTGAATCTTTGTGATTCATGATTTGTTAAGTCTTCCCTAGTTTACTACGATGGTATAAAAGTTAAGAAGATACTTTTAGATAATCTTAAAAAACCTACCTTTATATGTCATTCAAATGAGAATCACAATTTATTCTTTGAATTTCTCATAGGAATCACTGAAGAGTACCAATTGCCTTTCTATGACATGGTACCTTCAGATCCCTCAATAGAGGACATGAGGAAAGTTGTTTGTGAACAGAAATATAGACCAAATATACCAAACCAGTGGCAAAGTTGTGAGGTAAGTCTATCATCATCATCATCATCATCATCATCATCATCATCATCATCTATTATTACTTTGCTTTGCAAATATTAAAATCAAAATTGGTCCAGAAGGGATTTTCAATACCTATGACTCATGGCTAGAATCACTACTCAGAATAATTGGTATCTATCATGTTGTAGTTCCTTTTGTCTACTCATATTTGATCTATTTCTTCCCTTTGTATCTAACCTGAGTCCCTTAATTCCTTTGGTTCTACTTCCAGTGGAAGTAGCAAGTATTCTTAGTGATTCTCGAAGAAGAGAAAAGGATAATCCACAAACTGCTTATCCTTTAATAATTCAGAGCTAATTGTTTCTTTCTGGATTTGGAGCTGCCCCAATTTGGAATAATAGATTTTGAATGGAAAGGGACCTTAGAGGCCATTGAGTTCAATACCTTTATTTTACGGATGAGGAAAATGAAGCCCAGAGAGATTAGCATTTTTTCTCAGGATCATATAGCTATTAAATGTCTGAGGAATGATTTCAACTTGGGTCTTCCTGCCTTGAAGCCCATCACTGTATTCACTATACCATCTATCCACCTACTACAACTGCTACTATGGCTACAATACATCTCCATAATGGCTTATTTTATAGCAATTATTTTATGTGGCTGAATGTTTGAGTCTCTTTTTAAAGCTCACTTTTTTCCCCATCTTTATGTTTCCCTTATTTCTTGATCTTAAACATTTTACCTGAACTGCTGTATGTGAACCTCAACCTGACTTGCTCATCAAATAGTTGAAAAGTGGAACTCCATGAGTTTCCAGTCCAGAAATTTGAATTTTAAATGAGTTCATTTTTCTGTGGATAAAAACTATGTGTGTAGGTGGAATTATTTTTTGCTTTTGGGTGCATGATTTAATTTTAATTTAACTCCAATTATAGTCCCATGTTTACTGTTTGTTCATCACAGCTTGATTTCAGTTCATTGGTTTTACTGCTCAGCTTTTTTCGTTTTCTGCTGCTAGCCAAAATAATAATAATACTATAAAATTTTCTTCTTTTCAAGGCCCTCCGAGTAATGGGTAGAATAATGAGGGAGTGTTGGTATGCAAATGGGGCTGCTCGCTTGACAGCTCTGCGTATTAAGAAGACCATTTCTCAACTTTGTGTAAAAGAAGACTCCAAAGTATAAGTGATATTTGGCGTTAAAAAGGAATCTTTTTAAAAATTATGAATTTTTTTTGTTGTGTTGTTTTTCCTTTGCTCTACCTCAAAGATATACAGTACAGTATTTAGATGCCCAAAGCACAACCCTGAAACCCTACTTTAAAGCTGAGTGCTGGCAGGGCAACTTCTGGCTGATCTTGTCTTCATGCTGTCTTTTATTTTTTAATTTTTTAATTTTTTAATTTTTTGGCAAGGCAATGGGGTTAAGTGACTTGCCCAGGGTCACACAGCTATTAAGTGTTAGGTGTCTGAGGCTGGATTTGAACTCGGGTGCTCCTGAATCCAGGGCCAGTGCTCTGTCCACAATGCCACCTAGCTGCTCCTTTTATTTTGAATAGTAGCTCACCACCTACTTTTTTTTCCTTAAAGAAAGTTATTAAGAAAACAGTTTAAAAAAATGAGCTAAGAAGAAATGTGACACATAAAATGTATTTTATTCATTTTTTTCCACTTGAAACAAATACAGATGAATCAAAACATTTTAAAATAGGCATTTTATTCTAAGGCAAAATATATGAAGGACCAAATTTTTCCTTCAATTTTCCATGTTTTTTCCCTTATAAGCAGAATAAATTTGTAAAGTTACAGTATTCACAACTTAATTACAAAATAAGGAAGAATGAGCTCTAGGTAATAGGCCTAGGTGAACCTTCAGATTTATCCATTTGACATTTTCTTCATAAAACATCAATCACTCCATTTATTATCTTAGCAGTATTACTCTCTTAGTTTTCAGTTATTCATAGTTCCCTCTCTCTCTCTTTTTCTCTCTGTGCCTTTATTCAGTCATAAATTTGCCATCAGTAGGAATTTCCAAAATGGAAGTGAAGGACTAGTTTTTATCTGTTTTTGTCCAGTTCGAAATGAGAAGAAAAAAGAAGTGAAAGGAGAAAGAGGGAAAATGATGGTTGCTTTGGGCCAAGCCATATGGAAGCTAATTTTATGATCCTACAGGGTAACATAAGAAACATCTTTGTTTAATAGTTATTGTAAATACATACTCACCTTCTTTTCCAGAACAAATATCTCTCTTTTATGAGTAAGGAAAAAAAAATCTGATTTTAATAATTTATGTTTTTTGTCTACCTCCATTGGAGAAGTCAAATACTCAAATGGATCTGTGATGTCATCAATTTGGTAGTTACCTCCAACCGTGCAGAATGAATATTATCTATGCCATTCTGTTCTGTGCAACTCTTGTTCATGTCCTCATAAAAATTTGCCATAAGGGGTCCACCCAACATGAAGGAGATCTTCCTCTCTTTATCTTGACAATGGGTTGGTGGTACCAGTGGAGAACTCTGGCTGTCCACCTGTCATCCTTCACTCTTGTCATTTGGACAGCCCATCTTCTCTTTCTGTCATACAAGTCCTTGGATAATGTTTATTGGTCTTGTTTTTTTCTTCAGAGAATGTTTGTTGGTTCCATGTTGCAGCCTGCTTAACACACCATGAACCTTTCCATTGCACTCGATGTGATATTCATCTTTAGGTCTTTAGAGGCAGTGGTATTCTATGTCTTGTCATATATTAACACTGGTAAAATGCTAGAAGTATACTGGCTGGCTTTTGCTTTTATGGGAAGCTTGAGTTCAGTAAAGGCACTCTGTAATTTCCTGAAATCAATCCAGTTCATTCTCCTCTTCCCTTCCAATTCTGGGCCCAGCTCATTGTTCCTCTATGCTGTCTGTCCTATTTGTACATATGACTGGACAAGTTTACAGGGTGTCCATCCAAATGCATATTGAAATCTAGTCAATAGACATTCTTTATCCATTTGGTCTTTCTTATTTGGATAGATAGGCCAAACTTCTTTGGGTGATTACATATCTCTTCTAGTCCAGAAGGGAAAGTAAGGCTAGATAAAAACAAATTACTTGGGCTTTATTTGGTACAGATTTATAAATCTATTTTAATGTTACCCTTGAGTAATCTAAAAATAACTCCATCTCATCTACCATTGAAACAGTTTGAGATTGCTCTCAGTCTTCTAATGCAAATATATTACTTCATTCAGTTTTGCCACCATACCTCTGTTGTTGTTATTGGGACTGGGTGAGGGAAAGAAAAAATCTGCTTAATCTTGCACACTCTTTCCATAATGGGCCCAAATAATAGAAGTTGCTTAAGTGATTTTTCTAAAACTAGCTTTAAGAGGAAAAAAATAGAACATGGTATAATCTATACTAAAAGCAAAGAAATAAGTATTCTCTGTCTGAGAAACCTAAAGCTACATCTCTAATAGCATTTAAGAAATATACCATTTTTTTTATACGGTTATGGTTATTTTAGTCTTTCAATTCATTTCAAAGGTGGATTATTGTAAGATTATACACATGTACATTAGTAATGTGGATATATGACAACTCAACAGATTTGGAAACGTGGCATTATTTGGCTTATGCTAGGGAATCCCACTTGTTCTTAAGACGGATTCCCTTATATTGGCTAAATGTGCTATTTAATTTATTTAAAGTACACTGGCTATATAGACTCTTAAGTTTTAAAAGCACACATAGATATTGTATATCAGTATCTTTCATGTTTTACCTGTAGACATCTTCAAGTATATAATACAGATATTATTTCTGGAAAACTATTTGAATGTTTTTCCACTTTGTTGTTTCCATCAGAGATCTCTATTTTGGTATGCTATTCTCGCCTATGAAAGAGCATCCAATTTTACGGAAAAAAATTCATAAAAGAAATAAGAAGAGTCATTTAAAGGGAAAATGGTGATGAAAGGCAGAGTTAAAGGTTATAAAGTTCTCTGTACCTCCTGATGTACTTCTCTATGACAAGTGCTCTCTGAAGGAAATAGGATAATGCTGAGAGCATTTGTCGTCTATGCTCAGCATCCCTTCCATGCTACATACACCTCTAACTTTCTTTTAATAGAGCTCTTGTATATGAGAGAGATTTGTGCCTCTTTCAATTCCTTTGCAAATTTTAAGCATCAGGGCACCATACTTAGTTCTAATTTTTTTTCTCTTCCATACAATGAAAAACTGAAGGAAAATGCTATTGAGTGAAGTGCAGTATAAATGTTTATGGCATTTATGCTAGAACATTGCTGAAAAACATCATTTCTTGTCAATATTTCAGCAGCAGCCTCTTTTTACTTATGAACTGTAATTGGTTTGTAGTTGCTTCATAGTCGATTTCATCCCCATTTTTCTGTGTTCAAAATATTCTACTTGGCATGGCATAGTCAGAATTTGTCATTTATACCCTGACTTGAAAGTAAATTGGAGCACAGTGCTTCATTGCTATTTTAGTGATAGCATTTGCTTTGATACTTTTCTGTATAATACTTTAAAATCAACTTATATTTAAAAATTGAATGATTGTGTGAAAATACATTTTTAGTTTTATTTTTTGTCTCTAAAGTAGAATTTAGAACCAGGTTTTACTTGCAGATATCAATGGATTTGTGAGGTTAAAGGGTCTATGAAAACTCAGATTCTTTTTACTACTTTTACTATCATTATGATTAATACTGTAGTATATATAGTTTGACCATAATATTCTGTGTATCAGATCTTCTTTGGGTCCTTTCCAAGAGAATTTAGTCACCTAAAGTACCTAAGCAATGGATCTGGTTCCTGAGTTCAAATTCCACCCCTGATCTTGGGGAGTCGCTTAAATTTTCTTATCTGTAAAAGGAGAAGGCCAGCCTCGATGGACAGTAATGTTTCTTCCATCTCTAAAATTATGATCCTACCCAGGGGAATATGGGAATCTCATTATCTAATGTGGGTTTATGTGTAACACAATCCTGAAGCAACCTCAGTGTCATCATCCTTAACTTCTCATTCATACTCACCACAAATATACAGTTAGTTGACTGGTCTTGTCATCCCCATAATATCTCTCCTTTCTTCTCATAAACCCAGCTCACTCATTCATTCCCATACCATCTTTCACCTAGACTTGTAATCATTTTCTAATTCTACTCTTTGCCAAGAGTCTTCTAAATGGTGTTTCTGTCTCAAGTTTCTCTCTTCTTCAGTCCATCCTCCACAAGCAGCTTAAGTGACTTTTCTAAAGCATAAGTCTGATTGTGTCACTGTTTACTCTATAGACTCCAGTAGCTCCATATTACTTCCAATATCAAATATCTCCTCCCTTGTTTGGCATTTAAAGCTCTTCCCAACCCAGCCCCTTATTTCCTTCCAGTCTTTTAACATATTGTATTGCCCGATATATTCTCTGCCGTCCAACTGTACTGATCTACTAACTGTTCTTCATGCAGAAAACTCCATCTTCTGCTTCCATTACTTGACATTGGCTGTCCCTTGTATCTGGAATGTTCTCCCTTCTAACCTTCAGCTCTCAGAATTCCCGTTTTCCTTAAAGGCTCAGCTCACATGCTACTTTATTTAGGAGACCTTTCTCGTCCTCTCCAATTTAGTGCCTTTACCTCTAGTTGCCTTTCACATCTATATATCTTACTTACATACATTTTATCTCTCTTTTTAGAATGTAAGCTTCTTGAGGGTAGGTACTGTTTTTACTTTTTATTTGTATTCCTTAGCACAGTACTTGGTCCAGTTGTTGTTGTAGTTCTTTCTTTTCAGATGTGTCCAATTCTTTGTGACCCCGTTTGGGTCAAAGATACTGGAGTAGTTTTCCATTTCCTTCTCCAGCTTATTTTTTACAGATAAGGAAACTGAGGCAAACAGAGCTAAATGACTTGCCCAGAGTCATACAACCAGTAAGAGTCTGAGACCAGATTTAAACTCAGGTCTCCTTGACTTCAGGCCCTACTTTCTTTTCACTGTGCCACTCAGCTGCCCACTTGGTACACTTAATTAATGTTTATTGATTTGTTGATTGATTAAGGCATATACCTCTAAACCTGGCCTGATATTAAGATTTTAGGATATAAAACTGAAATTGTTAACTAAATTTCTTAAAATTAAGTTCTCTTCAGAAGAAAATATAGCATCTCTGACATTGGCAAGAAATAAGAAGAACAAGAAATGAATTAAAATTAACAGTTGGCATTAAATTACATAAAGAAATTCACCATTATTATTATATTAAAACATTCATGTGCCAGGTGTCTAAAGTGGCATAAATGTTGTTTTTCTTAGGATAGTCCTATAAGACTGTCCTATTTTGAGATGACTCCTTCAATGTTTTGATCATTGTTAATGTTCTAGAAAAGGAGAGTACAATCCAATATACTATAGAAAGCTGCTCCTTTGTGGGTTTATTCTGCAGTGCTAGTTTTGAGACTTAGATCTTCAGAATAGAAACAAAGTAAATTGGCAGATAACATCATCATTTAATTGTGAGGATTAGACAGAATGCAGTTAGGAGAAGCAACTTTTAAAGTAGTAGAAAAATCAACTTCTGCTCGTTTTACTTTCTTCTTTAATTACTTTCTCCTTTCCTTGACACATTTTTCATCCTTAGCTTCTCTTTCCACTTCCATTACTTCACTATAGTAGTAATAACTGACATTTACTCTGCAGAACATTTTATATACATCATTTCATTTAGTCACCCTACAACCTGGTGAGATAGATTCTACAGGTATTGTTGTCCCACACATAGAGATTAACAAACTCAATCTGAAAAATGTTAAGTGACTTGCCTGTGGTACTCAGTAAGTGACAGAGATGGGATCTGAATTCAGGTCTTCCTAATTCCAATGCCAGTACTCTATCAAGCATGTTGTGTTGCTTCCAAAATGAATCATGTTTTACTCCTGGTCTGAGCTTTATATTTGGGATAAAGGAGAAAACCAAACTATCCTTCCTCTCTTACTAGAGTGGAATTTAAAATGGCTTTAAGTGTTAAGTTTGGGAAATTATGCTTCTTCATGGCAAATTTGCCAGTACAAGTCTTTTGTTACCATTCATTGACTCATGTCTGACTCTTAGTGACCCCATGGACCTTCAAGCACTCCAGGTCCCTCTGTCCTCCACTATCTCCAGAAGTCTGTCCATGTTCCTGTTGATTGTTTCCATGGCACTCTCTATCCATCTCATCCCCTGCCCTCCCCTTTTCCTTTTGCCTTCAATCTTTCACAACATCAGGGTCTTTTCCAGTGAGAACCATCTTCTCATTGTGTGGCCAAAGTATTTAAGTTTCTGTTTCCATATTTGACCTTGAATATCCTGAATTAATTTTTTTTTGAGGGGTGAGGCAATATGGGTTAAGTGACTAGCCCGGGGTCACGCAGCTAGTAAATGTCAAGTGTCTGAGGTCAGATTTGAACTCAGGCCCTCCTGACTCCAAGGCCAGAGCGCTATCCATTGCACCACCTAGCTGTCCCCATAGCCTGAGTCAATTTCTTTAAGCATTGACTAATTTGATCTTCTTGCTGTCTAAGGAACTCTCAAAAGTCATCTCCAGCACCATAATTTGAAAGCATAGACTCTGTGGTGCTCAGCTTTCCTTTAGTACTACAATCATAGTCATTCATTACTAATGAAAAAGCCATAGCTTTGACTGTATAGACCTTTTTCAGAAAATGTCTCTGCTTTTTAGTATATTGTCCAGATTTTTCATTGCTTTCCTTACAAGCATCAAGCGTCTTTTAATTTCATAGCTGCAATCACTATCTGCAGTGATCTTTGAGTCCAAGAATATAAAATCTGACACTACTTCCTTTCCTTTTCCTTCTATTTGCCAAGAAGTGATAGGACCAGTTGCCAAGATCTTAGTTTTTTTTGATGTTAAGCTTCAAGCCAGCTTTTACATTCTCGGTTTCCACCCTTATCAAAAGGTTTCTTAATTCCTCTTCACTTTCTGTCATCAGAGTAGTATCACCTGCATATCTAGTATTGTTGATATTCTCCCAGCAACCTTAATTTCTGCTTTTGATTCAGCCAGCCTGGTACTTTGTATGAAGTACTCTGCATATAAGTTAAATAAGTAAGGTGACACTATACAGCCTTGTTGTACTCTTTTCCTAATCTCCTCTCTCTCTCTCTCTCTCTCTCTCTCTCTCTCTCTCTCTCTCTCTCTCTCTCTCTCTCTCTCTCTCTCTTTCTCTCTCTTTTTTTTGGTGAGGCAATTGGGGTTAAGTGACTTGCCCAGGGTCACACAGCTAGTAAATGTCAAGTGTTTGGTCTGAGTCTGGATTTGAACTCAAGTACTTCAGGGCCGGTGCTCTATCCACTGTGCCACTTAGCTGCCCTCTCTTTTTCTAATCTTAAACCAATCAGTTGTTGAATGTTTTATTCTGTTACTTTTTGGCCCACATACAGGTTCCTCAGAAGACAAGTAAGATAATCTGGTCCTCCCATCTCTTTAACAACTTGTCACATTTTGTTGTGATCCACACAGTCAAAAGCTTTAGTATAGTCAATGAAGCAGAAGTAGATGTTTTTGTTTGTTTGTTTGTTTGTTTTTCTGGAACTCCATTTCTTGATAATCCAATAAATGTTGGCAATTTAGTCTCTAGTTCCTCTGCCTCTTTGAAATCAGCTTGCTGTTCTGGTAATTCTTGGTTCACATATTGCTGAAGCCTAGCTTGCAAAATCTTGAGTATAACCTTACTAGTGTGTGAAATGAGCACAATTGTTGGGTAATTTGAACATTCCTTGGTGTTGCCCTTCTTTAGGTTTGGGATATAAATTGATCTTTTCCAACGCATTGGTCACTGCTGTGTTTTCCAAATTTGCTGGCATATTGAGTGCAGCACTTTGACAGCATCATCTTTTAGGGTTTTAAATAATTTAGCTGGAATTCCATCACTTCCACTAGCCCTATTGTTAGCAATACTTCCTAATACCCACTTGACTTCATTCTGTAGAATGTCAGGCTCTAGATCAGTAATCACACCATAGTGGTTATTGGTGAAGTTAAGATCTTTCTTCTGTATAATTACAAATCTTAGTTCCTTCATTCTCCTCCCTACTCTCATCTTGGCTTGTGATTACAAGCCACTAAAAAAAATTCTTCACTGAAGAAATTCTCCATTCCTAGTGTTCCACTCAGCCTACCTCATTCCTTAATTCCTGTCTCTTCTTCCTTCTGTTTGGTTCTGTCTATTGAACACATCTCTACCTTCATCCATTTTTTTTCCTGGACAAGATTTTGACTTCCCATGGATGGCTAATTTTTCAATTAGACATTACATTTGACATAAAAATGTTGATATTTGTTGGTAATTTTATTTTAATATTTAAGTATGTTTGAAGTAGTTTCAGATTTTTGTTGTCTGAGAAAAGTCTACCCTTGATTCGTTTCCCAAATCCCATTACAGGTCAACTGTTGGTATAGCAAAGTGGAAATTATTACCTGAATTGTGATGTGTACAGTGTGTGTGTGTGTATCCATATATGTGTGTGTATGTGTACATTTACATATATATATGTATGTATGTATGTATGTATGTATGTTCCACACTTCAACTTTTTTTTTAACTTTAGCCATGACCTCATATTCAGCCATTATGCCATGTTCAGACCTTACAAAAATTTAATAATCCCCAATATTTGAATCTCATCTTTTAGAAAAAATTTCAGGTAGATTACATACATACCTTTAAAGTTAACAATAAATTTGGGGAAAATTTAAATCTCTTCTACCATACACTTTTTAATATACAGATTTACTTAATCTGACCAGTAGGATATGCTATTTTACATAAAATGTCTCTTTACAACTCTAACAAAAATATTTCAAATACTACTTTGAAACATCCATACTAGAGAATGCAACTAAGAACACACAACTATAGTAAGAAATTAGTGCTGTGTATTTTGAAACTGAAAAAAAGGAGTAGAAAGATATTTGGACCTATATCTGCAAACTGAATGAAGATGATAAGATGCAATCCTTCAGTTTTTACCATTTTTTTTAACATAGAAGACAGTGTAGCAAACTAGATGGATCCACGTTTTATAATGTTCATATAACTCATTTATTGTGCAGACACTATTATTTGTTATGCCAGGAAAGGGTATATTATTTATTACAAAGTTTATATGATCAATGAAGACATAGCTAAAAACAATGCCCAGATAAATTACCTTAAGTCTTTATGCTTGTTTAACATTATTGGTAGTTATTTAAAGCTTATTTTTTCATATAGTTATTATCTGTGAGCATGAATTACAGATGCCAGTCCATTGCCAGACTGACCAACAGTTCATTTGTGTACTTTTGTGCACTATTCTTAACCTATACTAGAGAAGACTGTCCAGATGGGTTTTCTTCAGTTGCATTTCAGGTTTCAATAGTATCCTAAAAACAATAATGAAAATTAATTTTAGATTCTAATGAAGAGTGTTGGAATGAATTCTAAGGCACTAATAAAAATGACATTTTTCTTTTCCTATACTAATTTCTTATGCAGCTGTAGCACGACTATATAACAGTCACACTGTTGAGATATAAAAATTATTTTATTTTGATGTTGCAAAATATGTCTTGACCTGTTGTGATAAGGATCATTGCTTTAGACAATTTAAAGAAAATTATTCAGTTAAAATTCTTAGTAACACAGAAGAGATTACATTTTAAACAGATAAGTCAGAGCAAATGCATAAGAGGAATTTAAAAATGTACAATATGTTTTTAAATGATAAATATGTGATAAATTACATCCAAGAGAGCTGTATGTATTTTCTGCACAGATGGGACTTTTAGTAGTTGCTAACTTTTTAATTGTTTAATTGAAAGGCAACACAAATTTTAAAGATAAGTGAATGATGTTTAAATGTTTCATTGATTTATGAGTTTGTATAAAAGCTTTGCAGTTTTATACAGTTATATAACGCTAATCTTTTTACTTAGAAATAACAGTATTTTAGAACTCAGTAACAGCTCAGTGACATATTTAAAATGTTTAAACATACAGCAAGTAATAAAAATATTTATTTTAGACCATTTAATTTTATTGCTTAACATTTCAACTGCCTCTAGATGTAAATAATTATCTGCCTAAATGTTATATTTTATATGTATACATTTTCTGAAAATGTATTGTTTTGTAAAGTGTCAAAAATAATAAATTAAGTACACCCTGCACTTGTTTCTGTGAAGCATAAAGCTCTATTTTAAATAAAAAAAATAAAAAAGTGTTTGTGTCCTATCATTTGTTATATCATGACTTTTTGAAATCATACATACTGGTATATTTTTATGGGGAAGATGAAAAAAATACACGGTTCATATTTGGCAGGAACACTTAGGCACTGGAAACTTGCTTTTTTTCTCCTTTTCCACCAGGAATATTTTTCCAGTCCTAATTCAGTTCTTTGACCAGCTGTCATTTAAAAGGCAGGTTCTTTGTCTTCAGTCCCTTCTTCTCAGATGCTGGAGAAATACAGAATTCTACCATATGATTTGGAAAAAAAAGTGAAAAGAGCACTTTAATTTCATCAGTTAGTGCAAGCAAAGAGTTTCTTCTCTGTCTTCAACCTGGATTTAATGATTTGATTAGAAGCTTCTTGAGGATGTGAGCTGTTTATTGTTATTACATTCTGGCTCTTAGCACAATGCTTTGCAAATAGAAGGAACTTTTTAAATGTTTGCTAAATTTAATCTAACTAAAGTTTTCATCATGGTCAAACAGTCTTGTTTGTTTCAGGGAAAAAATTGTGCCCTGCCATCAAATGCCTCCTTTCTATAATAGGAGTAAGTATGGAAAAAAAAAAGCTGTTGAAAATATTTGTGCTCTGGTTAAAAAAATGGTGTCTTAATTCATTAAATAATATATCATGTTCAAATTAAACCAAATGGTAGTAGATATTTCCTTCTTCCAACTTTTAATTAGGTCTTATTGGAACAAATTTCTGGAGGTCATGAAACCATTAGTTTCCAATTGCCTCACCAGTCATTAAAGTCCTAGCGCTACAGAAAAATTTGTGCAAAATTTCTGGAAAATAAATGGCTTTTAAACAGGTGTTCCAGGACTGAGAATTTCAGGAAAGGCCTTCAGGACTGTGCTTGTAAATTATTACTAGATGCTCTGTTAATTCTCCAGCCAAGAAGCAAAGAATGAGTTCTATAAATCAAACTCTAGAAAAATAATAACAGCATATTATGATATGGCCTCAAAGTATTAATGTAATGTGACCCACACCAGGAATTCTCATTAAACCTGTGAATTAGAAATGTGGTTACAACTGGAATTTATCTCTTTTCTATTTCTTTAAAATGGCATATCTATTGGAACTTTAATTTTATATAACATTCAGATGTCTTGCATTCTTTTGGGGTATTTAATTCCATTTAATTAGAAGTCATTTGCCTTTGGGATTAGATAAGTGAACTAAATAATTACTGGAGTTCCAAATATAATAATTTCCCCAATAAATTTAGACTGAAATCTAAAAATCACATATTATGTTTTCAATTACACTACTCTCAGCAATGGAGATATAAAGAAATACATAATCTCTTTCCTCTAATAAGTTACAATCTATTTGGAGAGATAAAACATACACAACAATGACAAGAATGCAATAGATGTATACAGGTAGTATCTGGTTAGTTCCAAATGAGTGCTATAGACATAGGAATTCAGAGAAAGGAAAGATCAGTGTGAGCTAGAATAATTAGAAAAAAATTCGTGGTGAAAGTGGAATTTGAGCTCTCCTTTCCAACAAGGATGGCATTTGGATAAGTGGAGGAGAGAGAGAAAGACCTACTTGATAGAGGGAATGGTGAGAGCAAAGGCAGATGCAAAGTATGCCCATGATATTGAGGAGACCAGTTTGACTAGAGCAGAATATGCAAGTGTGTGTGTGTGTGTGTGTGTGTGTGTGTGTGTGTGTGTGTGTGTGTGTGAATCTACATCTATACATCTGAATAGCAGAAAATAAGGTTAAAAAAGTTGACTAGGTTGAGTTTATGAAAGACCTTGAATGGCAGGGTAAAGATTTTAAAATTCAAAATCTAGGTAAGGTTTTGAGATGAGCAAAATGATGAAAGCATTATTTCCAGAAAACCAATCTGCTATTAATATGTAGGATAGATTGGAATAAAGGGAGCCTAAAACTGTTGGATGACTTGAAATTGAACTCGGACTAGGAATCCTGCTATGATTTCATTAGTAGGGTGGTAGCAGCAGGATAAAATGGGGGAACAGTTGTAGGCGATCTCTAAGCTCTCCTTCAGCTCTAAAATTGATTCTGGGATCTACCACCAATCACTCAAAGCAATTTAATTATGCCAACATTTATTAAGCAGGACTACTATTTCATTGGGCAACTAGGAGGCTCAATGGATAGAGCACTGGGCTTTGAATCAAGAAGACTCATCTTTATGAGTTTAAATCTGGCCTCAGACAATTATCAGCTGTGTGACCTGGGATAGTCACTTAATCCTGTTTGCTTGGTTCCTCATCTGTAAAAATGAGCTGGGGAAGGGAATGGCAAAACACTCCAGTATCTTTGCCAAGAAAACCCCAAAATGGGGTCATGAAGAGTTGGACACAATGGAAACAACAGCAACAAAATCTTTCATCTCTTTACCCTCAGCCTTTGAGAAAGATTTGGAGCTATTAAGTGGATATAGAATTTAGGAATGAGCTATGTTGTTTGATACTGGTGAATATTTATTTACTTAGCCTTTTAATGTGTTTTAATAGCAAAGCAAGAGCCAGCCATTTGGTATAGTGAAAAGGAGAATATTGTCACTTTGTGTTTAATAATTTAAGATAGTCTTTTTTTTTAAGATTATTTGATTCAGAAAACAAAAGGTTTAAAAGAAGAAGTTATTCAGAAAGTTGTACTTAGGCATCTGCTCTCTTCACATGGATTCAGCTCTGTACTCTGAACTAGTTGCCTTGAATTTTAAATGCAGTCATTAGGCTTGGCAATGTTAATGATGGTTTTGTAAAACCATGGGCCTACAGTTTACATTTGACTTTGAAACTATGCTTGATTTTCTTTTGAGTGTTACTCAGTTGTATTTCAAATTGGTCATTTGCCCCTTTCAAACAAAGGGACAGTTGATGGACTTGGTATGATTAACCAGTGCTCTCCAGGAGTAAGTATGAAACATTCTGTGCCTTTTTCATTCGCAGCCCTGGAATCCCTCCTCCTCCTCTCTCTTTATTTTCCCTCCTGTCTCTCTTTTTATTTGATTGTGGAACTATGGAGGAGAGCTTTTCAGAATGTGTGGATTTTCCCTACACCAGGGATATTTTTTTATGAACTTCTTGATAAAGATTTACTCATGCTTGCTATTGAAGGTTATTGAAGCTATTGAAAGATTATTGAAGCAAATAGAGTAAGAAGCATACCGCTGAACTGTTCATTTTTATGTAGGTATACTGGATGACGCAGAATCACTTTCCATATAAATAAGTGAGCAGAAGCAAGGAGAATATGGTTAGCCTTTCTGTAGAGGGAAAAACTCCAATCTTCTTACATCCAGTGACCTCTCTACAGAGAATAGAATGCTGGTATGTAGCAGTGGGAAGGGACTTTAGAGAACAAGGCAGCTAGTCTCACTTTATGCAAGGAGGAAATGGAGCCCTAAACATTGTAATTCTTAATAAAAGGATTTGTTCTATAAAACTAGGACTCAGTCAAAAGGCCATACCCAAGGACCTAGAAGGCTACATGTGGCCTCGAGGCCACGGGTTCCCCACCCCGGATTTTGCTGATATATTAGCTATGACAGTGCATGAGATACAGAATTTTCTATTACTGATTTTCTTACGCACTTAATAGTATTTTATTTTTTCTAATTACATGTAAAGATAATTTTCAACATTCACTTTTAAAAGATTTTGATTTCCTAATTTTTTTCTCCCTCTCTCCCTCCCCACTCCCCTACCCCAAGACAACATGCAATCTGATATAGGCTATACACGTACAATCATATTAGACTTATTTCCACATTAGTCATGTTGTGAGAGAGAGGGGAAACAGAGAAAAAGAGAGAGAGAGAGAGAATAGTTACTTAGATCTGCGTTCAGACGCCATAGTTTTTTCTCTGGATATGGATACTTTTCCATCATGAGTCTTTTGGAAGTGTCTTAGATCATTGTACTGCTGAGAAGAGCTAAGTCTGTCTAAGTTGATCATTATACAATGTTGCTGTTACTGTGTACAGTGCTCTCCTGGTTCTGCTCACTTCATTCAGCATTAGCTCATGTCAGTCTTTCCAGGTTTTTCTGAAATTCATATGCTCATCATTTCTTATGGCACAATAGTATTGCATTACATTCATATACCACAACTTATTCAGGCATTCCCAAGTGATGGACATCCCCTCAAATTCCAATTCTTTGCCACCATGAAAAGGACTGCTATAAATATTTTTGCACATGTAGATCCTTTCCCTTTCTTATGATCTCTTTGGGATACAGACCCAGTAATGGTATTGCTGGATCAAAGGGTATGCAGAGTTTTATAACCCTTTGGGTGTAGTTCCAAATTGCTCTCCACAATAGTTGGATCAGTTCACAACTCCAACAATGCATTAATGTTCCAATTTTCCCACATCTTCCCCAACATTTATCATTTTCTTTTTTTGTTATTTTAACCAATGTGATAGGTATGAAGTGGTACATAAGAGTTGTTTTAATTTTATCTTTTTTTGATTTTTTAAAAATACAAATGTCATAGGGATGATCACCCACATTCTCTTCATCATTAAATTCTCGTCATGAATGACACTGAATTAGGTGCTAAGATTCCAGTAGCTTGAGAAGATACTCTTTGCCCCTCAATGAAATCCCTGTAATCTACCCCATAATCCCTCTGGTGGAACTAAGGAAATAGACACTTGGCATGTGACAGGATGTTGAGTATTGGTACAGTGGGTCCTTAGTGCTAGATATGCAATGCCAAAAAAAATACACTTGGAAACAACCACACCACCCCCAGGTTCATCTACTTTCTCTGGGTTCAATCTAGTAGATATACTCAGATATTACCAAAATAAGAAATGAATCAATTAACTCATTTCCATTCCCATGGACTGACTTCCCTCATCAATCTTGATCCCCTAATCTTGTAGGACTTGATATTTCCTTGTTAATGGCCATGTGACTTAGCAATAAATAAAATAACAAAACTTAAATAGAAATTAAAAAGAAACAATGCTTTCAAATAATATCACCTGGATTGATTTTTCTCTTCCTGCTACTAGATCCCCTTTCTCAGCTTCACCTCCACAAAGGTTGTAAGGACATAAAAAATAAAGTGATTGAGATTTTTAAAACATTGATAGAAATTTCCCGAGCATATCACTCTGAAGAAACAGTGGTGGAAAGAAGCTGTGGTTTGGACTGTTGGCACTCACCAACTACAGCTGCAGGTTTGTCTGAATCTAGAATCAGCTATAATCTTGGGCTCAGAAGGTGTCTATTTCCTTGAACTATTTCCAGGATATTCCTTGTCCTGACAGTGCCTTGTGTACTCTTGACTCTACTTTCTATCCCACCCCGCCCCAACTGTCCCCTGGGGTAATATACCTCCTTGTCACATGGTATGGCAAATATAGGGTCTAGGGAGTCTTACCCCTCTTCTTTCACTTTATCTCCCTGGGGGCATCCTTAAAAGGCCCAAGCAAAAGTCCTTTTATGGTCAAAGGAATTGGAGACCCCAAGAATTATTCCAATGCACCAAATCGCCATGCCCTTTAGTCCCCTAATATCTCTATATCCCCAGGGATGGGGTTACATTCTAATAATGTGAAAAAAATAAGATGCTAGACACATATAGAGGTATCCCCAAAGCAGAGAATATTGGAAGACATGGATAATGAGTGAAATAAGTGGATTTGAGTTCACCAGGGATGCCTGGAGAGATATGATGTCACATAGAGCAGGAAAGGTTGGAAGTAGAAATAAGGCAAAATATTAGGAATGAGCAAGAGAATGCTGCATATGGGGATGGAAATACATTTTTGGTATCCTTGTGAGGGCGTAACTTGAAATGTAGTGAGAGAGAAATAGGGTTAGTAGGATTCAATGAAGTAGTGAATATGCATTGAAGTTCTCAAGAAGGAATTTTATTTTATTTTTTTCCCAAATACCTGAAGAGCTTTATTTTGGTTAAATCCTTTACAAAGCATCTATGTGCAGTGAGCTAACAGAATACCTAAGTAATGGTTGTCATCATCAGTCACCCGACCTTTTCAAAGACATCTCCAAGCAAAGTCTGGATGATGAGAGGGTGTCATGAAGGGGATGCTTGTACAGTTTGCTATCGACTAGATGGTCCCTGGGGTTTGCTCTGACTCTGAGAGTCTGATTACATGAACTAGTTGTCACTATCCAGGACCTTCTGTGGCAATTTAAGCTTTCTTTGTCAATTGCTAATGAATCAATGTGAACCAACCTGGCATAATGAATAAAAGAGCAGGATTTGTGTTAAGAACTGGGAACAAATCAAGCCTCAGATTCATGGTAATTGTATGATCTTAGGCAAATAATTTAACCTCAGGGCTCAGACAATTCTAATTCCCTAAGGCTATAAGTTGTAGAGCAGGGAGAGACCAATCTGGTCATAGTCTAACACCATGTCTCACATCTGTATTCTTCTTTCTTTCTTTCTTTCTTTCTTTCTTTCTTTCTTTCTTTCTTTCTTTCTTTCTTTCTTTCTTTCTCCTTTTTGATATAAATTTATTTATTTTTAGTTTTCAACATTTACATCCACAAGATTTTGAGTTCCAAATTTTCACCCAATCTCGCCCCTCCCTCCACCCCAAAATGGCATGCATTCTGAATACCCTTTCCCCTAGTCTGCCTTCTCTTATATTTCCCCCCCCTTCTCTTATCCCCTTCCCTTTCTATTTTCCTGTAGGGTAGGATAGACTTCTGTACCCCATTTTCTGTATTTCTTAGTTTCCAGTTGCATGTGAAAACTTTTTTTTTTGAACATGTGTTTTTAAAACTTTGGGTTCCAGATTTTCTCCCTTCCTCCCTCCCCACCAACCCTCATCGAAAAGGCAAGCAACTCAATATAACTTATACATGTGCAGTTATGCAAAACACTTCCATAGTAGATATGTTGTGAAAAACTAACTCTATTTCCCTTAATCCTATCCTGCCCTCCCATTTATTCTATTCTTTCTTTTGACCCTGTCCCTCCTCAGAAGTATTTGCTTCTTATTACCCCCTTTCCCAATCTGCCCTCCTCTCTATCATCCCCCAGCTCTCTTGTCCCCTTCCACCCTATTTTCCTGTACGGTAAGACAGATTTCCATACCCAATTGAATGTGTATGTTATTCCCTCCTTAAGCCAAATCCTATGAGAATAAGTTTCCCTCATTCCCTCTCACCTTCCCCTGTTTCCCCTCCACTGTAAGAGCCTTTTCTGTTTCTTTTTGTGAGATAATTTACCCTGTTCTACCTCTCCCTTTCTTCTTCTCCTAGTATAATCCTCTCTCATCCCTTAATTTTATTCTCCAGATATGACCCCTCAATCTTCATCTCACCCTGTGCCCTCTATCTATCTATCTATCTATCTATCTATCTATCTATCTATCTATCTATCTACATAGATATAATTTTCCCCCCTCCAACTACCCTAATACTGACAAAGGTCTCATGAGTTATAAATATCATCTTTCCATGCAGGAATGTAAACAGTTCAACCTTAATAAGTCTCTTATGATTTCTCTTTCCTGTTTACCTCTTCATGTTCCACTTGAGTCTTGTATTTGAAAGTCAAATTTTCTATTCAGCTCTGGTCTTTTCATCAAGAATGAGTGAAAGTCCTCTATTTCACTGAATGACCATTTTTTCCCCTGAAGGATTATGCTCAGTTTTGCTGGGTAGGTGATTCTTGGTTGTAATCCTATGTCCTTTGCCCTCCAGAAAATTATATTCCAGCTGCTAAATCTTGTGTTATCCTGATTGTGTTTCCACAATACTTGAATTGTTTCTTTCTGGCAGCTTGTAATATTTTCTCCTTGACCTGGGAACTCTGGAATTTGGCTACAATATTCCTAGGAGTTTTCCTTTGGGGATCTCTTTCAGGAGGAGATCTATGGATTCTTTCAATTTCTATTTTGCCCTCTGGTTCTAAATATCAGGGCAGTTTTCCTTGATAATTTCTTGAAAGATGATGTCTAGGCTCTTTTTTTGATCATGGCTTTCAGATAGTCCAATAATTTTTAAATTCTCTCTCCTGGATCTATTTTCCAGGTCAGTTGTTTTTCCAATGAGATATTTCACATTTTTCTAATTTTTCATTCTTTTGGATTTGTTTTACAGTGTCTTGATTTCTCATAAAGTCACTAGCTTCCAATTGCTCTATTCTAATTTTTAAGGAAGTATTTTCTTCAGTAAGCTTTTGGACTTCCTTTTCCATTTGGCCAATTTTCTTTTTAGGGCATTTTCTCCTCATTGGCTTTTTGGACCTCTTTTGCCATTTGGGTTAGGCTATTTTTAAGGTGTTATTTTCTTCAGTATTTTTTTGGGTCTCCTTTAGCAAGCTGTTGACTTGTTTTTCATGATTTTCTTGCATCACTCTCATTTCTCTTTCCAGTTTTTCCTCTACTTCCTTACTTGCTTCTCAAAATCCCTTTTGAGCTCTTCCAAAGCCTGGGACTGATTCATATTTTTCTTGGAGGCTTTGGATGTAGGAGTTTTGACTTTGTTGTCTTCTTCTGGTTGTATGTTTTGATCTTCTTTGTCACCAAAGTAAGATAATATAGTCTGACTCTTTTTGTGCTGCTTACGTGAGCCCAGCCAACTACTTGAGTTTTAAACTCTTTGTTAAGGTAAGAGTCTGCTTCCAATGTGGAGAACGTACTGTCTCAAGCTTCGGGGGTTTATACAGCTGTTTTCAGAGATACTTGTAGGGACCTATAAATTTTCAGTTCTTTCAAGGTGGTATGATAAGGGGCAAGATGTTAACTCCTTTCCTGGCCTGTGCTCTGGTCTATTAGTGACCACAAGCATGCCTTTCTGTCCTGGAACTTTGAAGAAGGTTTGCTCTTTACTGCCCCTACAAGCTCCACCACTCCAGCACTCCTCCTCACTCCAGCACTCCTCCTTGTCCCAGGACTGCCGCCCAGAACTGTGACCCAGATCCAAGCACAGGCAAAGCAAGAGATTCCTGCCTCAGCACTGGCAAAGAGATCCCTGCAATCTCCCTCTCAGCAGCCACTAGATTCTCCCTCAGTCTGTGGGCTGGAAGCTCAGGACGCAGCTACTGCCCTGCTCTGCGCTCTGTACTCTGGAGCTGGCTCTGACCTAGCTCCTCTCTCAGCACCGCAGAAACAGACTTTTCCCACTGACCTTCTAAGTTGTCTTTGGTGTTGTGGGTTGAGAGGTTTGGAAGCCGCCACAGCTGCCCAAGATTCAGTTCTCTGAGGCCTGCTTCAGGTTCACTGTGGCCTGCGCGTTCATGCCACACTGCACTCTTCTCCCCACCCAGTGAGATATACCTTTCTGATCAACCATCCAGGTTGTCTTGGGCTGAAAATTTGCTTCACTCTATCTTTTTGTGGGTTCTGTTGCTTTAGAATTTGTTTAGAGCCATTTTTTATAGGTATTTGGAGGGGTTTGGGGGAGAGCTCAAGCAAGTCACTGCTTTCACTCTGCCATCTTGGCTGTGCCCCTCAAGTAGGAATTTTATATTTGATCTATTGGAGACCTGGGTGAACTCCGCTAATATGAAAGAGGTTTCAATCTAGAGATGTCCTTGATCTACTATGCCTACAATTTTCATGGGATTGAAAACTGTCTGCAGAGGTTCCATGTTGTATATCATGGTCTCCCTTGGCAATATGGTGAAATCTATGGACCCCTTCTCAGAATAACATTTCAAATGTATAAAACAAAATACACAGGATTATAAAGGAAACCAATTACTTTGAAACATAGCTATTAACTCTTTTAAAAATCTGGTCATGTACTCTCTGAAATTCCTCCACGGACCCCAGGTTAAAAATTCCTGTTTGAGTCATTCAAATCCTAACATCTCTCTTGCATTTGACCAGCAGGAATGAACCAGCTCCACTTTCCTAGGCCCTGTCTCAGGTACATTTTCCCAGATATATTCCTGGAGAAAGTACAATCTCTGTAGAAGAAGGCAGCATTGTTTTCATATAAGCATGCCCACTGGACACATGAAATGCATTGAAGTTGAAATCTTTCACTTCAACAAAGAATGAAAAACATCTTTTATAGTTTCCTTGAGGTCGTAATTGTTCAGCATCCAGACAGACAGCTCTAAATTGAGACCTGAAGGTAGGAATCAGAGGACTCTGTAACCTGAACTCTAATATTTCTATATTTATGGCAATGAGAAACAATTGACTCTCTCAATACCGCTCTCCTTTTTGGCTGCTCTTTTATGTTTTTGTCTTACTGTGTTATAATGTAAGCTTCTCTAGGACAGGCACTATCTTGCTTACTTCTGTTTCTATCCCTACTACCTTTGCCTGGTACATAGTTTTAAGAACTAAATAAATGCTTTATTTATTATCTATCTGTGATTGAAAATAGAGTCTTTTATGTTAGGAAGAAATATTGTGGAAATAGTATTCATAGTTCAATTTATGATTTTCTACAAATTATTTCTTTAGTGCCATTTAAAAAAAAAACAAAACATCTGCCAAGAAAGGAACTCCTGGTCATAGATTCATAGATTTAGACTTAGAAGTGAAGTTAGAGGTCACTTTGTCCAAATCCTTCTTTTTATATATGAGGAAAATGAAACCTACAGAGGTAATTTGTCTAGGATAACACAACTAATAAGTATCTGAAGCAGCATGTGAACCCAGGTCTTTCTGATTGCAAATCCAACTCTGTATATACTATTTCATGCTGCCTCTTCATTTTGAAAGTTGTAGCTGGATAATACAGAAGAATGGTATGTAACCTAAGATTTTAACTGTCTAAACACCACTGTTCGAGGGGATCACAGAACCATAGATCTGAAGCTAGAAGGAAGCTCAGAGTTCATGGGACCCTTTCTCCTTATTTTACAGGTGAAGAAACTGAGATCAGGGAAGTTAGGTGACTTGATGAAGGTCACACAGAAAATAAAAGTCAGAGGTGGGATTCGAATGCAGCTCCTCTGACTCCACAGTACAGGACCTTCACAAGTAATGGCATGTTGGATTTCT
This sequence comes from Phascolarctos cinereus, assembly GCF_003287225.1. NCBI lineage: Eukaryota > Metazoa > Chordata > Mammalia > Diprotodontia > Phascolarctidae > Phascolarctos > Phascolarctos cinereus. The sequence goes on from NW_027556098.1 coordinate 233,823,839, forward strand.
CTGTCTATTGGTCATATACAGTGCTTGACATTGGCAGAGAGGGGCAGGTTTTATGTGTAACAACTTTAATATTTACCTTCTAATTCTGAGAAGATGTAAATCTCTCCAAACTGCACTTTTCACCTTCTCCTTTCAAACTCTCTTTCTCTTTTCTTTCTTTCTCTCCTCGCCACAGTTAGTGATTACACACAACTGATTAGTGCGAGAGGTGTGACTTGAACCTAGGTTTTCCCGACCTGAGGTCTGCTCCTCATTCACTGTCTCACAAGGTCTCTCTTTCTCTTTTTCTCTCTCATATTTTCTGTTCTCCTCTTCCTCACTTTCCTTCATACTCTTTCCCCTCTCAGTGCATGATAGGCATTATAATGGAGAGCTGAGGGTAGTAGGAAAGGTAACAATTTTGGTGAAATCCTGGTTCCCTCAGGTAGACTTAGACTAGATTATTCATTTAGCTCCTCTTACATAAAACCAAAGCATTTTCATGTAAGTTTGTTAAGCAATTAGGTGAAAGACTGGTTTTAAATGTTCTAATTAATTACAATCATCAGTATTCCCTCTTGATTCCTTTAATGGAGTAGGAATGCTGAACGACCATGAATTGATTTTGGTATTAGGGGTTTGTGGTGGAAGCAACACCTTGGGAGCAGAATAGAGCAATGATTTAAGAACTCTGGATTCAGAACAAGACAATTATGACATCTGTGCGATAGCGTCACATGAAGGAAAAGGCTATAAAAAGAAACTTGTTCAAAAGACTCATTTTTTTTTATCATGTTATTAGTGAAATTAGAGATTCACAGATTTTAGAATTAGGTGGGCTCTCAGAGGCCATCCCAGAGCACCACATATCTACATCTGGAACAGATCTCAGAGACCATCTATTCCAGCCTCCTCATTTTGCAGACTAGGAAACTGAGGCCGCAAAAACCTATTCCAGCTACTCCAGCTTTCTTTGTAGGAAAATCTCTTTAAAACATTTCTACTGAAGGGGAAACACACATTCTTCCAAGACAGCTCATTTTATTTTTTGATATTTCTAATTATTATAAAGGATTTTTTTTAGCTGTCCTAGTTTATATTTTTCTCTTTGTAACTTTCTTCCAAAAGACAGCTTATTGAATACTTAATGATGGCTATCACCTTCAAGAAACCTTTTCTTCTCCAGGGAAAAGATACCAAGTTCCTTTAGCCAGTCCTCTTATTGCAAGGCCTCAAGATTGCCTACATCTTGGTCACCCTCCTTGGCACTCTATTCAGATTGTCTGGAGATATTCTAACCAGAGCTAAACATGACATTCCAGATGTGCTTTCACTAGGGCAGAGTACAACAAACAGAACTATCATCTCCCTGGGGCTGGGCACTATGCCTCTCAATATATCTTAAGATTGATTTAGGTTTTGTGTCTGTTACTCAACAGTGTTGATTCATATCTTTTTTTTTTCAGCCCATGTGCCTGCTCTTTTTTCACACTGCCCTAGTTACCCTCTAGCTAAAGTCCAGCCTCCTTAACCTGGCCTTCAGGAGTCTGCGCAATCTAGCTGTTATCTACCTTTTAAGATTATCTTCCACTATTCTTCCAAGGACACTATCATTTAGCTAACAAAGTCTACTCATTCTGTAAGAATAATTGTCTCACTCTCAGTGCCAGGTACATAGTAGGCACTTAACAAATAATTATTGAATTGAATTTTTTCTGGGACATCCTACCTGGTCTACTCTTACTCCCCTCCCCCTCTCACTTTCTCTCTCTCTGCTTTCTTTTTCTTTTTGCATTCTAAACTTAGCAAACAAATAAAACTAGTGTTTCCATATGTGCATGTGTGTGTATATACATATGTATATATGTATATGCATATACATATATATTGTAGAACAGGAGAGGATTTTACATGAAATTGCAAGTCTCTTATATACAGCTTGCTTTTCTTTTTAAAATATATAATGCATTTCAACATGTAACTTTCAAAGCTGTCTTGTTTGTAATTCCTTCTGGCCTTCCTTCTGTTCTCTTTCTTTTTTTTTTTATTTTTTTGGTGAAGGAAACTTATCCATAGTAGCCTCCCTCTTCTTAACATCTCCTCCCATTGAAAAAAAAAAAGAACAAAACCGTGTAACAAGTACATATCATCAAACAAATTTCCATGTTGATCAAAAATAGGGGTCTCATTCTGCATCTTGAGGTCATCTCCTTTCTATTAGAAGTTAGGTAGTCTCCTTCCTTATCAGCATTCTGAAACCTTGGTTATTGATCCAGGCTCTTAAGTCTTTCAAAGATATCCTTCTTTGTGCTATAGTCATTATACAGAAATTGTTCTGGTTCTATTCACTTTATTTTGCATAGTTAACATAAGTCTTCCTGGGTTTCTCTGAAATGATGCCTTTATTTATTATGGTACAACAATATTTCATTACATTCATATGCTGTAATTTGTCCAGTTATTTCCTGGTTGATGAGCATCCAGTTTCTAGTTCTTAAACACTACCAAAAAAAAGCTGGCCCAGATATGCCCACAAGCATTATGGATGGATCAAAGAAGATGTAATGATTAGTGACTCTAGGGGGATCGTTCCAAATTGTTTTCCAGAATGACTAGTAGATCAACTCACAGCTGACCCAACAGTGCATTCATGTTCTTGTTTTCCTGTAGTCCTTTTGACATATATTGTTTCCTTTTCTGTCATCTTTGCCAATCTGAGAAGCGTAAGGCCTCCTCTCTCTTTTCCACCTGCTTAGTCTTACCTTTCCTTTAAAACCTAACTCAAGTCCCAAGGCTTTCCCTGAACATTGTGGACTTCAGTGATGTGGTCCTTCTTTGATCTCCTGTAGCATCTACTGCTTGAACCACTCATTTGGCACTCAACTAATGCCACTTTGCTTAATCTTTTCCCCTACATGTGCTATATCCCCAACTGATTTAAAGTAATGCTTATATCTATAACACATTCTATTTTACAAACTGCTTTCCTCACAGCAGTTCTGAGAGGGACTGTAAGCAATATTATCCCATTTTAAAGGAGAGAGAACTGAGACTCAGATATTAAGAGACAGGGTAAAGTCCCATAGCTAATAAATAAAGGAGACAGGGTCAGAACTCATGACCTTATGACTCTGTATTTGGTTCTTTCCCTATATCATATTGCCCTTTTCAGCTCGTTCAGAGCAGGAAATTAGTCTAATACTATTTTTTGCATCCCCAGGGCCTGGCACAGTGTTCCCCCATTAACATATAGTAGAGACTTAATAGATATTTATTGGTGGGGCTAACTGATGATGTCTGCAAGTTAGAGTGGTCAGGAAAGGATTCTGACCTCAGACTGTTGCCAGGTCTTGCATGGAAGCTTTGATAGGCCAAGAGGTGCAAATAATTAATATAAGAGGGAAAGGGATTGTCATCCTCCAATGAAACAGTGTCTTCTAAGGCTTTTTGGCCCTGTTGATAACCACCATACGTGGGATGAAAGAAACTGTAGTTCACCCCTCTCATTTTGCAGATGAAAAAACTGATGCTTGGAGAGGCATAGGTATTCTCCATCCGTACTCCCCATTATTCTACTTTAAAATCGTTGTGCCGGTTCGATATCACAGAAGCACCGAGTATTTGTATCCTAGAACATTCACTTCTAGCAAATCTTGTCTAGCAGCCTGGCTGTTGCTGAGAGCAGTCTGCCCCCTTGTGGACCAAAGGTGAAAGGTACATTCTGCATTGTCTGCTTAATGGCTGAAGCTTGATGTGAGGTTTTTAGTTCAGAAGAAAAGGAAGTATTTATCTATAAAAAAATCGGAAGGCATTTTGGTTATGAAATACATTCCTTAAACTGTGCCTGAATTTTGTTAGCCAGATTTTCAGGTATGCAATAGAAAAACCACTATGTATTATGCAAGAGATTTTTTATTTAACGCTCTTGCATAGTAAATAGTTTCACAGTGAGCGTATGCAGAATACTTAAAAATATGCCTGAAGTCAGGTTGCTATTGTTCAAGGATCATGTATAAAATAAGGCTTCATGAGAACAGGGTGAAAAACACCTTCTTTTCTTCAAGTTATAAGGCTCAAAAAGATTTTGGTTGTTTTTTTTTAAGTGTGTAATTAGTGAATACTGTTTACAGAACTCTGCATTTCATTTTACAGAGCAGAACATTTTTAATTGTTGATTTCAAAATAAAATATATTTTAAAAATTATTCTTGGAGAAGCAGTGAGGACTAGGGGAAGGCTGTTAATCTGAAGAAAGACAAAATATTAACAATTAAGCAATTAACAATACTGCTATGCATTGTGCTGGTCTCTCCTCACTATAGTCCATCCTCCATTCAGCTGTCAAATTAATCTTCCGAAAGCACAAGTCTGAGCATGTCACTACCTACTCAATATACTCTAGAGGCACCCTCTCACCTCGAGGATTCAATATCAAATCCTCTGTTTAGCATTCAAAGCTCTTCATAACCTGCACTACCCCCATCCCACTTCTGCCTTTCCAGTCTTTTTATATCTTATTCACCCCCACATAGTCTTTAATCTAGTGACTAGCCTCTTAACTGTTCGTTTAACAAATGCTCCATCTTTTGACTCCAGGCATCGTCACTGGCTGTCTGGGCATTTTTATTGGCTGTCCCCCATTCCCAGAATTATTTCTTTTCTCATCGCCCCTTCCTGGCTTGCCTGGCTTTCTTCCAATCCCAGTTAATATTCTGCTTTTTGTGAGAAGCCTTTCCTGATCCCCTTTGAATCTAGTGCCTTTCCTCTGTTGATTACCTCCAGTTTATCATGCCCGATCTTGTTTGTACATAGCTGTTTTTATGTTGCTTCCTCCTTTAGACTGTGAACTCCTTGAAAGCAGGGGCTACCTTTTGCCTCTCTTTGTACCCCTAGATCTTAGCACAGTGCCTGGCACATAGTAGGTTCTTGATGGATTACTGTTGCTGTTTGTCCTTCATTTTCAAAGAGGACCAGTGACAACATGGGGTGATGTCTCGACTTGTGCATGAATTGGATTCAAGTGAGATAGAGTTGCACAAAGTTGTCAGTCTCACTCTCTCTTCCAGAGTCAACCAAGTCCAGTGGCAGGACAAAAGTCAATATGACTGGCAATGGCTGGAGATGCAGTGGATGACCTTGGTATCTTTGGGTACCACAGTGCCTACTTCAGCTGCCTTCATGGTGGTTGGACCAAACTGTTCTCATCTGCCCATTCCACTGGAGGAAGTTTTCACATGCTTGAGTAGACACTCTGCTAACTCACTGAGCAGTTTGTGGCCCATTGATTACTCTCAACCTGGTTTAGCCTATCTGCCAAGATGGTTTACTGGAGTGTGTCCACTGCACATACCACAGCTTCTTGGAAATGCAGGTGAGAGTTGAGTATCAGGTAGACACCAAAGATGGATGCTCAACTTTATAAAGGCTTAGCAACCCCTCATACCAAAGGTACTAGTCCTCCTTGAACACCTATATACCCCACTTGATGCATATTTGTTGACTGACTAACTGATCTCCCCTTCTTTTCTGTAAGACTTCAGGAATAAGTTCATATTCAAAACTGGTGTTGCTCCTTGGCTGCCATATCTTTTTGATTGGCAAGGGGGTTAAATATTTTCTGTGGCTGAAGTGGTTTCTATATTCTTTTTAGTCATACCATGGCACTTAATTTAATTAATTTCATTTGACTGTGAGCTTCTTGACGATTATGTTAGAGTGTTAGCTCCTTGAGGGTAGGAATTGCTTTTTGCCTTTTTGTATCCCCAGCACTTAGTATAGTGCCTAGCACATAGTAGGTACTTAATAAATCTTTATTGACTGACTAGCTGTATTAGGCTCTCAGGATGAAAAGACAGAAGTGAGACCATGTTTGCCCTCAAGGAGCTTATATTTTAAGCTTATTTTCATTATGTCATTTTCCTCGGATACAATGAAACAAGAATGAGGATGTTGCTTCAGAGCTTAAGGATATATGATGACCTAATAGCCTTTAACCATTTTTGTAAGATGTGTTGGTGGCAAGTCAACTTTTTTTTTTTACTAGTTAGCTATCAGAATGTTATTTTCTATGAATTAGAATGTTTTGTAAAAGTTTCCTAGAAATTTCTTCATTTTCTGGTGGTTGTTGTTGTTGTTAAATGCACCTGCAATATTTTGGACTAATTTTGGACTTCTTCGAACACAATCATTTGAGACTTCTTTGGCTTCCCCACCATGCCCTCATCAGATGCCTTCCCCTCTACTCTACTTGCCAGTTTTCTTTTGAGCATGGTCTTTCTGCAATAAGTTGTAAGGTATTTAAGCTTAATTGTCTCCCTACTATATTTATCTCTCCTAACAGACTGCTTGAATAGACACTCCACTAACTGGAGGGCAGGTACTGTCTTTCTTTTTCAGATTTGTGTGTGTGTGTCCCCAGCACTTAGCACAGTGACTGGTACATAGTAGGAACTTAATAAATGTTTATTGACTATTGACAAAAATGAATTCAACCAAATAAGCTTTCATTTATTCATTTAGCATCCATTGGGCACCTACTGTTTTGAAGGCACTATACTGAGAGATATAAGGAAAACAAAGGTGGAATACTACATCTTGGCCTTGCCCCCATGGACCTCACAGTCCGTTAGGAGAGATAAATATAGTAAGGAGACAATTAAGCTTAAAACAAGCTGATGGGTACAGTGAATAAAATATTGGACTTAGAGTTTGGGAAGACCTAAGTTCAGATATTCCTTCAGGCACTTAGTAGCCTTGTGACCCTGGACAAATTGCTTAACTTCTCAGCCTTAGTTTCCTTATCTACAAAATGGGAATAATAATGACACCTCCCTCATAAGGATATTTTGAGGATTACATGAAATAACACATGACAGAAGTTTTGAAAATCCCAAAACACTACATAAATGCTATTTATCATCATCATCATTATGTACTTAAAAGAATAGAGTAGGAGTCCTGAAGCAGGAAGGATTATTTCTGGCATGGAAGAATGTGGAAAAGCTTCATAAAGGAAATGAAATATGATCAGACCTTGAAGAACAGATAAAAAATGGTCAGTCAGAGAAATATTAAAAGGAGAGTCTAGACAGAGAGAGCATCCAGAGAAAGAAAAGTGCAGAGAGCATGTTCCTGGAATGGTGTGCAATGCAGTTTGGCTAAAGTACAGGCATAGATGGTAGGGACTCCTGAATATCCGGCTAAGAAATTTAGATGATCTGTGTTTTTGCTGAGCTCTTCTCCGTATCATTATTGTTGTCAATTATTAATATTTACTGGCTATTCACTGGATAGTCAATATTATATATTAAATACTTCAAAAATGCTGATTTTAAGGAAAAGTATGGTCTTCAACATTAAATAATTTAATCCCTAGATAGAAGCAAGATGAATTATGACACATAGTAACTTATTCCATCTACCTCACTATATTAGATTTTAGAGATAGAAATCCCCACTTCTGCTTGTAGCTTAATGGTTTATTTATATTACCAATGCTATTCTTTTTATTAAGGGCTCCTAGTAATCATAGGGTGTTTTGAAAAACTCAAGTGAGAACTGCTTCTACTTCTGTGTTCCATGTAGTGCCAATGGATATTGTGGGTGTTCTGTGAAATATTTATTCGTAATTCCTTAAATGTTGTACTAGGATCTTTATCACAAGACTTTGAAAGGCAATGACTTCATTCTGTTTGAGGAATGATGATTCATTATTAAGTCATACACCTTGGAAAGCACCTGCTTTCATACAAATCATTCTACAAAAAGATACATCTAAAAATATGTTTATTCCCCTGTCTTTGGCTAAAGATATAGAAATAGACTTAGAAGTTTTATTTGTAGGATATTGTATTGTGATAGAACTAAAGATGAACTAGTGTAAAGAGTATCTTCAGAGAAATGTATGACCAGAAAAGAAGGTGGGCTGGGTACATAATGAGAGCAACAGTCAGCTGATGGGCTAGTCAAATGTTTTATTGGTACCTGTATGATGCCAGGAGACTGCAGCATTTGGGTGAATTCCCCTCTGGTGAATTTAAGGGAAGAGATGAGATGGATAAGAGCTGAGAAGTTAATGAAACGGGCAGTATAAATGGATTGCCATTTTCATTTTTGGAGAACACACTCACATCAGTAAGATCACAGATCTAATGGACTGTTGAAGAGGAGAAACAGAGTCACGGGAAGACACAGACGTGATGTTCTTTGTGTGTGCTTGCACATGCTTTTAATCTTTATAAGAAGGTAGATTTATATAAACAACTTATTAATACGTTTCCACTTATGATGTGCCACTATCATAATATTGGTCCAAATTCTTACTCCCTCTACAACTCTTCCATAAATATAAGGGAGATGAAATTTGGTCCATAGTGTTATAGAAGTGCCCTGGATTTGTACTAAGAACCTGGGTTTGATTTTTTTTTTTGAAAAATGTGTTGATTTTTTTTTTGTTTTTATATTTTAGACATTTCCAGACTATCCCCACTCCACGAGAATTCTCTGGTAACAAAGGAAAATAATTAGGCTAAACTAGTAACATAGACCTTAACTGAAAATGTACAAAATATTCCACATCTGTAGGAGCCCCATTCCATCTCTCCATGTTTTTAAATTGTTTTAAAAAAAATAACAGAAATCCATTTTCTCTCACTCCCACTCCTATCCTATTGGGAATAAAGAAAGGAAAAACAAATTCCTTTAAGACATATGCATAGTCAAGTAAAACAAATTCTCTCAATGGCTATATACAAAAATATACATGTCTCAAGTTCTCTGTCCTAAATCTATCACCTCTCATGAACAGCATGTTTAATTATTGGTCTCCTGGAATCATGAAATATTGATCACAGTTCTTAGAGCTTTCAGATGTTCTTACAGTGACACTATATAAATTGTTCTTCTGGTTAGGTTCATTTCATTTTTTTTACCAGTTTGTAAAAATCTTCAAAACTGTCCATTTTTATAATATTGATGTCATAGTACAAATTGTTCTTCTGATTCTGCTCATTTCACTTGGCATCTGTTCATAAAAGTCATTCTATGTCTTTTTGAAATTAGTGCAACAATGTTCCATCACATCAACATATCACAGCTGCTTTAGGCAGTTGGTCCTCAAGTGATGAGCATCCCTTTAGCTTCCAGTTTCTTGCCACCACAAAAAGAGCTGCCATGAGTATCTTTCTACATAGAGAGCCTTTTCCTATTTCTTTGATATCTCTAGAGTATAGGCCCAGCAGTAACACAGTTGGAAAATAGTCTAGAACAGTATTTGAAATTACACACAGCATGTTACTAAATAGTAAATGCCCTTTGACTCAGTGATATCATTGAAAAACTGGGTTTGAATCCCAGCTCTCCTGTTTGCTCTCTGTGTAACCTCGGGCAACTTCCCTTCTGTTACTTCTTATTTTTTCATTTGTGAAATGAGTGGGGTCAGTCAGGTATTGCAAAATGTCTTTTCTGGTTTCAAATCCTAGGATTCTATGAGAAATTGTTCAAGATGAGACAATACCCTCCAGCTCTCATGCACTAGTTATGGGTCACCTGAAGTAGTATGGGAGGAAGGGCCATTTTCACACTCCAAAAAGTTATTTTAGAATTCAGCAAATGGTGTATCTGCTATTAAACAATCTGTTCAAATAACCAATATCATATTTTGAGAAAACAACATATCCTTAAAGGTGTCATTGAAGTTTAGTGCTGGAATCCTAGACTGTAAAGCAAAGCAGACTCTGAGTTTTAATGCATACCTGGCGCTGACTAATTGAACTTTGGTAAGTAAACCCAGGCATCGAGTTTGGCTACCTTAAGGTGTGGAATAAGGAGATAATATTTGCTCTTTCCTTCTCTTAAGCTTTCGGATGGCTTAATGAGTTAATGTTTTCAAAGCACTTTTAAGTACTTGGAAGATAAATTATATCGTGATTGGCACTAAATCATGTTTGAAATGGCACACGAAATTACCCTCCCTCCTGCTGCCCAGGCTGTCCTCTCCCCACAGCCTCCGTCAGAGCTCAAGATCTTCCTGCTGCACCTGTCGCCATCCTGGCTTTCCCCGCACCTTGCTCAGGGTGTCTCAGAGAGGTAAGAGCTTAGGAAGCTGAGGTCCTTGTGGCCCAGGCCCCTCCCTGCTGTGAAAATGGAAATTGCCCCAGGGGAGAGGAAAAGAGAGGGATGGAAGCATGGACTGAAGGGGACATAGGAGGAGTGGAAGGGCTCTCGAAAGGACCAGTCCAGTCCACAGTGGATCAAGGTGAATAGAGAGTAGTATATAGGCAGCAAGGAGGGAATGGTTAGTGTAACCACCTTCCAAATCACCGAGGGTCCTTTTGCATTGAATTTAAATGCCTTTACTGGCAGCTGGAAGTACCAAATACTTGGAGTACCTGAAAGACAAGCAGAGTTTCCTTTCAAGTGTGGAGATTTCAGTTCTTGCCATTTCCACGCCCATAAAATTTGGACTTCTGGTTGGCAGCAGTTAAAGGAGTCAATCACTCTAATTCTGTCATGGTCAGTATCTCTTATGGTATGCTTGCTTCATATAATAAGCAGCTGCTATGTTTAGGGAAGTAGTAGCCAGAGTTGTCCAGAAGCGACCTGGAAAACAAATTGCTTTTGTTATTAAGAGCAGATTTCCTGTCTGTACAAAATGTAGGGGTGGAGGAGAATGGGGGAGAGGAGGGGTCTGTCTTTTTCAATAGCCCTAACTTTTCAACTGATCATTCTTAATCTCTCAATTAAGTAAAACTTTTCACCTGTCAGAAGATTTTCCACATTAGGTGCCACCTTAAGGGCAAAGTCTTCGACTTGTGGAAGTTCTGAAATGACTTCCTCTCCAAACCACACCCTGTGAATTAATTTCTTTTTGTAAGTGTGTGTGTGGGAATTTTTCATTAGATTATGCTGACTGGTAGTCCGGTCCTTGTAAAAGGGACAGATATCATCTCTCAGTAGTGTTTTAGTGAATAATTTGCTGAAGAAAACAAACTAGTGATTCAGTGGAGAGAGTACTAGATCTGGGTCAGAAAGCCCTTAGTTTAAATTCTACCCACAGATACTCACTAGTTGTGTGACCCAAGAGGGCAAGTAAATTAACCACTCTAAGGCTCAGTTTTCTCATCCATAGAATGAAAATAATAATTGCATCTGTCTCATGGAGTTGTTGTGAGGATCAAACGAAATATTTCTAAAGTGCTTTGCAAATCTTAAACTTCTACATAAATGCTAGCTATTGTTAATATTATTATTGTTAGTGTTATTAAATAATTAAAAGTTAACTGATCCTGCTTGAAAAGAAAAGTCTTAGGTAAATGTGGCTTTAATTGAGCTGTACATACAGCTTTAGAGAGAGCATAAAATGTTATAAGAATGCAGAGTAGAGTTTGACATTAAGCTGCTAAATAGGAAACAGGGCTCAGACTTTAAAAATAAGGAAGGTGACTGGGGGAAAGTATCTTACAACAGGTTGTATTTTTTATCAACTCTGAAGGGAGAATGTATGAAGTAAAATGTGTATTTTGTTTATAGGAAGTGGTCTTCAAAACAGACTTGGGCCTTGAGTCATTGTAAACATTGGGAACAAAACATTTTCTTGTTAAGAGGCCTTGGATAAAAACTGGTATCTTCCTTCCTGGTATATATTACAAGATGAACAGTCTTCCCTTTTCCAGATAATAATAATAATACTTGGGTTTCTCAGCAGCCCACATCAACTCTCCCCTCACCCTTTAGCTGTCAGGTGTTTGAAGTGCAGTCCAACTTTCTGCAGGATGACAGGTTTCCTACTCAGCAGAAGTGAGCAGCAGGGAGCCAAGATGCTTTGATTCAGGAAAGACAGAGTGGTTGGATATAACTTTTGGATGAGGTTATGTTTCTTTTCCAGTTTGTTAAAGTTTCTTATTTCACAGCAGGTGATGTGATTGCATACTCATCCAGAGCTGACGGAAAGCCTGAGACATTGGCTTGGACACACAGAAGAATCCCTTTCTTGAGTTTGCCAGGACAAGTTCTATGGTATGTGGAAAATATTGAGCATAGAGTGGGTGGGCTGGTTTTCATGGGTGATATTGTTTTCTTTGCTTTATGTACATTTCATGGAATCAGAATGAAGAACCTTACATAATTCCCTATGACAATAATCCCAGATCCAGTCCCTGTCTATATCTTAGAAAGGGGGACTCATTTAAATATAAATAGATAAGTAAGATAAGTAAATATAAATAGATCAGTAACTTCTACAAACAGGAGTTCAACATGCTTAGGGGAAAAAAAGGAAAATCAAATTTACTTACTTTTAAATTATTTGAATAGAGATTACTAGGATTTATAATCTTATCTATTTAGAGATAGATATAAAAATATGCATACATATATAAATTTACAAGTCTATATAGATCTATATATAACTATCAATGCAGGTTGGCAACTTCCCTGAATCTTAGAGCCTTAGAGAGCTGCCAACAGCACTGACATAAAATGACTTACTCAGGGTCACACAGTATATGTGAGAAGGACTTGAACCTATGTTTTGCTGGCTCTGAGGTCAGGTCTCTATCCACTAGACTGTGCTGCCACCTTTTTAATCATATGCTGACTTTTTCTACCATACCAGTGGTTCATGGGTATTTAATGAATGGTGGTGGTGTTACTATCATGACTAAGAATGTAAAGTTCATGCCATCAGAATTATCTTGGCTGTATCTGACAGAAATGTCTTAACTATGTTAGTGTTATAGGCTTGTGAGATTGCTGTAGGAACACTCAGAAGGAAACTAGGGAACGTGATTAAAAAAAAACTGTTAAGTAATACCATGAAGTTATATAGAAATTCAAGTTATGCTTCTGAATGATTTATAATCTATCAGGCTGAAAAAACAATAGTCAGGAAAGACTGGATCCTGCTCTCCTAAAACATAGCATCTTTCACCCCTACCCTCCTGAGTTCATTTTACCTTTGTTGTTCACTAAACCAGGTTACAAGAAAGATGGAATTAAGCTTGGTCAGAAAGAGAAGAACTAGCAGATTTTAACCACAATGACACAACACTGTAGTAGAGTAGCATCAGTCATTTTTAGAAATAACTGCCTAGTATGTTACTCTTCTTGCCTTGGGCCTTGATATTTCATTGTTTCCTCTATTGAAACTTCAATTTCCCTTTAGCCAATGAAGACAAATATGTTTCCTCATCTGTAAAATGAAGGAACTCTGTCCCTTCTAGCTCTAAATCCTTTGAGCATAAGTAAGCTAATACTTAGGCAGCTGGGTGGCACAGTGCTGGGCTTAGAATCAGGATGACTCATTCTCATAAGTTCAAATCTGGCCTCAGATACTTACTAGCTGTGTGACCCTTGGGCAAGTCACTTAATGCTGTTTGCCTCAGTTTCCTCATCTGTAAAATGAGCTGGAGAAGGAAACGGCAAGCTACTCCAGTAGCTCTGCCCTGAATGGGGTCACAAAGCGTCAGAAACACCTGAAATGATACAGCAAAGCTAGCACTTATATATTGCCAGACTAAATATTTCTATTCTACATGGAGATGGTTGTTTTATTTTTGTTTTTGTTTTTTTTGTCCAGACCTGTGATTTCATTGGTGTGGGGAGCACCCAGTGAGGAAACTACCTGCTAAAGCATATCATTAACTGCCTTTCATCTTATGGTCTTAGAGAACTACATGAGGATAATTGAGAAGTTAAGTGACTTATCCAGGGTCATACAGCTAATATGTGTCTGAGGGCAAGTCTCAAACCCCTATCTTCCTGCCTCTGAGGGTAACAGGCTCTCCATGTGGTACAGCATGCTGACTCTGATGAAAAGATATTAGATAGAAAAGAACTGGTGTTTAAAAAGAACAACCCCAATGAAGGAGGAGGAGTCATTTTTGGTTAATCCTGAAATATCTCATATCTATTATGATTGTAGAGCCATGAGATACTCCTAAAACTCTAGAGAGCCTCAGCAGCAAAGAAACTGCTTTGCTTCCCCACCCCAGTAATTTACTGCTATGGTGTTGTTAAGATGTCTTACCAGTCATCAGGGCTTGAGCAGATCAGAGAAAACAGAGGGGAGTAGGCTCTGTAAGGCAGAGGCTTAGGCAAGGATGATCGGTGTTGGAGGAAGATATGTATATATACATATACATATACATATACATATACATATACATATACATATACATATACATATACATATACATATACATATACATATACATATACATATACGTATACGTATACATATACATATACATATACACATACACACACACATATATATATATACATATATATACACATACATATACATATACACACATTCAAGAAGACAATGCAGAAGTGTGAAGAGGGTCAAAGGAAGGAGCTGGGATTCAGTAAATTTGTGCGGATGCTAACAATTTAAAGTCATTGGTTTAACTCAGTTTTGAGGAACATGGGGAAGTTGCCAAGAACAGAGGTGAGGTAAATATTGATTTACAAAGGTATGCTCAGGAAATGAAAACCGCTCTCTTAAGAGCATAGAAAACCTTGTGTGTCCAGAGAATTAGGATGGAGGGGCAGGATTATAATCAGAAACCCATGGGATCCAAAAACACGAAAGAAAAAGGGCAGAGTAACTAGAGTCCCTCAGTATACAGCACATGGAAAGAATCAAAAGTCAGGAGCGATGACAGAGACTGGGAGCAGCTCAAGATGAGAAAACACTCTGGAACAGCTCATGCTGTTGGCAGAACCCTTCTGTACATTACTGGAGCAGGCAGTGAAAAATAAGGAAACCAAATGCTTCTACCTCTATCCAGAGGGAGAACTCTTATTTTTGGAAAGGTTGAGCAAAACGAATCTGGGTAGAAATAAGACTTCTGATTTCAGTGGCTTAGGAAACTCTTAGGTAGCTTCCTTACCTAAGAGTCAGCACCTTCTCTGCAATTTATCATCCTAGAGGGTTGCCTAGAACACCTAGAGTCTAAGTGACTTGCCCATGGCCGCACAGCCAGTGTCTGTGTCAAAGGTGGGGCTTAAACCCAGGTACTCTCAGAGTGAAGAATGGCTGTCTCTCAAAATGGAAAGCAGAGGAAACATTCTTTTGTGGTGGAAGACCAGGACAGCATGGAATGTTTGCAAGAATCAAAGTATTTCTGAATTGTTCTTCTAAAAGGAATTCCCTGACTTACAACAGTTGGGGACAAATCCAGTTCAAATTATTTTACGGGTTGAAAAAGAAAGCAACGAATATTAGCTTCAAAATAGTTTATATTGTCTGTTGTTGCTTCCACACTCTCAAGATTGGAGACTAGTTTCTGTGTGGCCTGCTCTCACAGGCCAGCTGCTCCAGCCATCCTTCCTTTTATTTCCCTGTCATCTTTTTGCCAACCACCTTGTTGTCACATGTGTACCCTCCACTATTCACACTCTTCCCTACCACACTTTTCAGTTCTGGAACCATAATCAAATTAATAATATTACTGCTATTTGTCAGTATATTTCTCTCTGGGTCTACTCACCACCACTGCCATTTTCCAAACCAAAATATCTCTGTCTGGGCACCACTATCCATTAAGTTTTGTTTCCTTTTATTAGAATGCAAGCCTCTTGAGGGTAGGAATTGTTTTTGCTTTTGTATTTGTGTTCCCAGAGCTTAGTGCTTGACACACGGTATGACTTTATTAACAAATGCTTTTCATTTCATATACATGAAATTGTTCTGTACCTGAGTGTTAGGGTATAACTGGATTACCCCACCTGTATACTGTCTAACTCTGGCAAGTATGCACATTTCCCCTCCACCTATACCTTCTATTACTCTCCACTGTGCCTTGTATCCTGAGTTCAGTCCTGGCCCTGGTCATAGAGGATACAAGGAATTCTATTACACCAGTTCTGGGACAGCATCAAATGTATAAGCAGAAATTAGATTGATCATTTAGAGTGGTATTTTAAAATTGGAAGGGAAATTAGGGTCATTTATTTGAATCCTCTCATTTTACATATAAGGATTTTGAGGCTGAGAGGTTGAGTGATGTGCCCAAGGTAACAAGATATATAGTTAGTTGAACAAAAGTAAAAGAAACAATACTGAGCTTTAGGTCTTAATGACTATCAAGTTCTTGCTTTCCTCTACCTGTGAAGCATATTGGGTAGGGAATTCTTAGATGGGACAGAGGGATGGCATCCCTGGCAACTTGTGCCCCTCATCCCAGCGCCCTGGCCTTGGATGCCCAGATTTTATGTATCTTCTATCCTGGTATGTGCTGCTGGATAACTGCATAATGTACTTGCCTAACCTTCTGTGCTTTTGTCCACTGTCTGTCCATCTTGTTCTATATCATCTACCTGTTCCCATTCCTTTCTCTCTCTGTTTGAGGCCCAAGATCCTGAGTTTGCCATCTCTTCTTCTCCAACTCTTGCTTCAGTCTTGCTCACATATCTGTCCTAACCCCAGACTGATCTTGACTGGCCATAAACCAGCTTTCCAGGCTCGGCTCCTCTCATAACCATCTCTGATACAACAGGTCTCTGTGTAGTTTTTACCCAGGAGTGTGCAGGTGAAATTTAGCAAACGGTACTCTAAAAAGCAGATGCGTAACATACTTTTGAGTGCAAACTGCATTACTAAAATTTTCTTCATCACTTCCTTAAGTTTGCTGATTTTCGAAGGGTAAATGTTCAGCTAAAAATTTAACAATTGGCCCTATGAACATCTTCTAGCCTATCACTGCGTGCACTCCATATTTAGACTCTCCCAGTCCTCACCTTTCTAAGTTAGTCCCAAGCCCCAAGTGCAACAGCAAGTAACAGTTAATGTAGCCCATTTGGGAAAAAAAAATAAAAGAGATTTAATTTTAAAATTATAGAAAGAAAGTATATTGGTTAGAATATTTTCTGATAGGTAACTTATTTTTTATTTGCTTGAAAGACTGTTCTCATGCTGATCTAGTTTCCTCATGAGGTACATTTAGAAGGATATATGTCACTTAGAGGGGAATAAATCCAAGCCCTTATTCTCTTCACTTCCCATCAATTTCAGATAGGGCAGTCTTGATTTCTTCTTTAGTCCCAGGTGTGAGATGATAGGTGTTAGATCCCTGTAGTGTAATGCCACTGAAGCTTAATGTTTACAAGGTCATTAATCACCCTGCTGTTTATTATTTGGCTGTTTTTCTGTGCTAGATCCAAGGAGATGATACATAGAAATTCACACTCCCCCACACTCACCCTTTTTCATCTTTTATCTCCACCTTTTTTTTTTCCTGATGGCAGCCCTAGCTGTCACCCCAAGAGCCAAGTTTCAAAATGCAAATGGTGCCCTGCCAACTTGTAGGAACATCTTGTAGCTTGCTTCAGTTCAGCCCTTGGTGGCAGTTGCTTTCTGGTGGTGTAATGATTCATTTGGCTGTTGCTTTGTAAATACAGAAGTCTCCTGCAGAACTGAAAAAGAATGATCTATAAAAGATGTGGAAGTAGGTAAAATTAAATCCCTCTAGATCACTGAGCCATTTCTAGAAGAATGTGGATGAAAGGGGAACAATTTTCTTAATAAATAGAGCTGCCTCAAATGGACTGGCCCAAAACATACTGGGTTCCTCCTCCCTTGAGGTCATCAAGCAAAGGTCCTATGAGTAATTACTTGTTTTAATATCATAGAGGAGATTCTTGGTCACATGCATGTTGGACTAGGAAGCCCCAATTGTTCCTTCCAGTGCAGTGATCTTGAGATGCTGCAGCAAGCTCCTATCCTTGTTTATCTTCAGTAAATCCTTCCTGAACTGTCTCATAATCCCAAGTGCTCCTTGTCTCGACCCCTTGCCATTCTCATTTCTAGGAGTATCAGGTGAAGGTAAATGGTGACAGTTCTAGTAACTATTTCAAAGCTTTTGATAAAGTTTTTAATGTGTGAAGGCCATAAGACAGCAGAGCTTTGCAAGGTGGGGGAAGCGATCAAAGTACACATTGATGTGTTTCTCCACCCGTCTGTTAAGGTGGGAAAGATCATTGGTTGTTCCATGTCATGACTTGAAGGTATGGTGCTATTCCAGGGCTTAAGATTGACAAGTACACTCTATAAGCCATTTAGATGAACACTGACCAAACTCTAACAAGTACTGGGCAAGAGAAATGCCTTTGTGATTAATGCTTTCAGTTATATTCATTTAACAAATATTTGCTGAGTACGTTATAGGGCACTATGCTAGGAACTGTGTAAGATATCAAGATGAGTTAGACTTCAAATACAAGCTTAAAGGACTCAGTGTTCTTAAAAAAAAAATCGGGGAGGGCAGAGCCAAGATGGTGAAAGCAGTGACTTGCTTGAGCTCTCCCCCAAACCCCTCCAAATACCTATAAAAATGTCTCTAAACAAATTCTGAAGCATCAGAACCCACAAAAAGATAGAGTGAAGCAAATTTCCAGCCCAAGATGATCTGGATGGTTGATCAGAAAGGTATATCACAGGGAGAGAAGCACAGTGTGGCGTGGGCATGCAGGCTGCAGTGAACCTGAAGCAGGCCTCAGAGGACTGAATCTCGGGCAGCTGTGGTGTGGTGGCTTCCAAACCTCTCAGCCCACAACACCAAAGACAACTTAGAAAGTCAGTGGGAAAAGTCTGTTTCTGCAGTGCTGAGAGAGGAGCTAGGTCAGAGCCAGCTCCAGAGCACAGAGCAAAGAGAGGGGCAGTGGCTGTGTCCTGAGCTTCCAGCCCACAGACTGAGGGGGAATCGAGTGGCTGATGAGAGGGGGATTGCAGGGATCTCTTTGCCAGTGCTGAGGCAGGAATCTCTTGCTTTGCCTGTGCTTGGATCTGGGTCACAGTTCTGGGCAGCAGTCCTGGGGTGAGGAGGAGTGCTGGAGTGGTGAAGCTTGTAGTGGCTGTGCAGAGAAAACCTTCTTCACAGTTCCAGGACAGAAAGGAGTGCTTATGGTCACTAATAGACCAGAGCACAGGCCAGGAAAGGAGTTAACACCTCACCCCTTATCATACCACCTTGAAAGAACTGAAAATGTATGGGTCCCTACAAGTATCTCTGAAAACAGCTGTATAAACCCCTGAAGCTTGGGACAGTACATTCTCCACATTGGAAGCAGACTCTTACCTTAACAAAGAGTTTAAAACTCAAGTAATTGGCTGGGATCATGCAAGCAGCACAAAAAGAGTCAGACTATATTATCTTACTTTGGTGACAAAGAAGATCAAAACATGCAACCAGAAGAAGACAACAAAGTCAAAGCTCCTACATCCAAAGCCTCCAAGAAAAATATGAATCAGTCCCAGGCCTTGGAAGAGCTCAAAAGGGATTTTGAGAAGCAAGTAAGGGAAGTAGAGGAAAAACTGGAAAGAGAAATGAGAGTGATGCAAGAAAATCATGAAAAACAAGTCAACAGCTTGCTAAAGGAGACCCAAAAAAATACTGAAGAAAATAACACCTTAAAACATAGCCTAACCCAAATGGCAAAAAAGGTCCAAAAAGCCAATGAGGAGAAAAATGCCCTAAAAAGAAAAGTTGGCCAAATAGAAAAGGAAGTTCAAAAGCTTACTGAAGAAAATACTTCCTTAAAAATTAGAATAGAGCAATTGGAAGCTAGTGACTTTATGAGAAATCAAGACACTGTAAAACAAATCCAAAAGAATGAAAAATTAGAAAACAATGTGAAATATCTCATTGGAAAAACAACTGACCTGGAAAATAGATCCAGGAGAGAGAATTTAAAAATTATTGGACTATCTGAAAGCCATGATCAAAAAAAAGCCTAGACATCATCTTTCAAGAAATTATCAAGGAAAACTGCCCTGATATTAGAACCAGAGGGCAAAATAGAAATTGAAAGAATCCACAGATCTCCTCCTGAAAGAGATCCCCAAAGGAAATCTCCTAGGGATATTGTAGCCAAACTCCAGAGTTCCCAGGTCAAGGAGAAAACATTACAATCTGCCAGAAGAAACAATTCAAGTACTGTGGAAACACAATCAGGATAACACAAGATTTAGCAGCTTCTACATTAAAGGACTGCAGGGCATGGAATATATTCCAGGGCAAAGGAGAAGGATTACAACCAAGAATCACCTACCCAGCAAAACTGAGTATAATCCTTCAGGGGAAAAAATGGTCATTCAGTGAAATAGAGGACTTTCAAGCATTCCTGATGAAAAGACCAGAGCTGAATAGAAAATTTCGCTTTCAAATACAGGACTCAAGTGGAACATGAAGAGGTAAATAGGAAAGAGAAATCATAGAAAACTTATTAAGATCGAACTGTTTACATTCCTGCATGGAAAGATGATATTTCTAACTCATGGGACCTTTGGCAGTATTAGGATAGTTGGAGGAAAAAAATTATATGTATGGATAGATAGATAGATAGATAGATAGATAGATAGATAGATAGATACACAGATAGATAGATAGATAGATAGATAGATAGATAGATAGATAGATAGATAGATAGATAAATAGATAGAAGGCACAGGGTGAGTTGAAGATTAAAGGGGTCTTATCTGGAGAATAAAATTAATTGATGAGGGAGGATTATAGTTGGAGAAGAAGAAAGGGAGAGGTAGAATGGGGTAAATTATCTCACACAAAAAGAAAAACAGAAAAGAAAAGGCTCTTACAGTGGAGAGGATGCGGGGAAGGTAAGAGGGAATGAGTGAATCTTATTCTCATAGGATTTGGCTTAAGGAGGGAATAACATACACATTCAATTGGGTATGGAAATCTGTCTTATCCTACAGGAAAATAGAGGGAGAAGGGGACAAGAGAGCAGGGGGGTGATAGAGAGGAGGGCAGATTGGGAAAGGGGGTAATCAGAAGCAAATACTTCTGAGGAGAGATAGGGTCAAAAGAAAGAATAGCGTAAATGGGGGGCAGAATAGGATTAAGGGAAACAGAGTTAATTTTTTACAACATGTCTGCTATGGAAGTGTTTTGCATAACTGCACATGTGTAGCCTATATTGAGTTGCTTGCCTTTCAACGAGGGTGGGTGGGGAGGGAGGAAGGGAGAAAATTTGGAACCCAAAGTTTCAAAAACACATGTTTTAAAAAAAAGTTTTCACATGCAGCTGGGAAATTAGAAATACAGGAAATGGGGTACAGAAGTCTATCCTGCCCTACAGGAAAATAGAAGAGGGTGGGGATAAGAGAGGGGTGGGGAGATAGAAGAGAGGGCAGACTAGGGGAAGGGGTATTCAGAATGTATGCCATCTTGGGGTGGGGGAGGGGCGAGATGGGGTGAAAATTTGGAATGCAAAATCTTATGGAAATAAATGTTGAAAACTAAAAATAAATAATTTTATATAAAAAAAATCAGGGCAGCTAGGTGGCGCATGACTATAGCACTGGCTATGAATTCAGGAGGACCTGAGTTCGAATGTGACCTCAGACCCATAACACTTACTAGCTGTGTGACCCTGGCAAGTCACTTAGCCCCATTGTCTAGCCAAATAAAACAAAAACAAAATAAAAAAAAGAAATTATTTAAATAATCATTAATAAACACAAACATTCCTATATAAAAGGAACCAAAAAGAAGATTGCTCAAGAAAAATGTGATATATTACAATCATTTTAAAAAGCTTGTATTAAATTTAACAACTTAGTAACAAAATTATTCTTTGGGGATCTTTTGAACTTTTTTCCTCTGCGCACTTTATGTTTTATTGTAGTCTTTTATTTCTTATTTTTGAAACACTATCTCTTCCCACACTTCCCTGAGTAAATTGAAATTGTCCATTATAATGAATAAGTGTAGTCAGAGTTCACAATCTCATTGTTGAGATGAGACATGTACATATATAACTGGTATACAAAGTGAGTGTGATAGGGGTACAAACCAAGGACAATGATTAGGCAGGAAGTACTATAATTTTTCTTGTTTCCTATAGCAAACATTTAAATAGTGTTTCAGGGAGGATACTGAGGAAGAAAAGAAGTTAAATATCTTGCCCAAGGTCACACAACCAGCAGTGTCTAAGGCAGGATTTGAGCTCGGGTCTTGCTGTCTTGCAGTTCCGCATTCTCTCTACCACCTTACCTGGTTGCCTTCAAAAAAGATGATGCTACTGAACTTTAACTCAGGGATCCTAATACAGAGTTATTAAAGAAGTCAAAGACAGGCAGAAATGTTGAATATATACCAAAATATTCATTGTAATCTTTTTTTTTTCTGGTAGCCAACAATAACTACCACAAGCTAGAAACAAAGTGGTTGCCCATCTATTTGGTAATGTCTGAACAAATTATAGTTAACAAATATAATGGATCATTATTGTTATTGTGGAATAAAAATAAATAAAAGGAATTCAGAGAAACAAAGGAAGATATATGAACTGATGCAAAATGAAAAACTAGAAACAGGAGAAACTGTTGGACAACTATGGTTAAGACAAAGTGAAACAACACCAAAAGGCATAAAAATTCAGATGAATTCTAATGAGCACCCTTGGTCACAGATAAATAATCTCCCTCATCTTAGTAGAGGAGTAGGATACCACTTCTGTGTAGTGTTGAAAATGCTCTAAGGAGAGATCACTTGGTTGGTTAATTTTACTTAGTTATTTTTTTTTCAAGGTAGAGGAAGATAGATGTGAATGTACTGGAAAAGAGAGGTCATTCTTTTTTTTTAAGGAAAAGAAAAAGATGATGGTGGTATCATTGAAATTTGGGGGGCTATTCTCAGCATTCCTTATTACATAAACTAGAGATGACTTGGGGGTATCTAATCCAACTCCCTCATTTTATAGGTCAGGAAATTGAAACCCAGAGGGATTACATGATTAACCCAAGTTTACACAGGTAGGAAATAACAGAGTTAAGATCTGATCCTACGCCCCCTGAATCCAAGGGCAGCTGGTAGTGCAGAGGATGGGAGTGCTGGGCCTGCAGTCAGGAAGACTCATCTTTCTGAGTTCAAATCAGGCTTCTGACCCTTATTAGCTGTGTGGCCCTTGGCAAGTTACTTAACCCTATTTGACTCAGTTTCCTTATCTGTAAAATGATCTGAAGAAAGAAATGGCAAACCACTCCAGCATCTCTGCCAAGTAAACCCTAAGTAGGGACAAGAAGAGTTGGACATGACTGAACAACTGCAATGGCTGCTGAATCCAAATTCAATACTGTTTCCTTGCTATCAAGCTGCCTTTCTCATGTTAAGGAAGAAGCCATACAGATGTCTAACCAGTATCTTGAAACCTAAGTCACATCCAGGGACCTCACTAACTGTAGAGCTAGCTTTCTTAAAGTCTGGTCTGTGTTCCATATGATAACATCTTGAAAGGATCTCTACCTTTGAAGAAGGATCCTTAAACAAGGGACAGGACATAAAATGACTGCCGAAATATTGTTGCTATCTCTATAGATACTTTTCCTAGAATAACCTTTGATCTTTAACAGATCATAAACCCAGATATTTACACCTTGAAAGAACCTTTGGGGATCATCCAGTCCAATCTCCTCATTTTACACCTAAAAAGGTGGTGTGACTTGGCCAAGGTCACAATGCTATTAAGCAGCAGTGTTGGAACTCGAACCCAGATCTTCTGGTTCAAAATTCAAAGTTTTTTGTTTGTTTGTTTGTTTGTTTGTTTTGTTGCTGTTTTTCACATCATGCAGCTTGATCTGAATCTGTATGCTTTGGTGTTTCAACTATCCCTTACCCCTATACTCCTACCCCCTTTTTGGTTATTACCATTAAAATAGTTTTTAATGAGGAATTCATACCCAAAATGACTGAGCAATTAGGTATTCTAATCAATTGGATATTCTGGATAAGTAAGCATATATACCAGCTATAGATTATCAACATCAAAGAATTAGAATATAATAAAATATGATTAATACCCAAGCGAAATCTAATTTTATGTTTCTTTGATCATTCAGAAGATAATTTAGGATGCAGCAATGCTTTAAGGTGGGCAACTAGATGTTACAATGGATAGAGTGCTTGGCCTGGAGTCAGGAAAAATTAAGTTCAAATCAAGCTGTGTAACCCTGGGCAAGCCACTTAAACCTGTTTGCCTCAGTTTCCTCGTCTATAAAATGAGCTGGAGAAGGAAATTGCAAACCATTCCAGTATCTCTGCCAAGAAAACGTCAAATGCAGTCACAAAAAGTCAAATACGACTGAAACAACTGAACAACACAAATACCTTAAGGTATATTATACTCAGAACTTGATGACATTGCCATAAGACTGTCTGTGTAGGTATGTGGTGGGGGAAATAGGATCAAGAATCTAGCTAAATAGAAGAGATATAACCTGGGGTTTAGACAAGCATAGGGTTAAGTAGAAGGAAGTCAGCTAACGCAAGGAGAAGACAGGTAGGAAATGGTTAGAGTCTCTCAGTCAATACTAGCAAACAGGACTGAATTTTGGCCGTAAGGCAAAAGTTTTGATCTCAGGTTTTTGTTTCTGTTTTTTTGCTTAGTGTAGCTGGGTTGGCTCACCCAGGCATTGACTGTGAGTGTACAGTGAGATGGTTAAAAAAATATATGTGGGTTCAACTAAGGATTCTGCCTTGGACAAGTAGCCTAATCACTCTGGGCCTCAGTTTCTTCATCTGTAAAATGAAAGAATTGTACTAGGTGATCATTGAGGTCTCCTCTATCTCTAAATATAAGCCCTAAGCCCTGTAGCCAGAAAGAGGTCAGAGCAGAAGGCCATAGATAAACCAAGTCCCAACTGGAAAAGGGGCATTTGGTACTTATGATACAGGGTGTTCCAAAAGTCTTAGTCTGGGGATTGTACTGATTTTTTTTTTAAAATCCATAATAGTACTTTTTTCCTCCAACAAAATTCTATTCTGATACCTCACTCTGACATTATCGTAATTCCAGTCTCCCAAGGGTATGTCAGTGGGCTTTGTCCTCTGGTCCTGCCAAGCTGGAATAGTTTTGAGAATGGGTCTTGAGATTGATTGTAGCATAGGTCTTTATCTGAAGATGTGCCAGGCTAGGTATGGAGAGGTATATTATATGCTGGTCACAGGATGATGAGTTTTTCAGTCACAGTAACTCATGATGACTTTAGACTAAGGTGGAGAAGGTTGTGATACGCATCTATGGAAGGAGTATTCACTATTGGAGGTGAGGAAAGAAAGTGCCTCCGGCATAAGGGATAGCCCATGCAAGGGTGCTGTGACTGCAGAGATGATGGCTAGAATGAAAAATTAGGCCAGTGTGTCTGGAACACAGATAACAGATAAAGCAAATGTTTACACTACATACAAACTACACTTACTGATCTTAATGCCAATTTACTTGTAAAATGATAAGTGAGGAAAAAATTGAAAGGATTTTATACCTAAAGGAGATGGGGGAGTTGAGGGAAGTTGACACTTCTGTTGTGAATGATAAAAAGGAAATGGAGTAGGGAGAGAGGGTATTTCATATGATTTGTTGCCTTGTAAGCTTCAGGGTGGTCTTGGTTTGCAGTTAGGTGGCACAATGCAAGGAGTGCTGGATCTGAGTCACGAAGACCTAAGTTCAAATCCACCCTCAGACGCTTACTAGCAATGTGATCACTTAACCCCTAAGTGCCCCAGTTTCTTCTTCTGTAAAATGAGAATGATAATAATACCTACCTCCCAGTTTTGTCATGAGGATAAAATGAGATAATATTTGAAAAGTGCTTTATAAATACTGGCTATTACTACCATTATACTCTAAGTAGTTCCCAAACCACAAAATCATTCTGATTTAGCCAATCTTAGAAGTCTCCTAATGTCTGTGGTACTGAGGCATTCATGGAATACAGTCTCCAGAAGGGTCACTTACTGTTACCCAAAGACAGTATTCTTTTGTTCCATGAAACCTGTCCTCGAATTATTACAATGTTATTTCTGGGTAATGTTATCTTCCAGGAACTCCACATAGCTAGTGACTTTCATACCATCTGAAAAAAATATGGTAGTAATCATTAGTAAGAGTTTGGAGTATGTTGATTCCTCCACCGTGCAATTACTATCATCTTTTAGTCTCCTCTGTTACACACTAATGAGATGTCCTTATGTAGCTCTCAGATGTACCTATTATAGGATGTTTTGCTGTTATTTCGAAGGCTGATGCTTCATGCACTATTATAGAGCTATCCTTTGCATACCGAATTGGAAAGGGTAAAAAATAATCTAGGAAAGTTAGCAAAAAAAAAGGAGATAGCAAATTTGTTCATGAAACACTCCAGATTTACATGAGGTTAACGACTTGGTTCAAGGGAGAAAAGAAAAAAAAAGGACAAATTGTTCTTTGGAGCTGAAATAAAATATAACTTGTCACTAAGAGACTTCGGAAAGTTAAACCAAACAGGAAAAAATAAGTAAACCCTGAGTCATAGAGGAACTACTCATTACTCATTAGACTTTAGCAAGCAGCTAGATGATGACATAATCATGAAATCTACTAATTTTATATAGAGATAAAAATGACTGTCTGATAAGTAGATACTTAAAGTGTGACCTCCTCACATAATTAGTGGAAATTTCCCTGTGCTATGCTTCCAGTATGCACTCTACCTCACCCTTCCTTGGACTATCTACCTATATACCTACCAAGTACCTACTATGTACTTATCTACCAGTCTACCTACCTTATTTAACTTGCCATAAGAAAAACACTCACTGGAATTAATGAGAAGAGTGATGTTGCTTTGGTTGACATCAGTGTTTACTTGTTACTTTACATATACACACCAATATATTATAAATACTAAAATTCACAGAAAATAGCCCGTCACTTAGAAGGCACACAAGTCATATGCACATTGAACTTTGAGAAAGGAAAAGATCATGAAGAATTGAACTGTACAGTTTTAAATTCGTTTTTTTTTATATGTCTTGGAAAATATAATCAAATTTTGCATTTGAAAAAGGTGATAAACAATTGCAATCACAATTATTCATTTTCCTCCCTTTTTAATTCTTTATTTCCTCGTCACTGATCCTAGGAGGGGAGAACAAATGCATATGCAAAAAAGGCTTTAGGGTTTTTTAGATAGAAGAGAGATAAGTAGGTAGGTAGATAGATGATAGACAATAGATAATAGATGATAGATATAGATAGATGACAGAACATTTGTTTAGAGCTTACTATGTTCTAGGCACTGTGGACACAAGCAAACAAGACTGTCCCTACTTTTAAGAAGCTTACTTTTTAATGGGGATCATTGGAAAAGATGAAAGGGAAAAAAAGAAGAGCCTGGAGATCGTTCAGTTAAGAGCAGGCTTCTCTCCCCACCTTTTTTTTTGGATGGTGGAAATAAAAATATACTTCCAAATTTCAGCACTCTTCTAGACTATTATCTCTGGGTTTTTTTTACTTTCCTCCCTTCTTATTAATTACACCATCATTTATTCTCAAATCTCTTTCTCCCTTGCTGAACTATAACCATATATTTTATATATATTTTTATATGTATATATTATCTCTGCCAATAGAATATAAGCTCCTTGAGGGTAGGAAAGAACGGTATATTTTCCTTCATTGCATTTTCCTTCCTTCCTTCCTTTTTTTCTTTCTTATTTCTCAGTTGGACACTCACTTCTGCATGACAATTCTTTTTTTTTTTACCCCTGATTCATTTCCTCACACTCACCTCAGAGATTTTCTCTTTCTTCTCTTTCCTCATCCCCTTTCCCCAAACAACCCCATTGCTGTCCTCCACAGAAAATTGAGGCCATCTACTACTTTTAAGCTTTCTTATTCTCCCTATTTCTGAAGTTAGGAAGACCAGAGTTCACAGTGATACTCAGACACTAGCTGCTGACCCTGACCAAACCATTTAACCTCTATCTGTCTTGGTTTTTTCAACTGGAAATTGAGGATAATAATACCACCTACCTCTCAGGGTTGTTGTGAGGATCAAACGAGACAATATTTGTAAAGCACTTAGCACAGTAGCAAGACCATAGTTGGTACTTAGTAAAAGTTTCTTTCTTTTCCTTCCCTCCTTCCTTCCTTCCCCACTCCCTCCCTCTCTTTCTGCTTCTCTCCCTCCCTCCCTCCCTTTCTTCTCTTTTGTTCAACCTATGAGGAAGAATTGGGTCTTCTCTTTGACAAAGACTTCCGTACTTGTGGCCTTGATACTAATCTCCTCACATCTCTTCTCTCTCATCTTCAATCATTCTCTATATATTGGTTCCTTTCCTGATGCCTACAAATTATTCCTATATCAACCCCATGCTTAAAAAAAACCCAGCCCTTCATTTAATTCCGTCATTCTCTCAAACTACTAACCTATTTCTCTCTCGCTTTTCACTGCCCAGCTTCTAGGAAGCACTAGTTATCTGCATATTGCTTAGACTTCCTCACCACCAACCCACTTCTTAAACCATTACAATCTGTATTCTGCATCCTCTCTGTCGCAACTGTTCTCTGAAAGGTCAACAAAGGTGTTTACTGAGCAATGTGATAGTTTTTTCCCTGGCATCTATCATCTTTTCCCTTCTTTGACTAATTTTTATCTATCAACACTACCTTGACCACCAATTTCCCCAGAACATTCTTTTCTCCCTTGGCTTGTGTGGTGAAAATAATTGAAAATAATTGTTCAAGGCACAAGACTAGAAAAAAAGATCAAATGCCTAACTTATCAATACTCCTCCTTCAATCTGTTTCTGAGAATTTTTTTCTATCTACTTTATTTCTTTTTAGTTTTCAACATTCATTTCTTCAAGATTTTGAGTTCCAAATTTTCTCCCCATCTCATCCCTACCCCTACCCCAAGACAGCATACATTCTGAATACCCCTAATCTGCCTTTCCTTCTATCTCTCCCCCCTTCTCCTATCCCCTTCCCCTTCAATTTTCCTATAGGGCAGGATAGATTTCTATACCCCATTTCCTGTATATCTTATTTCCCCGTTGCATATGAAAACAGCTTTTTTTTACTTTTGTTTTTAAAATTTTGGGTTCCAAATTTTCTCCCTTCCTCTCTCCCCACCCACCCTCAATGAGAAGGCAAGCAACTCGATGCGAGTTATACATGTGTAGTCATGCAAAACACTTCCATAGTAGTCATGTTGTGAAAAATTAAGTATATTTCCCTTAATCCTAACCCACTCCCCATTTATTCTATTCTTTCTTTTGACCCTGTCCCTCCTTAGAAGTGTTTGCTTCTGATTGCCCCCTTCCCCAACCTGCCTTCCCCTCTATCATCCTCCTGCTCTCTTGTCCCCTTCCCCTCCTGTTTTCTGTAGGGTAAGATAGATTTCCATACCTAATTGAATGTGTATGTTATTTTCTCCTCAAGCCAAACTTTATGAGAATAAGATTCACTCATTCCTCTCACCTTCCCCTCATTTCCCCTCCACTGTAAAAGCCTTTTCTTGTCAGTTTTATGTGAGATAATTTACCCCATTCTACCTCTCCCTTTCTCCTTCTCCCAGTATAATCCTCCCTCATCCCTTAATTTTATTCTCCAGATATCACCCCTTCATCTTCAACTCACACTGTGCCCTCTATTTATCTGTCTATCTATCTATCTATCTATCTACATACATATAATTTTTTCCCTCCAACTACTCTAATACTGACAAAGGACTCATGAGTTACAAATATCATCTTTCCATGATGAATGTAAATAGTTTAACCTTAATAAGTCTCTTATGATTTCTCTTTCCTCTTTACCTCTTCATGTTTCTCTTGAGTCTTGCATCTGAAAGTCAAATTTTCTATTCAGCTCTGGTCTTTTCATCAAGAATGCTTGAAAGTCCTCTATTTCACTCAATGTTTATTTTTTTCCCCCGAAGGATTATGCTCAGTTTTGTTGGGTAGATGATTCTTGGTTATAATCCTATCTCCTTTGCCCTCTGGAATATTATATTCCAAGCCCTGCAGTCCCTTAATGTAGAAACTGCTAGATCTTTTATTATCCTGATTGTGTTTCCACAATACTTGAATAACAATTTCTGGTTGCTTGCAATATTTTCTCCTTGACCTGGGAACTCTAGAATTTGGCTACAATATTCCTAGTAGTTTTCCTTTGGGGATCTCTTTCAGGAGGAGATCTGCGGATTCTTTCAATTTCTATTTTGCCCTCTGGTTCTAATATATCAGGGCAGTTTTCCTTGATAATTTCTTGAAAGATGATGTCTAGGCTCTTTTTTTGATCATGGCTTTCAGATAGTCCAATAATTTTTAAATTCTCTCTCCTGGATCTGTTTTCCAGGTTGGTTGTTTTTCCAATGAGATATTTCACATTGTTATCAATTTTTTCATTCTTTTGAATTTTTTTTTTTACAGTATCTTGATTTCTCATAAAGTCACTAGCTTCCAATTGCTCCACTCTAATTTTTAAGGAAGTGTTTTCTTTGGTAAACTTTTAGACTTCCTTTTCCATTTGGCCATTTTGCTTTTTTAGGCCATCTTTTCCTCATTGGCTTTTGGGACCTCTTTTGCCATTTGGGTTAGGCTATTTTTTAAGGTGTTCTTTTCTTCAAAATTTTTTTGGGGACATCTCCTTTAGCAAGCTGTTGACTTGTTTTTCATGATTTTCTTGCATCACTCTCAGTTTTTCCTCTACTTCTCTTACTTGCTTCTCAAAATCCTTTTTGACCTCTTACATGGCCTGGGACAAATTCATACTTTTCTGTGGAGACTTTGGATATAGGAGCTTTGAATGTGTTGTCTTCTTCTGGTTGTATGTTTTGATTTTCTTGTTGCCAAAGAAAGATTCTATGGTCTGATTCTTTTTGGGCTGCTTGCTCATGATCCCAGCCAATTACTCGAGTTATAAATTCTTTGTTAAGGTAGGAGTATGTTTCCAGTGTGGAGAATGTACTGTCCCAAGCTTAGGGGGTTTTGTGCAGCTGTTTTCAGAGATACTTCTAGGGACCTGAAAATTTTCAGTTCTTCCAAGTGCTATGATCAAGGGCGAGGTGTTTACTTCTTTCCTGGCCTGTGCTCTGGTCTATGAGTGACCACAAGCACTCTTTTCTGTCTTGGAACTGTGAGGAGCATTGACTCTGTACTGCGATTCCACAGCTGCCTGTGATTCAGTCCTCTGAGGCCTGCTCCAGGTTCTCTGTGGCCCGCAAGCCCATGCCAAACTGCGCTCCTCTACCAGCCTGGCGTGATATGCCTTTCCGATCAACGGTCCAGGTTGTCTTGGGCTGGAAATTTGTTTCACTCTGTCTTTTTGTGGGTTTTGCTGCTTTAGAATTTGTTTAGAGCCATTTTTTACAGGTATTTGGAGGGGTTTGGGGGACAGCTCAAGCAAGTCACTGCTTTTACTCTGCCATCTTGGCTCCGCCTCCTACAGGTTTTTTTTTTAATGGGGAAAGATTATACTTTTATTTTTGCTAATTTTAGTTTCCTTTGTAATCATTGGCAATTTTTATAGAATTATTAATTTTTTGCAAGCATTTATCTCCTATTTCCAATTCCCCCTTCCCAACTGAACAACTAAAAAAAAAGAAAAAGAAAAAAAAATTTCATAATACATATTAGTTGAGAAAAACAAATTCTTTGGGCCAGTGTTAGAAGTGTGTATGATTAGAAGGCTAGGGTATGGGTGTGGTGTGGATAGATTCTTACCCTGTCCATACTGAACCTGGAAGACTAGGCTGGTTCCCTGTAATCCAAAAAGTGTGTAAAGTCATTGTGGACCAGCTTTTAGGTCAACTAGCTTATTGTATTTGCTTCACTCTAGGACAGAGTTTCTTAACCTGAAGTCTGTGAATGGATTTCATAGCATCCATTATTATTATTATTTTTATTTGATAGTTGTATTTTCATATAATGGGTTTCCTTTACAATCTTATATATTTTATTTTATGCATTTAATAACATTATCCTGAGAATGGGTCCATAGAGTCTACCAGATTTCCAAAAAAAGGTTAAGAACAGAAAAGGTTAAGCACTCCTGGACTAGGTTATGCTTAGTACAGAACTAAGTATAAAGCAAAGCTATCCTGGACCCAACTCATACATTACAGAGCCCTTATAACATTATGTAAGTGGTAGAGAAGAACAGCCTACGATGTGGGAAGCTGAACTACAAACTCATCAGATCCTGGAAGTTAACTGCCTATTTCCTTTGATATATTATTTATCAAGCTACCCTATGAGAGCATCTCAGGACAATTCAGATGAGTGCTTTTTCCTTTTTATTTTTTCTTTCAAGCTCTTTAGATTAATATTAGAGTTAAAACCAGGATCTATCTGGTTTCAAAGAACATTTTCCATAATCTAGTAATCCCTCACCTAAATATGTATCCTGTCCATGGAGGGATTGATTAGGGATCTAAAGACCTGGGTTTGAATACTGGCTTTGACCCTTACTACCTATGTGACCCTGAACAAGTCACTTCCCTACTCTAGGCCTCAGTCTCCCCATCTGTAAAATTAAGCAGGTTGGACTGGATGTCCTCCAAAGTCCCTTCCAGACCTAAGTTTATGATCTTATGATTATTCTTAATTATTTGGGATTTTTCTTTATTTGGTTTGCTTGGACCTGGATGGAGGCCACAAATTATAAAGTGCTGTTTCTATGGATTAGTTGTAGAACTGAGGACACCTGATATTTCTTCTGTCCGCATTTGTGCCAACAAGAACAAACAGGTTTGTAAGCCAGACTTAACATTAAACAGTAGCTCATTAAAATGCTTATGAAAAAAATCTTGAAATCTGGTACATTTGATGTGGAAAGCTGCTTGTAGTGATTTGCTACTCAAAAACCTCATTCTTTTAAATTAATTCTCATAATTAGTTCTCTCTGTGCCTTATATCAGTATTTTGTGTATTCTGTTTTCAATTTTGTATAGCCAGAAATTTTTCCATCAGCACCATCAGATGCTGTAATTTTTTTTAAAG
This sequence comes from Phascolarctos cinereus, assembly GCF_003287225.1. Lineage (NCBI taxonomy): Eukaryota > Metazoa > Chordata > Mammalia > Diprotodontia > Phascolarctidae > Phascolarctos > Phascolarctos cinereus. The sequence continues at coordinate 233,856,606 of NW_027556098.1, forward strand.
TAATGCTATTCATAATGCGCCTGCTTCTCCGGCTTCTCCACACTTTTATTTGTTTCTTCTTGTGGCAGACCTTCTTTTGAAGCAAGTGAGAGCTTCATGCAGAGATGAGATATGTATGATGAAGAGGGGAACAAGATATCTCAGCCATTTCTTCCTCCCCTTCCCTCCACTCTCGAATGACTGTGTAACAATGTTTTCCATTCCTTTGTTGATAAGAATCTTTTTTGGTGAATTTTCTACATATAACTCCCAGACTAAATGTTCACTGACATAAGAGTTACCACATCCACCCAGATTAAAAATGAGGCAAAGACAACCTGTTTAGCCTGGCAGAAGCTGACCTTCACAAATCTATAAAGATAAATTTATAGTACACTCCAATCTCCTAGATCAGTGGTGTCAAACTCAAATAGAAATGGTGACTCCCAAGCCCTTCCTACATAAGGGTCCCTGTGGGCCACATAAAGAAAACCACATATTAACATTATCAATGTTTTATTGTATTTTTATTTATTTTATTAAAATTCCCCAATTACATTTTAATCTGATTCAGGCTGCTCTAGGGAATGTTGCTGTCCCTCCTAGGGCCATAGGTTTTATACTAATGTCCTACATGACTATGTTCATTCTCCTAATCATGGGGCAGAAGTATAACTAACCAGGTTTCCTTCTTGCTCTTCTGTGAGATTAAAATGACACATTGCACTTTCCTCAGATTCTCAAAGTTGCCAGGTCTAGAAAAAAGCTCTCAATAGTCAATCAATCAACAAGCATTTATTAACTACCTACTACATGTTAGGCATTGTACTAAGCATTGGGGTCACAAAGAAAGGCCAAAAAACCAGAAACCAGTTCCTGCTCTCAAGAAAGTCACAATCTAATGAGGTAGACGAGTTACAATCTAATACATACAAACAAGATATATTGGGCTAGTAATAGAAGGAAGGCACTAGTATTAAAGGGGAGCTGGAAAAGCAGCCACCAAATGTAATTCATTGGGGTTGTCTTCATCAGGACTTCACCTAAAGCTTTCTGGACAGATATTTTTCTGGTCTACCTGCATTCTGAGACAGAGATTCACACAATCTTCCCTGAGAAGATGCTCCGGAGGATCAGAGATTTAGAACCTGGAGGGACCTAAAGGGCCCCTCATTTTATAACCAAGGAAAGAGAGGCCTGGAGACCGGACAACAGTGGCATTGGTAGTAGTAGGATGTAGCAGCACATGCTGGAGCCAGCTCTAACTGGCTTGTTTTTCACATCAGAAATCACTGTTGACAAATTAGGAGTTGATTTACTGTTTTGTTGATTGTCCAGACTTAAGAAAGTATTAATAATGCAGATTAGATTTAAAAGTGTGCACATTCATTTTTTTTCCCTGGGGATCCTGGTTGTTAAATATTTACCGGCACACTGCAGTATTGCTGTATAGACATCAGGCATGCAATAGATGGCTCAGGAAATGGAGGCATCACTAGGCCTGGTGACTATAGGTTAATAATCATAATCATAATCATAACAGGCATTTCTATAGTGCTTTAACTCAGGAGGAATTTAAGAAGTACTGGGCTAAATAAATTCTAAGCTCTAAGATTGAAGCTCTCAGATTCTATGGCTCTCAAAAACTGCCTAAAATTTTATCTTCAAAAATTTAATTTCAAATAACTTGTGAAGAAATGCCAGCATGCCCATCAGTGCTGTTTTTCTTAGGATGCCTTCCAAATAACCATGGAATGATTTTTAAAAGGATAAAGTGTTTTCTTGCTTTCCTGTAATTAAGATTTAGTATTAAGTTTTATTAGATGGAGTAGATTTCTAGAAATTGAGAGAAACGTGAAACTAATCAAAGTTATTTGAGATTACTTTGTTGCCAAGCTAGTAAGAGGGGTTCCTACATATTCATCCCCTGGCTGATGGCTGGATGGCAGGCAGTAGGCAGCAGGATTGAGTGCTAAATTAATTGATGTGTCAAACTCCCAAAGTCTTGGTGATCTGATCTGTAAAATGCTGAAGAAAATAGAAAAAGAAATATATTCAAGCAATTAATTTAAAACCCCAAAGCAGCAGCAAAGTGTTATTTTTTTTTTACCAGAAGACGTATGAAGTTGGGTTTGACGACTGAGACTGTCAATAGCATCAACAAATGAATTTAAATTAATTGATATTTTAGTGAATACCCATAGGTATGTATTATGGAACATAGAAAAATGGGGATACAACTTAAAATGGATTAATTAAAATGTTGGAAGATTGGATTTATGAGCAAAGGTTAAAAAGACTAGAGATGTATGTAAAAAATCACCAAATTCTTCATAAACTTTGGCCCAGAGGTCTCACGTACAAGACAGAAAGGCTTTGTATATGTTGAAATAGTCATATTAGTACTTTGTGTTATTTCAATAAACCTGGAAACAAAGCAACTGCAAAGTGGGTACCCATTGGTTTAGGAAAGGCCGAACTACTTGAAGCATATGTACAAAAATATAATGCTAATGTAAGAAATTATTAACATTGGGAATCCAGAAAGAAAAAAAAAAACAAAAACCTGGGAAGACATATGACTGATGATGCTGAGCAGATTAAACAGAACCAGTAAGTAGAATAACATACACAGTGAACACAGTACAATAAATGAAAACAACACTAAAGAGAGTTGACTTCAGATCAATTGCAATGGCCAGTACTGGTCCTGTAGCACTGGCTGATGGAAATACTCCCTCTTCTTGATGTCAAGGTGGGGAAATACAGGTGTTTAAATTTCATTCTTCGTTAGATATAATAATTTTAATTGCTAATTTAATAAGATTTTTCTCTTCTTTGCTTGGGGGAAATGACAGCTGTATTTTAAAAAAAGGTACCAGTGAAACAAACAAAAATGTTAATGCTTTTTGTTTATTTTGGTCTGGAGAAAAAGCAGAGAGTATTATCTAATGCTGGTAATCAAGTGTATAATTGCTTATTGTAGAAGAAAGAGAACTGAACTGTCAGTCAGAAGATTTGGCTTCAAGTTCTATCATATCTTGTTATGCTACCATATAATTATATGTTCTTATGCAAATCAATGAGCTTCTCTGGTCCTAGATTTCTTCAACAAATGGTGGTGGTGGTGAGGAGATATTTGTTAATAATAATAATAATAATAATAATAGCTAGCATTTATATAGCATTTTAAGGTTCATAAGACACTTTATTGGCTCATTTTCTCTCCCAACCATCCTATTGGTTAGGTGGTATAGTATTCATATTTTACAGATAGAGAAACTGAGGCCCAGAGAGGTTAAAGTGTTATGCTCGGGACCACATTGCTGGAAGCAATGCTACTACTCAAGGCTTCTGGGTTCAATGACCAGGGCTGTCTCCATCTGGTAGTTGAGGTGCTGGTGGTAGTTTGATTTGTACATACTGATGTCATTCTCTCTCCTAGGGTGCCTTGCTACTTCAGCTAGGCTGGCTTTCTTTCCCTGTGTGTGGCAGCTGGGTGGCAATTGGGATGGCAGTTTAGTAGCCAATTGTTAATTTTCATTGTGAGCATGTACTCCTCAGAAATCAGCAGTCACTATGAATTAGGAATTTATTTATTGTTTTGTTGAATTTTTAGAATTAAGAAGGTTTTAATGATGTCAATTCACCTTAAAAGTACATTTGTGCATTTTTTGAAAGTCCTGTTGTTAAACATTTACCAACACACTCCTGAGTTGCTTTATAAACACTGATTGGGCTCAGCAGAAACGCAGTAGAAGTCTCAGGGAATGAAATAATTACAAGGCTGTAGGACTGGTGCCCACAGACTGATGATGATGATGATGATAATGACGATGGCTACTGACATTTATATAGCACTCCAAGGTTTGCAAAGTGCTTTATAGACATTATCTCATTTGAGCCTTACCACACCTGGGATAACTAGAACTTTTTTTTTTCCCGAGGCTATGAGAGTTAAGTGACTTGCCCAAGGTCACACAGCTAGTAAGTGTCACGTATCTGAGGTCTGATTTGAACTCAAATCCTCCTGACTCCAAGGCCAGACCTCTATCCACTGTGCAACCTAGCTGCCCCTTAACTAGATCTTTCTCCAAAAGAATTGCTTCCCTGGATGATGGCTATGAAGGCTGGGCTGGAAAAGGAGGGAAGAAAGGAACAAACATTAGTTAAGCACTTGCTATGAGCCAGGCACTGTGCTAAACACGGTGTTATCTCATTTGATCCTCATAATACCCCTGGCAGGTAGGTGCTATTATTGTCTCTTTTTCCAGTTGAGGAAACTGAGGTAGACAGAGCTTAAGTGACTTTCCCAGGGTCACACAGCTAGTAAGTATCTGAGTCCGGATTTGAACTCAAGTCTTCCTGATTCCAGATCCAGCCGTCTATCCACTGCATGGTCAAGCTCTCTAGGTAGAAGGACATAGCCTGATAGGGGTCAGGGGAGGTGGGGATTGACATTCCCAAAGCTCCTGTACCTATCCGTCTATGGGTGGCAGTTGGTTAGCTGTTGCTGATGGTGGTGATGAGGAAGGTGAGCCCCCTCTCCACAGCGTGTTAAAAGCAGGTCTGGTGGTTTGGGGACACTGCTAATTCCCAAGGTTCTTAGTGTCCAGGGCTTTTATTTCAAGGTCTGATGGGAGAGGGTCATAAAGGTGATGGTGGTGGTTTGACATGTCTCCACCTGCTGCCTCCCACCCCTCCCTCAGGGGACTTAGTTGCCTCAGTTGGCCTGGCTTCCTTGCTCTGTGTGTGGCAGTTGGTTGACAGTTGGTAGGGATAGCTGGACCATTCCCTATAGGAATTGTTTCTCTGGGCAATGGCTGTGAAGAGTGAGAATCATGAAAGTAATGCTAATATTTTCCTTCATTATATATAATACTGACTTTTGATCTTAAACATATTTATTTAACATACTAATGAATGAGTGAAAAGTATTGATAAAGCACTTACAATGTGTCAGACCCTTTGCTAAGCACTAGGGATACAAATCTAAGCAAATAAGACTTATTCCCTGGCCTCAAGGAACTTACATTCTAATAAAGGAAAGGAACACATGGAGATGGTAGGAAAAAAGGCATGGCAGGCTTAAGTCTTGGAAAAATAAAGCCCAGTGTCCCAGGAATGGAAGTTGGCTTTCCAAGCAGCTGTAGAAGAAGGAGAAAGAGAAATCTGAAATTCAGTGGCATGACATGGAGATGGCTGGGAAGTAAAATTATGTAGCAGAAATTATTTTCTTCTTATAATTAAGTTAAAAAATTAAATAAATATATATATATATATAAAATATTTATATAGTATTTTCTGAATCTATTAATAATATCTGTAGGTATGGATGCTGGGATTGTTTCCCTTGTCATTTTTCCCATGTTATCATCTATTGAAGAATAAATGGTAATGACAGAAGGTTTGTATGGCTATGAGTGGGGCTGAAAAAGTAAAATAAGGGAAGAAAAGAAAGGAGGAGAGCTAGAGAGAGGAAAGTGGTACCAATTTAGAAAAAGTAGCTTTACCCTCACTTTATATGGAGAGAAGGAACAGAACAATTGGAGAACCCTCCATATATGTCCTCCCTTGCCCCAGAAGCTAGTGGTAGTGGTGACTACTATAAATGGCTTGTGATTTTATTACATTTTAGGGAGTAATGACTGAAAAAAAGATTTTTCTTTTTTCCCCTCCTTTTATTAATAAAATCTTTGTAATATTATGCACTATGTCCTTTCAAATAGAGAGTTTGTCACAGTATGTGACAAAGAATGAGAGACATATATTTTCCTAGATTTCCTTGATGGTATGCCTATAATAAAAAATAAAAATCATTTAAAACATACCCAGACATGGAGACTTCTGGGAGCCAAGATAACAGAGTAAGCAGTAAATCACTGTAACTCTTCCATATTTACTTCCAAACAACCATAAAATAGAACCCCCCAAACAGATCCTAGAATAGCAGAACCAGCAAAAAGACAGAGTGAAACAATCTTTTAGCTCAAGAAACTTGGAAGATCAGCAAGAAAGGTCTGTTTCACTTGGGTAAAAGGGGGGTGTAGCCCAGGACAGGAAGCATCCCTGCAAGCTAGCAGCAAGCCCCACCTCAGCAAACCAGCGGAAGATCCTGAGCCCTAGTCTGGTGGAGCAGGCAAATGCCAACACTAGGACTCCCCCACATGCCTTAACATAGCTAGGGGAATTGTCAGGTTCCAGCTCTGAGAACCACCACATACTTCAGCCCCAGGAAAATAGCATCCTTCAGCAGCCAGATATCCACATACTCAGCACAGCCCCAGGCAAATAGCCAGCCTCCAGAGGCCAGACCACCCACATCCTTCAGTTTATCTCTGGGGAAATGCAGAAACACCCCACTGGCCTCAACAGATGCTAGATACCATCACTAGGACCCCAGCTCAAAACCAGGTAATCTGCCAGACCCCTATGGCAGCTCCAGCCACCTCCCACCCCATCTACTCAGCACAACACCAGCCATGAGGGTTCCACATGGGCCTCAGAGAAACATCAGTGTAGCATCAAGTAAATAGGGGTTATAGCCCCTGTCACAAGAAGCCTGAGACAGTGTCCCTTCCATCCAGGCACAGAGCTCAAAAAGTTATGGTGACAGAGAAGACCAAGACAAAAATTTAGAAGAGGACAACACTGTCAAAACGCCTATGGGAAAAACCCCTAAGAAAAATGGGAAGTGGTCTCAAGTTCAGAAAGAACTCGTGGTAGAGCTCAAAAAGGAGCTTAAAAATCATATAAGAGAGGGCAGCTAGGTGACACAGTGGATAGAGCACCAGCCTGAAAGTCAGGAGGACCTGAGTTCAATCTGGCCTCAGACCAAACACTTGACACTTACCAGCTGTGTGACCTTGGGCAAGTCACTTAACCCCAGCTGCCTAAAAAATATCATATAAGAGAGGTAGAAGAAAAATTGGGAAAAGAAATGAGAGTGATACCAGAGAATTATGAAAAAAGAATCAACAGCTTGGAAAAAGAATTGGCCAAATGGAAATGGAAATACAAAAACTAACTGGGGAAAACAACTCCTTAAAAGTTAGAATTGAGCAAGTGCAAGCTAATAACTCTATGAGACATCAAGAATCAATCAAACAAATTTGAAAGAATGAAAAAAATAGAAGAAAATGTAAAATACCTCATTGGGAAAACAACTGACTTGGGGGAGTCAATGTCAGAATCATTGGACAACCTGAAAGCCATTATCAAAAGGAGGACCTAGAGAGCCTCTTTCAAGAAATTGTCAAGGAAAACTTCCCTGATATTCTGGAACCAGAAGGCAAAATAGGTATTGAAAGAATCCACCGATTACCTCAGGAAAGAGATCCCCAAATAAAAACTCCAAAGAATCTTGTAGCCAAATTACAGAACTATCAGGTCAAGGAAAAAAAAAATACAAGCAGCCAGAAAAATTCAAATATCGAGTTGGCACAATCAGAATTACACAGGACTTAGCAGCTGCAACATTAAAGGAGCAGAGGTCACAGAACATGATATTCTCGAAGGCAAAGGAGCTAGGACTGCAACCAAGCATCACCTACCTGGTGAAATTAAGCACAATACATCAATGGAAAAATGGTCATTCAATAAAATAGAAGGATTTCAAACTTTCATAGGAAGACCAGAATTAAACAAAAAAAAATGATGATCTCCAATATAAAGACCCAAGAGAAGCTTAAAAAGGGAAAAGAAAACATAAGGGATTTAATGGAGCTGAATTGCTTACATCCCTACATGGGAAGATGATATTTGTAATTTTTTAAAAAGTGTACCACTAATCAGTACATCTAGAAGAGAATATACATAGCAGAGGGTAAAGGTATAAGGTGAATTGGAGGGAATGACATAAAAAATAATTAAGAGATGAGAAGAAGAGTAGTACACTGGGTGAAGAGAAGAGAGGTAGAGTGGGATACACTATTTCACATGATGAGGAGCAAAAGACCTATTACAGTGGAAGGGAAGATGGGAGGGTGGATGATGGGCATTTCACCAGTATTGGCTCAAAGAGAGAATAATATACCAAATCAGCTGAATATAAAAATCTCATATTGGACAGGAAAGTAGGAAGGGAGGAGATTAAGTAAAGGCAGCAGCAGGAAGAGGGGAGGAACTGATAGAAGAAAGGGCAGACCAGGGGAGGTGACAGACAGAAGCAAAACACTGTTGAGGAGAGAAAGGGTAAAAGGAGAGAGAGGACAAACAGGACGAAAAATAGCATGAAGGGAAGCATACAGTAATCATAACTGCGAATGTGAATGAGATGAAATCTCTCGTAAAAAAAGAAATGGATAGCAGAGTGGGTCAAAAACCAGAATCCTACAATATGTTGTTTACAAGAAACACAAGAAGCAGAGAGACACACAGAGTAAAGATAAGGGGCTGGTGCAGAGCCTATTATGGGTCAGCTAAAGTGAAAAAAAAAAAAGGCAGAGGTAGCAATCCTGATCTCAGACAAAGCAAAAGCAAAGATGAACCTAATTAAAAGAGATAAGGAAGGAAACTACATCTTGCTAAAAGGTACAACAGACAATGAATATCAATGCTAAACATATATGCACTAAGTTGTATTGCATCCAAATTCTTTTTTTGAATTTTTTACATTTATTTAGTATTTAATTTCCCCAATTACATGCAAAAGCAATTTTTAACATTTGTTTTAAAACTCTGAGTTCCAAATTTTCTTCCTTTCTTGCTTCCCCCCTCATTGACAAGGTAATCAATTTGATATAGGTTATACATATATAGTTGTGCAAAAATATATTCATAATAGTCATGATGTGAAAGAAAACATAGACAAAAAACCCTCAAGAAAAATAAAGTACAAAAAATGTATGCTTCAATCTGTATTCAGACACCATCAGCTCTTTCTCTGGGGATGGATAGCATTTTTCACTGTAAGTCCTTCAGAGCTGTCTTGGATCATTGTATTGCTGAGAATAGCTAAGTCATTCATAGCTGATCATCTTAAAATACTGCTGTTACTTTGTACCCAGTACATTTCACTTTGCTTCAGTCCATGCAAGTCTTTACAGGTTTTCTGAGAGCATCCTGCTCATCATTTCTTATAGTACAATAGTATTCCATCATAATTACATACCACAACTTGTTCAGCCCTTCCCCAATTGATGAGCATCCCCTCAATTTCTAATTCTTTACTCCCAGAAAAGAGCTGCTATAAATATTTTTGTAGACATAGGTCCTTTTTCTTTTTTTGTCTCTTTTGGTATACAGACCTAGTAGTGGTATTGGAGGTCAAAGGGTATGCATGGTTTTATAGCCCTTTGTACATAGGTCCAAATTGCTCTGTAGAATAGTTGAATCAGTTCACAACTCTGCCAACAATGCATTAATGTCTCATTTTTCCCACATTCCCCCCAATATTTGTCATTTACCCTTTCTGAACTATTAGACAATCTAATAGGTATGATAGCACCTCAGAACTGTTTTAATTTGCATTTCTCCAACCAATAGTGAGTTAGAATATATTTTCATATGGCTATAGATAACTTTGATTACTTCAACTGAAAGCTAGTTATATCTTTGGACCATTTATCAACTGGGGTGTAACTATTATCTTTTATAAATTTGACACAGTTATTAAATGCTAGAGAAATGAGGCATTTATCAGAGAAACTTGCTTCCATTTTTTTCCCACAGTTACTATTGCTAACCAGATTTCCTTCCATCGTATTCTCCTTTACCCCCATTTATTCTATTCTTTCTCTCCTTTTACCCTGTACCTCCTCAAAAGGGTTTTGCTTCTGACTACTCCTTCCCCTAATCTGCCCTCCTTTTCATCACCACTCCCGTTCTCATACCCTGTTCCCCTCCTACTTTCCTGTAGGGTAAGACAGATTTCTATACCCAATTGTCTGTATGTATTATCCCCTCTTTGAGCCAATTCTGAGAGTAAAGTTCACTCACTCCTCCTCACCTCCCCCATCTTCCCCTCTACTTTCTTGCCTTTTTATGTGAGGTAATTTGCCCCATTCTACCCCTCTCTCTTTCTCTTTCTCCTAGTACATTCTTCTCTTACCCCTTAATTTTATTTTTTAGATATCATCCCTTCATATTCAACTCACACCTGTGCCCTCTGTCTATATATACTACTTCTAACTACCCTAATAATGAGAAAAATCTTATGAGTTACAAATGTAGAAATGTAAACAGTTTAACCTTATTAAGTGCCTTATGATTTCTCTTTCCTGTTTACCTTTTTATGTTTCTCTTGAGTGTTGTATTATTTTCTATTTAGCTCTGGTGTTTTCATCAAGAATGCTTGAAAGTCCTCTATCTCATTGAATATCCATTTTTCCCCTGCAAGATTACACTCAGTTTTGCTGGGTAGGTGATTCTTAGTTTTAATCCTACCTCCTTTGACCTCTGGAATATCATATTCTAAGCCCTACAATCCCTTAATATAGAAGCTGTTAAATCTTTTATTATCCTGATTGTGTTTCCACAATACTTGAGTTGTTTCTTTCTGACTGCTTGCAATATTTTCTCTTTGACCTGGGAACTCTGGAATTTGGCTGCAATATTCCTAGGAGTTTCCTTTGGGGATCTCTTTCAGGAGGTGATCAGTGGATTCTTTCAATTTCTATTTTACTCTCTGGTTCTAGAATATCAGGGAAGTTTTCCTTGATAATTTCTTGAAAGATGATGTCTAGGCTCTTTTTTCAATCATGGCTTTCAGATAGTCCAATAATTTTTAAATTATCTCTCCTGGATCTATTTTCCAGGTCAGTTGTTTTTCCATGAAATATTTCACACTGTCTTGTATTTTTTCATTCTTTTGATTTTGTTTTACAATGTCTTGATTGTGTCATAAAGTCACTAGCTTCTATTTGCTCCATTATAATTTTTAAGGAAGTATTTGCTTCAGTGAGCTTTTGGACTTCCTTTTCCATTTGGCCAGTTCTGCTTTTTAAGGCATTCTCTTCATTGGCTTTTTGGACCTCTTTTGCCATTTGGGTTAATCTATATTTTAAGGTGTTATTTTCTTCAGCATTTTTTTGTGTCTCTTTCACCAAGCTGTCAACTCTTTTCTCACAATTTTCTTGCATCACTCTCATTTCTCCCCCCATTTTTCCTCTATCTCTCTTACTTTCCTTTTGGAGCTCTTCCATGACCTGAGACCAATTTGTATTTTTCTTGGAAGCTTTGGATTTAGGAGCTTTGACTTTGTTATTTTCTTTTGAGTGTGTGTTTTGATCTTCCTTGTCACCATAATAACTTTCTATAGTTGAGGTTTTTTTCTTCCCATTGTTTGCTCATTTTCCCAGCCTATTACTTGACTTTTAGCTGTTTCTTAAAGTAGGGCTCTGCTTCCAGGGTAGAGGGTGTATGTCCCAAGCTTCTGGGATCTTGTGTAGCTGTTTTCAGAGATACTTCTAGGGACCTGTAAGTTTTTAATTCTTCCAAGGTAGCATGATCTAAGGAGGGATGTTTACTACTCTCCTAGCTTGTGAGTGTGTCTGTGAGCAACCACAAACACTTTTTTCTGTCCTGGAATTGTGAGAAGGGTCCCCCCTTCACTGTGGCCTCAAGCTCTGCTATGCTAATGCTCCTTCTTGCTCTGGGACTGCCACCCAGGACTGGGACCTGGATCTGAGTGTGGGCAAAGCAACAGAGTCCTGCCTCAGTGCTAGCAAAAAAAACCCCCTCTGATCTCCTTCCAACCAGTTGTTCAACCTCCTTACCATCTGTGGGCTGAGAGCTCCAGAAGCAAGCGCTGCCACTGCCAATGCAGCTGTTGATTTGGTCACTCTGAAGGCCTGCTCCTGGCCTTCTGGGGCCAGGTTATGCTGGTGGGGCATATGCTGAACTATGTTCCATTCCCACCCCGAGGCAACAGACCTTTCCTGCTGCCCTTCCAGAATGTTTTGGGCTAGAAATTTTATTCCATTATTTTTGTGGGTTCTGTTGCTCTAAAATTTGTTTAGAGTCATTTTTAAAAGGTATTTGGAATGTTTTGGAGGAGAGCTCAGGCAAGTCCCTCCCTATACTCCACCATCTTGGCCCTGCCTCTATTGCATCCAAATTCTTAAAGGAGAAGTTTAAGTGAGTTACAGGTTCATGACCAAGCAAGAGACAGGGAGAGCATTATGAAATGTAAAGTAGATAATTTTGATTGTATCAAATTAAAAAGCTTTTGCACCAGACAAAACAAAACAAAACAATGCCGCCAAGATTAGAAGGAAAGTAGAAAGCTGGGAAACAATCTTTACAGCAAGTGTATCTGATAAAGGCCTCATTTCTCAAATACATACACAACTGAGTCAAATTTATAAGAATACAAGCCATTTCCCAATTGACAAATGGTCAAAGGATATGAACAGGCAGTTTTCAGATGAAGAAATCAAAGCTGTCTATAGCCATATGAAAAAATATTCTAACTCACTATTGATTGGAGAAATGCACATTAAAACAATTCTGAGGTGCTACCTCATACCTATTAGATTGGCTAATAGGACAGAAAAGGTAAATGACAAATGTGGGGATGTGGGAAAATGAGACATTAATGCATTGTTGGTGGAGTTGTGAACTGATTCAACCATTCTATAGAGCAATTTAGAACTATGCCCAAAGAACAACCAAACTATGCATACCCTTTGATTAAGCAATCAATACCACTAGTTGGTCTGTATCCCAAAGAGATCATAAAAAGGGAAAAGGACTTGTATGTGCAAAAATACTTGTAGCAGCCCTTTTTGTGGTGGCAAAATATTAGAAAATGAGGGGATGCACATCAATTGGAGAATGGCTGAACAAGCTGTGGTATATGAATGGAATGGAATACTATTGTGCAATAAGAGATGATGAACAGGCAGACTGCAGAAAAACTTGGGAAGACTTCTATGAACTAATGCAAAGTGAAATGAGCAGAACGAGGAAGACATTGGTACACCATCTCAGCAACACTATGTGATGATTAACTATGAATGCTCTTCTCAGCAACATAATGATCCAAGACGAGTACAAAAAACTCAGGAAGAAAAATGCTAGCCACATCCAGATAAAGAACTGATGGGTTCTGAATGCAGATCAGTGCATGCTTTTTTCACTTACTTTACTCTCTTTTGTGTGTTTTTTTCTTTTGATCTGTTTCTTCTTTCGCAATTGTAACTAATATGGAATTATGTTTTACATGATAGCACATGCATAACCCATATCAAATTGCCTACCATTTTAGGAAAGGTGGAGGGGAGGGAGGGACGGAGGGGTAAAGTTGGAACTCAAAATCTTGTAAAAATAAATGCTAAAAATTGTCTTGACATGTATTTGGGGAAAAAATAAAATACTATAAAATTATACCCAGACCATTTGTATCTTGAGTGTATCTGATATAAGGTATGTATACATTTGAAGTAGAAATCTCATCTTTTTAAAGTGGATATCAGACAAAACTTCTATTTTCTAATTGCTAATATTTTTGTTTGAATAGTCTCCATTTGTGTCATAAATATAGTTTGAAATCTGGCAGAATGAATTTGTCTTAATCCATTTTTTGTCATTCTTAATATTCTCGTCTTTCTATTTTCCTTTGAGTTTTGTTAATTAATGATATTGCCCTACATTTTTTCTTTTTTATCATCATCTTTGCCCATTTTGGAATGCAAAACCATTTGTTCTTCATATAAAGTATTAGGTAGCACACTGTTTTCCTTCTGCAGATCTAAAACCAATACGTAATATAGGGATTATTTCTTTTTGAATGATTATAAGATTTATAAGGTTTCACTTAAGAATTCCGGTTTTCCTGATACTTTTTTTTCAGGGAAGTTCATTACGTGATTTCACTATGTGAAATTGTTCTATTTAGGACAATCATTTGTTGTTGGTTTTACTATTTTATGCTTTTATACATATTTATCTATTTCTTTTAAATTCTCAAAATTTTAACATAAAATAGCATATATATATATATTTATTTATGTTTACATCACTTTCTGGGTACCCTATAGGCACTGTGCTGTAAGCTCTTTACAATTATTACCTCATTTGATCCTCACAGTAACCCTGGGAGGTAGGTGCTATTATTATCCCCATTTGGTAGTTGGAGAAATGGAGGCAAACAGAAATTAAATTACTTTCCCAGGGTCATACAATTAATAAGTGCTTGTGGTTGGAGTTGAACTCAGTGCTTTATGACTCCAGGCATGGTACTCTATATACTACACCACCTCATTGCCTCTAGCATATATTATGAATTAATAGTTGCTGACAAATTTCTTAATTTCATTTGTATTTATTGTGATTTTCTTTAAAAAATTTTTTTGGATAATTTATTTTCTCTCTCCTTGAAAACAAAACAAAACAAAGCACATTACCTGTTTCTCAGGTTTCTTTTAAAATGTTCTCAGTTTTATGTATCATTACATTTGATTTTATTTTCCCATCTCATTAATTCTTCTCTGATCTTGAAAATATTTCATTTTCCCGTTTTCCCTTTGTGTGTTACTTTGTTCCTTTAGGAGGTTCTTGAAATGCCAACTCAACTTTGAGCTCTGTTTTTCTCTTGTTATTATAAGCAATCAGTGTTATAAATTTACCTGAGCACTGCTTTGGCTGCATTCTTTTAGGTAATCTGTCATTGTTTTTTATAATTTCCTCTTTTACGCATGAATCACTTAATAAAAACATCTTTTTTTTTAAGTTTCTACATGTACCTTTTGTGCATTTTATATTTGCTCAAATGGATCTGTGATCTCATTAATATGGAACTTTGTGGTATTGTTGTAGATTTTTATCTTATTTTGATACATGATCAGCCTAGTTTTTCTTCCCATCATACACTTCCTTGATGTCTTTTACTCTTGTACTTTTTTGAAATTCTTCATTGCTTATATGTTGCAGCCTATTTACACCCATCATGTACTTCTCCATAACTGTCTCTGTGTTATTCATTTTTAACTTTTGGAGACTATTATGCCCCATGTCTTACAAAAACCCTGAAATCAAAGAGAGAGACCTTTGTTGAAGCTCAGGGTCATTAAAAGAGCTTTGCATTTTCCTGAAAGTAACAGAGCACAATCTCCTCCTTCTATTCAATTCAGGGCTCAACTTGTCCATTGACACCAGTGTGCCACCACTTCCCCCTTTCCAGCTCTTCTCTAATCTTTTCTATCTGTCTCAGATATACAAACTCTGGATAAGATAGATGGTTTTCCATATTTCCATATTTATATTCTGGGTTATTACTTTTTTCACCTACTTGGTCTTCATGGTGTAGACTGTACATCAAACTCTTTTGAGCGGTTAATAGATCTCTTCTAGGAGGCTCTGTAGTATTCCAGAGCTTGATGCAAAAAGCACAATGTCATCTACAAACAGAAGCAGTTATAGGATCTCAACACCTATGGGAAAAACAATTCCAATTTTGACTTGGAACTCAGTCCTTTCTATCCTAGTGGCAAATACCCTCAGTGAGAAGACATTACTCTTTGTAATGCCTTGATTAATATTTATGATGAGGGTCATTGAATAGGATTAATTCTACTATTACATCTTTCAAGGAATCTTGAATGATTTTGATGTATGGATGGAAGACACTGTTGGAACAGAGCTTTTAAGGTAGCACTTTGTTCTAGTGAATCAAATGCTTTCTTCATAATGAACAAATAAATACAGTGAAATTTTTTCCTACGTCTTTCAGTCAATTGTAAAATTGTAATGTTGCGGCCCATTGAGGAATATTGTGTGTGAAAGTGTCTTGTTACCTACTAATCCTCACACTGAGGATGCCCTCAATCCATTTATAGGTGACTTCCATCAAGATTTTGTATAGGTGGTGGAGACAATATGGTGGAGTAAAAGCAGTGACTTGCTTAAGCTCTCCCTCAAAACCCTCCAAATACCTGTAAAAATGAATCTAAACACATTCTAGAGCAGCAGAACCCACAAAAAGACAAAGTGAAACAAATTTCCAGCACAAGACAATATGGATGTTGATAGGAAAGGTCTGTTGTGCTGGGCTTGGAGAGGAGTGTAGTTCAGCGTGGGCTGCGCAAACAGACAGTCCTCCAGTAAACCACAGGCCTCAGGGGACTGAATCACAGGAAGCTGTGGCAGTTTCCAGACTTCTCAACCCACAAATACCAAAGATAACTTAGAAGGTAAGTAGGAAAGGTCTGTTGGACCATGGTGAGTTAGGAGGTTGGTCCAGCCCTGGCCCTACTGCAGCCCTGGGATGGTGGCAGCTGCAGCGGCTGGTTCTGGAGCTCTTGGCCCACAGATGGTAGGGGGATCAAGTGGCTGATCAGAGAGGATTGCAGGGATCTCTTTGCTGGTGCTGAGGCAAGATTATCTTGCTTTGCCCCTGCTTGGATCTAGGTCGCAGTTTTCAGTGGTGGTCCTGGGGAAAGGAGGAGTGCTAAGGTGGTGGAGCTTGTGGTGGTAGTGTAGAAGGAATCCTCCTCACAGTTTCAAGGCATAAAAGAATGCTTGTGGTCACTCATAGACCAGAGCCCAGGCCAGGAAAGGAGTAAACACCTCACCCTTGATCATAGCACCTTGGAAGAACTGAAAATTTACAAGTCCCTAGAAGTATCTCTGAAAACAACTGCATAAAACCCCTAAAGCTTGAGACAGTACATTCTCCACACTGGAAGCTGACTCTGACCTTAACAAAGAGTTTAAAACTCAAGTTATTGACTAGGAACATGAGCAAACAGAGCAAAAAAGTCAGACCATAGAATTTTACTTTGGTGACAAAGACCAGAAGAATACAACAAAGTCAAAGCTCCTACATCCAAAGCCTCCAAGAAAAATATGAATTGTTCTCAGGCCATGGAAGAGTTCCAAAAGGATTTTGAAAAGGAAGTAAGAGAATTAGAGGAAAAATTGGGAAGAGAAATGAGTGTGATGCAAGAAAATCATGAAAACAAGTCAACAGATTGCTAAAGGAGACCCAAGAAAAATGCTGAAGAAAATAACATCTTAAAAATAGATTAACCCAAATGGCAAAAGAGGTCCAAAAAGCCAATGAGGAGAATAATGCCTTTTAAAAAATTGGCTAAATGGAAAAGGAAGTCCCAAAGCTCACTGAAGAAAATAATTCCTTAAAAATTAGATGAAGCAAATGGAAGCTAATGACTTTATGCAAAATCAAGAAATTGTAAAACAAAACCAAAAGAATGAAAAAATAGAAGACAATTTGAAATCTCATTGGAAAAACTACTGACCTGGAAAATAGTTCCCAAAGAAATAATTTTAAAAATTATTGGACTATCTGAAAGCCATGATAAAAAAAAAAGACCCTAGACATCATCTTTCAAGAAATTATGGGGAAAACTGCCCTGATATTCTACAACCAGAGGGTAAAATAGAAATTGAAAGAATCTATCAATCTCCTCCTGAATGAGATCCCCAAAGGAAAACTCCTAGGAATATTGTAGTCAAATTCCAGAGTTCCCAGGTCAAAGAGAAAATATTGCAAGCAGCCAGAAAGAAACAATTCAAGTATTGTGGAAGCACAATCAGGATAACAGAAGATTTAGCAGCTTCTATATTAAGGAATTGTAGAGCTTGGAATATGATATTCCAGAGGTCAAAGGAGGTAGGATTAAAACTAAGAATCACCTACCCAGCAAAGCTGAGTGTAATCCTGCAGGGGAAAAATGGATATTCAATGAGATAGAGGACTTTCAAGCATTCTTGATGAAAAAACCAGAGCTGAATAGAAAATTTGACTTTCAAATACAAGATTCAAGAGAAGCAGGTCTGAGAAAAGGAAATAGAAATCATAAGGGATTTATTAAAGATGAATGGTTTGCATTCCTACATAGACGATATTTGTAATTCATGAGACCTTTCTCAGTATTAGGGTAGCTGGAAAGAATATATATATATATATATATATATATATATATACATACACATATATATATGCACACATATATATGCATGTATGTATGTATACACACTTATATATGTATACAAATGTATGCTTGTATAGACAGAGGACACAGGGTCAGTTGAATATGAAGGCATGATATCTAAAAAATAAAATTAAGGGATGAGAGAGGATTGTACTGGGAGAAGGAGAAAGGGAAAGTAGAATGGGGTAAATTATCTCACATAGAAGAGGTAAGAAAAAGCTTTTACAGTGAGGGAAGAGGAGGGAGGTGAGAGGGAATGAGTGAATCTGACTCATATCAGATTTGGCTTAAGGAGGGAATAACATACACACTCAATTTAGGTATGGAAATCTACCTTACTTTACAGGAAAATAAGAGGGGAAAGGATGGGGGGACAGATGATAAAAGGAAGGGCAGATTGGGGGTAGGGATAATCAGAAGCAAACATTTTTGAGGAGGTACAGTGTCAAAGGAGAAAATAGAATAAATGGCTGGCAGGATAGGATGGAGGGAAATATAGTTAGTCTTTTACAACATGACTAGTTATGGAAATGTTTTGCATGACTACACAAGTATAACCTACATCAAATTGCTTGCCTTCTCAGTGAGGGTGGATGGGGAGGTAGCGAGGGAAAGAATTTGGAACTCATGGTTTTAAAAATGAATGTTTTGGTTTTATGGGGCAGCTAGGTGGTCCAGTGGGCAGAGCACCGGCCTTGGAGTCAGGAGGACCTCAGTTAAAATCTGGCCTCAGACATATAATATTTCCTAGCTGTGTGACACTTGGCAAGTCATTTGACCCCAATTGCCTCACTAAAAAAAAAAAAAATTGGTTTTGTGTGCAACTGGGAAATAAGATATACAGGCAATGGGATATAGAAATCGATCTTGCCCCACAGGAAAATAGAAGGGGAAGGGGATAAGAGGGGGTGTGTGTGATAGAAGGGAGAACAGATTAGGGGAAGGGGTATTCTGAATGCATGCCATTGGGGGAGGAAGAGGGGGAGAAATTTTTGAACTCAAAATCTTGTGGAAGTAAATGTTGAAAACTAAAAATAAATTAGTTAATAAAAAAGAAAGATTTTGTACAGATGGGACATTGAGACAGTAAGTTGGTAGCTGTTGATATTTTCTTGCTCACCCATTGTGATTTTTAATAAGGCCCAAGTTTTTTTTCCCCCATTGCTTTGGTGTCATCCACTACTTCAAATATTTTGAACATAGATCCCTCAGTGCCCTCTCAATTGTGCTTCCTCCAGCATGAAAGTCCTTTATATAGACTTGGTCCAGTCTAGTTACATTTCCTATCTTTGTTCTGTTGATTGTTTTTTCTACCTCCTTAATTAGTACAACTGAGTCTGTGCTATTAGGGCCCAAGTATGGTAGTTTCATTGTTCTGGATGGTGAAGACAATTTGATATTGTAATCTCTATATTTCTTTTTCCTTTTTCCTTCTGTTTGTTTTCCTCATTTAATTTTCATCCTTAAATGCCCTTGGGATTACTTTATTTAATTGGATTTCTTAAGAGCCAAGCTTTATTTAAATGGGTTTAAATTTCCATTGCTTTTCATTGCTTTATGAAATGATGCTGTTCATAAGCATCCATCATCTTCATTCCTAATATTTTGTGAACAATTTTATGTTCTAAACTAGTATTGCCTTTGGCTGCCACCTCTTTTCACTTGGTAAGGAAATCAAATGTTTGCTGACTAAGGTGCTTTCTGGGCTTTTTTAGTTTTCTTGTTCTGGCAATATATTTACAGTGGTTAAACTATGTACAATTATTATAATAAATGTTGACATAATTTCTTACATCCATTTCCTAATTGTCATTGATGATTAGTTATTAAAATTGTTCAGGATTGAATTGTTTCAATTGTATACCATATCTTTTTCTCACATTATTCATTCTGTTTGCTTTTTGTTAATTCTAGTCTTTGCTCTGACAAGTCAGTAGTCTGGATGTATATGGCTCATTCTAGAATAACCTATATCAATAATATGTTTTTCTGTTTGGACATAATTGATTTCATTTTTCTAAAAATTTTTTGGTAATTGCCATGTCTACTATCTACTAATTTTTTTCTTAAAGTTTTCATGAAATAAAAGTATGAAGCTTCTGTTCAGTCTACAAGTCTTTAGCATCATCATTCTTTTTTTTTAAACCATGCATTCTCATATATTTCTCAGCATCCTCACATTTTCCAATCATTACATTGGTCACTGAATATCAGAGTGCTGATTTTATTTAGAAAGCTTTATCATATCCTTTGTAGAATTTCTCTGCTTCTTCCTCCTCAGTAACTGAAATAGATGCACAAGCTGCAATTATTTTTATGGTAGTGTAGTATTTTTACAAATATAGTTGGTTATGCAATATAAGATAACCATATGCTATGATACAATGCTTTTTTAAAAATTGATTTTGGATATATGCTAAAACCAACTCTATCAACTCTTGTCTGTTTCTTTCCAAGGAATAACGGGGACCACCTTTCCATTCTGTTTCAATTTCTTTTTCTCTATGTGTGTGTTTTATAGCAAGAATATCAAGATTGGTATGATTGCCCTAATAGTTTGTCCATTGGCCAGTAGACAAGGATCTCATATTTAGAGTACCAAAAGCCAATTTAAAGTTTATAGACAACTTGAAATTCATATGATTTTTAGAATCCTCCATCCCCTTATCTACCATTATGCCATGGATACTGCAGATACATAAAGTACTACATGGAAATGAGGATAATTTTATATTTTTCCATGTTTCACTGTTACCATGTCCAAAAAAATCATCATCTAGTGATCAGCCCACTGATGATAAGACTCTCTATACTTAGCTGGGCTAGTTCTCAAAAAGCAGAGTAAGTCTGTTGTGGATGCCATACTCAAAGCCTCTCTAGCATTACTTGTCATTGTTCTGTTTTTGTTCAGTGGTTTCAGTGGTATCTGACTCTTTGTAGCCCCACTTGGGGTTTTCTTGGCAAAGATACTGTAGCAGTTGGCTATTTCCTTCTCTAGCTCATTTTACAGATGAAGAAATTGAGGCAAATGGGGTTAAGTGACTTGCTCAGAGTCACACATCAGTGTCTGAGGCTGGATTTAAACTGGCCGGATGCCCTATCCATAGCACTGCCAAGCTGACCCTCCAGCAACATAGAACCTGCCAAAGTTGATGCTCTACTGTCATAGACCTTAAGAAACCAGGGTTATCAGAATAGGACTTTGGGGAGACTTCTTGTTATTAACTTATCATTTTATTGTATCAAAATGTCTCAATCTGGTGCATAATATTCCTGCTTTCCTTAATTTTCCGAGGATACTCTTTGATCAATACGATCAATTTTTGTGTCCCATGCTACTTGTAAATAAGTATATTCCTTACTTTCCCCATTAAGTTCTTTTTATAAATCTATTAAAACCATTAAATGCAATACTCACTCTGTTCAAATCTGTAACTTCATTTATTTATCTTTTCATTTTAATTATCATATTTTGAGAGTGGTATGTTGAAATCAACACTTACTGTTAACTTTTGTTCTATTTCTTCATTTGTGACTCCGAGGATTTCTTTTACACTCTTAACTACCCTATTCCTTGTGCATATGTATTTAAATTATATATTCTCATCTTGGATAATATTTGTGAAAATCCAATAATTTGCTTTTTTTCCTCTCTTAATGCTTTGTAGTTTGAATTAAACTTTGAGAAATATCATCAACGTTATTCATGATTTTCTTGAAATAGCAATGGAAAGAAAAAAAACCTTTTTCAAACTTTAGTTTAAATATTTCTGTGTATTTGTTTCCTGTGGAGTATACATTCTTAAATTTGTTTTTCAACCTATTCCATAGGCCTCTTTTTATTTGACAACTCAATCTATTTCTAATTTATATTAAAATTATTAAAGTCATGTCCTAGTTTTTTTCCTAGAAAAAATAAGTAGATACAGTACTAAGTCTGTATCCCAAAGAGATCAAAGAAAAAGGAAAAGGACCTATATGTACAAAATATTTAAGCAGCAATTTTTGTGGTGGCAAAGGATTGGAAACTGAGGGGATGCTCATCAGTTGGGGAATGGTTGAACAATTTGTAATATATGATTTTGATGGAACATTATTGGGCTCTAAGAAATGGTGAGGGGGATGATTTAAGAAAAAAACTAGGAAGACCTATATGAACTGATGAAATTGAAGTTAGTGGAACCAGGAGAGCATTGTTCACAGTAACAGCAATATTATGGTGATGATCAACTATGAAAGATTTACCTATTCTGATCAATAAAATGATCCAAGGCAATTCCAAAGGACTCATGATGAAAAATGCTATCTACTTCCAGAGAGAGAACTCATGAACTCTGAGTGCAAATTGAAGATTTTTTCACTTTCTTGCTTTGCTTTGCTTTGCTTTTTTTGCTTTTTTTTTTTTTGCAAGATGACTATTATGGAAATATATTTTGCATGATTTCACATGTATAATTGATACTATGTTGCTTGCCTTCTCAGTGAGTTAAGGAAGGGGTTGGAAAAAGGCAGAGAATTTGGATCTCAAAAAAAATTTTAAATGTTAAAAATAAATACATACATCTTTCAGAGAAAAAAGCGTGTATAAGTTTCTATTAGCAAAACTAACCAATTTCCCTTAGATTTATCTTTTTTTGGGGGGGGCATCAATTTGAACTGACTTGTTTATATGCCTTTTTGGCTTTCCAAACAATTTAAATTTTGTTTAAATATGCACAAACAAGAACAAAAACTCCAATCCAATATAACAAGTTATCACCCTATAGACATTTTATTTATTAACTTTTAAAACCAGTATTTTTGCCTTCTCCTCTACCTTCATCTATTTCAGGAGGTACATAGATAGCAAAGTCAATAATTAACTACTAGTCTGGAAAGGAGGGATCGGTTCCAAAGTCTGCTAGGCTTGGTGTGGAAGAAAGGAATAGGTGGTCTTTGAGTTTTGTGTTCCTGTGACATAGTCCTTGCTCTTAAGGAATGTCCATTCCAAAGACTGAAACAGAGAACACAACCCAAATGGAATGTGCCAAACTTAAGAAATGGACATCAACTGGTCATATAAATCCATCAGCCCTTATATGGTTCTTGTTTTCTGGTTGCTAGGATGACTTTACAACCCTGTTTTGAGAGCCAAGCTGTCAAGCCAATGCATGGTGGAAAGCAAGCAAGCAACATGTTGGAGAGTGAATTATGATAAATGATAATATTTTGACATTTATGGATTATTTATTTAATTTTGCCCCAGGAATAAAAGACTCTAGGGTACAAATATAAAAAAGCTGTCTGTCAAAATAGTTCAATCAGATAGCAATAGCAAAAATAAAAGCTGACTACCTAAAACAGTCTTTTTAGCTTACTCTCTTGAACCCGTGTCTATGGACAGTTCAAAAATAATACATTTTTAAAGTTGTCCTAGAAGTGATTAAACAGACTATGTGGATTCAGGCAGAAAATACATGATAGTCCCTGGATTTCTGCAAGGCAATCAGGGGATATGTTAATATGAGCACAAAGGAGGAAATAAATTTCCCCAAGTGTGGCCCCACAGTGTTCTGGGGCCTCTTTGTCTCCCCTTACACACCATGGATCTTGAGGTGTTTCCCTCTATGGGGGCTTATAGTATGAGGTTTGAGGTCCCTCCCAGGGTCTCTGAACCCCTTCAAGTGATTTTATTTTCTCTATTAACAAAATTGATTAGTTGATTTCAGACTGCTTTTCATTCTAGTTGCCCTGTGCACCATAATTACTAGCTATGCTTTTGGTAAGTGGTCCCTTTTCATTAGGTGCATTGCCAAGGAATTATCATTCTTTTTGTGTCTTTTGATTTTTTTAGTGTGTTGAAATTGTATGTTATCACCAAGTAATAATAAAAAAAGGCACAGAATACTTTTTTACTTTGTGCTTTTGTTGTGCAAAACAAAAGAATTTGTGGTTCTTATCCTCGTTAGAGGTTGTGGTGCCTCTTCCCATATATATCCCTGGAGAGGTCATTTAACTTCTTTAGGATTCAGTTTTTACATCTCTAAAATGGAGGAATTAGACTAGGTGACTTCTGAGGTCTCTTCCAGCTCTAAATCCTCTGACTTTATGAGACTGTGGAAGCAGTAACAGAAAGCCACCGACCGAAAGCTACCTTGAAAAGGCAGAGGATTTCATAAAAAATATGTCTGATTTGGTTTGTTTTTTATCAACACATGTTTTTGTGGGTCCACCATATATATGGCACTGTGCTGACTTTTGGGTATAGGAAGAGCTATAAGAGTCCTGTCTTTGAGGGACTTAACAGAATCCATTGGGTACATAAGTTAATGGTCAATAAATATTAAGTGCTTACTATGTGCCAGGCAGGCTGCTAAGTATTGGGGATACAAAGAAAAGCAAAAGGTTGTCCCTGCCCTCAAGGAATTCACTATCTAATGGAGGAAGACAACAGAAAAAGAAGCTGAAGTCCTGAAGCCAGGGTGGGAAATGATGAGATGACTGCTCTGGGAGCCCTCCTTAAATGATGAATTTGCAAAAATTCTCTGTTGTCCAGTCTTCACCCTCTCCCATCATTGGGATGAAGAGGTCCCAGGCATAGGGTACTGAGTTTCAGGGTTGATGTCATCTTATAGGATAATGAGTTTCCAGAGATCATAAAGTACAGGAGGGCAGATGGATGTAAAATAATGAAGAGAAAGGAGAAAAGGAGAAAAATAATGACACTAGATAGTATTGTTTTTTGGGGGAGTTATTCATTCTATACTGTTAAGGAATGTTTAGGGTCCCTTGAACTTGTTTTTTTTTTTTTTGAGTTGCCATATTTTCCAGAAACACTGGACCCAGACTATGCAGAAGCCCTGAATATGTCAAGGACAAAGCACCCCACCCCACCCCCAAAACTGACATAATTTGTTGTGTGCATCCCAAACTGAACTCCCAGGCACCAGTCAATCTGCACTAGGCTGTGAAATCACTTGTGTAGCTGGGACCCTTATAGATAATCAGACTATCCTATCTTCGGAGTCTAGCAGTTCCCAAGGGAAAGGAATGTGCCTTTGCCATTTCCTTGCTCCTGAACTTCAGGAGGGGTTTCATTCTTTTCCCACCTTTACTGCACCTTACCCCCTTCCATGCCATGCCCCTTTATGTGGAGGTTTGTGTTTCTTCTTCCTTCCTTTGTTTTACTATTATAAATATGCAAACATCTGTACGGATTGTGAACTCTTTGGGTTCTACATGGATGTTCATTTCTCTTGTAATAAACATGGTTTTCATGTAATCTTCATGAAGCTGTGATTGTCTGTTGACAATACAAAACATCTTAAAGATGTCACGTCAGTAGGATGTCTGGTGTCTTCTAGCAACGAGTTTCTTTAGAGTCTATTAACTTAGATTAATTCTGTTAAGAAGTGATGAGGTATAGTGGAAAGAATATTGATTGGCTTTGGAGTCAGAAGCAATGGACTTGATCCTGGTTCTGTGGCTTAGTCAGTCAAGGAGCAATTAAGCACTTACTATGTGCTTAAATATATATTCTATTTAATTATATATATATACATATATCATAGCTGTATGAACTTGGGCATGTTATAGAATCAGTATCCTATAATCACAAAGCTAGAGATTGGACGAAAAGAACATCTAACCCAACACCTTTTATTTATGTGAGAGAGCTGAGCACAGGGTGGTTAAGTGAGTTGATAAAGATCTTGAATCTGTAAAAAGAGGACAGTAATTTTTTCCCTGGCTACTCCTTGGGCTGTTGTAGCAATCAAATATGATAATGTATGTGAAAGTTCTATGTAATTATAGAGCAGTATATAAGGATAGTGATGTAATCTTAAGATCATGTTTCTGACGGTATCTACCTCAATTTCTTTTACATTCATTAGCTTGAAAGTAACTAAGTAGGTCTGTGGACAGAGTGCTGAGACTAGAGTGAGAAAGACCTAAGTTCAAATCCAGCCTCAGACACTTACTAGTTGTGTGACCTTGGGCAAGTCATTTAACCTCTGTTTGTCTTAATCCACAGGAGAGGGAAATGGTAAACCACTCTGGTATCTTTGCCAAGAAAATCCCATGGATAGTACGGTTCATGGGATCCTGAAGTGTCAAATAGGATTATACAAATGAATAACAACAAAGCTGCTGATACTCAAGCTTTCTCAAACTCTGTTACATAAAACAAGATTACAGACCTGAACCCCTCCTTGTCTTTTCTCCTTTGACCATTCTATCAACATCAGGTTATTTAGATTTCTTGTAAGTTGTGCCAACTTTAAGGGTATAAACAGAATGCTTGCCTACTAGGAAGTTATATTGT
This sequence comes from Phascolarctos cinereus, assembly GCF_003287225.1. NCBI lineage: Eukaryota > Metazoa > Chordata > Mammalia > Diprotodontia > Phascolarctidae > Phascolarctos > Phascolarctos cinereus. Next base: position 233,882,787 of record NW_027556098.1, read on the forward strand.
AAAGGTTTTTCCACCTTTCTGGTGTAATACACACAAATTGCTTACATATGGTCAGTCATTTTAGATAATGATAAGGTTGAGTAAAAATTGAACTGTGTATGTTAGAAGGGGTACTGTTTACTTTGGCTTTTTATGATTGTTCAGTTTGTGAAATTATGAAACTCATAGGATTTAGAGTTGGAAGGGATCTTAGAAGTCATCTGGTCCAACCTCTTCATCTTAGAGATTTAGGAAAGTGAGGCTCAGAAAGAAGTACTTTTCTAGGTTTACAGAGAGAGCAAGTAGCATAGACAGAATTTGAGCTAGATGTTTTAACTCCAACTCATGCTCATTAATTCAACAAATATTTATTAAGTAAATACTACATACACTACACTGTGCTAAATGTCAAGCAAGCTATAAAATGGTTACTATCCCATTCAGTTAATAACTGACCACTTTCAACTTTCTTATCATCTCTTTGCATCAGTAGCCAACCTCCCTCCTTTCCCTTTTTCCCCCTTCCCTTTCAAAGCTCACAAAAAGTCATCTATCTCCATACTTTCTTCCTTAGTTATCTCACCTGCTTCCATGGCTTAATGATCATTTCTACCAAGTATCTTATTCTTAAGTATCCAATACCTAGGCTGATGTGTGTAGCACTTTTTTAATCATATCTGCATTTCAGTTTTTTGATCCCATTTGGCATTTTCTTGGCAGAAGTACTGGAGTGGTTTGCTGTTTCCTTCTTCAGCTCATTTTATAAATGAGGAAACTGAGGCAAACAGGGTTAAGTGACTTGCCCATGGTCACACAGCTAGTAAATATCTGAGGCCAGATTTGAACTCAGGATGATGAGTCTTCCTGACTCCATGTCTAGCACTCTAACCACTTTGCCACCTAGCTGCCCTAATATTTAGGCTGAATCTCTCATTAAAATTCAAATTCTGCATCACCAATTGACTTTTGGACACCTTCCCCTGGATGGCTTGTCAACTCTTCATGCTCAACCTATCCAAAATCAAACTCATTCAATTTGCTGCTATACTCACTCTTTCTCTAAACTTCCCTGTTTCTTCTGAGGGTTCCACTGTTCTCCAATTCACTCAAGTTTTTAACTTAAAAGTATTCTTGGATTTTTTCCCCGCTCCCTCAACCCTTTTATACAATTATCTGGCAAGTCTAAGCTTGCTGATTTGAACACCACTGCACCTCTGGCATCCTTCCCCAAGGTCTGTGATCTTCCCCTCCTTTCCACTTAAATGACCACCCTAGTTAAGCCCTTATTACCTCTCACCTTCATAATTGTAATAACTTCCTAATGGAACTACCTTTTTTCCCCAGTCTCCTTCCTTTAGCATCTTCCAAAATCTCAAAATACACAGGTGTAACCGTAGTATTCACTTGCTCGAAAATTTCTAGAGACTCAGCTCAAAGTCCACTTCTCCAGGAGGCCTTTCCCAGTCTGGCCTCACTGCTAGTGCCTTCCATTTTTTCCTCTATCTTGTACTTACATGGTTATCTACATGTTGTCTCCACCTTTAGAATGTGAGTTCCCTGAGTGTACGTGTGAGTTTGTCTTTCTTTATACCCTCAGGCACAGTGCCCAATACATTGTAAGCACTTAAAAGATGCTTCTTGTGGATAAATTACGAACTTTTCAGCTCGGCATTTAAGGACCTGAATAATCTACTTCCAACCTACCTTCCAGCTTCATCATGCCCTTACCTGAGGATGTTCTGTCCAAAAGAAGGTAAATTTTGATGACTGAAACCTACCTAGTTATCTTGGGGTTTATTGGCTAGACTTCTTTAGTAAAGACCATGCCTCAGACCCAATTCACTCTGGCTTTCATTGACTGGACAACAATAGGTCCCTGCCCAAGCATCACTTGATGGTTGTTTTTTTAGGCCATCCTGGCTCAGAGTGACTGTAAATAGAAATTGTTTCTCTTTTGGCCAGCAACCCTGAGGGTCTTCCTCTCCCAATTTGAATTTTTTTTTTATTTTATTAAAGGGGCCATCCCTTGATTCACTTCTTAAACAGGACTATTCACTGAATGGGTGTTGCCTCACTCAAAGTGAGAACTCAGAAAGACCTTAGCTCAGGGGTAGGGAACCTGGGGCCTTGAAGGTTCTCTACTTCTGCCTTAGCTTAAAAAGACCAAGGTCTCCCACTGCATCCTGGGCCATCTCTAGTTGTCCCGATCTATATCTGGCCACTGGACCCAGATGGCTCTGGAGGACAAAGTGAGGCTGGTGACTTTGGACATCCCTACTCAAATCCAGTTCAATTGCAAGTCATGTCATTATCTTCTAATGTCGTGGTCCTCTTCAAGAACTAAGGACAAACCACAACCAGCTTCATTTGACATTACTTCTTATGTCATACTCTACATTCCAGTTGAAGAGGACAGATTCCTATACCTCTAGAGTCCATCTTTTGCCTCAATATATTTACACAGGCCCTTGTGCTTAAAATGAACTTCCACATCAACTCTGTCTCTTGGAAACCTTATCAAGCCTCAGCTCTGATATCACTTCCTCCCTGAAGGCTCTTCTGGATCCTTCCAACTGTTGGTGCTTATCCTCATCTCAAATTATCATGTATATACTTAATTGATGTGCATGTGAAAGCTCCCTAGGTGCAGGGACAGTTGTGTTTTCTTTCACAGAACCTTGGTACGATAAATCACTATTTTATGCTATATTATTAAATTTTGTCAACATAATAAAGCCTGGCACATAATATGTGACCGTTGGCCTATCACTCAAATCCTCAGTACTTCTAGGTTACTAAGACTATAACTTACAGATAAGTGGCTCTCCATTAATGGAGAGTGTTCCCATGTGGTATACTGAGAGTTTCCCATATCAATGAAATCGTAGATCTCAATTAAAAAAACCCAACAACTCAAGAATGTTGTTTTCTCTTTTTATTGCCATATGAAAAATATTAGATTGCTATTGCTTATGAACAGCATAGGTATTGGGAAATTAAGAATACTTTAAAAAAATTTTTCTTGTCATTAGGATGTTATTAAGAAGCCTCGATTTTTCTTTGTTTATATTCTACCTAGACCTGTGGTGGAAACCTGCGGCCTCGAGGCCACATGTGGCCCCCTAGGTCCTCAAGTGCAGCCCATTGACTGAATTCAGTTACACAGCCTCACTTGAGGACCTAAGGGGCCATGGCCACAGGTTCCCTACCCCTGACCTACACTAGCATTACCTTAATAAGAGGCTATTAGTAGAAACTATCATTAGAATTTATTGAATATATAAGAGAATGTTGAAAAGCAAAATTCTCTTGTTATCTGAGTTGTGACCAGCAATCATTGTGGAAGTACACTATAGCATCTAGTCATAGAACGGATACTGATGGCTCCCCTCTCCCTGTCCGAATAGCCAATATCAATCATAAAGGCAAAGGAATAACAATATATGTGACTCTTCTTGAACAAGAGATATTGTGGGGTAGTGATGGTCAATACTCATTTTCAATCAGACACATCCTTTGCTAGTGCCAGGAGTATACACAACATCTTAGTCAGGAAGAACTCAGTTTAAATCCTGCCTCAGACACTTATCAGCTGTGTGACCCTGGGCAAGTCACTTAACTACTTAATTGCTGTCTTCCTCAGTTTCCTCAACTATTAAATGATATTAATAGCATTTACCTGCCAGGATTGGAGTGAGGATCAAATGAAATATTTTTAAACTCTTTATAATTCTTAAAGTACAATATACATGCTAGCTGTTGTTGTTTGTCCTTTGTTCTGGAAGAGGACCATGATATCAGAAAGGTGATGCCATGACTTGCAAATGAATTGGATTTAAGTGAGGCAGGGCTGTGCAAAGTCACCAGCCTCACTTTCTCCTCTGAAGCCACCTGGGTCCAGTGGCAAGATACAGATCAGGATGACTAGAGATGTCCCCATGCTAGCTAATATAATTATGAATATTCCCAGGGATCTCTCGAGCTTCTTCCCTCTTCCTATCTCCCACCTCCCTCACCCCCTCATATGAAGTATGGTTTTGTAGTGTCAAGAGCACAAGGCTCTAGGAATCCTAAGGTCTTCTCCCAGATTTGCCACTTTTTACCTGTGTGATTTTGGCTAAGTCCTTTCTAGTCTCAGCTGTAAATGAGAAAGTCCTGTAAGTCTATAAGAGAAAGTCTATAAGTCCTATCTCAGCTCCCATATTTTTGGTATCTAGAACAGGCAAAATCTGGTCTAGCACGTGTGCTTTCAGACTGTGAGTCAGGATCCCAAAATACAACTAGCGTTTTCTCATTTAAGAAGACTATACCTTGATCTTCCAATTTGTGCTTTGTGGGACGGATGATAACACTTGGAAAAGGGCAGCTGTTTTTCCTAAATTATTCTTCCCCAAGTAGAGAAGGTCCTCTGCTACAAAGCTTGACAACCAAATCACTTTTAGGCGGGTCTAAACTTCTGTGAAGAATCACCTCGAACACCACATATATTTCCTTTAGAATTGAAGTTTGTGCAGACCAATTTGTCTGGCTCAAACTAGTTTTAACATGTGGTCTCTGGTGGTCTCATCTTTTAGCACACAGGTTTTGTTTTGTTTCTAATCCAAAACAAATGGGTCTAGAGTGATATGGACTGGCGCTTTCTCTCTCTCTCTCATCCTTTCCTTCCCTCTCTCTTCTCTACATATGGGAACAAGAATTCTACTGTGCTAAAAACCCTTTAAAAATATTTTCTTATTTGATCTTCATAACAATCCTGCAAGGTTGATACTACTATTGTCCCTATTTTTACAGTTGAGTAAACTGAGACAGATGTTAAATGTCTTGCCTAGGGTTAAACATCTAGTAGGTGTAGGAGGCCAGGCCTAGCCACCAAGTTGCCTAGCAGGAGGAGAGAGAAATGGGGGTAGGGATGGATAGAGACACAGAGACAGAGAGAGACAAACAGAAAGAGATGGACATAGAAAGAGAAAAAATGAAAAAAAAACATTTTTTATCAGACTGGTGGCCTCCTGGTTTGTGGACCCAGACTCTCTCAACCTTTTTTTTTTTTCCCCAGTGGCGAGAGACAAGGAGTCTCCTTATCTGTTTACACTGCCAGGCAGAATGGGCCATGGTTTGTGATCTCTGACCTATTGTGGTGTATAGGGGAGAGGCCATAGGGCTGGAGTTGGGCACAAGTGGCCCTATTTTTTAAAAAGGGGAAGAAAGTGACTAATGAACTTGACAAGGATAGACTGTATTATTAAAGAGATACAGCAGTTACTGAGCATTTAGGGAAGTAGTGAGAGCTACTTTAAGACAGGGATTATGTTATTTTTATCTTGATATCATTAACATTTAGCATAGTGCTTTGCCTGAAATGTAATATGTACTAATTTCTATATCATAGAATTCCTTGTTTCCTTCTAGACTCAACTCAAGTACCACTTTCTATGTGAAGTCTTTCCTTATCTCCCTAATTGCTATACTCTCCCCTTTCCATAACCACTTATATGCATTTTGTCTAAGCTCCAAATCCCTTCCGAGTATATCTATGAAAAGAAAGTTTAACAAATTAGAAAAAGAGATGCAAAATCTTAAGGAGGACAATAACTCCTTGAAAACCAGAATTGGGCAAGAAGAATCAAATGACATTATAAGACATCAAGAAAGAATAAAGCTAGAAAAATTAGAAGAGAATCAGAACCATCTCATTAGAAAATGGAGACCAGAACAAGGAGAATCAGTATAAGAACTGTCCAGCTACCTCAAAGTTATGATAAAAAAAAGGAATCTGAATACAATATTACAAGAAACTATTAAGGAAAATTGCCCTGAAGTTCTAGAACAAGTGGGTGAAGTAGAAACACAAAACAAGTTTACCATTCACCACCTGAAAGAGATCCCAGGAGGAAAATAGGAATGTCATAGCCAAGTTTTAAAACTCCCAGGTTAAGGAGAAAATAGTGCAAGCAACAAGAAAAAAAAAAAAGAAATACTGCAGAAATACAGTCAGGATTTCATAAGACCTAGCAGCTTCTACTCTTTAAAAGACCATAGGTCTTGGAACAATGTATTTCGAAGAGGAAAAGAGCTGGGGTTGAGTCCAAGATTAATTTACCAGCAAAACTGAGTATCATCCTGAACAAAAAAAAAATGGCTGTTTGACAAACTGAAAGACTCAATGGAAAATTCAGTATAAAAGATCCAGAAGAAATATAAGGAAGACATTAAAGACTAATCATGAGGCACTCATTAAGGTCAAACTATTTATTATATACATGAAAATGTTATCAGTATTCTTAAAACTGTCATCATTACTAAGGTAGTTTGAAGAAAAAGTTGGGGCTGAGTTGTGTATGATGGGGTGATTTGAAAAAATTTGGTAGGAAAAGGTAAAATAGAGAAATTATATTATAAAAATGGAGCATGAAAGGAAGAACAAGTACAGAAGAAGCAGATAGTGGTAAAGGGCTAGGAATGTTGGAACCTAACTCTCCTCTGAGTTGACGAGGAAGCAATGAGTACAGCGGGAAGCATGTAGAAGCCTTCTACACATGTAGAAAGAAGAGAAAACTGGGGAACAGTGTCAAGTACGGAGTCGAGTTCTGTTGCAAACCTGTGTGTCAGCTTCTGGTGCCTTTCTATAACTATGGAAGAGTTCATCAGTGGATGAACCCCCCTTTTTTTCTCACTTATTTTAATCTCTCCCTTTGACCCTTCTCCCAAGTCTCCCATAGAATCTCTTCTTGAAATACAACAGGAGTTATTTTCCTTCCATTGTTAACCTTGGACTTAATTTAGGTACATCACATATTCCCTTCTATCTTCTTTCCCCTCCACCTTCATGGATCCTCCAATTCTGTAATTTAGTTCCCACAAAAACATTGATTTCCCTGTGGGTGAGGTGTTGTGAGATTTTTTTCTCCATTACTTCTATTTGGCTTCTGCTTTCAACTTTGCCACTGTGTATACTTTTAGAAAAAAAAATCTCATACTGGTCTCTTTGTTGTTATTTTGTGGTGGTTGTCCCAGGTTGCCAGGTTTTTTTTTTGTTTGTTTGTTTGTTCTTTAACCTTTCATGTATTTCTGTTGTCTGGCGTGTTTGAAAAGCAAATTGTTTGTTCAGGTCTAGTTTTCTTTCCAGGAATTCTTAGAATGCTGCTTTTAAAAAAAATTAATGTCCAGCTTTTAAAATTAATTTTTAGCCTCAGGTAAGAACTCACGTTAGGTTACATCTTGAGTTTCTTTGCTCTTCAGAACACATTCTGTGCTCTCCCACAATTTTTGGATGGTGCAGAGCAGTTTTGTGTTATTTGAATTTCCTTTCCTTTATATTTGGAGGTCTTTCTCCTGTATGCTTGTGGAATTTATTGTTTGTGATTGGAATTATTAAATTTAACTGCTATATGACTTGGTATTTGCAACATAGAGTTTTGTGCCTTTTTTTGAGGCAATCTGTGTATTTCTTCAATTGGTGTTTTATTTTCTGTGTTCAGAAGTTCTGGGAAGTTTTCTTGCATTATGTTGTTTAGGTCTTTTGACTTGTAATGTTCTTCTGGGAGGCTTATAATCCTTAAATGGTCTCTACATATTTGGTCTTTGAGATCAATGTATTTTGCTTGTATAAAGAACATGTTTTCTATTAATGTCATTGTTTTTTTCTTTTCTTCATCCAGATTGTCCTTCACTTCCATATATTTCCACTCTCAATCAATTATTCTTTCTCTCTCCTCTCATGGATTCAAGTTTTCCTATTCTGCCAATTAGTTCTCCTGTACAGAGCATATGTATGCTTTCACAATTCTTATTTATCTTTTAAATCATTTATGAACATCCTTCTGTGGTTCCATGTGATCTTAAGAATCCACAGGGTCTCTGCCTTATCAGGCAGACTTTCCTTTGTTTTGCAATATACATTCACGGGTGTCTAGATTCTCTTAGCTGATGTGGAAGCCATATTCCCTTCCATTATTAATATCTTCCCTCCTCATTTCTCTGCATATGTTCAAGGTCTTTATTTGAATTTTCTCTCTTCTGATATCTTTGATAATTTCAGACCCCCCCTTCCCCCCAATAATTCTGACTCCTTCCCTTTTGATGGCAGTTTCACTTAGACCTTAAAGCTATCTTTGCCTTCTCCCATGCTGAGAAATTCACATTTCACCAGCCTCAGGCTCTTTCCTAAGTGATTTCTGTGGGAACAGAACTAGCCCTAGCTGGATGCTGGGTTCTTTCTCTCAGGCTTAGTGAGTGGCCATACAGCTACTTGTCCTGCTCTGATTCTCTGTGTTCCTCAGTTCTCTAGCTGAGTATTATTGCAACGTAGATCACTGCCTCACTGTGGCTCCAGCTAGAACAAGCTTCTGGGTTTTTTTTTAAATTTTCTGCAGGACAGAAGAATATGGTAGAGTTGAGTTCTACTGCAAGCCTGTGGATCGACTTCTGGGTAACCTGTCAGAGACTGATGGCGAGTGGGAAACGGGATGTTGAGTGTTAAAGGTTATGGATTGGCCTTTTTTCCTATTAGTTCATTATGTTGTTACTTTGTTATGGTTCTTAGAGACTAGATCCCAATGGAGTCAACTGAAATGGCTTCATCTCTTTTTGCATAATTCCTGTTTTGGAAAGATTTGAGAGTTTATGAGGAACAAAGAAAATGTTTAGTCCTTTATCTTGTTGGTCATATGACCAAGAAGTTCCTTTATGTGTATTTTGCACATACCTATGCATATACGTGTTATTGACTCTACCATTCTCTTCTTTGTATTCCTAGTGCATAGATCAATACCTAGGCCATATTAGGACCTTAAGAAATGCTTTTTAATTAATTAATTGATTGATCAATTGAAGAAACTGAAACTCTTTAGGCTAGAGATGAGACTACTGTGTGTGTGTGTGTGTGTGTGTGTGTCTGTGTGTTACAGCAAGATGTTTTTCTTTAAATATTTGAAAGACTATCACACAAAAAAGTAATTAGCTTTGCTCTGTCTTAATCCAGAGGGCAAAACTGGGAGAAATTGGCAGGAGCTACTTAGAGGCAGATTCAAGTTGAACACAGGAAATAATTTATTTCTAAATCATTAGAATTGTCCCAAAGTGTAATGGACTTCTCTGAAAGTAGGGTGTTTTCTATCACTGAAGATTTTCAAGCAGAAGTTAGATAATCATTTGTCGGGTGATGCAGAGGAGATTTCTGTTCAGGTAGGAGTTTTGGGCCAGATGACCATTGAGTTTCTTTCCATTTATGAGATTCTATAATCCTATGGTCATTTTCTACTCCCCACCAAGCTATAAGGTAACTATGCTTCTACAGGATATGTCTCATTCACAATATGAGACTCTCCACTTTACTTCAAGACTCTTTATACATAGACATCCTTAGGCAAGTATACTAGCTCATCGTATCTCTGAGGTTAACACCTTTACTGATAGACTCCAAAGTCAAAAATACTCCTACTTACTCTAGATGTGAATACTTTTATAGATATCTCTCTCCTCTTTTGCTCTCACACACTCACATACATACACGCAGAGAACTCTTTCTAAAAACTGATATAGGCACAAAAGTAAATACAATAAAGGAAACAGTTAATAATTATTTCATTCAACTAGAAGTTCATGAAGTGGACAGATCAAGATTTTCTACTAAATTATAAATTTAAAAAGAGATCCGAGAATATGCAATTTAAGTTCCCACTGTTGGTTTACTTCCAACCCTTTTCCCCCTGACAACATCGACTACTCATACTTCTTTGACTTGGGCAATTTAAGATGCTTGAGAATCCATTATAGTGCTTTCTTACTCTTGTACCAGTAACAGAACAGAAGAGACTTATTTTACTATTGGCGCTGATTCTTATTTTTTTGTGTTTAATCTGAAATTGAATCCACTTTCCTGTTTTAAATGTATATGTCCTAGCTTAAGACCAGTGAGAACACTAATGGTTGCAACAATTACATCAATTTATTGAATTTCTGAATTAGGTCTCTGTTTATACTTGTCTTAACACAAGCTAACTGTTAAAGAAAAGTCTGCCTTGATTAAAAACACCTATTAAATGAAATAGATTTGCATTTCACAAGTACTTTATGTTCCAGTTTTGCAAGCCTTTTATTTCACCTCAGGCAACCAGGCTTATTAAATATTTGTATGTGCAGATGACCCTCCAAAACCTTAATTAAACAAACACAATTAACCACACAAGAAGTCTGCATCAAAACACAAAGGAACTGTTAATGCTCTTGGCTTTTCACCCTTATCTCATGACTTCTAGGAAAGGAAAAGAATTGTGTTAAGGGTGGTCCTAAACTTTTCCATGTTGATTCTAAAGCTTCTTTGCCAATCTCCTCCCCACTAGCTGTTCTATGTGTCATATTCCTATTAGTTCAGTGGTTGGGGATACCACTAGGAAGTTGGTAATCTGGGGCATCAGATTTTGCGCAAGAAGTCATTCTCCTTGAAGTCATTTCCTTTTGTATGGTTCCTTAAGTAATCTTAGAGATAACCCTTTGCACACAGTGATGTCAGTTAAGTTTGCCTTTAGAGCCCTACCCTACCCTCACTTCTCCTTTTTTATGTTTTCTTTTTTGTCAATTTTCCCCTCCAGGGTCACCTTTCACTCCTAACCACCTAAGTGAAGCACCTTCTTGGGTCTTCATTTTCGAGGAAGTTGCTGATGCTCTGAACTTATCCACCATCTCTACCAAAGATTCTTGGTGGGGTTTTTATTCCTCCAGGGCCCCAGTTTTCAAAAAGCAGGTCGTGACTTAAAGTGTTACTCCTTCCAGGAGTCTTAACATTTTCATAAGCAGGGCTTGACCTTAATTCCCATTGGTAGAATTTCAGACACCCTGCTAAGTTCTTGTGGAGGCCAAAAGTTCTTTCCTCAGTGTTCTTCAAATAATGCTATGTAGTGTAGGCAGAGGAGTCAATGTAGGCAGACTCACTGAGAACACCATATAGGGAGGGGTGAAGGAGAAATGGAGGTGAAAGGAGAAAGGGTGAATCAAGGGACACTTTCCAATATTACTTCTGGTAAGTATGTGTTCAGTCATTTCAGTTATGTCCAACTCTTGGTGGCCCCATTTAGAGTTCTTTTGGCAAAGATAGGGGACTAGTTTGCCATTTCCTTCTGTAGCTCATTTTACATATGAGGAAACTGAGGCAAGTGGAGTTAAGTGACTTGCCCAGGGTCACACAGCTAGTAAGCATCTGAGACTATATTTGAACTCAGGTATATTGGACCATTGCTGGTGCTTTATCCACTGTGCCACCTGACTGATAAGTAAGTGTACATGTAACAAACAAACAAAAAAAGTAAACTTGCATCTCTTTAATATGGGAACATTCTACTCTCCAGGCTGTGCAGTTATTTATTTTGTGATAACCCCAACTGTCCGTATTACAGAAAAAGCATAAAGCCACAGGTGGACAGCAAAATAGGCCAGTGGCACAATTTTTCAACCTTGCCTGAGGTCCACAAGTGCTCTGTCCCAGCTCTGCACATAGGTGAGTATCTCTTCTGACAAGTGAAGTCAGCCCTTTGTAGTGTAGCCTCATCATGGAGGCAAGATTGCTGTGTTTTGGACATAATTTGGCTCAAAACTTAGATAATTTCTACAGTTAGGTTTTTCTTGGCATAATGGAATAGTATTTCTTTTCCTGACTGGAATTGTTTGGGACTTAATATATTTTAGGGTCAAATTTTTGAAGAAAAGATTTCTAACAGTGAGACTTTATTTATAAGGGCATAGGGCTAACACCCATAAAGTATTGTGTTACAGGGGAAAGCATGTTGGACTAGGTGTCGGAGAACTCTAAGGTGGATTTAAATGCTGGCCCTATTATTTACTACCTATGTGACTGTGGGCAAGTGAGTTAACCATGCTGGGCCTCAGTTTCCTCATCTGTAATTAGATTAAATGGCTTGGGATTCAGAGGACCTACATTCAAATCAAGTTTCTGATGCCTATTACCTGTACCTGTACTACTTGCCTCTGGACAAGTCACTTAACATCCTTAGGGCTCAGTTTCCTTATCTGTAAAATGAGGAGCTCGCATCAGGTGGCCTCCTGGAGGTGGTCCCTTCCAGTCTAAAAGCTATGATCCATATTATCAATTGTAAATGGTGTTATCATTTCTCGAATACACGTATTTGTTATAGTTTGGGGACTCATAGTATAATCCAGTCACCATTCTTGATGATGATGCTACTCATGCTAACTATGGAAACTTAAGCAGGCTCCTAAAAGGTTAGGATAGGGGCACCTGAAGGCACCTCCTACACATGGAATAAGGGACTATGTTGTAAAAGTGTTCTTTTGTAGCTGCGTTGGCACACATTTTTTTGAAAAAAGGCCAACTCAGGATTTTACTATTTTTATTTGGCAAGCTCTGTTAAGACTGAATTGCTCTTGAATTAAGTGAATTTGGACCCAGCATCAGTTCAAAGAAGTGTTATGCTATTTGAATTCTATGAATAGCCTTCAAGGTGACCTTGAAATTCATGTTTAGTCTAGTGTATAATTTTATATTTATATATGCATGTATATACATACATACACAGAAACTTGTTGAATTTTAGGTTTGGAAGGAGCTGGAGTCATTTTCCAGCTCAAACTTCCCCATATTACAGATGAGAAAACTGAAATCTAGAGAGTTTATATTACTTACCCAATGTGCCATAGTTAGTTAGTGACAAATAGTACAAGAACACAGTTCTCTCTTGACTCCTGGTCCAGTGGTTTTTCTGCTAAACCAGATTCCTCCTCCATGTTTGATTTTTGTTTCGTAGAATCACAGAATTGAATCATGGAATCTCAGTATTGGAAGGAACTTTAGAGATCATGTATTTCAATCCATACTTGTCAGAAAGTCCCTGTAATGGTAGTAACTCACATTTATCTCTCCCTTTAGGCTTGGAAAGCACTTTACATACTTATCTAATTTTATATTACATCCCCACCAAGTGATCATTTAGCCATTGCTTGAAGACCCCTTTACTTCTCTCTGCCACTCAACCAAATTACTCCTTTCTACATCCTTTATGAGTTAAAACCAAACCAAACCAAACCAAAAACAAAACAAAACAAAACAAAACACCTCATAGTCAAACTCTGTTTCTTGCATTGGTTCTTCTATCATTCTGTCTATCCCTAGACCAATTGATCATATACTCCAGTCATCCTATTTATCTGATGCCAAGGCCCTGGGTCATGGACATCTGCCGACTCTGGGGAATAGAGAAATCTGCTGATGGGAGTTGACCCTGCTACCAAACTGGGCCTTTCTAGCTCCCTGCCTTGTATTAAGATAAATATTTCTGTTTAGATAATGGAGAAGCAAAAAGACTGATGAATGGTTACAATCTAAGTGGAAGGTATAATGAGTCTTTGATGAGCATTGATGGACTAGTGTTCTATGAGGGAAGTACATGCACATTACAGGGAACAGAGAGAGACAGAGAGAGACAGAGAGAGAGACAGAGAGACAGAGAGAAACACAGAGAGAGATGCAGAGAGACACACACAGAGAAATTGAGAGAGAGAGAAAGAGAGAGAGAGAGAGAGAGAGAGAGAGAGAGAGAGAGAGAGAGAGGAGAGAGGGAGGGAGAGAACATCACGACCAGTACCTGCACTTCTCACTGATATTCTCTCAGGGCTTCATGACCACACATTTTGACTTTGGCTAACATGAAGTATATGTATATGTGTGTGTACTTGGTGTGGGGAGAGGTCTGGGGAATGGGTTGAGAAAAAAATGTGACAGCATTTAGCAAATTAAACTTGGGAAAGGTCCCCCCCACCCCCACTTAAAAAAAAAGCAGATGGTATTTTGAACACAAACTGTCACAGCACATGAAAGCATAAGAGTTCTAGCCGTTGCCAAGAGTGAAAAAAATAAGCTGATTTTCTTTAATTGCAAAAACTACGTCTGAGCTCTCCCATGGGCTTAAAAAAAAGGCACTGAGAAATGTGAGTGATCTGCAAAAAGGGATTTGTGTAACAAGCACCTCCAACCACAGAAGTCACATGGGACTCTTTCCGCTTTGCTACTTTTGATTGCTTGTCAAGAAGGTTATACTTTTAGTTCTCCCTGGCCGGCAAGGCTAAGCAATGTGTGAGCTGGAGTGACCTTTATGCACAATGTCTTTCCAAAGGCCTATCCAGCAGAACAACAATTTGGTGGACTACAGCCCTGGCCCAGCTTATAGCTTGTACTCTACGCACACAGGTAGTCCACAAGTGGATAATAAAAGGATTCAAATGCTGGCAGAAACAGTGGCCACTTTGCCCCGGGGACGAAAGCAGGTACGATGACCATTTTGTACTTTGGGAAACTTTCACCATCACCAGGCAGTGGGTTCCTCAGCCAGCATCTTTGATCCTAAAGGATGAGCTTAGATGCTCAGGCAGAACTTGGGTGAGACAGGCAGGAGCATGGGATGCGAATGGAAATTTGGATACACTGGGACTCTAGTAAAACATAAAGCCAAGTATGACCAAGGTATTTCTGTCCTTTATTGGAGAAGTGCTCAGGAAGAACTGAGGTCCTTAAGCTTATCAGGTCATGGAGCTCTTTCTCCTCAACCTCCTGACAGCCTGTGTGAACTATCACTGGAGTGTGTATGTGTGTGTGTGTGTGTGTGTGTGTGTGTTCCTGGCCCCCGCTTCCTTCTCCTCTACCCCATCTGTAGCCCTGCTAAGAAGCACTTTAAGATCTTAATCATATTAGGGTCTGGTTTCTGGAGTTTGCTAAACTTTTACAGCTAATACATATAGCAGCTCTTCAACTTTCATGCTGGATTCTGGGTAAAGTATTTCTTTTGGGGTGAGATGATGCTTCTGAAAGTATTCAGTCAAACATCTTTAGGAATTTGTCAATTTATTCTGCATTGTTCACACTGTTAAAAAAAAGTTATTTATTAAATAGATTGAAAAACAAACTAATCGTAAGTCCTTTGCTGGTTCCATTATTCCAAGCCAGTAATAATGACTCTCTCCCTCCCTGTTCCCTCTCCCCATACCCTAAACTCATGGAGGGCTTTGTTTATACCTTTTTTATGTACTTATTATGTGTATGTATTATATCCTCCTACTAGACCAGAAACTCCATGAGGTGAGGCCCACTGGTTTATGTCAGCTTTGTATCTCACCCAGGGCTTAGCAGAGTATTCTATTTTTAAAAGGCGCTTAATAAATATTTAGGTAATAAATTGGTAAAGTAAAACCCCACCAAAATCCAAAATATGCTCAGTATGTACCTGATTCAGAATAGAACCTTTTAAGGTAGAAAATATTCAGAAACATTTCACTGTGCAAATTATCATTACTTAATTGTATATTAGCAATTGTGTACCCCTCTTAAACATTCTTTTTTTTTTTTGTAAAGTTTTAATGAAGATCGAAGTAGATGATAGATTTAAACTTGGTGGGCTGCTCTGTGATCCATTGTTTGCTCAGGAATCTTTAAGAAGAAGATATAATTTGCTATAGATTTGAGAGTATTTTTTCTCAATTAAGAAAAACTGTTTTTTCCTTTAATGGTATGATGTGATGACAATTATTGTAATCAACTCCCAACATGTGTATTTGACAAAAAAAAAGTACTGTAGAATGAAACAGAATGATAACCCATGTTTTAGTTAATGCAAGTTTCAGAAGTATTAGATATAGAGCAGAGTTGTAGCTGATGATTTTGTCACCCAGGTTGAACAGCATGAAATCTACTCTCAAATAAACTCTAGATAAATTCATTTGAGGGTAGAGGGTTACTCAGAGACCCTGGGTTATAAGTCTCTGTGTAAGGAGAAACCCTGGTACACTAACCTGTCTGTGTGGAGGAAGGGGGTGAATAGGAGAAGAGGAAGAGAGATTTTGTGACTCTGGCCCCTATAGACTGAAACCCAGGCATACATAAAGGCTGATACTGGGCAGAAAGGATACCATCTGATAGTTCATATTTTAATGACTTAATATTGCTAACTAGGTATTAAATTCACGTGCTTTTTTGTTGCTGAAGGATGTCAGTGCTCTCTCATTTTTGGTACCCAGGGCAGTAGTGTTAAACTCAAATACATATGGGCCACCAAACTATACATAAAAATCCCTGCTGGCCACATATTGATTTAGAAAACCATGTATTAACATTAGGTTCTATTGTATTTTTATTTATTTTGTTAAATATTGCACAATTACATTTTAATCTGGTTGAAGGCAATGGGGTAGTATGTTTGATACTTCTGCCTTAGAACAAGGCTCTGACTGCCTTAACCTAGTTGTAGTTCTACTGCCCGATTGCATGCTATGGTCATATTTACCTGTATATAACATGTAATTTAGCACAACTGGTTAGCGCATCATTTAATACTTGGGAAGCAGACCTTGTCCTTTCTTATGATTTTGATAGTCAGGGCAGGAACTCTCTCAAATTTACATCTCTTTCATTTTTCTTCCGTCCATCAAACTTACATATTCTCCTCCCTTTTTTCTTTTGCTAATTCTTATTAATATGACTTCAAAAAATTAAGCCATTCATTTCATCAATATAGGGTGGGGACTTCCTCTAACAGTGTCGACCAGCATTTTCTTGGCACTGTATAATCTTAAGAAGTTGCCTGAGAGAATTAGAAGTTAAATGACTTGCCCAGGGTCATGAAGCCAGCATTTGTCAGAGTTAGGAGTAGAACCTATGTCTTACAGATTATGAAGGCTGGCTCTCTGTCCATGACATCATTTTTGTTTTTGTACACAAAATATGCATACTTGTATTCACAGTCTTAATACCAATGTGGACCCTTATAGGTATACATCCATCCTCCTTCATCCTGCAGTGCCTCTGCTTACTTTTCTCCTTTTCTCATCCTCCTCTAAAATGTAAGGCCTCTCAACAGTTAAGCTCACACCCCCAATCTGCTTTCTGGAAGAAATATTTTTTGGGTTGTGGTGGGAAGTGCTAAGAACAACCCTGTTTCTATGGTACTCTCCATCCTTGAAAGACATGGGGCATGAAAATTTAATATCTGTAAACATTTCTGAACCTCCCAGCAGATTCAGTTGACCAAAAAACCCCCACAAAAATGTACTAATATTCATGTTTCTCTAGCTTGTTACGAGAGGCCGATCCCTAGTTTGGCAGGAACTCTGATTTGCAGGCAGCAGGATCCCTGGTTGGCTACCAAAAAGACAGGTGTTTCTCTGCCCACTTTGTTATTTTCAACATTTTCGTGTCTGACATCAGCAATTCATACTTCTTGTTAGTATTGGCTTCTGTTTCTGTAAAACTGTAGCTGGCCAGCCCACAGTTTTTTTTTTTAAGATAAATCTTCAGAATCCTTTGGATGTTTGTCTTTAGAATTCTTTAAAAATAGATTTCATATGTGTGTATGTGTGTGTGTGTATATGTGTATATACAAGGATACCTGTGGTTGTAGGAGGTGTCAGACAGACACCATGGTCTGTGCAGTTGGTATTTTACTCCTACTCCCAAATAGTTTTGGAAAGCACTTCAATCCTTTCTTTGGAAGATGTTTTTAGGAGATGGAAGGAAGGGGGTAGTCTTCAGAAGTGTGGTAGCTCCAAGAGTGTCATGGTGTGCATAAATCCTAGTGTAATGCTTTGTGGTCTTGAATCAGTCCTAACTGAGCACCCACATTAAAACCCTGGGTTTGGAGGTTAGAGGGACTGAGTTTGAATTTCATGTTATCCCTCCTTCCTGGAAACTCTGAGGGTCTTCCCCTCCCAGAATGGTTCTTTTGTGAAGGCAAACTAGGCCATCTTTTGCCTCAGTTATTACCCAGCCTTAATCACTGAATGGGTGTTCTGGGCAATATCTTAGCTTAAAAAGGCCAAGGTCTTCCACTGCATCCTAGGCCATCACTAGTCATCCTAACTTATGTCTTGCCACTGGACTCCCAGAACTCTGGAGGAGAGCGTGAGGCTTATGACTTTGCACAACTCTGCCTCACTTAAATCCAATTCACTTGCAAGTTATGACATCACTCTCCTGTTCTCATTGCAACTCTTTGAGAACGAAGGATGAACATCACTCTTCCCTATCAGTCATGTCCCTTACAGGACTTTGGCTTCCTTACCAGTAAAATGAGATGAGATTGGACTAGACAATCTCTAACGTTCTTTCCAGGTCTGAATTTTATGATCTTATGAGTCACTAGTAACAGGAATATATACTGGGAGTTGCAGTGTTTCAAGCTGTCCATACTCTTTCTTATTTTACTTCAAGGGTATTCTGTGAGTAAAGAACTATAGACACAGATTATTTGGGGTCATATTTTCTTTACACAGGCAATCATTACAAGGTGACTTCCTAAGAAAGGTTCTGAGAACTTGAGGGTAGGGATGTGGTCACTGTTTTCTATTTATTGACTGTTTCCAGTATACTAAGCTCTATGCCTACCATCCTATGGGATATTCCCTGCCTTCTATATGCTTTCATTCTAGGGCAGCAACACACATTCTGTATCGCATCCGTTCTTCATTGTTGAGTCATTTCCAGTCATGTATGACACTGTGTGCCCCCATGGGGTTTTCTTGGCAAAGATGCCATTTCTTTCTCTAGCTTATTTTACAGATGAGGAAACTGAGGTAAACAGCTTTATGCCCAGGGTCATACAACTAGTAAGTGGCTAAGGCTGGATTTGAACTCAGGTCTTCCTGCCTTCAGGCCCGGCATGCTATCAATTGCCCTTCGTAGCTGCCCATAGCATCTATTCTGTACATCCAAAAAACACATGAACATCTTGTGTCCATTTTTTTATGATTTGCTTGAGGAGAAACCCCAAATTAATTCCTCTCCCAAAAGGGAATTAGCCCTTTTCATTTAGTGCCATAGCAAGCCTGAGCTTATGCACCTAATTTTGTGGAAACTGAATTAGTTGAGATGAGATTAGACATTCTTATGAAACTACTTTGCCCAAGTTCTCCTCTTGGTTGCCAATTAGGAAAAAAAAATCAGTTCTGCTGTACTATTTTTGTGGGGTGTTCTTGTCTTTGGCTAGGTCTCAAGTTTATCTCTTGCTCCTAGTTTTAAAGTACATTGAAAGAAAAAATCATGAACGTGTGAATGCTAGTGAGGGTGAGCAAAGGGGAAGATGTGTGTGTGTGTGTGTGTGTGTGTGTGTGGGGTGAGGAAGAGTGGCAAAGAAAATAGAGAATATAATTTCAGTTTTTCATTTGGAAATAATACACACCTGTGAATTATGGCCCCAAACACTTTCGTGAAATGAATGTGCAGAGTTAGCTACAGGAAGCAACAATCTCTTGTTACTGGGCAGCAGAAGTAGTTTCTGGAAACAGGCCTAACCTACTTTGTAGTGCCAGGTACATTTTTTTTTAAAAACATGTTCAATGTGAGATAGATTCCATACACTTTTTGCCAGTCTGTCTGTTAACAAGCCTTTAGTAAGTGCTTGCTCTGTGCCAGACACCTTTGGTGAGCTTGTAGCTAAGGTATTTGGATTCAGAAAAGAAGGCCACAGTGAGCTGCATCATTACTAAGGCCCCAATCTCTGCAGGCATAAAGTTAACAGAGTGCCTGGTACATGGTAGGTGCTTAATAAATGCTTTATTGGGAAAAAACAGTCTCTGGGTGACAAGAAGGTAATCATAAATAAAAGTGATCTTAGAGGCCTTATCTTAGTAACTCCTAAGGGGTTAAGATGTGACCAGGCTTCCTGTGCAGTTGAATGTGTGCCTTGAAGCCCTGCCAAATTGCTAAGCCTGGAGTTCTCATATTAGATAATGTGTAATAAAAGACAGCTGTTGCCAGCATATGCTGTGCTTCACACACCAGCTTCTCATTCATGATTTTTGGTGCCATCACAACAACACTGAAAGATGGTTATAGATGGGTGGACAGTCTACAGAATGTAAGACATCACAGGATGGAGCCCAAAATAATGCTACTAACACTAGGGAAAAGCCCACAGGGAAATAATTTTCCAAAATTTCAGTCCTTTGGTAGTTGCTCAGGTTTCCCTTATTCCATTTTAGCAGATTATTTAATAGGAGAGCTCACGTGAATCTGTGGAGCAGTGCCAACCATACACTGTTAAAATCTGACAGATTAAAGGTAAAAAAAGGTGGGTTTCATGTCAGGGCATGCCACATGTCAGAAATGTTGATGGTGTCAAGCTGCGAACACTTTGATTTAAATGTTAAGTGGTTAAAACGTTCTCATTGCTAATCTGAGTGGGAACTAATTTAGACTTTGACATAGGCTGATTTTCCTTTGCATCTCTTTTAACCTAGATCAATCCATCAATGGATACTTATTGATGTTTAGCACTGCCAGTTCCTCACCCAGCTTTGTGCTTGGCAAATGTTTTATTCTTAACTAGTCAGTAGCCTCTAAGGAAAAGGATTAGTTAGCAGTGGAAGGGTTATTTTGGAAGATTGTGAAATCTCCCTTCTAGATAAGGGTAAGAACTAAATAGTTACTTATTTCCTAGAATCTGAATTTTCGTGCTGTATTCAGCCAGAACAATTTTCACTGAACGCAGGGAAGGGATGAGATGACTTCTGGAAGTTGCCTCTACGTCTGTGCTTCTCTTCTCACTGAGGGAAGGTGCCAATTCTGCAAAGGGATCATATTGATTCTCAGGATCTCTAAGTTGTATAGGACCTAAGCAGTGATCTGGTAAAGTCCGTTGTTTAATGTATGAATCTTTTCTTCAGACTCTCTGAAAGCTGTTGATCAGCCTCTGCTTGAACAACTCTAGTGATGTTGCTCTCACTAATTCACAGTGGAGTTCATTGCCAGGAACTTAAGGGACAGTGTATTATTCAGTTTGTCTGACAGATGTAGTCAGCCATTGGAGAAGCAACATGGTGGACAGTGAGGTGTGGGATTTGGAGTCAGAGGAGAAGGGCTTGAATTGAAGTTCTGCCACTTAAGCTGTGTTACCTTAGTAAAGTCATTTAACTTCCCTAGGCCTCAGCTTCCTCATTTGTAACATGAGGTTGTTGGACTCAGGGATCCCAAAGGTTTCTTCCAGAACTAAATCTGTGAGCTTATTAATTTTGAATGTGGTTGGTTACAATTCTCTCAATTTTTTTCTCTTCTTCCTTGGGAACCATTATTATTACATTGGTATAAATTATGGAAAATGTCTCCATGTTTATGAGAAAAGGAAGAAAATTCCCTTTTGGGGAGCATTCAGTCCCCAATTATGTCTCTGTTGTGGAGGCAGATGTGCAATATGAGTTCCATCTTTCACCTCTAACCCTGTGCCTCTCCCATACTTTAAACTGTTTGAATATGATCCTGTCATGCTATTTGGATGAGGTTAACTTTTGTTTATTCAGAATTCAGAGAGAGAAACAAAAAATTTTGGGGACCTAGAAGTGAGTTCCTTTCTCAGCATTGAGAAGGGAGTGACTACATGGTGAAGCTCTTGAGGATACTTAGGAACATCAAGTGTATATTAAGGTGCTACTTCATCCATTCATTCCACAAACATCAGTTAACTTTTATTAAGTGCCTGTATGTAAAGAACAAGGAGTAGCAGTGTTTGTGATGTTTTTCCACTCACCCTGGTGACCTGTTTAATACTGATTGATTGAAAGTGATCTGGGCCTGCGATTTCATCCATGTAGGGAACTGCCCTTATGGAAATTCCCTCCAACAATGCAGATGGATAGAAGGCTGACCTTGACTTGTTTATGTAGAAGATAAGTCTTTTTCAGTCTGTGACATCTGGACTAGCATTGCTATGCCTTCTTCTTTCCAGTATTCCATCTGGCTTTGACCTAAAGTCAAGTATTGATTGTCTACAGGAGAGGAAGCCCACTCTGAGAGATAAACTGCATTGGTAACTTAACACCAAGGCCGACTGAGTACACTAAACATCAAGGGTCACAGTCCAGAAAGCTCCCACAAATTTAAGCTTGCTCATTTCACCCTTCAGTACTTGAAACAAGCTTGGGTTTAGGATTGGTCAGAGAGAAAAACGAAATGCTCAAATGTCAGATCTGGGGGGAATAAGATACTAACTTTCCGTTGCATTAACTTGATTGACCAGGTGCCAAATCCAGGATATTAGGCTAGACAGGAAGCCTTATTGAAATGAAAGCATTTTGCACTGGGTATTCCAACGTCCTAGGAATATTGCTTCCAGCTTTGGTGACAGGCTGTTCCTTCCAAAGAACAGACCGCCAAAGTGAGAAGGTTATTGGCACTGTTGTTTGGGGTCACACATGTCATGTATATTTCATTTGTGCAGACTCTCAGGGAATGCTCTCATTATTATCATGCCAATAAGCTCCTGTCATCCTCTCCTTCCTTTTCCTTCTCTTCCGTCTGAGTTTTCTGAACCCTATTTAATTCCCTGCTAGATGACCTAGTCATTGACCTTTAGATGTTTCATGCACTCAGTTGGCTTTTTGTAGTGAGAATTATCATTACCTTGTGTTTTAATAGGTAGCATTGGTTTCAGTGTTGGGCCCCTTTTACTCATTGTCAGTTGCAAAACAGATCCCCAGGAGATAGGAACCTGGTTATCCTCTCCTGAACTTCCGAGCAGGATCTGCCTATCTTGGGCTAAGTTCACGTGTGTTCCAAGAGTACAAGTGTTTGTCTGTGTTGCTAGGATGCAGGTCTTTCCTCAGTACTTGACCAAGATTGCATTCAATTAAATACTCTACTATTTTCATGGATCTATGACCTCATCAGGGTGGGCATGCATTCTAGTTGTAAGATATATTCAGTTGAAACTGCTTCTAAGTGAAGAAAAGAGAGAGTTGAGGCCCTGAGTCTAACATCTTGGGCTACGTGTGAATCAATAGCTAGTATTTATTTAGCTCTTTAAGGTTTGCAGTATACTCATTTGATCCTCACAACAACCCTGTCATTAACTGCTGTTATTATTCCAGTTTTACAGATGAAGAAACTGAGGCTGAGACAAGTTAAATGACTTGCTCTGAGACACACAGCTGATATGTCTAAAGCAGGTTTTGAACTTAAGTCTTCCTTACTCCAAGTGTGACACCTTCACCCACTGTATCACCTGATTGCCTAGTGAATTATGTGATGCACCTACATGCACGCACCCAATCTATTTATAAGGGCTAATGTTTTTCTTTCTCAATAAGATAGGCCTGGAGGAAGGAAGACCAGTGTTCAACTCTAGCCCAGGACAGGGCATGACCTCTAAGTGCCCTAAGAAGCTCCTGCCTTGGCCTTTCTACTATGTGATAAGTGGGTGGTGATATGTGTATAAGTGGTAGGAGTTTGCACACCTACAGTTTCCACACAGCAGGAAATCATAAGTTTTTTGTGTATATAGGCATATAGTGTCAATATAATAACGTAGAGGTAGTAGTGATATTGATGCTGGCAAATTCAAATAAAAACAGATGGCATATTGACGTAGAAAATCACAAATTAACTTTGGCAGTGTCGTATTGCATTTTTTATTTAATTTGTTAAACATTTCCCAAGTACATTTTAATCTAGGGCTACACACAGGCAGGAGTTTTGTGGGTACATGCTGTCAGTAGACTATAAGTTTGACATCTCTGAGTAGTGGATAGAGGGCTAGGCTTGGAGTTAGGAAGACCTATGTTCAATCTGAGACTGACATTTCTACCAGCTGTGTGGCCCTGAGTAGGACTTCTAATCTCTGTGGGCCTTAAGAAGCCCTTCCCTGTTTAGGCTTATCTCCTAAATCAGGGGTGAGTCATGATCTGTGTTGATAGAGGGAGTTCCCGTTCTTGAGTTTCTTACGCAAATGAAATCATAAATCTTTTGTGTATTCACATATAACTATGTTGTTGTTGTTCAGTTGTTTCAAGCGTATCTTCATGACCCGATCTGGGGTTTTCTTGGCAAAGATACTGGAGTGGTTTGTTATTTCCTTCTCCAGCTCATTTTACAGATGAGGAAACTGACTTGCCCAGGATCATACAGCTAGTAAGTGTCTGAGCTTAGATTTGAACTCAGGAAGAGGAATCTTTCTGGTTCCAGGCCTGGCAATTTATCACCTGTACCACCTAGCTGCATGCGCGTATATGTATGTTCACATACATATATACATATATAAATAATAATATAATATAATATAATACATAACATACATGCATTATATTACAAGCAGTTGGTGGCAGAGCAGATCGAGTCAGGCCTGGAGTCAGGAAGACCTGAGTTGAAATGTATCCTCAAGTACTTACTAGCTGTGTGATCCAGGGCAAGTTGCTTAATTCCTTGCCTCAGTTTCCTCAACTGTAAAATGGGGATCATAATAGCACCGACCATGCATTATTTCCTCTCCTCTTCCCCTTTGTAATTTGTGTACCTGTAGTAATATACTGAATCCTGTGGTAAGTACAAGATTGTTTTTTTCATCCTCATCATCCTCATTTTCATCTTCACTACCTTCCTCCACTTCATCCACAACCCAAAAAAGTCCTTATTAAGCACACAGGCTCTGTTTATACAAGACTGCTAATGAGGATATGATGAAAATATTTGATATTTTGATTTTGCATGCCGTTCTATGGGTATGTTTGTTTTTTGAACATGACTGTTGACTATAAATTGTTAGGGATCATTTTTCAGAGGCTATTTGAAAAAAAATGGATTGAACATGAAGTTCTTTTTGGAGCCCTGGGAATTTTGACACATTAATTATCATCCCAAAGGAGAGAGGTATTATGGCAGCCTTAA
This sequence comes from Phascolarctos cinereus, assembly GCF_003287225.1. NCBI lineage: Eukaryota > Metazoa > Chordata > Mammalia > Diprotodontia > Phascolarctidae > Phascolarctos > Phascolarctos cinereus. The sequence goes on from NW_027556098.1 coordinate 233,907,430, forward strand.
TGTTATGGTATGAGATGAATACCTGAGCATTCTGTTTCCTGTTTCCAAAATAACATCCTTCGTGTTTATTCTTCCTCTCACTAGAGAACTGAATAAATTTTAAGCCTTTATGTGAATGACTTCATACAGGCTAGATCAAAGCAAAAGTTATAGAATTAGCTCTTTGATGATATCAAGTGTTTTATAAACTAAGGAATGTTTTTATAGAATTAAAACATTGACCATCTCTTTTACCTTCTTTTTCCTGTTTTCAGAATGCTTTGACGAGATCAAGTTCTTTGGGTGACTTCTCCTGGCCACAGAGGTAAAATACAGGAAAAAAAAATATTCATTTGTTTTTTGTCAATATGCTGTTTTTAAGGGACTCAGCTTTCCAATTGTTTAAAGCATGTGAACGTACATATCACACACACGCATATATGCATGTATATAATAATTAGGATCACTGTTAGCTTGTTTTAATCCTAATTTTGTGCCAAATATGGTGTTTTGATCTCCATATGCAATGTTTTCATTACAGAAGGCTGGTTACTGTGGAAAAGCAGGATAATGGCACATTTGGATTTGAAATTCAGGTAGGCAGTTTAAAGTTTTTCTAGACATTTAAGTAAGAGAATGTTTCAGGTGGTGTCATGGTTAGCTCCTTTCGAATAATGGTTGAGATAAGAACTGGAGAATGAGGGAACCAGTCTTGGATGTATGACAGTGGCAGTTGGATTAGGCCTTGGGCGGGTGGGAAAAGGAAGACCAAGGCAGGGAGAGGCTGTAACTGAAGAGTGAAACAGTTTGAGAGCTGGTCTTTACCTTAATCTTAACTTAATCTTGGGCAGGTAGGTGACCCATTGTATAGAGTGTGGGTGCTCATCTTCCTGAGTTCAGATCTAGCCTCAGACACTTATTAACTGTGTGACCCTGGGCAAGTCACTTCACCCTGTTTGCCTCAGTTCTTCATCTGTAAAATGAGCTGGAGAAGGAAACGGCAAACCTCCGGTATCTTTGACCAAAAAACCCTAAATGGGGTTAGGAAGAGTCTGATAAGACTGAAAAATGACTGAACACATTACCTCAGATTAAGAAAGGCAGAGGCCATTCAGGTTCCTTCAGTGACACCTGAAGAATTAGATCATAGCTTTAGAGCTAGAAGTAACATTAGAAATGATCTTCATTTTACAAATGAGGAAACTGAGGCTGGGAAGGATTAATACAGGACTGTGCTGGAACCAATTCTATCTGGCTTGTGAGAACCTATGCTTACTGTTACATTGTGAGCATTTACATCTCAGGAAAAAAAGCAATTACTACAGATCAAGGCTTGATTTATTGTTTGGTTGATTAGGAAAGTGTTAATAATGAAGATTAAATTTAAAACTGTTGCACCTACTTGTCCCCTTCCCCCTTTCCAGCCCATTTGTTAAACATTTATCAGCACACCCCAGTTCTGCTTTATAAACATTGCTTGAGCATAGCAGCAGAAAACTTAAGGAGAGAAGCCATCACCAGACTGGAGGCCTGGAGGCTGCTAATAATAATAACTGGTCTTTATATTGTACTTTATAGTCTGCAAATTATCTTGTTGGAGCCTCAGAACACAGGAGTGGGGAACCTGTGGCCTGATTCAGTCAAAAGGCTGCACTTAAGGATCTAGGAGGCCACATGTGGCTTCAAGGCTTCAGGTTCTCCACTCCTGTGTTAAGTGATTTGCTCAGAATCGAACAGAGTTCATAGTAGGGTCATGATTTGATCTCAAGTCCTGTGGTTCCAATTCGTGACTGTCTCGTACATTATGCTCCCACTTCTGGCTAGGGATTATAGGATTATAAACTAAGACCTGATAGGGACAGAGGTTCTGTCCAACACCCTTATTTTTCAGTTGAAGAAATTAAATCACAGGGAAGCTAAGTGATTTGCTCAGGGTCACAAAGATAATAGGTAGGATTTGAACCCAGATACTGTACCTCTGGAGCCATTGTACAAATATGGTAGTAAGCAACTCAATAATAGGTGACACTGTTTTAGTTACTTCCATTATGATGCTTTTCAGTGAACCATAAAAGGCAGAAAATGCCAGACAACACTGACTATGAAGAAAAATTGAAATGTTTGTGGTGCTTCATTGATTAGGGTGTTGGCTCTTAATTGGATAACTTTTTACTTCATGCCCCCACTGCCAGTGGGCGTTCTTTCCTTCTTGAAATTACATTGTATTACTTAGAAATGACTTAATAGTGTACATCCTGTATTCCTCCAATAGAATGTCAGCTTTAGGACAGGAACCATGTTGTTTTTGAATCACCAGTGCCCTGTGCGTGTATCATCCAATACATAGTAGGCCCAAAGTAAATGTTTGTTGACTGAATTGAATAGATGAAGACTGTGAGTACACACCTAAATGACGAGGCTGTAGAGATTTTATTTAATTTTATAGGTGATAAAGGAAATATCTAGGGATAATTTATTTCCTATCCATTACTTGTTTGCTGAATGACCACATTTGTGAGAAAAATGAATTCACTCCAGTGACACTTGATACCGTTGAGTGTTTCACTGATGAATTAGATGGCTGGCAAATTAGACTTGTTTTTGGTAGGCTGTTGCATTTCATTGAGATACACTTGACTTAATCACAGATTTATCTAGTTTCTGGCTGAGGAGATTTTTGCACATGGTGCTTAGGTTACCTGAGACAGTGGAGGATGCTAGAAAGACCCTTAATGTGGGAGCCAGAGGATTTGGATTAGAATCTTTTTACTGCCATTTACCACCTTTGTGATTTTAGCAAATCACTCAGCTTCAGTGAGCCTCAGTTTTCTTATCTGGATTAGGGGATTTCTGAGTTTGCTTCTAGCCCCGATCTACGATCCTTCTATTTTCATTATAGGTATTTCCTTGAGAAATAAAGTGACTAGTCCTGCCACTGGCATTGGAAACTCAGCCTAAAAATAAGAAAATGCCACTTGCAAGAATGCCATTTCCCTGTATAAAAAACGCAAATGATCTCAATCTAACTACAATGAATAAGATTAGGGAGAGAGAACTGAGCCAACTAGTGGAAGAATGCCTATTGGCTACCTTCAGGTCACCTTTGCTTTAAGTTAATGCGATCTAGAAATTCCCTATTTTGCTACAAAGATGCTGTAGTTTCTGTAGCTTTTTTTTGGGGGGGGGTAAATGACATATCATCTGACTTGTAACAGCAGCTATAGAATCAGGACAAATGACTACATAGTCTTCTTGGAGGAAATAGCATCCTCTTTACTGTGCATATGTTCTTTCCACAATGAATGTCCATTGTGCATATATCAAGAGGTAAAACTTTAATCAGATCATCATACTTAGAGAAAGAAGGGACCTTAAAGATCATTTAGCTCAACTGCCTCAAAATTTTATAGACAAAAGGCAGAGACTTTTCTAAGGTCATCGATGTACAAAGTTCTAGCAGAACTATGGAAGAAGTGATGTCTTCTGTTAACAGATTCAGTCCTTTGTCCTCTGATAGCTAAAAGTGCTGTTAATGGAAACTTTATTGTCATCCTCAAAGTTCAGGATCAGTTAATAATTTACAATCTGAATAGTGGTTTTTTTTTAAACTTTCCTTAAGACTGTCATTAACTCTCTTGGAAAACCCCTTTTCTCTTCATGTTCAGTCCATCACTTGTGCACATAAGAGTCTTTGTACAATTTTGTTTGTCTATTTGTGCTTGTACAATTTTATTTATTTATTTATTTATAGTTTCATTGTTAATTAATGAATTAATTTATAGTTTATTTGTTCATTCCATCAGTCAAATGTGAAAAAAAAAGATGAGAAATCTTTTGTTCTTTAGTCAGTTCCAAGTAGCTCTTTTCAATAATTTACAAATAGGGGGAAGGAGAAAATTAACTAGCTGACTCTGGGAAATCTATGTCAGAGAAGGCTGTTCTGCCTTCATCGTGCCAATGAGAGTCACCATGGCACAGTGGCTAGAGCATTGAACATGGAGCCAGGAAAACCTGGGTCTTAAATAAAGTCGCAGATACCAGCAATGTAAACTGGGGCAAATCAGTTAGCCAGTCAGCTCATTTTCCTCATACAAAAAATGGGACATAGTAATATCTGTACTACCTACCAACCAGCCTGGAGAGGGAGTGTGGTGGAGTGGATGGAGAACTGGCCGAAGGCCCAGACCAGTTGTAAATGCAGCATCACATTGTATGGAGGAGGTGGGAAATGAGATGGAATTTTTACTTTATAAACCAGAGTTTGGTGATGTTGCAGCTCTGAAGAAAGGAAATTAGGTGTGAGGTGGAGAATCAGAAGCAGAGTAAATTAAATTATGCACTAGATTGTAAATTCTAGCAGGCCCTAGCAGATGTAGCAGTATAACTAAACAAATACAAGGTGTTGTTACAGTGGAATTCTTTTCCTAGGTGCAACTAAATAGCCACTGAGGTCCCTTGCAGCTCTCAAATTCTGTGGCCTTGTGACTTTTTAAAAAAAATACACAGCTAGGTGACACATCAGATATACAACTGTATTTGGAGGAAGGAAGACCTAAGTTTCAGTTCTACCCCAGATGTTTACTATCTGTATGATCCTAGGCCATGTGAGCCTTGACTTCTTCATCTGAAAAATGGGCATAATAAAGCACGTAGCTTAGGGTTGGGGAACGTGCAGCCTCAAGGCCATATGCGGTCCTCTAGGTCCTCAACTTCACAGAACCTCCTTAATAAAAGGATTTGTTCTGTAAAACTTGGACTCAGTCAAAAATCCACACTGAAGGACCTAGAAGTCCACATGTGGCCTTGAGGCTGCAGATCCTGCACCCCTGACCTAGCTAATGGGGCTGTTGAGAGAATGAAATGAGATAACATAGGTAAAGCATTTGGCAAACCTTAAAATGCTAAATAAATGGCAGCTATTGCTATAATTGTAAATTTGCATCTTTAGCACTTTAGGGAACTTTGATTTTGTTGGTATGGGAACTCTCTTCACCAGTGTGGATTGCATCTACCATGCATCTTGTTTTTGCTGTGGCCAGAAGAAAAAAAAAATCTAGTGATAAGCACCTCTGGACTTAAACACGTTGTTCCTTAGGAAGCAGTATGTTGCTAAGTGTGTACCTGGATTCTTTTTAACTTGATAGGACCCATCAAGATTTGCAGTCTATTGGCATAGCATGAACTTAGAGCCTGTCCATATCATGAGCAGGCATGGAAATGGAGCTCTAACGGATCTATAAAGGGCTCCTTTGATAAACTTGAAATATCACCCTTTAAAAATATCACCCTTTAATTTACTACATACATAGCGATTGAGGAATGTCCTCTAATATCTTGGAAGACTTGATCTTCTTTTTGTTCTTAATTATTTGTGTATTGAAATGTTTGTGTTGGTTGATGATTCTTATGTTATGTAACAAAAACAAAAATTATAAATGAAAAAAAGTGAAGTTTTATAGAATCTGATGTGGATCGCAGTTGTTTCTCCTAGGTAGGAAATATTTTGATGTATGTAACTTATGTTTGGGAATAGTTAAACAAATTGCTAAAATAAAAAAATATATTTTTGTTCAATACAAAGCTAGACCTCATAAAGCAAGAGGGTGGGGAGAAAACTCATTAAGCTTAGGATGTGGGACAATGTGTTGATCCAACAGATATCCTGTGTTTTTGCATCAAGTTAAAATGATATTTTTGCCAAATTGATATAATAGGAGAAGCATAACTTTTTCTAATTTAGTTCCCTGACTAATGAGTCTGTAGGTATTCAGGGCAGGCATAACAAAGCTTTCAGAAATAAAGATAATTGAGTCAATTACTGTGCTTCTATATAAATGTGGGACAGATTGTCATTATTTGTGGAACTCTAATTTAAAATAATTAATCTTTGCATATTTCTCTCTGTACCTACATCTTCTTATTGTAAGATAAGAAAATACCCAGCTGGAAATGAACATGAAGGGGATTTCTTTCTTTGCCTTGTACCAGGACTCTTGTTCCTTTAAGAAATAAGGAGACATATATTTAATTAAAAAATGAACAATGATGATAGTGTTCTCTAAAGTTAGAATAGCTAATTTTTTGAGCAACTCTGAACTCATCCTTCTATTCTAAAGTTTTGGAATTTAGTGAGACTGAGGCTCAGTTCCTGGTAAAACAGTGCATAGTGATCCATAGTGACAAAAAGTTGTCCAGAATTGTGCACCGCCCCTGGGTGCAATTTTTTTTGGGAAAAAAACCAAAACATTATCCTATGTTGTGCATGCAAACTAAGAGGGGAAATTTTGCTTTTAACAAATGAATTTGAAAGTTTCATATAGTAATCCTGAATCTTGTTTTCATACTTACAGACTTACCAACTGCAGAACCAAAATGCCTGTTTGACTGAGATGTACACATATATCTCTAAAGTACAGGAGGAAAGTCCAGCTTACCGCTCTGGACTGCAGACTGGTAACTAACAAGTAACCCCTTGTCCTGCCTTCTATTAGGTTGTATGTGGGTAGTGTGCCAAGGTCATGTGATTTAGGGAGGGGAAGAGTAAGAATAAGGGTCATCCTTCCCCAGGACACTATCTAGTAAATATCAGAGATAGGATTTGAACTCAGATTTTCTTGACACCAAGCCCAGTCCTCTGTCCTGTGTCCCATGATGCCTCTACATTTGCCAGATGAGCTATTTTAGCTGATTAGCTAGAAGTAGGAATTTCCTGACAGCAAAGGTTGATCACACATGCCCATATTCCATACCTATCCCAAAGTCCTGGTGAATTGAGATAAATTTTCATCCCTTTTCATTTCTTTATTGGGAAGAGCTTTTTGCTTTGGTCTGAAGTATAGACCTAGGAGGGCATGCTTTTGCAGAACACTCATTTTTCTCTTTTTCTTTGCATCTCCCAGGTGATGTCCTTGCTAATGTCAATGGAGTTAACATGGAAGGTTTTACTCACAAGCAAGTGGTTGAATTGATAAAATCTGCAGGAAACAGGTTAAGGTAACTATTCAGCACCTAATATTGAAGTGTCTGTTGTCTAGTATTATTTTTGCTCAAAGAGCATAAGAAGGAAGGCAGCAAGGTCCAGGTTTTCTGTTAGCTATAAGCAGGTTTTTCAGTAGTCTCCTAGTTTTTCCAGTCAGATGAAGTTATGGACATCATAGTATCAGTGTATCTTGAGTTCAAATATGTAGGTTTTCACTGTTAAAGATTTCATTTTCATTTTAAAAGATTCTGAATACAGTGGACTTCACACAAGTTATTTTGGGGCTCAGAGGTACTTCTTGGATTTTGGTGAATTACTTGTATAGATGATGTACTTTATTATAAGGGTTTTCAATCTTTTCTTGGGCTCTGGAGCCTTTTGGTAGTCTGGTGAAGCCTGTGGAACCTGTCTAGGAATAATGTTTTTAAATGCATGAAATAAAATACATAGGATTGCAAAGGAATAGATTATATTTAAATACAGTTATCAAAATATTTTTAAAAATCATGAACCACAAATTAATAACCGTTGCTTTGTTGCTTAAAACAATAGAACAGTTAGCTCATATGAAAAATTCAGGTACCTTTTCTACATTATAAAAGGTATGTGGAAACAAAACTGGCCCCAAGACAAAAACTGTTGTTGAAGTCTTTCTTCTGACACATATAGACTCTGAGATCCTTATCTTCTCACTCAGCCTCTCAGTGTTCTAGGCAACAGTCTCACTTTTTTAAAGAAAAAAAAATTAAAACTAAATTTTGTTTTTTTCAATAGGGAAAAGCTGCCTTTTCTTCCTTCTACTCCTGTCTTTCCAACTCCTTTCATTGAGAATGAAAGAAAAGCGAGACCCCTTTCACTCTGTGATCCTTTCTAGATCTAAATACCATAACACCAAAGTTGAAAGACTTTCCCAAGGCATGTTAGTGGCAGAGCTAGTATTGCAACCCATGCCTCCTGATTCCTAATCCTGTGTTTTTTCCATTGTCTTCTCTCTCAAGGGTCAGGAAGTCTAATTTTGCTGTCCTATGTCATAAACAAATTTTTTTTTCAAGAGCATATTTTGTATTTGTAAGAGAAAGAAGGCATTGCCTTTCACCAGATTCTGCTATTGAGATGTATTCCTTTTTGTTGAAACTTAGGCCACTAAAACTTGAATAAGTCTGATTATCCCCTTGAAATTCTGTTGAGGATAAGCAATATATTCCCTCTTCTGTGGAGGGGAGAAAATGCTATTTCCCTTCATGCATATGGCAGCACTGTGTAGTGGAAAGGGCAATGGTTTTGAAGTCAGAAGACCTGGAATAGAATCTCAGATCTTCAACTTACTACTTTTGTGACCACGGGCAACTAACTACTTGTCACAGCCTCATTTTCCTCATTTGGAAACTGGGGAGATGGGGCTGGATGTTCTCTGAGCTCTCCTCAAGCCTTAAATCCTACGACCCTTTAAGCTGTCAAGGTTTATTATGTCTGTCAATAGCCTTTTAACTGTTTTTTTTTAATAGGAAATTTTTAGCATGATAAATTTAAGTTGTATGTTTATGTGTGTGTCAGCACAAGTGAGGGAAAAGACAGAAAAACAACAATAAACAAATCCTTATGATGACTCCTACTCCTGCCTTTCCAACTCCCTTCATTGAGAATGAAAGAAAAACAAGACCCTTTTCATTGTTAGAATTTATTGTTAGAATCATTGTCACTGTAGGCCTAAGAACTTGGCTTCTTCCTGGTTTGGGCTGGGGTCCTAAGTGAGGTCACACAGTTCTGGGAACATGGGTTAAGTGGTATAGAGATAAGAAGGTCAGATATTCTGTTCTTGAATGCGAAGCACACATCCCTCCATGGTTCTCCTAACATCTGTTGCCTCCCTTGATAGTGGGAGTGGTGGGGTCAGGGTGGGAGGGAAGGTTGGTTAAATAATGGACTGGGTTGTGAGCCATGGGAGGGCATGGACAGCCAGTCTTTCCATTTAAAAAAAAAGTGAGAACCATTGTATGCTCTGTGATGTCTATGCTCTGCAAAAGTATGAGCCTCCTCAGAAGTGCCTCTGTTATGCCCAAGGGACAGCTCATTCCCTGGATTGTTATCAGTATAGTAAATACAAGCCTCAAATCATGTGAGCATCCAAAATACGCTCATGATAATTGATTGAAACTGATGGCACATTTGCTCAAATAAACGTTTATAAGTTGAGCCCTTTGTAAAGCCAGATCCCCTAGGAAGGAAGATGGCTTCTGTTTTCTAGCATGTCACAGCCCATCTTGGGACAAGAGTAAAAGTACTTTACTGAAGCTGCTTAATGACCAAATGAAATTTGTAAAATCCTAGGAATCACCTCCTGTGATGAAAGGTGTACCTCATGGTCGGTTTTTTTCCTTTGGAGTATGGAACTTCTATGTACTTCTCTAACTCACGCAGATTGGCAGTTCTGTGTTTTGTAATCTTAGAGCTAGGGGTCTTAACCATTTTTGTCAGACTTATGAAGCCTATGGACCAATTCTCAGAATCATGTTTTCAGATAGGTGAAGGAAATGCTAAACTTCAGTTGGAGGTTAGTGAAAAATAAAGATGTAATTTTTTTCTTATTCAATTTCAGCATTTCCTGAAATCTGTTATTAGGCCTTCAGGTTAAGAACTCCTATCTTAGCAAGTTGCCTGTATCACTAAGAAATTAAGGGACTTCCCCATGGACCCACAGTCAGATGTGTCAGAGATAGGCCTTGAACTTGGTTGGATCTTCCTGATTCCAAGGCTGCATTACTGTGCTACATTATTTCCTTAAAGTTTATTATCCATACTACAGCTATTCATTCCTAAAATATTCAGAAATTTACTATTAAAAACCATCATAGACTTTTAGAGGATGGCAAGAAACAGCAGAAAGCATCTAGTTCATCCCCTGACTCTGGAATTTTTGTTGTTCAGTAGTTTTTTTCTAGTTGTGTCTGACTCTTTGTGCCCCCATTTTGGGTTTTTTTTTTTTTTGACAAAGATGCTGAGTGGTTTGCCATTTCCTTCTCCAGCTCATTTTACAGATGAGGTACTGAGACAACAAGGTTGAGTGACTTGCCCAGGGCTACCCAGCTAGTACATAAGTGTCTGGGCCTAGATTTGACTCAGGAAGATAGACTGAAAATCTATCGACTGCACCACTTAGCTATCTCTGGACTAGAACATACTAAATCTAATTTTGAACAAATGATTATCTATTTACCTTTAAATATGTCTGGCAGAGATCAACTCATTTTGCCCTCTCAGTAACTTCTTCTAGGGCAGAGCAAGTGTTGTTGCCATAATGTTCATCTTGGTACCTAGCTCTTCAAAAGTTTCTTAGATTAGATAAGAGAAAATAATATGTGATTTATTATACAGAACATTTTGTTTCTGTTTCCCTCTCAAGGGGAAGTTTTTTCTAGTTTCATCTGAAATTTTTAGAGAGATCTGAGAACTTGAGTGTTATATATTTCTGCAGAATCCGAACTAAGATGAGGTAATTGGGACTTTCCACCAAAATTTAGGGTCCATGGGCTACTTTTGAGATCCTTTAGTTGTATAGAAATAGTTGAGCTTCTAAGGTAATTGTTAACTAATTAACTAGTTAGTATAATTGTTGGTTAATGGTTTGTAAGTATAATTAGTTATCTTAGGAAGCTACTGATTGATAGTACAAATATTGTTCCTCCTAGTGTCCAGGCACATTTTGTACCCCTTTCCCAGTACAAAAATCACTTGTTATGACTTTGTTATTCACTACCATACTTAGTATAAAGACATTCTATGTAACCTAATACTCTATATAACATGTTTCTTATGTGAAACGTTTCCCTCCCCCCTTCTTTTCTTAACACAGGCTAGAGACAGTTAATGGAACAATGATTCTCAGAAGGGCAGAGCTTGAAGCCAAGCTGCAGGTTCTGAAGGTAATTTAATTTAATGCCACGTGGCACATTTTTCATCCTTGAATGAATGAGATTGCAATAAGGGTCTATTTGAGGAACTGAGATAGCCCTTGAAGATGAAATGTAATGATGAGAGTTTAAAGTGCTGAATGGTCAAGAGTGACAGAATTCCATCTGCGTGAATATCAAATTCTGCACACCAATGCTAAATCACCATCTCTTCTTGCTTAGACACCTGTGTAGAATGTGCAGAAAGTCGACTGGAAGGCACACAGCTTGACAAACTCCGAATTAGTGTGTCTGACTGTGTGCATTGGGATTTGCTTTTTATTTCAAAAGAGCAGCAATAGCTTTTGAACTCCGGTTTCAAGGGCAGCTTTATGTGAAAGGATGGTGCTTTGCTAAACATAGAGATCGCATGGCTGTTCTTGAATGACTGGTCTTGATACCCTTTTTATGTCCTTTTATTATTCATACATTCCATCCCCTGAAACTATCCTTTCATGGTTCTGTTGTTGCCCTTGTAACTACTGGCCTCTGCAAGTCTGTAATCAGGTCGAAGAGTAAGAATGTTAACATTGCTCTAGGACACATTGCATGGAACAGGACGCACCATAACAATCCCTGGGGACTGGAGTTCGAGGAGGGTTAACATACAAATCTCCTGGATTTATGAGGCACCACCAAATCCAGAAGCACAGGCTAGAACTCATTTGTATGCCAAGTCAGAGTCCCACATTCCACATGACTTACTAGTAGGATCCTAAATCGACCCTTCCACATGAATGGACCTTCCTGGCTCCCCTTTTCCTCCCGTCTCTCTCAGAATGACGTCTGACCTTTCAGGCAGAGGTTGCATCATTTATCAGTTAATAGTTATTCTCGGTGTTACATGAAAATGAAGGCATTTATTTCTCTCTGTCTTTGTCTCTCTGTCTTTCTCTCTGTCTCTCAATCTCTGTCTCTGTGTATATCTCTTTTCTTTCTGTCTTTGCCTCTGTTTCTCATTTTCTTTCACTGCTTGCAATCTCTGTCTTTGTATCTCTTACTTTATGTTTTCTTTGTCCCCGTTCTGTTTTTGCCTTTGTATTTTTTGTCTGTTTCTCTCTGTCTCTTTGAGCAAGGCACAAAGTTCCTTTTTAGGGAAACCCGGGGCCATCTCTTGAGACTTAGGTAGATTAAAGACTCATTGAATGGATACCAGTTTCTTCAGGTGACCCTATGGATCAGACGAATGTTAATGTGGGAAAATATTCTTGAAACTTGCGAATGTCCAGGTCTCTAGAGTGGGGAAGTGTAGTAGGGTCTAAAAATGGACAGACAACTTTTGTGTCCTCAAGGGCTAGAAATGGCTCACATCCAGAAGTTCCCGAAGTTATTTGGCCTACTGCCCCTTTAAAAAAAAATTACTTAGCACTCCCATGGAACTCTACTTCCTTGCACATTTTCCAGCCAATGCATGCTGGAATTCCTGACAATGCCCCCCCCCCCACACACACGCACACGCACACGCGCTCACGAGTGCACACACTAGCCTGACAACACTTGCTTGTTAAGACCTGTTGGTGGACTTGACCACTGATTGGTTATAACTTGTATTTTGTGTGTTTATTTTGGAAATAATGTAATCACTACAACTTTAACTGTTACACAGCAGATGAAACATGTATGAATAGTTGTTAAATTTTTCTTCTCTTCTCTTCTTTCCTTATGCTTCCATGGCTGCTGCCCCCTTATTTTTATTCAATGGCCTCTAATTGCACTGAGGCTACTACCGTCCCATGGATCATTCCGGTACCCCCCAGGGTGGTATTACCCACTTAGGGAATCTGTGCTCACATGAGGCATGCAAGTGAGGCTGCCCTCAAGCTTTGTTCAAGCACCCAATGCCAACTGCTTACAATAGACACGCAAATAATCACCCAATTGAATTGAGTGGATTTAAAGTTCAGACATTTCCAGTTTAGCTGGGAGATGTCAGTCTACATTAGGGTAGGCCTAAGTCTCTTCTTGTGCTTCCCTGAATTCGAACATCCTCTCTATCCAAAGATAATGTGCTTGAGTTGGCTTGACTTCCTTAGGGCCTTTGGAATTGGAATATGGTGCATTTGAACTTGGACCTGGCTTTACTCAATTTCTCCCACCTCTCCTTAGGAGATAATTGAATATGCCAAATGTTCTCAAATGGGTCCCCAACTCCGAGGATGCTGGGGGCTCAAGACTAATACCTTTTCCTGCTGAGGCCAGGATAATTAGTATCTTTACACTTTTGAGAACACGACCTTCCCACTCCTATGCCCCTGTATTCTCTATTTCTTTTCAATGCTAATCTTTTGTTTTCTTCAAAGCCAGCTGAAATCCTTTGAGAAACAGCATGGCGCAGTGGAAAGAGTCCTCTATTTGACTTCATAGGACCAGGGTGCCAGTCTTGCCCCCACCCCTTAGTACCAGTGTGACCTTGGGCAGGTTCCTTAATTTCTCTGGGTCTTATTTTCTTCATCTGAAAAATGAAAGTGTTGGGTTAGATAAACTGTGAGGTCCCTTGTGTCTATCATGGAGCCCTCCTAAACTCACATTCATAAACTAAAGCTCACGGTCTAGTACATAATTATTTGCAGCAGCATTTAGCATCAGTATCATTCTCTAGTTAATTTCACATTTCTATGTTTTGTTTCCCCAGCTTGATTGTAAGATCTTTAAGGACAGGGTCTAGGCCTTCCTACTTTTTTTTTTTTATCTTGCATAGTACTTATAGTTCAGGGAATAAAATCAGTGTTCTATATAGATAGAAAAAGATTTATTAATCACTTACTGTGTCCTGGGCCCAATGCTGTATGGTACTGATACAAATGAAAGTTAAAAAAAAAAGAAAGTATCTAGACTAAATGAGCTTGCATTCTGGTGGGGGAAGACTACGTATACTAGTGAGCCAATCAGCAATGCTGGTGAAGGGAGGGATATTGCTGTCAAAGAGGTAGAGAAGACCAAAGAGCTAGCAGTGAAATGAACGTAGTCAGTGGGCCTCATGGAAAGGTGGTCCAGGAAAACAACTCACCCTTCAGAAGAGAGGGCTACAGGGCAGAGGCATCCCTAGGGTGAGAAGGCTGCTGAACTCTACCATTAGACTGGTTTTGAAATGAGAATGGTTCTAATTTAATTTTTAGGTCTTAGAGGTAGCCAGTGTAATAGAAAAAAAACAGGACTTGGAGTTGGGAGTCCCAAATTGGCACTTGTCTCTTGTCACATGACCTGGAGCAAACCACTTGCCTAAGCTTTAGGGTCTTCATCTCTAAACTAGGGGTTATAATACTTGTGGGATTACTTCATAGAGTTGTGAGGACAGGTTTTTGTAATGTATATAGTGTTACAAAAATGTAAGCTATTATTGTTTTGGGGTTTTTTTTGTATGAAGTTGTGAACTTTTATGTACGTTTTAAGAAAATGTATATTAATGCAGCAATAACAAAACCACATTGTTTTTGTGTCCCCTTCTGAACTTCCTTCTGTTCTCTACTGTGTACTTTTTTTTGGGATGAGGCAATCGGGGTTAAGTGACTTGCCCAGGATTACACAGCTAGCAAGCGTCAAGTGTCTGAGGTCGGATTTGAACTCTGGTCCTCCTGACTCCAAAGCCCGAGCTCTATCCACAGCAACACCTAGCTTCCCCTCTTCTGTGTATTTTTAAAATTCATTGATGCACATTTCTTTTATTCCCTTTCTAAATTTTTTACTGCTACCTACCAACTCCTCTTTCTCCCAAAAATTCCTCCCTTGTAAAAAATAATTATGGTAACAAAACAAATCAATGATTCACTTATTATGACATAATGTGAAATCAATATGTGTGAAGATGTATGTCTCATTCTACAATTCTGGTCCATAACCACTTTGCTACTAGATGGAAAAAAAAAGTTTCTTCATCATTTTTCTGAAATTGTGACTGATTACTGCCTTGGCTAGGTTTCCTAAGTCTTTCAAAATTGTTTTCCTTTGCATAGTAGATGCTGCTGTGAAAATTATTCTCCCAGTTTTGCTCATTTCACTTTGTAGTAGTTCAGACAAATCTTTTGATGTTTCTCTGAATCTGTCATATTCATCATTTTTCATGATAATATTCCATCACTTAGATATATAATATTTCTGTTAGCCCTTTCCTACTTGATAGGCAATTGTTTAGTTTCCAGGTTTTTGTTGCTTTAATTTAATTTAAAGTGATGCTTTAAATATTTTTGTACATATGGGGCTTTTCATTCTGCTTTTGACATCCTTGAGGTATATGCCTATATGTATATGTATATGTGTATGTAGCACTGAATCAAAGGGTTTTGCACAGTTTGCCACTATTATAATCTCAGCTTATGCAATATCTTGTTGTAGAGCATGAAGAAATAGATTCATTCTGTGAGATCCATCAGACCAAGTCAACATATGTTTTGACATTCAGCAACTTCAGTGTAAGGAGGAGGGTGGCGGTACAAAGCATGTTAAAGAATATGATTAGGTTATAAGAAACAAGCATCCAGCTGCCAGAAGACTCCCCAGACGTGCCTATATATCATGCCTATGTATCATCTTCCAGAATAGAGACTGAAGGTTCTGAACAAAGCAGTCTCATCACGTAGGAAATGACTATTTACTGATGTGGGAGTCATTCAGATCTTTGTGCAATAAAACCATCAATGACTTAGAGCAAAAAGCAAACTCTATGATAAATCAAGAGAGACAAAGTTGAGAAGGCACTGGGAACAGTAGAAAGATCTTCATCTTAACCTATTTAAAATAGCCTTCAGTGCCTAAAAAAAAGAAAATAAAAGAGGTCAACACAATGACTTTATCATTTTCTGCAAAGGTTTAAAATTGATGAAAATCTGTGGCTACAATGAATAAGCCAAAAGAGCCCCCCAAAACTGTGTTAGCCAGAAAACACTTGATCTCTTTACCAAGGGCAAAGTCAAGGGCAAAAACGCTTAATCACCCTACTCTTGTTGCAGTTCTTTAGAATAACATATTGCTTAAGTCTTCAAACATCTCTAAAATATATCTAAGTAAAAGTAGAAGAAAATTTCCATTTGAAAACCAGAAATAAAATTCTCTGTGTAACTTCTGAGCTGTATATAATTTTCTCTTATGTAGTCCCAGAAATGTTATAATGGTTAGGTACTGGGATGAATTACTTGGCAATTAAGATTACTCCACACTAGAAATGGTTACTGAGAGGGCAAGCTGAATGCTCTCTGCTAGAGACCTTTAAAAGTAGAATAGACTGTCATCTTTTCAGAATTAGATCTGGCAGAAATGAATACGAATCAACAGAAAGCTTGGTGTGAGACTCAAGTGGACCACATTCTGAATTATCATAGATAAAAATGGTAGAAAGATAGAAAGTGGAATGAATTTTTCGGTGCTTCATTAATTAGCTATTTATGTATCCATGATAGATAAATCAATGGATTTGGACATTAACACTTCATTTCCCTGTATGCTTGAAGAGGAATTTGAAATGTCACTTAAGAAGAAAAAGTCAGAAAGAGTGACTGGACCTAGACAAAATATGTGTTGAGGAAATCAGTATGGAAGCAAACACAGTGCTGAGAGCTACTGGGGGCTCATTTTACAAGATACCTCAGGGAAGGGAAGATACCAAAAGAATGGAAAAAATCATGGAATCCATTTACCCACAAAAGGTAATTGAGAGAACGTCAAGAACTAGCTTCTATATGTATATAGAATAATTATATTCTATATTCTATATTTATGAGATCCACACATACCAAGGATATCTTGATGAAAATATGAGAAGGGAATAGGTAGGTTTTCATAAATGATTATCTGCAGCAGACCATGTCTTTAATGTTATACAATTGACTGAAATGTGCAGATAATGCAAAATTTGATTAAATTTTTTGATTTACAAAAGTTTTTGACTCAGTAGGATAAAATTCAGCTTTAAAGGCTTGCTTCCAATAAAGATTCTCATGCCTCTATAAAAATCACTCAAGATCTCTTGATGAATAAGTTAAGAGTTAAGGCTGTTCAGTGACCCTCGGATTATTAATGTCAAATGAAGCATAAAACATTGAGATGTGTGTTTACCAAAGGTATTCTCCACTAACAAGGAGGATGTCCTACACAAAGTCATAATGGAAGAGGGGATTTTTATAAATTATGAGTCCTTCCCTAGATTCTTGCTTGTGGATAATATTGTGCTGATTGTCTAGAACTCCAGAATTCTATAGTACCTTCCAGATGAGCTCAGTTATCCTTCTCTATGCAGATGACTCCCAAACCTACAGATTCACCCCAATCTCTTTCCTACAAGCTAGTCCTGCGTTGCTAAATGTCTGCTGTATAGCTCCACCTTGACTTTCCATCAGCATCTCAAACACAACATGGCCAACAATGGAATTTTTTACATTTACCTTCAAACTCATACCTCCTCTAAGCATTTGTGCTTCTGGTGGTCAAGGGTGCCATCATCTGTACAATCATCCAGACTAAAAACCTTGAAGTGATTCTTGGTTCTTTCCTGTCTTCCAGCCTCTAACTTCATTCAACTTCCACATCATGTCTAATAATCTTCCATGCTATGTCAGTTCAACTTCAACTACATCTCTCATATCCTTTCCTTTCTCTCTATTCTAACACCCTGATCCAGGTCCTCATCGTCTCTCATCTGGACTATTTTGTAACTCATGCATTTCCCTGCTTCTCTTCTCTAATTAATTTTTTACACAGCTTCCAAATTAATATTTGTGGGACTGATTTGATTGAGTTACCACTTCTAGTAAAAAATACACAACTTTTTGTTTCTAAAATAAAATGTCTTCTCAGCATTTAAAACTTTCCACAATCTGACTTCAACTTACCTATTTTATTATTTTTCAATTTCAAAATTAAATACTATCTCACCCCACCGGTATTTCCATATACATTACAGAACACATGAGGGATTGGATATAAAACTGTGGCTTTCTGTTTTGTACTACGTGTGCATGTGTATTCTGTAAGTTACTTCAAAATATGCTGATTGTGCTTCCTTCTGAACCTTTTTCTCTTCTGTGCATAAAAAATGTTTTCAGTAGTCCTTTTGTGGGTGGGCATCACTCTTGCTACACTAGTGTATTCTTTCTTTTACCCTCCCTTCTCTTTCTTTTAAAACCCTTAGGATAGAACTAATCCACCCCGAGGTTCTCTGTTTTATTTATTTAAAGCCTTCATACCCTTTAAAGATATTAGTTATGAAGGAGCATATTTTACTTCTCCTGTTAGAACACTTGTACTGTATCATTATATGGCCCCTTCTAGTCGCTTAATTAATTGACCTCTCTAAGTTTCTCTTGACTCTTGTATTTACCTTTCAAAGTTCTTATTTAACTCTGGCCTTTTCATTGGGAATGTTTGAAAGGTCTGTATTCCATTAAAACAGGGGTTTGTGAACTGGGGGCTGGGAACTTTAAGAAATATACATTTTGATAACTTTTATATAATTGATTTTCTTTGTAATCCTAAATATTCTGTTTTGCGCGTTAAGAACATTATTCTGTGAAGGTGTCCATAGGTTTCACCTGGCTTCCAGTGGGGTCATTGACACAAAACCAGTTAAGAACCTCTATTTTCATTATCTGCTTCTCCGCCAGCAGAATTCTATTCAGTTTTGTAGGATAAGTTATTGATCGTAAGCTCTTATCTTTTGGAATGCTGAATTCCGTGATCTTCTCTTACTTATTTTGGTAGATGACAGGTCTTATGGGATTGTGAATCTGGTTATTTGATACTTGAACCCCTTTCAGGATAATTGCAGTATTTTTTCTTTTGATATGGAGGCTTTAGATTCTGGCTATAACATTCCTAGGACTTTCCTTTTGGGGGTTTCTTTTGGGAGGTCATCAATGGGTTCTTTCCAACTTCACTTTGCCCTTGGTTCTAATAGATCTAGGCAATTTTTGTTAATGATTTTTTAACCATAGTGGCATGGTTTTCAGGGATTGTAATGATTCTTAAATTGTTAGTTCTTGACCTGTTTTCCAGGTCATTTGTTTTTATATTACATTTTCTTATCTTACATTTATTATTATTTTATTTTCTTATTTACTATTATTTTATTCTGTCATATATTTTCTAATTTTTCATTCTTTTCATTTTTTTAAAAATAATTTTTGCCATCTCATGGAGTCCTTGATTTGTTTGGCCAATTCTGATTTTCAGGGATTCTGTTATTTGTTCAGGGTTTCCTGCTTTTCTAAGTTAGTTTTTCTTTTCCTATTCTTTCTTCCCTAGATTTTATTTCATTAAATAATGTCTTGCTGCATCCTCTCATGTCCATGTGGAAAATCTATTTTATCCTAAGTCACTACTTGCATTGGTTATTGAATTTCTCTTTCTTGGTTGGATTTTTGGGTATCTCTGGAGCTAGTTTTTTCTAGTGCTCTCTATCTTCTTTAGTTACTTTACCTCTCCAGCCCTTTGTTTTAGGGCCAATCTTCACCTCCTGCAGTGCTTTGGTGAGGTAATCAGCCCCACTTGGTCATTCCCAGTCACTTTTATTCTTGCACTGACTTCTACCCTCCAGTGTTGGGCTACTCTGGGTGTTTGCGGTGCAAAACACTGCATCCTCAAGGACCTCTAAGGTGTATTAATACTCTGTCCCTCCTGAAAGTATTCAGTATTCTCTCTCTCTCTCTCTCTCTCTCTCTCTCTCTCTCTCTCTCTCTCTCCACACACACACACACACACACACGTGTGTGTTTTATCCTGTACATAGAATATAAGGTATTCTAAGACAGTATGCTTGAGTACTATGTAGATAGTTAATAACTATTTGCTATTTATTTAACGGAATTGAATGAGAGCCATGATTACTTGAAAGAGATTGACTTAAGGGGAAAGAGAGTAAAGGAACAAGCATTTATTAAGTGCCTACTATATGCAAGGCACTTTACAATTATCTTATTTGGTCTTAATAACAACGTTGTTAGGTAAGTGGTCATATGATAATTCATTTAATTCATTTTAGACTTGAGGAAACTGAGGCAGATAGCAGTTAAGTGATTTGTCTAGAGTTACACAGCTAGTAAATATCTGAGGCTAAATTTGAACTTAAGTCTTCCTGATTCCAGGCCCACTATCCAACCTAATTGCTTAACAATGTTGTCCAGATAATGACAAGTTTTTTTTTTAATTAGTAAATTAATTCATGTATCTGATATGTATTCTCAGATACAGTGACACCGGCTAGGAGAATAAGACATTATCTCTTGGCTCTGAGAACTTTCTCTAGCTTTCCCTCACTGTTGACCTCCCTGACTTCCTTCAAGTCCCAACTAAAATCCTACTTTCTATAGAAAGCCTTCGCCAACCCCTGTTAGTTCTAGTACCTTCCCTCTGTTAATTGTTTCCTATTCATCCTGTATATAGCTTGCTTTGTATATATTTGTTTGCTTGTTGACATTCCCATTAGATTATATGCTCTTTTTTGCCTCACGGTGCCTGAATTCAGACCAGAAGTGAATAAAAGGAATAGAGTGACTAGTTTCTAATTGGGAAATTGCACAGAGCATTTGTGGAGATGATCTTTGGATTCTTTCTGTTGATACTTTGTTTTCCATATCTGCAAATCCTGGGCAGTTTTTTTCTTGCATTATGTTGTTCAGGTCTTTTGACTTTTAATGTTCTTCTGGGAGGCCTGTGAACCTTGAGTTGTCTCTAAAAATACTTTCTTTGAGATCAATATATTTTGCTTATATAGAGATTACATGCTTTAAAAAAATTACCAAATTTTGCTTCTCTTCCTCTTAATTGTCCTTTATTTTCCCTATATTTGTGTTCCCAGTTAGTTGTTCTCTCTCCTCTTATGAGAGGCATACCATCATGGATTTGTGTTTTTCTAGTCTGTTAATAATTTCTGCTGTACAGTCCATAAATGTTGCCATTTCTTTCCTTTTAATTTCTCTCAAGGTTGGAAACATCTCCTGTTGCAGATCCAAACTCTTCTGGGCATTTATAGGGTTCTCATGTTTCATTAGGTGTTGACTTTGTTTCCTTCGCCCTGTGATGTTTATTTAGAGAGGTTTGCAGTTTTTTTAAGTATCTGTGTATTTTCCCTGCTGATTTATCTGCTTGATTTCTAGATTTGTAACTGAGTTTTCTTCTGAGACCTTTGATAGTTTTTGTTTCATTTCCTTATTATTTTATATCCCTCATTTTATAACCTCCAAGCTGTCAGCCTTTTTTCTATGTTTGGGAGTTCTAGGAGCGCGGAACTCTAGCTGGACTGTAGTCCCCTTTCCTTCAGGGCTGGTGTAGTTTTGAATAGTGGTTCCCCGTCCATTTTTTTTTTCTGTTACTTATTTCTCTGGCTCAGTGTGACTGCCACAGGCAGAATACAGTATCTCCATCTTCTTCAGTTAGTTGGACAAAATCCAGGTCTGCTGGATTTTGCTGTAGAATGGTGGGGTGTGAACCGGGCCAGGTTGTGCCATTCAGGATTGTAGCAATGGCAGCAATTAAATTGCTGAGTGAGTCCCATAGCATAAGCTGGTGGATCTGGACCTGTGCCTACTGGAGCGTGGACCTTGGGGAAAGGGATGAGGTTAATGTGTGGGCATGATGAAGATTTAGTGTACTTTGCTGATAATTGATGAGGCTGTTACCATTTTTGGCTTCTGGGTCTATGGAGACAGCTGCAGTCATTCAACTTATGGTTCAGGATTCCTCTTTTGAGAGTTTCTTTTTTAGAGTTAGCAGGGACTGGAGAAAATACCTGGTCCATGATTTTGTTGGTCAGGGCACCAAGCAGGAAGTTGAAACAGTGCAGAGCATTTAATGACTCCAAGTAGCTTCTGTAGGGGAAAACTAGCATCCTTTTGGTGCAGATATTCTCCTAGCAATGTTGTATGTCAACACAGTATGGAGAATAAAAGTGGCAGGTGACCCAAAGGTTAAGGGAGAGGTGCAAGTCTTTGCAAGTAAGCTGTCACAGATCTCCAGTGATTACTTATTTACCAAAAAGTTGTTTAAGGAATATTATTGATGAGATAGGTAGAGGAGAGCAAAGGATAATAGATAGATAAATTCAAGTACAGCAATGATACCCACAAAGGGTTAAAATGCTTGTTGCCAACAGCACAGATTTGTCAGTGTCACCCCCCCATCAGTTTACTTCAGTGGCTCCCTATTTGCTTCTAGAATAAAATATAACACTTCTCTTTGGCTTTTAAATCCTTCTACAACCTACTCTGTATATATATTTCTTTTTTTTTTTTAATTTATGGGATCATTTCCATGACATAGTATCATTAAAAAAAGATGATTGCCCCTGAAAGTGCAAATCTGTTATGTACAACTTGCTGTTCCTTTTAAATATATAATAAAGTTATTGTGTAAATTTCTTTTTTTCTCCTTTTTTCTTCCCCCTCCTGTCTTAGAGATGGTTACCATTAAACATAAGTAGGTATATGTACACACATATATGTGTAAATAAACATATGCATATGTAAAATTATTGTATACATGCTTCTGTTTATTAGTTCTTTCTCTGTATGCAGATAGCACCTTTCTTCATATGTTCTTTATGGTTAATTAGGGTATTTATAATAATCAAAATGATTTATTCATTCAAAATTGTTCTTAAAGCAATATTGCAGGAGTGGAACCAAGATGGCAGAGTAAAAGCAGTGACTTGTTTGAGCTCTCCCCCAAACCCCTCCAAATGCCTATAAAAATGGCTCTAAACAAATTCTAAAGCAGTAGAACCCACAAAAAGACAGAGTAAAACAAATTTCCAACCCAAGACAACCTGGATGGTTGATTGGAAAGATCTGTTGCACTTGGCTGGGAGAGGAGCGCAGTTCAGCATGGGCTGCGAAGACAAAGACCAGGACTCAGCGAACCTGCAGCAGGCTTCAGGGGACTGAATCAAGGGGAGCTTTGGTGGTTTCCAGACTTCTCAACCCACAAACACCAAAGACAACTTAGTAAGTCAGTAGGAAAGGTCTGTCAGACCACGGTGAGAGAGCAGCTTGGTTTAGCTCCAGTCCCAGCACAGCCCCAGAGCAGTGGCTGCTTCCAAAGCTCTCGGCCCACAGACAGGAGGGAAGATCAAGCAGATGATCAGAGGGGGATTGTAGGGATCTCTTTGCTGGTACTGAGGCAGGATTCTCTTGCTTTGCCCCTTTGGATCTGAATTGCAGTTCTGAGTGGAGGTCCTGGGGCAAGGAGGAACACTGGAGTGGTGGAGCTTGTGGTGGCGATGCAGAGTGAATACTCCTGAAGTTCCAAGACAGAAAAGAGTGCTCGTGGTCACTCACTGACCAAAGCACAGGCCAGGAAAGGAGTAAACACCTCGCCTTTGATCATAATACCTTGGAAGAACAGAAAATTTACAGGTCCCTGGAATTATCTTTGAAAACAGCTGCACAAAACTCCTGAAGCTTGGGACAGTACATTCTCCACACTGGCGACAGACCCCTCACCATAAAAAAGAGTTTAAAAGTCAAATAATTGGCTGAGATCATGAGCAAACAGCACAAAAGAAAGTCAGACCATAGAATCTTACTTTGGTGGCAAAGTAGATCAAAACATACAACCAGAAGAAGACAACAAAGTCAAAGCTCCTACATCCAAAGCCTCCAAGAAAAATATAAATCAGTCCCAGGCCTTGGAAGAGCTCAAGAGGGATTTTGAGAAGCAAGTAAGAGAAGTAGAGGAAAAACTGGGAAGAGAAATGAGAGTGATGCAAGAAAATCATGAAAAACAAGTCAACAGCTTGCTAAAGGAGACCCCCAAAAATACTGAAGAAAATAAGACCTTAAAAAATAGCCTAACCCAAATGGCAAAAGAGGTCCAAAAAGCCAACGAGGAGAAGAATGCCTTAAAAAGCAGAATTGGCCAAATGGAAAAGGAAGTCCAGAAGCTCACTGAAGAAAATATTTCCTTAAAAATTAGAATGGAGCCAAATGGAAGCTAATAACTTTATGAGAAATCAAGACACTGTAAAACAAATCCAAAAGAATGAAAAAATAGAAGAATGTGAAATATCTCATTGGAAAAACAACTTACCTGGAAAATAGATCCAGGAGAGTTAATTTAAAAATTATTGGACTACCTGAAAGCCCTTATAAAAAAAAAAGCCTAGACATCATCTTTCAAGAAATTATCAAGGAAAACCGTCCCCCCATTGGCTCCCTGGGGGTCGTGGGGAGGGGGCACAGCTCTCAGGCCGACCCCAGACTCTGGCGCCCCCGCCACACGGACACTGACTGGCTGTGGACAAACCCTGGGTGCCAAAGCCCCAGACCAGGCTTGCTGGTTTCCTCCTGGCGGCCCCTGGAGTCAGGGAGAAGGTAAACTAGAAATGGAAAGAATCTCCCAATTACCTTCTGAAAGAGATGTGGAAAGGAAAACCCCTAGGAATATTATAGCCAAATTCCAGAGTTCCTAGGTCAAGGAGAAAATATTGCAAGCAGCCAGAAGGAAACAATTCAAGTATTGTGGAAACACAATCAGAATACCTGAAGATTTAGCAGCTTCTATATTAAGGGATCATAAGGCTTGGAATATGATATTCCAGAGGTCAAAGGAACTAGGATTAAAACCACATATCACCTACCCAGGAAAACTGAGTATAATCCTTCAGGGGAAAAATGGACATTCAGTGAAATAGAAGACTTTCAAGCGTTCTTGATGAAAAGACTAGAGCTGAATAGAAAATTTGACTTTCAAATACAAGACTCAAGAGAAACATGAAAAGGTAAACAGGAAAGAGAAATCATAAGGGATTCATTAAAGTTGAACTGTTTATATTCCTGCATGGAAAGATGATATTTATAACTCATGAGACCTGTGTCAGTGTTAGGGTTGGAGGGAAAAATATTTGGATAAATAGATGTTGTTTCTCATGCACAGCAGTCTTCCCATCTCCAGCACTTTGTACTGGCAGTGTCCTCACCTCCACTTCATAGAAACCCTCTCTTCCTTGAAGACACAACTGAAGAACTGTCTTCTGCATGAAGCCTTTCCTGACATTCCCAGTCGCTGATTTCTGCTTTCCCTAATTACATTGGATTCCTTTTGTATTTAGTCTGTATGTATTTATGCTGTCCATATTTTTCTCTGTCCATGCTGCCTCCCCCATGAGAATGTCAGCTTCTTGAGAGTAAGGATTGTTTCAGTTTTTCTATTTACATTTCCAGCTTTTCCCACAGTATATGGCAAATAATAAGTACTTAGAAAATATGCAGGATGTTTGTGATATACACTGATAGGGAATATTCACATAAGTGCGGTCACAGATCTGCCAAAGGATGAAGGAAAAGGCTATTTCCTGGGTCGTTGCTTTGAACAGGGTCAGATTAGGTTCCAGTCACCTTAACTTTGTGTAGCCTGCTTGAGACTGTCTTTCCTATAGTCCAAGGACTCTGTGGGATAAAGGACCTTTAAAAAAACTTTGCAAATTCAACATGTGGATTTCAAAACTACCCTTTTCAAATCTGTTTTTCTAATGGGGTGTTTTTGAAAGTACTGGTCATACTGGAAGTGGCCTCTGAGGCTTCCTTTTCCAACACTTTCATTTCACAGATGAAGAAACTGAGTCCCAGGAAGGTTAAGTGACTTGTCTAAGGTCACACAATATCTGATCTATCTTTGTAGAGTTCACTTTTGTTCTAGTTTAGGGAACTAATGGAGTATATTGGGCAAATAGTTAAGAAACCTAGAAAGCTCTTATTTCACAGAAAGTCGGGGAGTTGATGTATATGTATGCAGTCAGGGAGAAAGTCAGGGAGTATGTATATGGAAGTCAGAGTCAGAAAGATGCTTTTCATTTCTGTATCAATATGGGAGTTTAAATCAGACCTTGCATACAGATATTGCACCAAGGCAGATACAGGGTCTGCAGAGAAGAGGAGAATTTAGAGACAAATTAACCAGGAACCTGGATAAAACTAGAAAATTCTCTGCAGCTTTTAAAAAATGCTTTATTATTTTTTTCTTTCAGCTTAAGTGATGACTTGCATTTTATTGCTTGACCTATAGAAACTGCTGAGTCTTAGTGACTGGAAAGTTTTAAAAAATCTAATTAAGCTAGCTGGCAAACTCTGGTCTGCTATATCAGGTTAGTAAAGCCAGAAGTGAGAGGCAGTATGGTGTAGTGTATGGTGGACCCCAACTGTGGATTCAGAGAGATATGGCTTCAAGTTTTGCCTCCGCTGACACACACTAGCTGTGAGATCACAGGCAAATCCTTGAAACTCTCAGTACCTCAGGCAACCCTTTAAGACTGTAAGAGACTCTAAAGTTAGAAATTAATTGCCAGTCTGCATTAGTGGAGGCAGTTGCTATACCAGAAGTTCCTCATACCAATGAAATCACAGGTTCAAGACCAAAAAAGCAAACTGCATCCATCTCTTCTCTTTCGTAGTTTGCTTCTTCCATTTGTGGTGCCCTGCTCTATGTCAGGAGATGAAGGGGTAAAGGGTTGTGGCAGTGGAATCTCTCTCTATGGGGGTGGGGCAGTGTAACACGTGCCACGTGGGCCTCACATGCCCTAGGCCTCTGAGCATGACTTCCAAGTGCAGCCAGTGCTGGACTGGCCACAAAAGCTATGATTCAGGCGGTAAGGCAGGCTCATAGCCACCAGCATCTTAGTCCAGAAAGAAGTAGAAATGAACCGAGCCAGGCCTTTTATTGCTCTGATTAGCAAGAGCACAGTAGTTACATAATGTGTTGGCAGACACAAGTACTCCTGTAAAATATGTCACTGTTAAATTACCTGACATTGAGAAATTAAAGTTGATTAGTATGGAGAATCTATAAAAATTTGGAAATAAGCTTAGTTGCCTTTGGCAGATTTTTTAACAACCTCTTTGTGTAAATTCATCTTTTGCCCCTCTTTTTTGCTTTCTGCTTTTTAGTCTATACCTTCCCCCATATATATTTTGCATAAAAAGACCCTTTGGTACCAACATGGCCTTCATCTCATTGGCACAGGTTTTCATGGGCCAAAATATGACACCCAAAACCCCTATGTCTTCCTTTGTTTGACAGTCTTTGCACATGAGTGGGGTAGTTTTACTGAAAGAAAGTTACTTATCTAAAATAAAGATCTAGCTGGTAATATTGACAGTTACACCTATATGTATACACACCAAAAGAGGAAGAGGAAGGAGAAGCTAATTCCAAAATCCTCCTTCCTTGAAGTAAACTATTGCAGGGTAATGTTGCAGTGGGAAAAGCATTGGCCTTAGAAAGAAAAAAATCTCAGTTCAGGTAACCAAAGCGATCTTCCTAAAGTTTGGGTGTGATCATGTTATCCACCTACTCCCCAATTCTGAGGATCAAATAAATTCCCCGATGCTACCTTTTCTTCCCACATTATTCCCTCCCATGTACTGGAATTATGCTTGATCCTTCATGCTGTTCCCCCATGTGTGAAACTCCCTGTCTTTGTACTGGTTGTTTCCTTTGCCTATAATATATCTGCTTCTACCACTTGGAATGCTTGGTTTCCTTCAATACTCAACTCGAGCCCTTGTCCACCAAAGATTACCTTATAATTGTTTTGCACGTGTTTGGCGTATACCTATACATGTTCATGGTGGCAAGCCTCTGTAGAATGGAAGTTCCTTAAGGACGGGATGCATTGGACTTTAGTGTTTGGGTCCTCAGTGGCTAGCACAAGGCCTGTCTTAAAGCAGTGTTATTAAATGCTTGTTGATTAAGGCCCAGTTCTGTCACTTAATAGCTATGTGATCCTGGACGAGTCGTTGGGCAAGTTAATCTCTCTGGTCTTAGTTTCTTCATCTGTAATATAAGTTGATGGTATGACCTATAATGCCCCTCTAAGCTCTATCTCACGTGATCCTTCAGAGCTCTTCCCTAACTAGTAACTTCTTTTTTCTGTTTTCTTGTAGCAAACCTTGAGAGAAAAATGGGTGGAGTTCCGAGCTTTGCAGTTACAGGAACAGCGCCTGCTTCATGGTAAATGCTGGTTTCCTGCTGAGAAACCACAGTCTCATCTCATTATTTGCACAAGGCCTTCAGCAGGAATTGATACTAAAGTGTTTTAAAGTCATTGTCATTTAAGGGAGCCTTACATTAGCACTGATATCCCTTCCCTAACATGCACATACATTTTTATGTTAGAAGCAGTTGGATAGCAACTTGGAAAATTGTCTTCCATTCCGGACTCTTCAGTTACTCAGTTGTACACCTGGGAAAATTTGTGGATAGGGTTTCTGTAGGTCATACATGACAAGACTTGAGGGATTTATCTTTTTTATCTTCTGTTCTTCATGGCTTCCATTCAGGGAAAAGATGGAAGAATCATAGGTTCGTGGAAAGCTAGATTTGGAAAGAGCATTAGAAATATTATG
Source organism: Phascolarctos cinereus (assembly GCF_003287225.1). Classification (NCBI taxonomy): domain Eukaryota; kingdom Metazoa; phylum Chordata; class Mammalia; order Diprotodontia; family Phascolarctidae; genus Phascolarctos; species Phascolarctos cinereus. Next base: position 233,935,656 of record NW_027556098.1, read on the forward strand.
TTGCATTGGAAAGAACAACATATTTTGAAGTAGAAAACTTGGGTTAAATTATGGTTTTGCTATTTACTACCTTTGCTATATAAAGCTAGGTGACTCAGAGGATAGTGAGCTGGGCCTGGAGACAGGAAGACCTGATCAGCCGCAGACACTTAACTAGCTTTGTTACCCTGGGCAAATCACTTAACCTCCATTTGCCTCAGTTTTCCTGAACTGTAAAATGTGGATAATAATAGTAACTATCTTGAAAGTTTATTGTGAGGATTAAGTGAGATAATATTTATAAAGTACTTAGCAGAGTGCCTGGTGCTATATAAATCCTTATTTCCCTTCCTTTGGGCAAGTTTCTCAATTGAAAGTCCTTTCTGTTTTTAAATGCTATGACCAATTCTAACCTTTCCCGTAGTCACATAAGAAGGAGTAGAAATAGGATGTAAATCCAGGTCTTCAACTAATGACCACTTGGTTGGTGGATTATATTGTCAAGAGGATCCTTATTCAAATGTGTTGCACCAGATGGCCTCTTAGGACCCTTCGAACACTTAAGGTTTCTAATTCTGACCATGGTTGCTCTAAGTCTGTTGTTTGCTTCATTAGACCTTGCTGTGGCAGTCAAGAAAGAGACTGAGGGAGAGAACTGACAATGTTGGAACACAGCTCTTTTATTTCCTGCCATTTTGTACTTTCAGAGCAGGAAAGAGCCAGTTTAAGAACAACTTGTGAATTTGATGTTTCCTGGGGCTGGTGTAGGTTTGAGGAAAAAGCTCGTTCAGAGAGCTGGTTGACTCAAACTACTACCTGTGTGTGGGGGGGTGAATTTCAGGTAGTATCTTCCTCAAGTAACATTGATAGTCTAGTCATTAGACTACCCTTAGAAACCGATCCCTACTCTATTGTCAGAGATAGAACAAGTTAACTCTTAATGAGATGAATACTACCTTGTGCTTTAGTTTCCTAGACTGAAGTTCTGTTTTAAAAATAGTTTTGATAGTATCATATTTATCTATTTTGAATATATCAAATTCCATGAGATACTTTATTTAGGTGTGAAGATTGCTAAGGGTGATTGGAATATGAGAATTATTTTGCAGCCTTAGTATTTCCTCATTTGTTACAGAATTCAGGATGACCTGACAAAAAATGGACATTACCCTCCTCCCACCCTCTTTATGCACAGTGGTGCTTAAATGACTTACTGGTTACCTGTGAGCACAAGACCTCTTGTCTGTCCAGTTCTGGACCACTGGGCTGCCCTGATTAACTTCTGTAGTCTTCTTGAAATCCTCTGTAGTCTGATCTATGCGATCTGTTAATCTGTCATCTTGACTTCGGAGTCTAGTCTAGAGTTCCCATCAACTAAGTGAATGGGATCTTTGTAAGGATCAAGAAGGATGACTTAGTCAGCCCTTGGGATGGGGATGAGGGAAGAGATACTGAATAAGTGAATTTGGTCTGGTTCTAACACCATAATTGAGGGCATAGGATGATAAATACTGCTAATCACAAATCAAATGTGATTTTAAGGTGAATCAAAGCCCCCTATAGTGCTCTTTGATTCACTGAAATCATTTAACCAGTGTGCCAAGAGTGGGCTAGATATAAGTAGCTTATAAAATGCGCAAGTATAGAAAACTGAATAATACTAATAACTCATATTTTAGAGTTGTTTGATGTTTATAAAGTATTTCCCTCACAACAATTCTGGGAAATAGTAGAGGAATTATTACTTGCGTCATATAGCTAGGAAAGTGAGGCTCATTGAAAATTAGGCAACTAGGTTTATTTGCTTCTGTATGTTGTCTACCTGGGAGGGGGAAGAGGTTGGAGAGAACATAAATGCTTGTTAATTGAAGAAAAATATTTTTTAAAAAGTGAGCCTCAGAGACCTCAAATGATTTGCCCATGGTTACCCAGCTAGTGACTGTTGGACCTGGGATCTGACTCACATACGGACTATTGCAGTAGCCTTTTGGCTGGTCTCCCTGCCTCAAGTTTCTACCCATTTCTCCACTCAGCTTTACCAAAGTGATCTTCCTAAAGTGCACGTCTGATCATGTCATGCCCCTCACTGCAGTGGTTCCTGCTAACCCCCATAATCAGATATAAACCTTCTTTCTGGCTTTAAAGCACTTTATAACCTGGTCCTTTCTGACTTTTCTGGTTTCCTCACATTTATTCCCTTCCTCTATGATCCAGTGATGCTGGCTTTCTTGACATTCCTTGATAGTCGTTTCACACGACATTCCATCTCCTGTATTGGCTGTCTCCCTTGCCTGGAATTCTTTCCCTCCTCTCCTTGGCCTTGTAGCTTCCTCAGTTTCCTTCAGGTCCCAGCTAAAAGCCCACTTTCTAAAGAAGGCTTTCCTAAGAGCCTTACCTTTGTACCTTTGTTGGTGATCCCCAGTTTATTTTGTATCTATTTTGTTTGTACATGATTTGCTTGTTGTAGAGGCCCAGAACTATGTTTCTCTTTTAAATTCATTCATTCATTCATTCATTCATTCATTCATTCATTCATTCAATCAATTATTCATATAGCAAACCTTTATTCTATACGTATGTAAAATTTGTTGTTGTTCAGCCATTCAGTAATGTCCCCATGGACTGCACTGTCAAGGGGGTTTTCTTGGCAAAGATAGTGTCGTGGTTTGCTATTTCCTTCTCCAGTGGATTAAGGCAAACAGAGGTTAAGTGACTTGCCTAAGTTCATACTGCTAGTAAGTGTCTGAGGCTGGATTTGAACTCGAGTCTTCCTGACACCAGGCTCAGTGCTCTAGCTCTATCCACTGAACCATCTAGCTGCCTCACTTATACATACACACATAATATGCATGTACTTATCTACATATATACATATGTACATGCATATATGTATGCATATGTACGTGCATGTATATTTAGCTTCAGAATATACTGTATTTTTTTTGTGCAGCAGATTTCCCTAAGCAATTATGTTTTGTTTAAGTGTATATTACAATTAGTTTCTATTTTCCCATGGATAGACTTGGCTCAAAAACATGTTGGGTATGGACTAAAATCTATCTTGGTAGTAAAAATGTGTACATAATCTGTATGGGAACAATTAAGAACTGATTCTATCTTATTGTCTTGGCTATACCATTTATGAAATGAATTCTATTAGAATGGGAATAATTTCTTAAATATCTTTACTCTGAAATACCTAGCCAAATGGCATGTATGATATGGGCACTCAGTGAATATTAAGTGATAATGATGAAACATGAAGTATATATGCCCAAAGATATATTTAATTTTATAATTCTGTTTAAAAATTGTAGGTGTCCATATGATTTGCGTACTGGGAGAGACCCTAGAACTGTTTCTCTTTCAAATCCATTCATTCATTCATCAGTTCATTCAATAAACCTTTATTCATTTTCTGTTATATCTAGCACTACTGTACTTGGCAGAAGGGGGAAAATTCAGGAAAAAAGAAGACACATGCCCTGTCCTTAGAGAACCGATAGTTTAATGAGAGAGAAGACATGTTACAAAAATAGTAATAATAGTTTGCCTTATAGTGGTGTAAAGTTTATAACATGCTTTCCTTACAACTACCCTGTTAGGGGGAGGTATTATCTCCACTTGACAGGTTAAATGACTTGATCATGGTCAGATAGCTAGTAGTTGTTTGAAGATCAACATTAAAAAATAAAATATTAGTACATAAAAAGAATTCAAAGTGCTATGACATAAGATGACTTCCTCTGTGTGTGTGTGTGTGTGTTGGGAAAGGGGTGGAATTTCAGAAGGGACTACCTTGAACAAAGATTGCGTGGAAATAAGAAAGCTCAAGATATTTATATTACCACTGTTTATATCCGCCTTTTTTTTTTTAGCAAAGCTTCGGAATTATTAGGAAATTAGTGCAGGTGAATGATATTCTGTATATTCCTTAATGGGTTTTCCAAGAATGGAGAATTCAAACTTTCTGAAGTTAGGAACTGATAATTAAAATTTACCTATTGTTCCTGGATGGTTATGTGCTCACTGTGGGCACTTGAATGAATGAATGAGGTAACTTCAAAGCCTAATTTGAATATTTGCTTTCCTTTGGGTAGACTTTTAAAGGATCACTCACCCAAGACATATTTTAAGGAAAAATGTTGAATTTTTGTATTTTTCTTCTTTCTTGCCTTTGAGAAATTATGGCGGGTTGAGAAATGGTCATAGTCTTTAGGGTATAATAATAACCTGATACAAAGGAAAGTCTTGGATATGGAATAAGATGATCTGTCTCTGATGCTTACTAGCCATGACCTTAAACAAACCCCTTCATCTCTCTAAGCCTCAGTTTCACCTGCAGATCACACTCACACTCTACTGTTCGCTCTAGAAATCTGAGTTGTTATTGAGGGAAGCTGGGTTTTTACCAGATCTGTATGCAGAGGGATTTCAAAGTCATTCCATATGATGACTGGCTTATTTTCTCATTCTTAGGTGATGCAGTTGACAGCTCGGGACTGGAAAGTTTGCAATCAGAAGAATCTTTAGCTGAAAGCTCACCAGGACTGGCTGCCACTTACCAGAACCGCAACCACCGCCTTTCCAGTGAAAGCAGCTGTAAGAGCTGGTTGAGCTCCATGACCGTGGAGAGTGAGGATGGTTACCAAACGTGCATGTCTGAGGATTCTTGCCAGGAAGCCCTGAGCCGGCAGACGAGCACGGAGGATGAGTGTTTTTCCCTCAAGGATGGTGACCTGGCGCTGAGGAAATCTTCCACCAGGAGGAACAGGAACACCAGCACTGCCAGCAGTGGTTCCATGTCCCCCTTGTGGGAAGGTGGCGGCACCAATTTTGTCAGTGTGTTTGGGACTCTGCCACGAAAAAGCAGACGGGGAAGTGTTCGGAAACAACTTTTGAAATTCATCCCTGGCTTGCACCGAGCAGTGGAAGAGGAAGAGAGCCGATTTTGACGAGGGAGGAGCCCTTTTCAAATGAGCTTATCCCGCAAGGAGCAGCAATGACACAAATATGTTGGATGGTCTGAACTTCAGCTCTATCTGGCTCAGCAGAAGTGAAGAGATGGCTTATGAAACTGACATGGGACCTCAAGGCAGAAGTGGCCTTTATTTAAATGATTCATCTACATTTTGTTGCTGTTGTTGTTGTTTTAAATTGCTCTTCGACCAACTAAATTTGGAAGGGACCTAAGTCCAAATCTGCTCCTTACTACCTGGGTGACTTTGGGCAACTCACTTAACCTCTCTGGGCCTTTTATAGATGAGGATCTATAAAATGAAGGGGTTGGACTCGATAACTTTGATTATCCCACTTAAATAAATTATTGGGGATAGACTTGGTTATGAGAAAGTGTACACCACATCTGATGTTGCTTATGTAAGGAAAGGAATATTTATTATCTAGATTGTCCATGTGCAAAATAAGTTTGAGACTTTAAGACTCAAATTAGAAAAAAAAATGAATGCCTCAAGCAATATGACTGCTTGGCATATTTTTTCCACAGGGTTTTTAGTGAGTTTGCCTATGACCAAAGTGCAGTCTGGAAGTGCTTTAAAATCAAGGAATGTCAAAATATATATATTTAAATGTATAAATTTATAGCAGATGTTAGAGACCAGTAATTCTCCATGCTGCTGAGAGACAGAATAAGAGAAGATCATTAAAGATGTGTCAGGCCGAATTTAGCTTGGGAATCAGGATACATTTCCTGACAAAGGGGGTTATCAAGACTTGAAATGGGTTGCTGAGGGTAATTATTAATTTTCCTTCCCACAAAACCTTTAAAAACATGAGAGATTCTCATCTCCCAAGGCTAGTTCAAGTGTGCTCCTTCCTGAAGATGGAATAGGGATTGGATCCCTTCCCAACATACTTAGGTGTTGTGATGATTTCCTCTCCATTGTCCGGAAGGCCTAAGAATTTGATCCCAAGACATTTCTCCTTGTCACCTCCCATATTCTAGTCGTGCCTTTTTGAACACTCTTCTGTGTTTACTATTCATCAGAGTTCACAATAACTAAGGCTTCGTAGCTCCTGGGATGAAAGTGATTATTATTTTTACTCTGGAGTAAATCATCTGAGCTGCCAGTAATAATCCTTTAGTTTTTCAAATATTACATATTTCTGTGGGGGAAGGGGAGGGAGAAGGGAAAGAGGAGATTTCAGAGTCTATGTGGGTCTACTACCATGCATGAATAAACTTCAAAGATAATTAAAAAGTTTCATAATTTTGGGGAAACATTGAAAATTTATGAATTTACTAAAGAGAGCACAAGCAGGTAGAGCTAAGAAAAACTGGTAACATTTATAATTAAAATCTTTTCCTGCTATGGTATTAAAAAAGCTTTTCCAAATTCATAGTAATATAGAATTTAGGTGAAAGAAATGTATAATTGGGCTTCCAATAAATATTATTTGATACCGCTTTGGTGCTACCAAGTTTTCGTAGGATACTCTCTTGTACTATTATGCTACATATAAGGAAGGATTTAAAATATACAGGTTTGGGGTATTGCATAGACATACCATCTTTAGTCATTATTCTCTATTTAGGAAAAAAAAATTATGTGGAAAGAAAGTTCTGATTGTTTCTGTTATTCTGGCCATCCACAACAAGTTTTCTGACCTGTTCATTTTGAGGGCAATTGATGGCCTTATTTCTTACCAAGAAATAATGCTCAGTACCAATATTTTGAGAGATGGTGCCAAATAAGTCCAAACTGAGTCTGTTGTTTTTCTCTAGATGTAATTATTTCTCTCCAGGCTTGCGATAGGCCAATCAGACTAAATGCTGGTGGAAATGAATGCAGTATTTCAAGTTAATCGTACCTCTCTAAGAGCCAGTAGAAATAAATAAGCCTTATTTATTTCAGGAAAGCTGAATTTAAAACCTCATGCATCTTGATAGCTGCTTCGTGAACAACTCACAGGAAATTTAAAATCAGCCCCCAAATAATCAGTAGTTCTGTGGGCCTTATCATATCCTTTAGGAAATACAGAATATCAGCAATTAAAGGCATAGCGAAAAACACATTTTGCCACTTTGCCCAAGACAGGAAACCAAAAGTTGTAAGTAGACATTATAAGAATCTGGGTTAATAGATGGGAAAGGAGGACCGTGGGCTTGACTTAACCAATTATCTCTCTCAGGTCTCGTTTTACTCCCCTTTTGATGATATGTTTCATTTTTGAGGTCCCTGGGTCATTATTCAGAAAATTTCTGTTTCAGAGCACGCTAGAGTAGTGAAAGAATTCTCTTATTGCTTAGGATGTCGAATATGCTTTTAAATTACCAGAATATATCTAAGGGGGTAGAAATCATGACATACACAAGTTTCACTATAGTCTATAATCATTTTAGGCTATTATGACTCCAGTGGCCCATTGTGGTACAGAGATAACCTTGGGTTTTTGAGGGATATATGAAAAGAGATCATAAGCAAGTCCTACTAAATTAACAGTGTTATGCACAGGTTGATTGATGGATTGTAGGCCAAGCATCGACTAGCTGAGATTAGAGAGGCCAAAGATGAGGATGACAACTGGGTGATGAATTTTTCTAGACATAACCAATCTTTATGGGCATTTGTGAGGTCACAGAGCCATAGATTTGGAATTATAAAGGAACTTAAGAATCATTTTCCAGTTGCCTCATCTTACAGGTCAAGTGACTGAGGATTATGGGTTTAGAGCTGGAAGTGATCTTGGAGGCCCTCAAGTCCAACTCTTTCATCTTACAGATGAGGAAACTGTGGCCCAGAGGAGTTGAGTTGCATTCATTCACTCATATAGAAAACATTTATTAGATGCCCACTATGTTCAAGGCATTATGCTACAAAGCAGAACAGTCTCTGCTCCCAGTGAAATGACATTCTGCTTGGGGATTGGGGATAGAAAATTACATATAAAGCTATGCCAATAGAAAATATATACAAAATAGTTTGGGGCAGGAAGGGAAAAGCTGTCCCTGATGTACAAAGTTACAGTCAAGAGATGGAACGTCATGTTTAGGGTACAATAAGTTGTCCAAGGTCACGTAGGTAGAAAGGGTTGTGATGTACATCAATGAAATCACAGATCTTTTCAATATTGAAATAGGAGAAAAATTGGAGAGAAGTTAATGGATTTAAGAAGACCAATCTCTAACATCAGGCAGTAAGAACATGGGAAGCAAGGGCACTATTGTATTTGACGCATACACAGGCCATCGAGAAACTTGTAGGTGGTGGGGAAGTGAGGGAACATTACTCATGATCTAGCTTTTCTAACTCAAATGGCACATTAGATCATTTTCTATTTCCAAAATATGTTCTACCAGTCAATAGTCAATAAGTTTTTACCAGGTACCATGTTTAGTTCTGGTGATAAAAAAAAGACAAAAACAGGCCCTGCCCTCATGAATCTTACCGTGTAGCGGAGATGACAACATATAAATAGGTACAAACCAGGCATATACAGAGTTGAGAGGTGATTTCAGAGGGAAGGAAGTATGTCCTAGATAATGTCTTATATACCACTTTTCAAGTACAAGGCTTTGTGGGTAACATTCTGCAGCCAACTTATGCCTAACATCTTTTTTTTTACATCATATTATGGGTTCCTGACAGGATCACAGATGTGAATCTGGAAGGGACCTCAGAAGCCATCCAGTCTGTTCCCACAGGTAATATCTAGTCATTGAACCTTCTTGAACAGAGAAGTAACCAGATCAGACTTGTGCTTTAGTCATATCAAGTTAGCATTGTTTGAAGGAGAGAATGGAGAAGGATGATACCAGGAGCAAGGAGACCAAATAGGACATCATTGGAAAAGTCCAGATAAAAATCATGAGGATGTGAACTAGGGTGGTAGTAGAGAAAGGGACAGACATGAGAAATGTTGTAAAGGTAAAACTGGCCAGACTTGGCAACTCATTGGATATGGGGTATGGAGGAGAATACAGAGTTGAAGATTACTCTGAGGTTGCACTTGGGTGACTGGTGGTGGTGGTACTTTTGACAGAAACAGAACATTTAGGAAAAAGGGTCAAATTTGGAGGTAAGATGATAAATTTAATATAGCATAGGCTGATTCTGAGATATCGCTGTACATCCTAGTACAAATCTACAGCAGGAAGTTGGTGATGTGGAATTAGAGTCCAGGAGAAACGAAGTTTGGATATATTAATTATGGGTTATTAGTGACTAAGGTTAATATAGAGGTTATATAACTGCCCTAATAGGTTGTAACATGGGTACTTATTTCCATTTGCTGGCTTAAACTCTTTTTGATCACATATGACAATAGATTAAAGCTGGTCATAAGTGCACTAAAGGCACTAAATGACCCAAGAGTGCCTCGTCAATTGTCCTTACAGGCCAACTCCAAAGCCTAGCAATGACAGAAGGTGAAGCTGACTGAAAGACATGCCAGTAAAGGGACTAAAGTTTCCCAATAGGCAGCCCAATGCCTTGCCTTGTCTCCTATTTAGGAACACTAATTCAACTGAGTGGGAATACTCAAGCTTCATCCTTGCTTCTGTTTTATGGTGAAAAATTATATGTGGAAGCTAATACTCTCTGCTTCAGACATAGGCATACGGTTCTACTTGTAACAAATTTCTACAGACCACTTCATGTTGTTAATGGAATGCCTTCTTTCACTGAGAGAGGGGGTAAAGGAGAGGGAGAGAGAGAGATTGAAAGGAGGGGAAAAGAATGAAGAAGAAACGGATAGATGAGGGAAGAGGTGATTTCTTTAATGCTCTGAAAATAGGCCCAAATATATAAGCTAATTTTGGCTAGATATAACTGGCTCTGAAGGCACTGCTGTCATTTCCTGACCACAGTCTATGACACTGATCTTGAGTTTCAGAATCACAGAGACTGTCACTGATTAAAAAACAGGATGTGGGTGGGATTGTTAAGCATATGACTTCTTTGACTTGAAGTTGGCCGAACTGTAGTTGGAGAAATGTATATGTAATTCTAAACCTTATAATGTGCAGTAAAAATAGTTATTATAGAGGGAAAGCTGTTTCTGAACTTTATTGTTAATGCTAGCAAAGGTTTAGCATCTTAGTTCTCTATCCTGACTCAACATTAGTGAGGGTAGTAAGTACAGATAAGGTTTTGTGAGTAATGTGGAAAATGCTATAAAAAGAATTACGAAAAATACAAGGAACCTAAAAGAGATCTGTGTGGCAGCACATCCTTTCATGAATGTTTGAAGCCTCCTATCTTAAAAGATAATCTAATCATAGAATTATAGGTTTTAGAGCTGGAAGCAAGGGTGTGCAACAGCCAGCTGCAGCTTGAGAACTGATTGTTAAATTTTCAGTGAGCATTTATAGCTTGGAAATCAGTAAACACCAATAATTAGAACTTTATTGTTTTGTTAACTGTCTAGGTTTAAGAAAATGATGGAGAAAATGTTAATGATGCTACTTAAATTTTGAAGAGCTGATTTTTAAATATTTACCAGCACACCTTGGCTGGAAGGGACCTGAGAAATTTTCTTGCCTAAAACTTCATTTTATTAACAAACAAACAAAACAGAGAGCTGAGAGGTGCGGTAATTTGTCTTAGGCTACACAATGACTAACTTTTGGTTTTTTGACTTCAGATTGTAGTTATGGCTAGAGCATACCAGGGGTGGGGAAACACCAAAAGGAATATTCACTCGGGGTACATCTGGCCCACAATCTTCTTATGTTCATGTTCTTGCATAGATCATTTCCCCCCAGTTTACCTTTAAGTCAAGCTGCTTTTTCCATTTCTTCTGCTTCCTCTCCTCCACTTCATTTTCATTTTTCATTGTCTTTCTTTTCTTTTTTTCCTTCCCTCTATCCCCCATATCTCCTTGTCTTTCTCTTCCTCCTGCCTGTCTTTCCATATTAATTTTCTCTTTTCTCTGCTCTCCTTTGGACCAAACATTTGACAGAAGATGGGACAGACAAACGAGAAGAAATGAGAATAGAAGAAGTATAAATGGGAAGGGAAGAAAAATTTTAGTGAGAGAAATCTGAAAGGATCAGGTTCAATTTAGATAAATCAGTAGGATAGGTGTAACAGCTTGGGAGAAGGAACATTGTGATGAAAGAGAGTGTGGGTAGATAAAATAGAGCATTTGTGTGGAAGGTGATTATATATGTAGCAAATATTGACTATATACACATGTATGACTACAAAGACATGCACACACACACATATGTGTCCTTATTGTCTCCCTTCACCACCACCCCCTTTGAAGATAAGCTTGAGAGTAGTGATTGTTTCATTCTTTGTATTTACATCCCCAGTGCCTGGTATGATGCCTAGGATATAGTTTGTCTTTACTCAATACTTCTTGATTGATTGATTAGAAGTAGGTACCTAGAACTGGGATATCTGGAGGAAAGCCATTGGGGGTGATGAAAAACAGGGAAATTAATTGAGACAGGAGAAAAGGCAGAGTGGACTCAGGAAGAGAAATTTGTAAAAGGTAGTGTCAGGATGGAAAATATCAATGATGAAAAAGATTAGGGGAAAGAGATAGAAGAAAAAATATGGTCAGGGCAGAAGATAAAATATAGAAATTTGTACTTGTTTTAGTACCCGAGTCCAAGGTTTGCCAAAATATACTAAGTAGGTCCCAAGGGGGCTAAAAGAATTAATCTAAGTTCCCAAAGTAAATGGTGGCAGTGTATGGGCAAAAGCACCTGATAGCTTAAAAAAATGGTTTCAAGGAGTGGTTCTACCACATGCTAGCTTTGTGATTCGGATCAACTTTGTGCCTCATCTTTAAAATGAGATTAATGGTACTAAATACCTCACAGGGCTGTTGTGAAGAAAATGCTCTATGAAGTATAAATTCCTATATTAATGTGAACTTTTAGTATTAATATGAGAGACAACAGCCTTGAAACTAAGAAGACTGGGTTGAAGTTCTGCCTCTGACCCATATGGGCTGAGTGACCTTGGACAACTCGCTTCATTTCTCCATGCTTCAGGTAACTTTCTAAGTCTGTAATTTGCAGAGAAGATGCCCAATGATAGAGAACTTCCTGTCTTGGGCTTTCTTCTTACCAATAAAACCACGGAGTACTCCCCCCCCAAAAAAAACAAACAAACAAACAAACCTCAGGTCCCATCCTAGTACTATCCCTGTTAGTAACTTAGAGCAAGGAATACTGATACTGGGGCAGCTAGGTGGCGCAGTGGATAGAGCACCGGCCCTGAAGTCAGGAGCACCTGAGTTCAAATCTAACCTCAGACCAAACACTTGACACTTACTAGCTGTGTGACCCTGGGCAAGTCACTTAAATCCAATTGCCTAAAAAGAAAAAGGAATACTGATACTGGAGAAGTCTGGTTCCTCAACCACTTTGCTATGCTCTTAGTTTTCTAAAATAGGAAGTTTGAAAATCCTGGGGAAACATCCCTATTTCACGTAGACATTTTCCTTTGAGCAGAGGATGGAAGAGACAGCTGGAACATTTGTTAGACTTTTCAGTTACACCCTCACAGTTATCTTTTTTGTATCAAATTTAATTCAACAAATGTTTAATAAATGTGTATTAAGTCCAAAACACTTTGAATACAAAGGACAGCAAGTCTACTTAGGCTTTACTAATAACAACTAGCTTTTACATGATAATTCAAAATTCGTAAAGTATGTAACACATGTGATCTACTGCGGTCCTCACAACTCTGAGATAGCATTATGCATCTTTTCTTTTGCTGCTTTTGTTGACAGGAGGGGAGGGCACCTGAGGGGCAAGCCCCCTAAGTCCCAACTCTGGTATTGAGTGTATTATGGACATTTTCATGGATTCTTTGCAGCCAACCAACCAGAAAGATGTAGGAGGTAGAACCCACATTTATTAAAATACTTTAGCATATTTCAAAAAAACATGGAAAGAGTTATATGAACTGATGCAAAGTGAAGTGAGCAGAACCAATAGAACATTGTACATGGTAACAACATTGTATGGTGATGTACTGTGAATAATTTAACTACTTTCAGCAATAGAATGATCCAAAAATTCTGAAGGACTTGTGATGAAAAATGCTTGCTACCTCCAAAGAAAGAACTGATGGAGTTTGCATGCAAATTGAAGTATACTTTACTTTTATTTCCTTTCTTTGTTTTTTTTTCATTTTTGTCTGTGTTTTTCTTTCACAACATGACTAATATGGAAATAAGTTTTGCAGTACTACACGTGTATAACAAATTACTTTGCTATATATCAAATTGCTTGCCTTCTCTGTGAAGGGGGAGGGAAAGGAGAGAATTTAGAACTCAGAATTTTTTTTAAAAAGTTAAAATTTGTTTTTACATGTAATTATAAAAAATAAAATATTTAAAAACAAAAAAAATATAATACTTCAGCATAGTTTTAGAGTTTCTCAGTTAATTCTGAATAAAGAATAGAGATTTTCTTAGTTACATCAGAGATAAAGAGAAAGAATACAATTTTTGGATTTATGGCCACAACAAAGGAGATGAGAATCCAAAACTGCTCAAGAGGAAAGATTTACTTTACCCAAATACAACTATAAGTTTTATATTTCAGTGATAGGCTTGTGAAGTTTATATTTCAAAAATGTATTTGGAAAGTTTATAGTGAGCTAATTGAGAGGAAGGAGTTTACATGCCAAAACTGAAGAAGAGAAATCGTGTCGGAGCCGATTGGGGATTTATCAATAAATACAGAGAAGGAGGTTATCTGGGAATTGCAGTTGCTAAGTTGGTATTATAAGTTTCTTCACCGCTTATAGGTTTCTTATCTCAGTTAAAGGATTTGGAATATCAGCTGTTTCTGGGAAATAGTTTATAGCTTGAGACACCAATTCTCAAAGTTTAGTCCCTGGACCCTGGGAGTCCCCAAGACCTTTTTAGGGGGTATGAGAGGTCAAAGCTATTTTCATAATAATTCTAAGATGTTGCTTGCCTTTTTCAGTCTCATTCTTTCATGAGTATTGCAGAGTTTTGTAGAAGTCACATGACCTGTGAATGAAAGATTAAGCTGAAACATGAAGACTGAGTTAATGTCTCATCTGCAGAATTATATCTTTGCCTTACAAATGGATGAATCTACAGATGTGGCCAGACTTGCTGCTCATCTGGTATCAGCACTAAATAATTATTGAAGAAAATCTTTTATGTCAATGTTTGGCAACACAAATGATGCTGAAATATTCAGTGTTGAATAGCACTTTTTAATCTCATGGTTTATCCTGGAATAACTGGGTTGGCATTTGTACTGATGGTATAAAAGCAATGGTGAATAAAATTGTTGCTACATCAACATAAAACATGGGACAGGTAGGTGGCACAGTGGATAGCGTGTTGGACCTGGAGTTAGGAAGACTCATCTTCCTGAATTCAAATCCAGACTCAAATACTTAATCAGCTGTGTGAACCTGGGCAAGTCATTTAATCCTGTTTACCTCAGTTTCCTCATCTATAAAATGAACTAGAGAGGGAAATGGCAAACCACTTGTTTATCTTTGCTAAGAAAACCCCAGAGGGGTCAAAAAGAGTTGGACATGACATAAAAATGACTAAACAACAACATGAAACAAGATGGCAGCGCCAAACTATACTCGGAGCCATTGTATTCTTTGCTGCTACATATTCAAAGCTAATCAATCAATCAATCAATGCCAGTTTCATTTAATAATGTCCTTGATGAAGCAATGAAATTGTTGATTTTATTAAATCCTGGTCTTTGAGTATTTGACTTTGGTATTCTAGTGATGAAATGGGAAGCAGGCATGAAGAACTTATGCTGCCCACTGAAGGTTAATGGTTGTCCCATCTGTGCAATTATTTGACTTGCGAGCTGAACTGGCTGCTTTTTCCCATGCAACACCAGTTTTACTCAAGAGAAAGACTGACAGACAAACAATGATTATTCAGACATGTGTTTGGCACACACTTTCTCAAAAATGAATGTAAGGAGCCTGTCATTTTGAGAAGAACCAATGGTATTTGTTGCCAATGATGACATTTGAGCTTTCAGGAAAAAATTAGAATTTTGGAAAACTTGTTTCCTCCACTATGAACCTGATAACTTCCCAATAATGAACGACTTTTCTGATAAGATTAGCAGTGTAACTAAAGAATGGGATCTTTTCGTTGACATAGTGAAATATGCCAACGTTTGGAAAATCTGCATAACTCAGCAAACCTATATTTTCTAAATCACCAACATAAGATCATGCATGGATCCACTCAAAGTGCAAGACAGACCAATGGATTTTAATGCAAGAGATTAAGAAAACTTCTTTGGTATGGTTTCAGATTCCACTGCAGTTAAACTTAAAGAAACGTACTGAGTTTTGGTGTAGTATCAAAGTATCAAAGAAGAATATCCACAATTATCTGAAAATGCTATCAAAATACTTCTCCCTTTTCCAATTATGTATCTGTGGGAGGCAGGATGTTCTTCAGATTCTTCAACCAAAACAACACAGCAACAGATTGAATGCAGAAGCATACACAAGCATCCAGCTGTCTTCTATTACGCTAGGCATTGAAGAGATTTGAAAAAAAAAGATGTAAAACAATACCACTCTTCATACTAATTTTTTAAAAAAATATAACTATGTTTAATAAACCATGTTAACATGTAATGGGTTTATTATTATTTAAATGAACTGATGAATATTTCAAAATGATCAGTTTTAATTTCTAATTTGGTAAATATTCATAGATATAGCTCAGATGAATAAAAGGTCTTGTGAGTATTTAATTTTTTTGAGTTTAAAGAGATCCTGAGACCAAAAAGTTTGAGAATCACTGGTTGAAGATAAGGTTTGCTGCTACATTGTCAGGATTTTAGTTTTGCATACCTGGGGGAACATGAGGGAAAGAAAGGCTCTTGGAAAGGGGAGCAGGCTCTAAAGAAATCACAGAGTTTGTTACCAATACTTGCAGTTCGGAGAGTTGTAGGAACTCCGGGGTAAAGATCCTAGATTTGGACTGGTGCACTGATGGGCTTGAGGACCCCTGCTATGTATTTTGTTTTATCTTAGAATTTCTCTGAGAGAGACCGAAAATTATTCAGGAGGTAGCAGGTGGGGTGTGGTTGCTTGGCTTAGGGCCTTTTAGCCCTATGTCTGTTGATTTGGTATTCTGTGGGGTGTGAGTCAGAGGAACAGCTGACCCAGGGTCTTCATAGGTAGATGGTATTATGCCTATTTTACAGAGAAAACTGGGGCTTAGAAAAGTTAAGTGACTTGCCTAGGGTTACAGACCTAGTAAGTGTTCAAGGCAAGATTTGAACTTGGATTTTCCTTTAGTTCTACCTTGTTAACAGCTCTATATAAGCCTGTTTCCTCCTCTGCCACTGCCACTGTCTTGGTACAGGCCATCATCATTTCACATCTGGACTATTGCAGTAGCCTTCTGGTTGGTCTCCCTGTGTCATCTCTACACATTCCAATCCACACTCCACTCAGCCGTCAAATTGATCTTGCTAAAGCTCAGGTCTTTCCATATCACTCTCCCTTTTTAATTAACTCCAGTAGCTCCCTGTTCATCATCTGTGGCTTTTAGAGTTCTTCATAATCTAGTCCCTTCCTAACTTTTCAAGTCTTCTTACATTTTGCTTTCCTCCATGTGCTGGGCAATCCAGGGACACTGGCTTCCTTACTGTTACTTGCGTAAGTCACTCCATTTCCATGCATTTTTGCATTTGTCTCCCACACCTAGAATGCTCTCCTTTTTCCTCTCTGCTTCCAGTCCTCCCTGGCTTCCTTTAAATCAAAGCTAAAATTCCATCTTCTGCAAGAAGTCTCTCTTAATTCTCCTTTATGCCAGTGTCTACCTTCTGAGATTAACCTAATTTATATTTCTGTATCTTGTTTGTACGTAGTTTGGGCTGCTAGGTGGTTCAGTGGATAGAGCGCTGGGCCTAGAGTCAGGCAAATTCATCTTTGTGAGTTCAAACCCGGCCTCAGACCCTTACTAGCTGTGTGACCCTGGGCAAATCACTTAATCCTGTTTGCCTCAGTTTCTTCATCTGTAAAATGAGCTGGAGAAAGATATGGCAAACCACTGCAGTCTCTTGCCAAGAAAACCCGAAGTGGGGTTATGAAGGCTCAGATGTGACTGAAATGACTGAGCTACAATAATAAATGTAGTTTGCATATTGTTTCCCCCAATGGATTGTAAGCTGCTTGAGATCAGAGAATGTGCTTTTCTTTGTAGCTTGAGCACTTAGCACCATTTACTGAGTGGTAGGAGGGGATGTGTGACATGTTCAGTCCTGTACTTTTTAATTAATGCTTCTTGACTTGACTTCCTGTTTCCAAGTCCAGAGCTCTATCCACTATACCACTCAGTTCTCACGTTTCCATTTTTTCCCTCACCATACTGCTTCTTTTTATTTCTCTGTGTAGTTATATTTGAAGGGTATCTTCTAAGTTGCCCAATCCTGGAGCCTTGACTTGTGGCAGTGAGAAAAAAAGCAATTCACTCCTTTAGCTATTAGTAAATATTTATTTTGTTTTGATTTTTTTGAAAGGCCACAGTTTCTTTTCCCTTGGCATGATGCCATAGGAACTAGGCCCTTGGTAGTCAAGGCAAAATTTCAGAAATTAAACTACATTGTTAGGCCTCTCAGACCAGTGGGCAGTTTATCTTTAGGGAACTGTTGGATTTTAGCATGTGAGCACATTTGTTGCCTCCATCCTGATTTTTACAAATCCAAGCAATGACTAGTTAACAACATATTCCACATTTGCAGTGAAAATACCTCCTTGGCCATCACATTATCTGTGACAGTAAAAATGGGCCAAAAGCTACTTACTGTCATCTTTGTGATCTAGAGAATTTTTCAAAAATATTTTTACACAATATAAAGAAGGATAAAGGTGCCAATCCTTTAGTAATTCTAGTAAGTAGTCAGACAGACACGTATGCAAGGTTTATCATGAGCAGAATCCCACAACAAAGGGTAATCCACTTAATGGAAAATGTATATTTTGAATGCGTACAGGAAGATATGCACAGAGTAGCTAGATAGCAACAAAACAAATAATTTTGTGAGAGGTTGATGATAAACACTGAACACTAAAAAAATCCTACAGTTTACCTCAGTCAGGTAGAAAGTAAAGTATTTGAACAGGTCTTTGATGTGGTAGAGGAAATATGAGAAATAAAGAAGTGTGGTGGCAAATCAAGAGAGCAAAAAGTGAATGCACTCATAGATAGTGAAGCCATGAATTTCATAGGGGAAACAGCGAAGACTCCTTGATTTTTACCATAGTATAAGGAGTTCAAAAGAAAAAGAAAAAAAAACCTACTTTCCTTCTGCCCACTTCAAAGTTACCTTGGATGAATGGGCTTGCATGTATAAAAAGTTTTTTTTTTCTTAATTTCCTCATTAAGTTTGAAACAAAAAAGTACCAAATAATGACTTAATAAGTGGCCAATTCCATGTTCCATTGTGGCTTAGAGGTTACTCTAGAGTGTGGAAGATTTTGTCATTAGTTCCCAAGTTGTGCGAGGTTCAACCAAGTTGGAATGGCTTTCTTTATCTGTTGTCCGGGGACCAATCTAGTTCCTCACCAGGAGGAATAATGAAGTTGATCAGCTATTAATTATTTTTTTGTTTATGGAAAAGGTGAAACAGATAAGGGAGGGCATACGTGGTGCAGTGGATAGAGAATTGGGCTTGGAATCAGGAAGACTTATTTTCATGAGTTCAAATCTGGCCAGTGACCCTGGACAAGTCACTTAACCCTGTTTTGCCTCAGTTCCTTATCTGTAAAATGAGTTGGAGAAGGAAATGATAATACTGCAGTATCTTTGCCAAGAAGCCTCAAAATGGGGTCACAAAGAGTCGAACACTACGGAAATGATTGAAAAACAATAATAAAAGCAGATAAAAATACATACTGACTCAGCTCCATGTGGCCCCCTTTTACTTCCATGAAGTGGTAGTGAAAAAGGGCCTGATGATGATAGCATCACATAGTTTTGAGGTCTATTTAACTGTTGACATGTTTAGTGTCACATTTTTGTCCAACAACCACTCTGCAGAGGGAAGTGAACCACATCCTTGCTAAAAATGTCAGAAATGACAATTGATTAGAAAGATGAGACACCAATTCTCCTCAAAGAATTATAGAGGATTATAGAATTAGTGAAGTTAGTTTAGTTTTATATCTCCCACCCCAAAGGCAAAATGCCCAAAGGCATTTTATGAAGCACTTGGTAATGTCATGTTACTATTTTCATTTTGTTGTTCAGTCATTTCAATTGTGTTTGACTCTTTGTGAACCAGTTTGGAGTTTTCTTGTTAAAGATTCTGGAGTGGTTTGCCATTTCTTTCTCCAGCTCATTTTAGATGAGGAAACTGAGGCAAACAGGATTAAGAGGTCTGTCCAGGGTCACACAGCTAGTAAGTATCTGAGGTCGCATTTGAACTCAAGAAGATGAGTCTTCCTGACTCCAGGCCCAGCATTCTATCCATCATATCACCTAGCTGACTTTGCAGTTTCCATAAAAAATCTTTAAGAAAGAAGGCAATTGTAGCTTATAGAGCAACTTTTTTTTTTCGGAGGATGGAAAAATGCTTTCTTCACTTTCCCCTCTATTAAAGATGTTCAGTCTCTGCAAATCACACCAAGTACACAAGGTACAGTTACCTGTGAGTACACAACAAAAACATCCTCTAATTTTCATATAGAATTGTTCCAGATGATTATTCCAGACATATCCAAGGATGAAATAATAATGCACAAATTAGAATTACATATAATGGAGCAAGCACATAGGATTCATCCAAGTATATAATATGTATGCTTATAGCAGGGTTACACATAGTAGATCAGTCACAGAAATCACATGCAATTCATGCAATCACATGTAGTATTATATACAGAACACTTTATATACTTTCTACTTTTGAGATACTGGCAGTCAGTATAAATTCTTCACCCATTACCCCAAATCTACTAATCTATAGGCACAATTCTGGATCCATGAATATCATTACTCTTACTACCTACCATCTCTCCAACCTACAAATAGAAGCCCTCTTATAAAACACATAAGTATAGCCAAGCAAAACAGACCAATATACCTGAAAAAATATGCCTTATCCATCTTGAACATAATCAATGTGTAAAGTTTTTTTTTTGCTTGATCATGAGTATTTGTTATAAAGGTTTTGTTTTTCTTTCTTTTTTTCCTCAAAAGGGGAAAGGGCTTATTAGGGAGAGAGGCAAGCTAGGGATAAGATTGACCAAGAAAGGAGAAAGAAAGAAAAAAGAAACAATTGTAAATAGGTTTATTGAAACATATTTTTGAAATGCACAGGAAAGAAAAGAAGAAATCACAGACAAGCAAGCTAGCTTTAAAAGTTCCATTTTGAGTTTATTATGTACTCTAAGTATGCTATACATAGTAGAGAGTTGTAGTTTCATAATCTTTTTTTCTATTATACTTTATACATAGAAATGCTCATTTTAGTTCACGTTTTATGAGTTTAGAAATTAACAAATGGGAAAAAATAAAAACAAAAACCACGTATGTCTTATTCTACATCTCTGTTCCATCACCTCTCTGCCAGGAGATAGAAATGCTTCATCATCAGTTTTTTTCAAATTGTGATTAATGATGTCACTGATAAATGTTCTTAAGTCTTTCAAAGGCATTTTACTTCACTTTGTTGTAATCATTGTGTAGTGTCATTCTGTCTCTGCCTACTTCATTCTGTACAAGTTCATACAAGGCCTCCTTTGTTTTTCTGAATCTAATATATTCATCATTTCTTTTGGTGTAATAGTATCATATACCATAATTTACTCAGCCATTCTATATTTGATGAGAAACTATTTTAGAACATATTCTTTTGGGGATACTATATGATTGTGAATCATGGCACTATATGACCATAGAAGAATCAAAATTTCAGCAGACCTAAAGAGCAATGGAAAGATTCATGATAAATATACAGGTTGGCTTTAGCACATTTTCAAAGGTAACTTTCATGTGAGAAGTGATATAAAAAATGTGATCAAAGAAATATATGACCAGGAAAAGAGCTTGAGACTTGATGTGAAATAAGGAATGGGCACTTTGAATGCGTTATCAATATCCACCAAATATTAAAAAAAAAACCTGAGAAAAGTTTTCAGTACATTGGATAATTCTTTATGATGGCATTATGAATAGCCATGGACAAGGATTACATGAGATTGAAAATCTCCTTTGAGTTGTGACCTCTTCTAATGGAGGAAGCAATCACACTAAGGAGAATTCATGTAAGTATCAAAACAAATAAGAGAGGTAGCATGGCCTTGTAGCCAGAGACCCAACTTGAAAGCCAAGATATTAAGGTCTTGGCTCTGAAACATATTGAGTCTGAGCAAGTCAATCTCCCAGTGCTTCAGGAATTCTCTGAGACTAAATTTTGGAGGATTAGTTCTGCATTTGTAGAAGGAATTTCTACATTTGATGAGAAATGGGTTGTTCCCTTGTTGTTATTCAGTGTTTTTAATCATCTTTGTGACCCCATTTGGGGTTTTCAATGGTGGAGATAAAGGAATGGTTTGCCATTTCCTTTTCCAACTCATTTTATAGATGAAGAAACTGAGGCAAATAGGCTTAAATGACTTGCCCAAGGTCACACAGCAAGTAAGTGCCTGAGGTCAGATTTGAACTCATCAAGATGAGTCTTTCTGATTCAAAACCCAGTGCTCTATCCTAATTGCCACCTAGTTGCCCCTTGAGTGCTCCCTATTCTAATTAAATCCAATCCCCATCCTCTATCAATACAACAGATAGGGGAATGAGGAGCTTAAAATAAGTCGAAAACAGTGGCCAGCATATGCAAAATATATCACCCAATGTTTTCCACAAAAAGGCATAATTTGTTACATTTCAAATGCAAAGCCATACTGTGCATACCTCTATTTATATTTTCCTTTAGTTGAAGAAATTAAAGCTATCAAAAGTCATATGAAAAAATGCTTTAAATCACTGTTTCTTAGACAAATGCAAATCAAAATAACTTTGAGGTACATCACACCTATCAGGTTGGCTAACATGACAAAATAGGAAAATGATAAATGTTGGAGAAGATGTGGGAAAATTGGAACATTAATACGTTGTTGGTGGAATTGTGAACTGATCGAACCATTCTGGAGAGCAATTTGGAACTATACCCAAAGGCCTGTCAAAATGTGCATGCTCTTTGACTCAGCAATGCTATTTCTAGGGTTATATCCCAAAGAGTCATAAAAATGTACATGTACAAGAATACAGCAGCTCTTTCTGTGGTGGCAAAGAATTGGAAATTGAGGCGATACCCATCAATTGGGGAATAGCTGAACAAGTTGTGGTATATGAATGTAATGGAATACTATTGTGCTATAAGAAATGATGAACAAACAGAATTCAGAAAAATCTGGAAAGACTTGTATGGACTGCTTCTGAGTGAAGTGAGCAGAACAAGGAGAATGTTGTACACAGTAACAGCCATGTTATGTGATGACTAACTTTGATAGACTTAGCTCTTATCAGCAACGCAAGGATCTAAGACAACTCCAAAAGGCTCATGATGGAAAATGCTATCCATATCCAGAGAAAGAACTATGGAGTTTGAATGCAGATTGATGCATACTACTTGCTCTTTTTTTTCCTTCTGTTTTGTTTCTGCTTTCTTGGGGTTCCTCCTATTGGTTCTAATTCTTCTTTACAACATGACTACCGTGAAAATATGTTTAATAGAAATGTATATGTAGAACTTATATCAAATTGCATGCTGTCTTAGGGAAGTGGAAGAAGAGGAATGGGGAGAAAATTTAAAACTCAAAAGCTTATGGGGCAGCTAGGTGGTGCAGTGGATAGAGCACTGGCCCTGAAGTCAGGAGTACCTGAGTTCAAATCCGGCCTCAGACCAAACACTTGACACTTACTAGCTGTGTGACCCTGGGCAAGTCACTTAACCCCAATTGCCTAAAAAGAAAAAAAAAATTGGGGGCAGCTAGGTGGCACAGTGGATAGAGCACTGGCCCTGAAGTCAGGAGGACCTGAGTTCAAATCCGGCCTCAGACCAAACACTTGACACTTAACTAGCTGTGTGACCCTGAACAAGTCACTCAACCCCAATTGCCTAAAAAAAAAAAGCTTACGGAAGCGAATGTTGAAAACTAAAAATAAATTAGTAAAAAATTTAAAAAGAAATAAAAAGAAAGGAAGGCTAAGAGAGGGGTCATGAGTGTAACCTTATATTTGGAAGGCTTACCAGAACTAGAAAACAGAACAAGGGCAAATGGGCAGAAGTTGTAAGGTAATTTTAAGTCCAAAATAAAGGAGACTTTCCAAATACAAACTGTCTATAATAAAGGAAAAAGCTTCAATGAAATTTATTGAATTGCCCGTCATTGAAAGGGTTTAAGAAAATGCTAGATGACCATTTGTCAGGCATGTTGTACAGAGTATCCATACATCAGTTTGGAAATAGGATTAAATGGTCTCTAAGTTCCCAGTAAACTCTTAGATTCTATGATTTCTTATCAGTGGGAATAATCAGGGGATTATCTCCCGGCTACAGTATACTCCAAGAAGCAATTTTGGAGCTGGGCCTTTTCTGTGACACCTTTGTTCTGGTCACTTGTACTGACTTGGACAAAGTCAACACTGGGTAGTGTCTTGGTCCCTGTGACAATAGTGTGGAGAGATTGCTGTTTTAGAGAAGATTGGCTACTGAGAGAAAAAGAGCTACCTAATCAGCAGCCTTAAAAAAAAAAAAAAGCAACACCCTCTAGACCTCTCTTCCTCTCTGCAGACAGCTAAAAGTCTTTTGGAGCCCCTCCCTGAATTTCTTATGAACAGTGGAAGAATACACTTAACCCCAACAGAAATTTTACAAGTATTGGCCTGTGTGAACTACATATTTGATTTGATATAAGCAGAAAGAGAAACCATATCACTACCAACCTCCTAGAATTCCATTGCAGGGAAACAGTTTCAGATGGAATGAGAAATAAAGGTCCATGGAACTCACAGACATTCATCTGGGTTGAGCTTTTAGAAAAAAGAGCTATGGCACACCTTTCCATTCAAGGTCATGAGTTCTTTATGTGTTAAGCACAGCAAGGAGTTTGGCTTAAACAAAACTATCTTTATGAACGGAAAGATATATAAATAAAGCCTTCACTTGTCACTGTGGTAACAAAGATATCTCCATTAGTTTCTTAGCTACTCGGTGAAATTATTCCCAGAGGCTAAACGCATAACTCATTAAAACAAACATTTAAAAACAATCTACAACCTTATGTTTTTTTGGCAAAAATTATACAGGAAAACTACTGTATTTTTTGACGGAGAAGTGTGGTTCTTCCCTTCTTAATTACTTCTCAAACATTAATTAATGAGGTTTATTTTGATGACAGAATTAATGTGTCATCACATATTTGTGGATTTACCGTCTAAGATGTAGCTCAATTTGGTTTCTAGAGTTAAAAAAAAAATCTCTAAAAGCATTGTTGATTCTGAATTCATGGACCAAAGGGAAAGAAAAAGAAAGGAAGGAAGTAGTATACTAAGCATTTTGAGGGTAGCACCGGCATTTAGTAGCTGCTTTATCTGTTCAAGTCACAGAAGGTGGTTAAATGCATTTGCTTGGGCAAAGCCCTAGATTCTTCAACTAATTTGTGACCTCTTCACAATAGGAAATCCTTCCATGGTGCAAATTTCAACTCATCCAAGCTTCCTTATCTTGTATGATTCTGGTGCTTGTTCTCCCAAGGTTCCTCCACAGAAGAGCCATTCAGCGTCCTGGAAACTTGTCTCTAAGTCTCTTGATATTTCAGGGGACACTAGTGAAGAATGCACCCTTACCTAGCTGTTATTCCTTGTTTTCCTCATACTGACCCACTTCCTTTTCTGATCATACATTTCCTAGGAATAGACAAGATTGCAGCATTTAAAGAGCACAGACTCCAGAGCTAAGCGATTAAATGATTCAGATCCTACCTCTGTCACTCCTTGTGTGACTGGGAGCAAGTTTCTTAACCTCTTTGACTGTCAGTTTTCTTATCTGTAAAATGAAGGACTTGGACTAAATGATGTCTAAAATCCCTTCTAAGTGGGGAGTACTTTTTAGCTAAATAAAAGCAAGAATTTCCCAGTGACTGGAGAATGGGCTACATTGTCAGGCAGTGACTTCCTTTTCCCTGGAATTATTCAAGAAGAAGCTCTATGAACACGTTCCCAGAGGTGTGGCATAAAGGATTCCCTAATAGAATTGGAGGTTAGATCCTCCCTACACTGTGTGCAGGCTAGAATGAAATATCCTTCAGGCTATTTATTCCTATCATTTCTCTCTATTGTTCTTTGCATTACTAGCAAATTTGATTCATCAGAAATTTAGCTGTGCCAAGATTCACAACATACAGCATCACTGGGAGAACATTTGTGTTAAAAAGATGGATTTTTTTTTGTGTGCCAGGGAACAGATTGGGATCATTAAGAGCCCTGTACAACTTCCCCATTACTGGTTGTTTCAAAAAGTTCATTAGACTTCTAAAAACCCAACTTACTTCCAGGATGTAGCTTAGACATGGAGAACAGAACCCTGTAAGTTTTAGTCATCTTGGAGTATTAAATGACTGATTGTAATTTTTCTTCATGTACTTTTGATTAATGATTTGTTTTATGAATAATTATTCACTTTAGTTCAATTTCTGGAAGGCATTGACTGTGGCTTTTTAAACCATAGTAATGAATCATATCCATTGGGACACTTAAAAATCACTCCTTTAATTTTTAATTTACTCTTATCTTTATTTTCCTGTTCTTTTGCTTATCATTAAATTATTTCATCAGTTAATGTATGAACTGGTTCAGTGAAGTCATATTATCTAGCCCTTTAAGTCTGGGTTTTAGGAATCGGCACTAATTAGTTTGTGGTCTGCTAGTAGAAAATTACGTATAATTGCATTTTTATTTGAATTAAATGTATTGTCCTAGTAATCTTTTATGAGCCATAAGGACAACAAAATCCATGCTTTTCCCAAATATATTCCATTATTATATTAGATCTGTGATTTCATCAATCTAGGAAGGCCCTAATTAGGAAGCTCCCACTGCAAGTGCAGAACAGCACCTACTCTGCAATTTCTAGTCTTGTAGAGTTTCCTGGTAGACTGGGAGTTCAAGAGATTCGCCCAGGATCATACATCAGTATGTATCAGAAGTGGGACTTCCTTTGAGATACTTGTGACTATTCAGTTGGTTATTTCTCAACTAAATGTGCTGAAACTCTGGTCAAATTATAAAATTTTGTAATTGAAAGCATAGATAGAAACTATATAGTCTAACCAATTCTATTCAGGAATACCACTAAGAAAGTGGTCATCCAGCTTTTTATACAGGTCTAGTGAAAGAGAATTCAGTACCTCAGAAAGCAGTCCATTCTATTATTTAACATTATTGTTGGAAAATTCTTCTCTTTATTGAGCTAGAATATGCTTCCATGTACATCTTACCTATTAGTCCCAGTTTTGCCATCCAGAACATCTTGTAATGTTTTTTTTTTCACCAGACAGTCTTGGAAATATTGAAGATGACTGGAATCCCTGCCCTCCAAATATTTTCTGGATGAAACACCAATTGAATCAATTGTTTCTTCTGGCAAGGTTTCCAAATTTCTTGCTATCCTGCTTACCTTCCTCTGGATATGTTCCAACTTTTTTGTTTGTAACACTAAGAATATCCAGCCAGCCAGCAAACATTTATTAAGCACTTATTGTATACAAAGAGTTGTGCTAGACACTAAGGCAAACACGAAGTTTAGCTAAAACAAGGTCCCTGCCCTTGCAGAATTTCCATCAGATGTTTTATCAGCTGTATCACAATGTTATTCATACTTACATTGTATGTCAAGTAAACCTCCTTGGTCTTTTTCATGTGAACTACTCTCAAGCTAGGACTTCCACACCCATAATTAGATAATGTAAAACAAAACAAACAGAAAAACCAGACAAGTCATGTATTTATTACTTTACAATTTCATTTGTTTAGTTTCACTTTGCTTTTTCTCTCGGATAGACTTTTGCTCAACAGCCTTCTGTCTCCGCTTTATCAATTACTACTGACTATTGTTCATTTCATATTTCAGGATGGAACTTATTACCATACAAGTAAAAAATTTTTCCACAGTTTATCATCTTCAGTCAAGAGTCGGAAGGAATAGACTGATATTTTGGTGCTACATTATTATTTCACCAATATCACCTGCTTGGACTGTGACCAAACGTGAAGTTGAACATTAATAACCACATACCTGTGTGGCATGCTGCTTCACTAACCTTGACCTGACTGCTACTTACTGACACAACAGGACAACTTTCAGTTGCCAATCAATTCTTTCTTGTTTTCCAAAACTATGTTCCTTTTGTTTAGCAATTCTTCTTTGCTATTCAGAATGAGGATAAGGGCAGAATCAAGATGGAAGAGTGAAAATTTTTCAACTTTGTCTCAGATGCCCTCAAATTAATCAATCGCTTGGGAAAAAAAGACAAAAATATGCAAGAAAACAAATTCTTAAAAATGAGAATTGGCTAACCACAAAAGAGGGAAAAAGAAAACTTCCCTGAAGAAAATAACTCCTTAAAAATTAGAGTTGGTCAAGAGGAAGCTAATGACTCCATAAGACATCAAGAAACAAGCAAAAAAAATGCTCTAAAGATTGAAAAAAAATAGAAGAATATGTAAAATATCTCAAAAGAAAATATATTAAAGAGAGATAATTTAAGATTTATTGAAAGCCACAATAAAAAAAATAGATACATTTAAAGAAATTAAAAAGGAAACCTGGATTTTAAAAAAGTAAATCTTAGGACCAGAGAGCAAAGTAGAAATTGAAAGAGTCTCAACAGGGAGGTTAGAAGGAAATAAACACCAAAAGTCATAGCATCCAAATCCTTGAAGGAAAAGTTTAATAAGTTATAGAAGGAAACAGGCAGCAAAACTATATTATTGGGGGACCTCAATTTACCTCTCTCAGCCCTAGATAAATATAACCATAAAATAAGCAAGAAAAAAGTTAAGGAGATGAATAGAATTTTAGAAACATTACATATAATAAACATCTGGAAAATATTGAAAAGAATACAAAAGATTATACCCAATTCTCAAGTATTTGTGGCACCTTCGTAAAAACTGACCAGTATCAAGGCACAAAACCTCACCAACTAATGCAGAAAAATTAAATACATATTTTAAAAACCATAATGAAATAAAATTTCATTTAATAAAGGATCTTTGAAGCATAGATCCTTATAATTGGATTTAATTTTAATTGGATTTAATTTAATTTAGTTGGAAACAAAATAATCTAATCCTAAAGAATTAATGAGTCAAAGAAAAAAATCATAGAAACAATCAATAATTTTATTAAAGATAATAACAGTAATGAAGGAACATACTGAAATATGAAATTGAACAAGCCACACATAAGTTCCCTAAAGACAATAAAGCTCAGAATCAGAAGAATTTACAAGTGAATTCTTCCAAAGTTTTAAAGAATAATTAATTTCAATATTACATAAACTTGGAAAAATAGGTATGGAAGGAGTCCTACTAAATTTTTTCTATGACACAAATACTATTTTGATACCTAAACCAGGGAGGGAAAAAACAGAGAAAGAAAACTATGGAACACTTTCCCTAAAGAATATTGATGCAAAAAATTTAAATAAAATACTAGAAGAGAGATTATGATAATATATCGTAAAGATCATATGCTATGATCAGGCTCAACTTATATCAGGCATGCAAGGCTGATTCCATGTTAGGAAAACTATAAGCATAATTTGCCCTATTAATAATAAAAATAACAAAAATCACATGATTATTTCAAATGATGTAGAAAAAGTTTTTGAAAAAACACAATACCCATTACTATTAAAAACACCAGCATGCCCAGATATAAATGGAACTTTCCTTAAAATGATAAGTAATATCTATCTACAACCAAGAGCAAACATTATCTATAATGGGGAAAAATTAAAAGCCTTTTCAGTACAGGGGAAAAGCCAGGCTGTCCATTACTACCATTGTTATTCAACATAGTACAGGAAATGCTAGCTTTAGCAATAAGATAAGAAAGAGAAATTTAAAAAAAGTAAGCACAGGAATCAAGGAAACAAAAGCATCACTTTTTGCAATTGATAATTGATTTACTCAGAGAACCCTAAAGTCAACTACAAAACTTGTTGTAACAATTAACACCTTCAGGAAAGTTGTAAGATATAAAATCAACCAACACAGATTATCAGCATTTCTACATATTACCAAAAAAATCCAGCAGGTAGAGATATTTCCATTTAAAAATTATATTAAAACAAACAGTATAAAGTACTGGGGAGTCTACATGCCAACCCCCTCACCACCCCACACATACACAGGAATTAAATAGATATAATTACAAAACACTTTTCACACAAATAAGATCAGATCTAAATAATTGGAAAAATATTAATTACTCATGGGTAGGCAGAGCCAATATAATAACAGTATTACTTAAATCAATGTACTTATTTAGTGCCATATAGATTAAGTTACCAAAGAATTATTTGATAAAGCTAGAAGAAATAATAAAATTTATCTAGAAGAACAAAAGTCAAGAATATCAAGGGAATCAATGGAAAAAAAAAGTAGAGGAAGATGCCCTAGCATTATCAGATCTCACATTATGCTACAAAGTAGTCATCATCAAAACAAGGTGGTACAGGGTGAGAATTAGAGTTGTTGATAAATGGAATAGATTAGGTGAACAATGAAGCAAATAATTGTGCTATCCTAGTTATATGCACAGTGGTTTGATATAGTCAAAGTTTGATATCCCAAAGAGTCAAGTTATTGGGGCAAGAACTCATTATTTGACAAGAACTGATGGGAAGACTGAAAAATATTCTGGCAGAAACTAGGCATAGGCTAACATCTCATAAGCTTAAAATGGGTATGATTCAGACATAAAGATAATATCATAAGCAAATTAGGAGAGCATGGTAGAAATTATATGTCAGATCTGTGGATAGGGGAAGCATTCATGACCAAACAAGAGAAGGGAAGGTCATAGGAGGTAAAATGGATAATTTTGATTACATAAAATTAAAACTTTTTGACCAAACAAAACTAATGCAGTCAAAATTAAAAGAAAGGCAAGAAACTGGGAGGGGGGAATTCTTGAAGAAAGTTTCTTGGATAAAGGACTCTTCCCAAATATGTATGGAATTGAGTCAAATTTCTAAGTATGAGCCATTTCCCAGTTGATAAATGGCCCAGGAATATGGATAGGTATTTTTCAGAGGAAGAAATAAAAGCTGTCAATATTCACTAGAAATGCTTTAAATCACTAAAAATAAGATAAATGCAAATTAAAACAATTTTGTGATACTGCTTCATACCCAGCAGATTGACTAAGATGGCAGAAAAGGGAAATGGCAAATGCTGGAGGGGGTATGTGAAAATAGTAATGGGCTGAGTATTGTATTTCTTGCCTTCTCAGTAGGCGGGGTAGGGTGCAGGGAGGGAGAGAATTTGGGACTGGAAATAAAACTACAAAAATGAGGTTATGGAAGTCAAGTGTTTTGTAAAACAAATGAAAATCTTTAGATACGTAGCATTGGACTTGAAGTCAGAAGACCTAAGATCAAATGCCAGCTCTAACATTGAGCTTCAGTATAGCCTTAATCAAATAATTTCACATTTCACATTTCACATACTTTGCACCTCAACTTCCTCTTCTAAAAATGAGAGTAATGTTTGTACTATTTCACAGAGCTGTTTGGAGAATTTATGTAATAACTTTGTTAACCTTAATGCACTTTAGGGTTCACAGTCTCATCAATGCAGGGTATGCTCTTCATCAGTTTGTATTACACTCTGTATACACCATCACAATGTGTTTGCATCTAGGTCCTCCCATAAATCCTGTATATGTATCCAACTTGTTACAGGGCTTTCTAGGTATTTATACATTTTCTGGGTACCAGTATAGCACTTAAATTGTGTATCTCTTACCTCTCATTCTCAGAAACTTTCAATTCCTAGAAAGTAGAATAACTTGTGAGAAATTATCAACAAGAAAACTTGTTGATTGGTATCAGTAATTTCACAAAAAAAAAAATATGTAACTGGAGCTTTCTGAAGTCTGATAAGCCCTGGCTCAGGAACCCACAGATACTTTCCCCAGGTCTAGGGTATTGTATTTTGGGCAAAGTATTGTGTAAATCATGGCATAAGCCATTACTTTCCTTATTCACAGATCATTTGTCATGATTAATATCAAAACATTTAAGATATAATGATGCAAATAACAAGGCAGAAATAATAGAACAATAGAACAGTTTCTTAGTCTTCGTTGTTCCATACACATGAGCGTAATCTTTTTTAGGGAAACAAAAATCTACTAACTTTTTAACCACTAATCCTCTTAGTATCCTTTTGAGAGTCAAAATTACCTTTGTGGCCCAGAGGTACCAACAAAAAAAATAAAAGTGAAAAAACTCCTTTATTTCAGGGCCATCAGCTTTAGAAATCAATAGAAGCCTCTCAGGGCAGGCTGGAGGTTTGCTGAAGAAATGTGTATCAGACCTGGGGCTGCCAGGGTTTGGCTAGGACTCCTGAGTTCAGAAATGATATGACAGAACTGATGAAATCCTCATTCCCCTCCATGCCTTCCTCTTCTGTCCACCATTTACAACCATTGCCTGCTTCTTGCTCCTCCAGCCCTACTTACAGCCACCTCTTACAGCTCCACTCTTTAAATGTCTTTTCTTCCAGAAGTCTTCTCATTAGAGTCCATTATGTGGTCTGGTAAATAAGTCTCCTTGGAAATGGAGTTCTGAGAACTTCTTCAAAAGAACCCAAGCATTATAAGGAATAAATTCCTAATAATTTTTTCCTTTGCTATGTCCACTACATCCTTCCTGCTCCTTTCCTCAGTGAAACAAAATCTTGTAATGCCTACACACTGATATATGTATAGGTATGTAATGATAATTTATTAATTTGCCTAAAGCATAATCATAGTTAATTATTCTAGCTACATAGACTGCAGGCAGGTATATAGTCTATAACTTCCACATTCGTATTGTATATAACAAAACAATTAGTTAAGTCAAATGTGAATATATAGCATAAGGTATCATGTGTATTGGTTACATGCAAAGTATATACACTCTATTAGTGAACACCTTCTGGAAACACGTGGAGACTTCCTCATCCATAATTTCTAGGTCATCATAGGTCTGCCTAGTCACTGTCTAAATAAAACTTTAAATTTTGGGGTGATCTGTCCATTGTGTATCATAAAGGCCTTACACTCACTGGCCTGTGATCTCAATCCTGAGCCCAGGGATGATCCAAGCTATCATCATCTCCATTCTGGGGTCATAGGATCATAGATCTAGAGGAAGACCAGTTATGGTCCATCAAATTGAGGATGAGGAAACCGAGGTCCAAAGAGATTAAATGATTTGCCTAAGGTCATAAAGGTAGTAAGTACAAGACTTGAACTCAGCTCCTGTGATTCCTAGTTCAGTGCTCTTCCATTGTGCTATATTATCTAACCAAAAACCTATAGCTAGACAGGCACTCTAGGTGTCTTGTATCCCCTTCTATGGAATTAACTGTCCTCCATCCTTTCTAGGCAGAGACTCCTCCTCCTCCCCCACCCCTGCCTTAAGCAGCAGCAGTCTTAGGAGGCTTCCTTGACCCTTAAGATAGAAGCAACATGAAGTTTTTTTTGTCCTCTACATCCCCTCTATGTTATATTTACTAATGTTCAATGTCCATCTCTACCTGGTGAATTGATACTTCTCAATGCTTGATTGGCTGACAATCATTCTTATCCACTTGGTCAATATGGAGTCCGGGTAATTCTATGATACTAACAGGTAGTAGATAGTGCTTTTTTAGGGCTCTGGCTCTTTTCCTGGATTATTCTATAGACTGTCAGATTGCTTTGTCTTTCAAAAACATGGTTTAAGATTAGCTCACTACATTATCCTTACTGTGTGTGTATGTGTATTTTTTCTAGGACAGCATATCAAGATTTTAACCCCTGCCAGCCACCTTGAGCATCATGTTGTTGCTTTTTCCTCTCTGAGTTCACCTGAGCTGAGGCCATAGCCATGTGATAGGCCTCCTTCAAATGACCTTTCACCCAAGATTGAACTAATTCTGGGTCTCCATATTCTGAGACTATTAAGAACAGATCACCAGGCAAATACAGCTTACACCTAAAGCTCAGCAGGTATGGAGGAAAGTTGGGGCATCAGGCTTGGTGGCATTATATACTTGTACTTCTGCTCAGGCCTCAGTATCTCTAGCATGTTTAATAGTATGTAATTAAAATAATCTGGCTGTAGATCTCCTTGAGTATGGCAAGGCATAGTCCTAGACTTCTCAATTTTGCTCTCAAAACTTCAACTTTGATCAAAATGGCTCTTGGCAAGAAAGCCATACCATAAGGATTACTACTCCTGTAACTTCTTGGCTACTATGGAAGGATTCTGGATCTTGGTTTCATCCCAAATAATTTACTAAAACCTGAAAGCTATAAAAAGACTTAAAGTGTTCAGCACATCTTTTATAGTGGGTATATTGTCAGTGGAGGACCTACGGGAGAATATGGGTAAGTACACAAAGGATGAGCAGGTATGGATGAGTTGCAATCTGCCTCACTGGAAGGAAAATCCACATTGAAGAAATCACAGAGTCATTGAAGCATTGCAGAATTATTATTTTTTCACTTTGTATATAGGTACACAGACACCTGAGGCCATACGTTATTATTTCTTTTGACTCATTCCTCAGAATTACTAAACTTCTTCTCTACTGCGGTTCTGCTTTTTACATCACATCTGCTCTTCTTAATATCATTACTCTATTTTTAACCCTTGAGTCATTTTTCTCCTCCTTTTCCCACCTCAAACTTTAGATTAAAGCCCTCATATTCAGGTAAGCAACCTTCCTGTGAAATACATTGTGTGCGCGTATGTGTGTGTGTGTGTGTGGGTGTGGGTGTGTGTGTGGGTGTGTACATGCTGTCCCATGCTAGAAGACCACTATTCTCTCTTCTTCATTTGTTTTCTCACTTCCCATCTGTATGACATCAGATTTAATCTGGTGGTTTTCATGGTTCTTCAGTTATCGTCCACACTTAACCT
This sequence comes from Phascolarctos cinereus, assembly GCF_003287225.1. Classification (NCBI taxonomy): domain Eukaryota; kingdom Metazoa; phylum Chordata; class Mammalia; order Diprotodontia; family Phascolarctidae; genus Phascolarctos; species Phascolarctos cinereus. The sequence continues at coordinate 233,969,804 of NW_027556098.1, forward strand.
TTGATACTTCCTATCATAAGTTATAGAATCTATAGAACATTAGAGTTAGAAAGAATCTTAGATATATATTAATAATTAGCTTTATATGGTGCTTTAAATGTTATCTCATTTTATTTCCACAAATCTGTGAGGTAGATGTTATTATCATCCTCATTCTACAAATAAGAAAACTAAGTGACCTTCCCACAGTCACACACCTAGTAAGGATCTGAATGAGAGTTTGAACTTTGATTTCCCTGAGTCCAACACTGTAGGCACTGCACCACCTAGCTGCTTTATATAATCCAATTTCTTAATTTTCTAGATGAGTAAAATGAGGTCCAAGAAAGTTACACAAGTGAAGATGATGAGGTTTAGAATGAGAAGGGACCTTGGAGGGCATCTAACACAAACCCTTCATTTTACAGATGAGGAAATTGAGACTGACAGCAACTTACCCCAGGCCTCCCAGATAGGGCATAGTGAGGCTGGGATTCAGCTCAAGATCTTTCAACTTCAAATCTAGAGCTCTTTACTCTATATCAGAATGCACAAACCCCAAGCTCTTAAAATGAAATGGTAGCAGAGTCAACAAGAGAATTCAGGCCTCTTGATAGCCTTGTTCATATATCTATTTGTTTTTCATATTTAAATGTTTCTCTTGGAATATAACTAGATCCAATTAATGTAAATAATAAGTCCTGTTAAATAATTTCATTATTTGAATTCATATATTTCCATAGTATATCTTGTTCAGTCGTTCAGTTGTGTCTGACTCTTCATGACCCTGTGGACCATAAGCACTTCAATATTGTTCATGGTCTTTTTTTTTTTTTAATTTTTTTGGGCAAAGATACTGGAGTGGTTTGCCTTTTTCTTCTTTAGTCCTGATAACCTACCTACCCTTTAAACTTTCCACTCTGCCAAATGAACATCCCAAACTCAAAAATGAAGCCTTGCTAAAACTTGTAAATCTCTAAATTCAGCCTTGTTTCTTCTGACTGTCTTTGTGGCAGAAACTGGAAATAGAATTAAGGAAGCTGAATGACAGAGCTGGAGTATATTTGCATGCGAGCTTGTTTTTGCATACCTTTCTAAGTCGGTGAACTCTCTTGATAACTAGATTTTATGTTATCTTCTTTATTATTTGGGGGCAAACCTGGGGAATCCCCTAGGGTCTTTCTTGTTCAGATATGGTTAGTGAACAGTTGGCTGGATACAGATTTTTCCTGCATTGCCCTATGTTGAGATGTGCAGAGGGAGAGGAGGAGAGAGGAAGTGTCTAGGTCTGAAGAGTGACCAGAATATAGGACCATGGTATGGGACAACCGTTGTCCTCTGTTGTGCCTTTCTCTAGTAGGAAGAGAGGCAAAGCACAAGCCATATGTTGATAGAAGATACTCACAGTCCTGTGGGTCATAGGGTCAGGCTTCTTTTGGGCAAAGTACTGAGTCAGTAATCAGAGGAATGATGACTATTCAAGGGTCTGAGCTAATAGTGCTGTTTTCAGTGATGCAAGTGATCAGCAAACTGTTTTGAAGTCAGAAATTCAGATGTAAGAAAGACTGTAGGTTTGATTCCATAGCAATTATCAGAAAGCAAAAGACAATGTGCTTCATTCACACAACTGGAGTGTCCACTGCTTTAAAAATTATATTGATGTCTCCTATTATTTCTTATTATTACAGCTAGGTCATGATTAGTAAATAATGAATTCTATTAAGTGGTTGCTGTATTTGAATGTTCACTCTTTGCAATTATAATTATGTAAAATATGGTCCAATGGAAATATGGATTCAAATAATGAGATCATTTAACAGGATTTATTATTTACATTAATTGGATCTAGCTATATTCCTCCACTCTTACCCTCTCAAAGAGTCACTCCATCATCAAAGAATAAAAAAGGAATATATGTGAATATAGACATGTATATATATGAGCATATTGTGTATATATATTATACGTAATTCAGGAAGCCTAACCAACAGATGGAAAAAGTCTGAGATCATATGCAAAATTTCATACCTAAAGTGCCTGACTTCTGTAAAGAAGTTGGGGATAGATGCCTTCTTTTATCTCTTTTCTGGGGACAACGTGGTCATTATAATTTCACAGCTTTCAGTTTTGACTATTTTGCTGCATTTGGCATATACATTGTTGCAGTCCTTGTATATATTGTTTTCCTGATTTTGCTTACTTCACTCTATTTCATTTCATATCATTCATATCAATTTCACAATTTCACATTTACCATTTCCTAAAATACTGCCTTATTCCTTTCATGTACCACAACTTGTTTTTTATCTTATTTTTATATTTTAAGTTTTTTCCAATTTACATGTAAAAACCATTTTTAACATCTGCTTTTTCTTTTCTTTTTTACAAAAATTAGAGTTCCAAATTCTCTTTCTCTTTCCTTCTCCTTTCCTCTCTGAAAAACATTTTGATATAGATTATAAATGTGCAGTCATGCAAAATATATTTCCATATTAGCCATGTTGTGAAAGAAAATACAGAACAAAAAAACCCAAGAAAAATAAAATTAAAAACGCATGCTTCCATCTGCATCCTAACTCCATTAGGTCTTTCTCTGAAGGTGGATAACATTTTTCATTATAAGTCCTTCAGAATTGTCTTGCATCATTGTATTGCTGAGAATAGCTAAGTCATTCACAATTGATCATCATACAATATTGCTGGTTACTAGGTACAATATTCTCCTGATTCTGTTCACTTTACTTTCTATCAGTTTGTGCAAGTCTTTCCAGGTTATAATATCTTATTATTTAATATCTTTTTCCTTATCGCATGTAAAAACAATTTTTAACATTTGTTTTTTAAAATTTTGAGTTCCAAATTTTTATCCCTCCTTCTCTCCCCTTCCCCCTCCTTAAGATGGTAAGAAATTTGATACAGGTAATACATGTGCAAGCATGCAAAACATATGAAAAGTGTTTTGTAATTATGTTCATATAGTTCCTAGGTTTATCTTAGCAGGTAGACTCCCAAGTTTTTTATATTGCCTACAGTTATTTTAAATGGAATTTCTCTTTCTGTTGCTTCCTGCTAGACTTTGTTGGTACTATATAGAAATGATGATGATTCATGTGGGTTTATTTTATATCCTGCAACTTTGCCAAAGTTGTTATTTTTACTAGTTTTCTTTTTTTAAACTTTTTTTTAAGTTTTGAGTTCCAAATTCTATTTCTCTCTCCCTTCTTTCCCTATCCCCTCCCTGAGATAGCAAGCAATTTGATACAGGTTATACATGGGCAATCATGTGAAACATTTTTGCACTTCTGGGAGCCAAGATGGGAGAGTAAGCAGTAAATCACTGTAACTCTCTCGTATTCACCTATATACAACCATAACATATCATCCCCAAACAAATCCTGGAACAGCAGAACCAGCAAAAAGACAGGGTGAAACAAGAAACAAGTTTCCTAAGAAACTTGGAAGAATGGCAAGAAAGGTCTGTCTGACTTGGCTAAAAAGGAGATCACATTCCAGGATAGGAAGCATCCCAGCAAATCAGCAGCAAGCCCCACCTAGGCAAACCAGTGGGAGATTCTGAGGCCCAGTGTTGTTGATCAGGCAAATGCCAACATCAGGACTCCTCATATGCCTTAGCATAGCCAGAGGAACCAGCAGATTCCAGCTCCAAGAACCATCACATGCTTCAGTGTAGCCCCAGGAAAACAGGTATCTTCCAGCATAACAAGAAAATATGCCAGACCTCCATGTTCTTCAGTGTAGTTCGAGGGAAATGTAGAAATATCCCACTGGACCTCAGCACATACTGGACACTACCACTAGTACTCCAACTCAGCACCAGGGAAGCTCTTAGACCACTATGGTCTCCAGCAGTGCCACTGACCCCCTTAGCACAGCACCAGGCATGAGGGTTTCCTGGGGGCCTCAGGGCAGCATCAGTGCAGCACCAGGTAAACACCCAGGGCCTGCAGCTACTGGCACAAGAAGCCTGAGGCAGTACGCCTTCTACCTAGGGTGCAGAGGTCCAATTTAAAAGAAAGGGGAAAAGCAAAAAACAAAAAAATAAGCAGAAAACAACAAAAAGATATTCTGACCATAGAAAGTTGTAATGGTGTCAGGGAAGACCAAGACACAAACTTAGAAGACAACAATGTCAAAACACTTATGGGCAAAACCCTAAAGAAAAATGGAAGTGGTCTCAAGTCCAGAAAGAACTCATGGAAGAGCTCACAAAAGAACTTAAAAATTATATAAGAGAGGTAGAAGAACAGAGAAAAGAAATGAGTGATGCAAGAGAATTATGAAAAAAGTCAACAGCTTGGAAAAAGAAAACAACTCCCTAAAAAGTACAAATGGCCAAATTGAAAAGAAAGTACAAAAGCTAACTGAGGAAAACAACACCTTAAAAGTTAGAATTGGGCAAATGGAAGCTAATGACTCTATGAGACCTTAATAATAAATCAAACAGGAGAGGATTCTGAGAAGATGTCAGAGTAGCTCAGAAAATTCCAAGCTCTCAAGATTTTCCCAAAAGAAAGAGACAAAATATCACCTTAGAGCAAACAAAGTTCAGGTAAAAATAAATAAGAATAGGGGCACAACAGGGGTCTTCCTGGGAACATTCCAGAAGATTAGAAGAAAAATCCCAGGGCAAAATTTGGTCTCCATGAACAGAAAACATCTCTAGGCTAGGGGCCACATCAACAACAAATGGCAAGCCTTGGGGTTAGCTGGTGTGGGAGGCTACTTGGCCCCCAGCTATAGGAACTTTTACCCCCAATAGTGAGGGGAGTTGGGGTTCTGAACTCAGGAAGATTGGAGGAATCTCTGCTGACAAGGGATGCCAGACCCAGCAGTCCTGCGGAGAGGGGCGTGGGCGAGAAGGAACCAGCACATGCCTGATGAGTGCAGAAACAATGGGGCAGAAGGCCCCTGGCACTCATAGGAAGCTGGAGGTTTGGCTTTGGTTCCAGGCTGGAGGGAAGAACTGAAGATCTGGGGCAAGAGGCACCAGCCCCCATACCCCAGGGCTAGAGGTGATCACAAAAATTAAGTTATTACTACAAAAAAAAAATGCAAAGGCAAAGGAGAAAGACCCCAACTATAGAAAGCTATCACGGGAATAGAAAAGGCCAGGGTTCATCTTCAGAGGAGGATATTGAAGCAAAGACACCCCCTTTAACCCCAAAGAGTAACATCAAATGGTCACCTGCCCAAAAAGAATTCATAGAGGAACTTAAAAAAGACTTTAAAAATCAAATGAGAGAAATAGAGGAAAAACTAAGGAAAAAACTAAGAATAATTCAAGAAAAAAACCAAGAAAACTATGAAAAGAAAGTCAACCAATTAGAAAAGGAGATCCAGAATCTTTTTTTTCCTTTTTCCTTTTGATTTTATAATTATTATAAATATAATATAAATACATATTATAATGTTATGATATATAAAATGTAATTATATAATGTAGCATTATATATTATCTAGTACAATCATATAATTAATATATGATGTATAATTATATACTATATAATAATACATAACAAAACTATAAATATATCATATATTAAATGTGGTATAAATAGTATATTATTAATCTATTAATTCTTTTAATGAGTTAATATATCAATAAAATACTATAAAATATATTTATATTATTTTACTAACTGCATTTTTTTATTAGTTTATTTTAATTTATCAACAATCATTTCCATATGCTTTTGAGTTTAAAATTTTTCTCCCCCTTCCTTCCAACCACCCTTCCCAAGATGGTGCACAATCTGATACAGGCTATATGTATATATTCCTATTAAACATATTTTCACATTAGTGATGTCGTAAGTAAGAATTAGAACCCATAGGAGGAACCACCAGAAAGAGGAAACAAAACAACAGAAGAAAAAAAATAGCAAGTAATATGCTTTGATCTGCATTCAAACTCCATAGTTCTTTCTTTGGATGTGGATAGCATTTTCCATCACGAGGCTTTTGGAGATGTCTTAGATCCTTGTGTTGTTGGGAGGGGTGAAGTTATCAATATTAGTCATCACACAACATGGCTGTTATTGTGTACAATGTTCCCTTGGTTCTGCTAACTTCACTCAGCATCAGACCATACAAGTCTTTCCAGGTTTTTCTGAAGTCAGCCTATTCATCATTTCTTATAGCACAATAGTATTCCATTGCATTCATATACCACAATTTGTTCAGCCATTCCCCAAGGTGATCCAGAATCTTAAGGAAGAAAATGACACCTTGAAAAGTAGAATTGGGTAAGGCAAAGCCAGCAAAATTAAAAGAGATCAAGAAATAATTAAACAAAACATGAATAATGAAAAAATAGAAGAGAAAGTGAAATATCTCATAAGAAAAACAACAAATCTAGAGATAGATCAAGAAGAGAAAAAATAAAAATAATAGTATTAACTGAAAGCTATGATCAAAAAAAGAAACTTGATACAATAACACAAGAAATAATTAAAGAAAATTGTCCTGAAGCATTAGAACAAGGGAAGAAAGTAGAACTAGCAAAAAAAAAAATCCATTCATCACCACTTAAAAGATATCCTATGAGGAAAAGTCATAGGAATATTATAGTCATATTCTGAAATCCTCAGCTCAAGGATAAAATATTCAAAGCAACAATAAAAAAAAACAATTTAAATATGATGGTGTCACAATTAGAATCACACAAAACCTATGAACACAGATGCTAAAGGACCACAGGTCTTGGAACACTATATATCAAAGAGCAAAAGAACTGTGGCTCAGGCCAAAAATATCATACCCAGCAAAGTTAAGCATAATCCTGAATGAAAACAAAATGGATGTTTGATTAACTGTCAGGCTTTCAAGATTTTGTTTAAAAAAAAACAACAACAACCTGAACTTAATAGAAGATTTGACATACAAGAGCCAAGAGAAACATAAGGTACATACCAAAGATTGATCACGAGGGATTCAATAAGGACAGACCATTTACTTTTTATATAAGTAAAATGCAAAATGTGTGTCTAAGATTCTTATTAATAATTGAATAGCTCATAAGAAAGACTGGGATAGACCTGAGTATGACATGACTTTAAAAAGTAAAACCATTTAGGAACAGCTAAAAAAAAAAGTAATTATTTTATACAAATGAGGTGCAAGAGTAAGAATTGATAGAGGAATTAGATGGGGGAGGAGGGCTGGCAGTTCTGGTAACCTACTTTCATCAGGAATGGGTTTAAGAGGAGACAATACATAATATTTAGAAGAGTATAAGCATTTCTTCTAAATTTAGAAGAAATAAAATGGTGAGAGGATAGAGAGGAAAGAGAGGACAAGGGAGGGATCTCTAGAAGGGAGAGTGAGGAAATAGATTATAGGGGGCTATTAAAGGGTGTTTAGATTTAAGGGAAACAGTGGATAAAGGAGGCATCCTTGGAGGGGGGTAGGCTAAATAATAGAAGGGCAAGGTAGCAGATGTACAGGAGTCAGGAGGGATAGGAAATAAGAGATATGCACAAATATAAAAACATAGAACAGGAGTAGCATTTGTTTGGGAAAGTATATGTCTATATATATGTAACTATATATGTGTACATATGTATATGTATATGTATATGTATATGTATATGTATATGTATATGTATATGTATATGTATATGTATATGTATATGTATATGTATATGTATATGTATATGTATATGTATATGTATATGTATATGTATATATCTATAGTTATAGAGAAATATATCCACACTCAATTGCAGCTTTCTGCAGGGGGTAGGGGAGAGGGATAAAAAGAACAAAGTAAAAAAAGTGCACAGCAGAGAACAAAAGAAAACTTACAAGGAAGCAAAGAAAGGATAATCAGCTCTCTACACAGCATGTAATATTTATCATACAGGCTTTCTTGAAGTGAAAATTTATCATTTTATGTATTTTGAATGCTCTCCTATGTTCAGCTATACACATGACATGCTTATTTTTCCTTTTCTTACTTTGTAATTAAATTCCAATATTTAAGTTTATTATTGTTTTTTTACTTTTTCTTTTCTTTATTCTATATTTGTGTTCTGGTGTTTGAGTCTAAAATAAAATTCAATTAAAAAAAGAATCAATCAAATTAAAGAGAATGAAAAAATGGAAGAAAATGTAAAATACCTTAACAGAAAAACAACTAACCTGGAAAATAGATCCTGGAGAGACAATAACAGAATCATTAGACTACCTGAAAGTTATAATCAAAAGGAAGACCTGGACAGTATCTTTCAAGAAATTATAAAGGAAAACTGCCCTGATGTCCTGGAACCAAAAGGCCAAATAGACATTGAAAGAATCCACCAATTACCTCAGGAAAGAGATCCTGAAAGAAAAACTCCAAGCAACATTATAACCAAATTTCAGAACTCTCAGGTCGAGGAAAAAAATACTAAGAATGGCCAGAAAGAAACAATTCAAGTATCAGGGAGTCACAATCAGGATCTCACAGTACCTGGCCACTGCCAAAACACATTAAAAGCTCAGAGGTCAGGGAACATTCCAAAAGGCATATTCCAGAAGGATATTCCAGAAGGCAAAGGAGCTAGGACTACACCTAAGAATCACTTACCCAGCAAAGTTAAGCATAATACATACATACATACACACACACACACACACACACACACACACACACGCATACACACACACATATAGATATACATATATATCTACATACATATATAGATATATGTATGTATATATATACATATATATATATAAATCAGAGGGTACGGGTATAAGATGAATTTGAGGGAATTACATAAAAAAGTAAGTGGTGAGAAAGAGGAGTAAAATGGGTACAGAAGGAAGGGAGAGGTAGAATGGGGTAAATTATTTCATATGAAGAGGCACAAAAGACCTATTACAATGGAGGCCAAGATAGGGGTGGGTGACAAGCATTGCTTGAACCTTACTGTCATCAGTATTGGCTCAAAGAGGAAATCATATATGCAATCAGTTAAATATAGAAATCTGTCTTACCAGACAGGGACATAGGAGGGGAAGAGATCAAGTAAAGGGGGTTGGTGGGCCTGACAAAAGGGAAGGCAGATCATGCGAGGTGGCAGACAGAAGTGAAACGCTAGTGAGGAAGGAAATGGTGAAAGGAGAGAGAAGACAGATAGGAGGAAGAATAGGATGGAAGGAAATACACAGGCAGTAATCATAACTGTAATGTGAATAAGGTAAACTCTCCCATAAAATGGAAGTGGATAGAAGAGTGGACCAAAAACCAGAATCCTATGATATGTTGTTTACAAAAAACATACTTGAAGCAGAGAAACATGCAGAGAGTAAAGGTAAGGGGCTGAAGCAGAATATATTATACTTCAGATGAAGTTAAAAAAAAAAGTGGGTAGCAATCCTGATCTCAGACAAAATAAAAGCAAAAATAGACCTAATCAAAAGAGATAAGGAAAGAAACTACATCTTGCTAAAAGGTACTATAGATAATGAAACAATATCAGTATCAAACATATATGAACGTGGTATAGCATCCAGATTCTTAAAGGAGAAGTTAAGTGAGTTACAGGAAGAAATAGACAGCAAGACTATACTGGTGGGGGACTTCAACTGTTTCCTTTCAGAACTCAATAAATCCAACAGAAAATAAGCAAGAAAGAAATTAAGGAGGTAAATAGAAAATTAGAAAAGTTAGATATAACAGACCTTTGGCATGATTTAGATAAAAAGGAACACCATAAGCAAATTAGAAGAGCAAGGAATAGTCTACTTGTCAGATCTATGGGGAGGGAAAGAATCCATGACCAAGCAAGAGATAGAGAACATTACTAAATGTAAAATAGATGATTTTGATTATATTAAATTAAAAAGCTTTTGTACAAACAAAATCAATGCTACCAAGATTAAAAGAAAAGCAGAAAGATGGGAAATAATTTTTACAGCAGGTGTCTCTGTTAAAGGCCTCATTTCTATAATATATAGGAAACTGAGTCAAATTTATAAGAATACAAGCCATTCCCCAACTGATAAATGATAAAGGATGTAAACAGTTTTCAGATGAAGTAATCAAAGCTACCTATAGTCATATAAAAATGATCTAAATCCATATTGATTAGAGAAATGCAAATCAAAACAACTCTGAGATACCACTTTTCACCTATCAGATTGGCTAAGAAGGCAGAAAAGGAAAATGCTAAATGCTGGAGAAAAAGTGGGAAAATCAGGACAATAATGAATGCACTGTTGGTGGAATTGTGAACTGATTCAACCATTCTGGAGAGCAAGTTGGAACTATGACCAAAGGGTAACCAAACTATGCATACCCTTTGATTTAGCAATACCACTAGTAGGTCTGTAGGCCAAAGAGATCATAAAAAGGGAAAAGGACCTACATGTACAAAAATATTTATAGCAGCCCTTTTTCTGGTGGCAAAATATTGGAAATTGAGGGGATTCCCATCAATTGGGAAATGGCTAAATGAGCTGTGGTATATGAATATAATGACATACATTGTGCAATAAGAAATGTCAAACAGGCAGATTTCAGAAAAACAAGGAAAGACATGCACAAACTGCTGCAAAGTGAAATGAGCAGAACCAGAAAAACATTATACACAGTATCAGCAATATCATGTGGTGATCAACTCAGCCTCTCTCAGAAACACAATTGTCCAAGAGGAGAACAAAGGACTCATGAAGTTTGCTATCCATATACAGATAAAAAACTGATGAACTCAATGCAGATCGAAGCATATTTTTTCACTTACTTTATTCTTTCTCATGTTTTTTTTCTTTTGATCTGTTTCTTCTTTCACAACTATGACTAATGTGGAAATATTTTTACATGATAGCACTGCATAAACTATATCAAACTGCCTACCATTTTCAGAAGAGGGGAGGAGAAGGAGGAAGGGGGAAAATTTTGGAACTCAAAATCTTGTAAAAATGAATGCTAAAAATTTTCTTGACATGTAACTGGGGAAAAAATAGAATACTATTTTTAAAAAATCATGTAAAATATTTGCATATTAGTCATTTTGTAAAAGAAGACTAACAAAAAGAAAGAGAAAGAAAAAGAAAGAAAGGAAGTAAGGAAGAAAAGAAGGAAGAAAAGATTGAAGGAGGGAAGAAATGAAGGAAGATAGTGAAAAGTGGTATGCTTCAGTCTGTGTTCACATCATATCAGTTAGTTCTCTGCAGGTGGATAATATGTTTCAGCATGAGTCCTTTGGGATCATCATGGATCATCGTATTGCTGAGAATATCTAAGACATTCACAGTTCCTCATCGTATGCAATATTCTTCTGGTTCTGCTCACTTTACGTTGCATCAATTCATGTAAGTCTTTCCAGGTTTTTCTGAAACCATCTTGCTTATCATTTTTTTTTTTTTGGTTAGGCAATGGGGTTAAGTGACTTGCCCAGGGTCACACACCTAGTAAGTGTTATGTGTCTGAGGCCAGATTTGAACTCAGGTCTTCCTGAATCCAGGGCTGGTGCTCTATCCACTGTGCCACCTAGCTGCCCTTTTATAATTTTTTTTAATAACAAAATAATATCAATATAGTGAGTATTTATTGAGAACTTCCTATATCCTCAGTACTGTACTAGTTACTTTGGAGCATGAAGTTATGATTGAGAATATGGGAAGAAAGCATATAATTCTCTGGACTATGAAGGTGTATCAAGATTTTCATTTGATGCTAATGATCATTTTTGAGAATCCCTGGTCACTGGTCACATTGGAATAGAGCAATAAAGGGTTGGACGAGAATGGAGCATGGATTAGTTGTTGAATACATGTAGGACAGTGCATATTAGAAGGTAAGAGAAGAAGAGTATCTGAATAAGGAGCCTCTGAGCTGATTTTTAGATGGGTGCTTGTGGACTTGGTTTTAGGATCAGGTAGAAGTAGATGTCTCCCCTATGTGTAATTCACTAGATAAATTGAAGTCTAGGCCCTGGGTCAATTCCCATGGAGCAATATTAGGCTTTAGGGAGTTATGATGACATTGTAGATGTAGTTGTCCAGCTACCCCAGCCGTGCTTTACAACCCACTCAGTTATCTACCCTAGCCATTTGCCCTGACATCTTATTTTGGAAACGATATGTCAGTGAACTTTTCCATGGTTCCATTCCCCATCCCTTAAACATTACTCCCTTCCCTGGACAACACTGCTGTAATATGTGTCATCTCCCCTAACAGAGTATAAACTTCCTGAGGACAGGTATTGTCTTGAAGTATTTGTATCCCCAGTTTTTGCAGATAATCAGCACTTACTAAGTGTTTTTTCATTCACTTATTCAAATCTGGTTGTCACACAGTCATCTCCACGAGAGAAAGGAAGCCATTAGACAGAATCTGGATGTCAGCATAATTACAGCTAAGTAGCAAAACACTTGTCTCTTTGTCAGTGGGTCCATATTTGGATAACTACATCAACTTAAGTTTCCCTTTAGCTGTCACTCTAAAGCAGGGTTTTTCACCTTTTTTGTGTCACGGACCTCTTGAAAATCTGGTGAAGACTATGAACTCTGTCTTCAGTATTTTAAAATGCATGAAATAAAATATGTAGGAAATCAATTATGTTGAAATAGTTATAAAATATTTAATTTTTTCCATGTTAGCTATGTTTTGAAAGAAAAAACAGAACAAGAAATGCGCATACACATGCACACACACACGCACACACGCACACACGCACACACACACACACACACAAAGTCAAAATAGTATGCTTCTATTTGCAATCAGACCATAAGCTCTTTCTGTGCACTTGGATAGTGTGATCCATCATGTGTCTTTTGGAATTGTCTTAGATCACTATGTTGCTGAGAAGAGTTCAGTCAATCATAGTTGATCATTTTATAATATTGCTGTTACTGTGGAGAATGTTCTCTTGGTTCTGCTTACTTCACTTTGCATCAGATTCATGTAAATCTTTCCTAAATCCCCCCACTTGTCATTTCTTTTAGCACAATAGTATCACATTACATTCATATACCCCAACTTACTAAGCTATTCGCTAGTTGATGGACATCCCCTTAATTTCCAATTCTTTGTCACCACGAAAAGAGCTGCTATAAATATTTTTTGTAAATGTACGTTCTTTTGCCTTTTTTATGATCTCTTTGGGGTATAGATCTAGTAGTGGTATTGCTGGATCAAAGGATATGCACAATTTTAGAGCCCTTTGGGAATATTTCCAAATTGTTCTCCAGAATGGTTGGATCAGTTCACAACTACACCAACAATGCGTTAATGTCCAAATTTTCCCACATCTTATCCAACATTTGTCATTTTCCTTTTCTTTCATATTAGTCAATCTGATATTTGTGAGGAGGTAACTAATAATTGTTTTAACTTGCATTTCTCTAATTAATAGTGATTTAGAGCATTTTTTCGTATGATTACAGATGACTTTTGATTGTTTTCATTTAAAAACTGCCTGTTTATACCCTTTGACCATTTATCAATTGAGAAATGACTTGTATTCCTTTTAAAAAATATATGTTTTTAGTTTTCAACAATAGCTTGTATTCTTATAAATTTGAATTTATTATATATCTGATAAATTAGGCCTTTATTAAAGATACTTGCTGTAAAAATTATTTCCTAGCTTTCTACTTTATATCTGATCTTGGTTTCATTGATTTTGTTTGTATAAATGTTTTTTAATATAATATAATCAAAATTATCCATTTTACATCTCATAATGCTCTCTATCTCTTGTTTGGTCACAAATTCTCTTCTCCATAGATTTAACAGGTAAACTATTCCTTGCTCTCCTAATTTGCTCATGGTATCACCTTAAATGTCTAAATAATCATGTTGACATTTTGGCAGCATATGATGTTGGTCTATACTTAGTTTCTGACATCCTGTTTTCCAGTTTTCCCACCAGTTTTTTTTTTCACATAGTGAGCTCTTATCCCAGAAGCTGGGGTCTTTGGGTTTATCAAACATTAGATTACTATGGCCATTGAGTACTGTATCTTATGTACTTAATCTATTTTGCTGATCCACCACTCTGTTTCTTAGCCAGTACCAGAGAGTTTTGATGATTGCTGCTTTATAATCTAATTTGAGATCTGGTACAGCTAGGCCTACCTTTCTTTGCATTTTTTTCAATTAATTATCTTCACATACTTGATCTTTTGTTCTTCCAGATGAATTTTATTATTTTTTCTAGCTCTGTAAAATAAATTTTGGTGGTTTGATTCATATGGCACTGAATAAGTAAATTGATTTAGGCAGTATTATCATTTTTATTATATTGGCTTGGCCTATCCATGAGCAATTGATATTTTTCCATTTGTTTAGATCTGACTTTGTTTGAAAAGTGTTTTACAATTGTGTTCACACATTCCTGGGTTTGTGTTGGCAGGTGGCCTCCTAAGTATTTTATATTCTCTACAGTTATTTTAAATGGAATTTCTTTTTGTTGGTAATATACAAAAATACTGATGATCTAACTGGACATATTTTATATCTGGCAACTTTGCTAACATTGTTAATCATTTCAAGTAGTGTTTTAGTTGATTCTCTAAGTTACTCTAAGTATATGGTCATATCCTCTGCAAAGAGTGATAGTTTTGTTTCCTCCTTGCCTATCCTAATTCCTTCAATTTTTGTTTGTTCTTTTATTGCTAAAATGAACATTTCTAGTTCAATATTGAATAATAGTGGTGATGATGGACATCCTTGTTTAACTCCTGATTTTATTGATAAGGCTTCTAGATTATGACCATTCCAGATGATGCTCGCTGATGGTTTTAGACAGATGTTATTTATCACTTTAAGGAAAGCTCCATTCATCCTAATCTCTAGTGTTTTTAATAGAAATGAATGTTTTTTTTAAAAGCTTTTTCTGAATCTTTTGAGATAATCATATGTTTTCTGTTGGTTTTGTTATTAATAAGGTCAATTACAATGATAGTTTTCTTAATATTTAATTAATCCTGCATTCCTGGCATAAATCTCACTTGGTCATAGTGTATGATCCTGGTGACCTATTGTTGTAAACTCCTTGAAAGTATTTTATTTAAAATTATCATCAATATTTATTAGGGAAATTGGCTTATTGTTTTCTTTCTCTGTTTTTGTTCTTCCTGGCTTAGCTAACAGCACCACATTTGTGTCATAAAAGGAATTTGGTAGGACTCCTTCCTAATCTATTTTCCCAAATAGCTTATATTATATTAGAATTAATTGTTCCTTAAATGTTTGGAAGAATTTACTTGTAAATCCTTTTGGCCATGGGGATCTTTTCTTAGGGAGTTCATTGATGGCTTCTTCAATTTCTTTTTCTAAAATGAGGCTATTTAAGTATTATATTTCCTCTTCTGTTATCTGAGCAGTTTATACTTTGGGAAATATTCATCTATTTCACTTAGATTGTCAGATTTATTTGCATACAGTTGGGCAAAATAACTCTTAATAATTGCTTTAATTTCCTCTTCGTTGGTGGTTAATTCACCTTTTTCATTTTTGATACTGGTAATTTGGTTTTCTTTATTTAATCAATTTAATTCAATTTAATCAAATTAACCAGTGGTTTATCTATTGGTTTTTTCATAAAATTAGTTCTTAGTTTTATTTATTAGTTCAATGGTTTTATTACTTTGAATTTTATTAATCTCTCCTTTGGTTTCCAAGGTTTTTGGTATTTAATTAGTATTTTTAATTTGTTCTTTTTCTAGCTTTTTTAGTTGCATGCTCAATTCAATGATCTGTTCTTTCTCTATTTTATTGATGTAAGCATTTAAAGATATACATTCCCCCCTAAGTACTTCTTTAGCTACATCCTATAAATTTTGTGTGTTGTCTCATTATTGTCATTCCCTTTAATGAAATTATTGATTGTTTCTACGATTTGTTCTTTGACCCACTCAATCTTTAGGATTAGATTATTTGGTTTCTAATTTTTTTCTATCTTTCTATGGCACTTTTTAAAATGTGATTTTTATTATATGATGATCTGACAATGGTTTGTTTAATATTTATGCCTTTCTCCATTTGCTTATGAGGTTTTTTTCCCCCCTAATGTATGGTCAATTTTTGTGTAGGTGTCATGTACTGCTGAGAAAAAAAGTGTCTTCCTTTCTATCCCCATTCAGTTTTATCAATAGGTCTATCATATCTCTAACTTTTCTAAAATTCTATTTACCTCCTTAAGTTCTTTTTTGTTTATTTTGAGATTAGAATTCTTTACTTCTGAGAAGGGAAAGTTGAAGTCCCCTACTAGTATAGTTTTACTATTTTTCTCTTGTAACTCGTTTTACTTCTCTTTTAGAAGTTTGGATGGTATGCCATTTGGTACAGATATGTTTAGTATTGATATTACTTTATTGTCTGTGGTGCCTTTTAGCAAGATGTAGTTTCTTTCCTTGTTCTATTTTTGCTTTTGTTTTGTCTGAGATCAGGATTGCTACCCCTACTTATATATATATATATATATATATATATATTTTACTTTAACTGAAGCATAATGAATTCTACTCTAGCTTTTTACCTTTGCTTTGTGTCTCTCTGCTTGAAATGTGTTTCTTAAAAACAACATTTTGTAGAATTCTGTTTTTTATTCCACTCCACTATCTGCTTCTGTTTTATGGGAGAGTTCATCCCATTCACATTCACAGTTATGATTATTAACTGTGTATTTCTCTCCATCCTATTTCTCCCACTTAAAACTTTTTTCTCTCTCTTTTCACCCTTTCCCTCCTTACCAATGTTTTGCTTCTGACCACCTCTTCCCTCAATCTACTCTCCTTACCCAGCCCCATCTCCTTTTTTTGTTCATCTCCCCTCCTACTTCCCTACAAGATGAGATAGATTTCTATACCCAACTGAGTGTATACATTATTCTCTCTTTGAGTCAAATCTGATGAAAGTAACATTGAAACAATGCTAACCTCCCACCCTTCTTTCCTTCTACTGTAGTAGATCTTTCATGTGTCTTCATGTGGTATAATTTACCCCACTCTGTCTTTCCCTTCCACTTCTCCCAGTGCAATCATCTTTCTCACCCCTAATTTTTTATACCATCCCATCAAAGTCATCTTATACTAGCACTCTCTGTCTATGGATACTCCTTCTAACTGCCCTAAAGGAGATACAGTTCTTAAGAATTACAAGTATCCTCTTCCTATATAGGGATGTAAATAGTTTAACCTTACTGACTAAATGTTTTTTCTTTCCTGTTTACATTTTAATGCTGGTCTTGAGTCTTATATTTAAAAATGAGACTTTCTGTTTACCTCTGGTCTTTTTTTCAGAAATGTTTGAAAGTCTCCTATTTCATTGAATGTTCTTTATCCCCCCTGAAAGATTATGCTGAATTTTGCTGGGTTATTGATTCTTAGTTGTAACTGAAGCTGCATTACATACTGAAATATAATATTCCAAGCCCCCAATCCTTTAATGTAGAAGGTGCTTAATCCTATGTAATCCTGACTATAACTCCTCAATATTTGAATTGTTCTTTTCTGGCCATTTGCAGTATTTTCTACTTGACCTACGAGTTCTGGAATTGGATTATAATATTCCTGGGAATTTTCATTTGGGGATCTCTTTCAGCAAGTGATTGGTATATTCTTTCAATTACTTTTTTACCCTCCGGTTCTAAGGTATCAGCACAATTTTCATTAATAATTTCTTTAAAAATGCTGTCCAGGCTCTTTTTCATTTTTAAAAAAAATTCTTAATTAATTTTGATTTATCAACAATCACTTCCATATGCTTTTGAGTTGAAAATTTTTCTCCCCCTTCCTCCCCCCAACCCTCCCCAAGACGGCGCACAATCTGATATAGGCTATACATATACATTCCTATTAAACATATTTTCACATTAGTGAAGTTGTAAGTAAAAATTAAAACCAATAGGAGGAACCATCAAAAAGAGGTAACAAAACTCAACAGAAGAGCAAAAAAAAGATAGTGATTCAACTTCCACGGTTCTTTCTTTGGATGTGGATAGCATTTTCTATGACAAGGCCTCTGGAGATGTCTTAGATCCTTGTATTGCTGAGAAGGGTTAAGCTTATCAATATTATTCATCGTACAACGTGGCTGTTATTGTATACAACATTCTCTTGGTTCTGATCACTTTACTCAGCATCAGACCATACAAGTCTTTCCAGGTTTTTCTGAAGTCAGCCTGTCCATCATTTCTTATAGCACAACAGTATTCCATTGTATTCAAATACTACAACTTGCTCAGCCATTCCCCAATTGATGGGCATCCTCTCAATTTCCAATTCTTTGCCACCACAAAAAGAGCTGCTATGAATATTTTTGTACATGTGTGTCCTTTTCCCATTTGTACAATCTCTTTGGGATATAGCCCTAGAAGTCCTATTGCTGGGTCAAAGGGTCTGCACATTCTTTATAGCCTTTGGGCATAGTCCCAAATTGTTCTCCAAAATGGTTGGATCATTTCACAACTCCACCAACAATGTATTAGTGTTCCAATTTTCCCACATCTTCTCAAACATTTATCATTTTCCTGTTTTGTTATGTTGGCTAATCTGATAGGTGTGATGTGGCACCTCAGAGTTGTTTTGATTTGCATTTCTCTAATCAATAATGATTTAGAGCACTTTTGTCATATGACCATAGATGGCTTTAATTTCTTTATCTGACAATTGTCTGTTCATATCCTTTGACCATTTATCAATTGGGGAATGGCTTGTGTTCTTATAAATTTGTCCTAATTCTGTATATATTTTAGAAATGAGACCCTTATCAGAGAGACAGGTTGTAAAAATTCTTTCCAAATTTTCTACCTTCCTTCTAATCTTAGTTGCATTGGCTTTGCTTGTGCAAAAACTTTTCAATTTAAAGTAATCAAAATTATCCATTTTGCTTTTTGTATTGTTCTCTATCTCCTGTTTGGTCATGAATTCTTCTGTTCTCCATAAATCTTATAGGTAAACTATTCTTTGTTCTCCCAGTTTGCTTATAGTATCAGCCTTTGTATCTAAATCATGAACCCATTTTGATTTTATTTTGGTATATGGTGTGAGATTTGGGTCTATGCTTAGGTTCTGCCATACTTTTTTCCAGTTTTCCCAGCAGTTTTTTTCAAAGAGTGGGTTCTTATCACAGAAGCTGGGGTCGTTGGGTTTATCAAATAATAGATTACTATAGTCATTGACTACTGTGTCTTGCACACTTAACCTATTCCACTGATCCACCCCCTATTTCTTAGCCAGTACCAAGCAGTTTTGATGACTTCTGCTTTATAATACAATTTAAGATCTTCAGCTCCTTTAATATGAATGCTGCAGGGTGCTTATCCTCCTGGGGCCCTTTGTAGTGCTGCTTCCCTTATTTTTGCTGAGCACTGGGAGACCCATTTGCTGGGCTGCTGCACTGCTGCTCCCCATCTTTCTTCTAGTTCAGCTGTTCCAGGGTTTTTTTTTCTGGGATGACATTTTCTGGGTTTTCAGAGGTTGATAGGTGAGGATGAGAGTGACTACCTTTTTACTCTGCCATCTTGGCTCCCAGAAGCGGAAGTCTCCAGGCTCTTTTTTAGATCATGGCTTTCAAGTAATTTAAAAATTTTTAAATTATCTCTCCTGGATCTATTTTCCAGGTTAGTTGTTTTTCCAATGACGTATTTTACATTTTCTTCCATTTTTTCATTCTTTTGATTTTGTTTGATTGATTCTTGATGTCTCATAGAGTCATTAGCTTCCACTTGCCCAATTCTAATTTTTAAGGAATAATTTTCTTCAGATAGCTTTTGTTCCCCCTTTTCCATTTGGCCAGTCCTACTTTTTGAGGAATTGTTTTCTTCAGTTAATTTTTGTACATATTTTTTCATTTTTTGTGCTTCCTTTGCCAAGCTGTTAACTTTTTTTCATAATCCTCTTGCATCACTCTTGTTTCTTTTCTCAATTTTTCTTTTACATTTCTTATTTGATTTTTAAAATCCTTTTTGAGTTCTTCTAAGAGGATGTTTGGGGCCTGAGAACAATTCATACTCACCTTTGAGACTTCACATGTAGACATTTTGACATTGTTGTCCTCTTTTGAGTTTATGTTTTGATCTTCTCTGAGCTCATTATAGCTTTCTATGCTCATGACATTTTTCCGGGAGGGTTGCTCATTTTCCAGCCTATTTTGTGACTTTTAAATTTTAGTTCTGTTTCAGGGGCGCAGGGGGCACTGTCCCAGGCTTCTTGTGCTGGATGCCCAGAGCCTGGTTATTTGGCTTGCTGCACAGGGGTTTCGAGGGCTGGTGGCTTGCTTTCTATGCTGTGGTTACTGGGGCTAGTTGCATTTGTTTCATTGTGGTATTAATATTTTTAAAGAAAATTTTTATAGAAACCTGGTTAAGAATCCATTGGGTAGGTGGACTGATAAAGGCAATAAGGAATTTGGGGAATTTTTTAAAAAAGTAATTCATCTGGAAACTTATAGAGTAGCAGATTTGCCCAGGTCAACTTCCCCATCAGCATTTTTGGAGACTCAAAAACTGATGGTGGGGTTACCATGTATGGGTAGGTCACATTTATGACTCATGAGTCTTGGGCAGTTGACTATGTGAGACATCCCCAGCACTGGTAGTGTAGGCTATGGGACAATCACTGTTACCTGTGCTAGCTGGAGCCATAAAACTTGCTACTATCTTTGGGGCTTGTTGGGAGAAGGAAGCAATGAGAATGACAAAGAGGTGTAGAGTTGAAGTCTCTCATGTCAAAGTTGCAATGTACCTTGGGCTGGCCAGATCTCTGTTTTAAATTGTGTAGACCCAATACAGAAGAACTGCTTGTTTGACCTTTGCTCAAAAACAATTGTACTATGTAGCAAAGAGGGTTAACAGAAGACCTTGAGTAGGGGTGGATAGAGTGGTTACTGTAGGGAAGAAGTACCTCTCAATCTCCTGCACCCCTTAGTTGTGGTTTTGGGTGGAAAAGAGAATGGAATGTAGAATCTGTGACATAAATAAAAAGAGGAGAGAGTCATTGGTTAGTGCAAGGTCTCTGTGCAAAATGAAGGAATGTGTGTCAGTGTGTGTACTTTAATATGCATAGGTATGGTGATGTTGGAATGGTTGTGTAAATGTGGAATCTTGGCAATTTAAGGGGATGTTTGAGGTTTTGGGTACAGCTCCGAAAAATATTTGAAGATGCTCTAGAGAATGACCTTTGGGGTTGTGTGGAGGCTAGCATACTTGGCTGATGCTTTAATCATTGAGTTGAATGAATGCCAATTGTTGCAACAATTGGTATGACCAAGTCAATGTCAGCTTTAAAAGAAATAAATGATAAGCTCCATTTTAGTGGAGCTTAAGAGCAAATTATGAAGCTCAAGTATCTTCTTATTCCTAAAGTACTTAATTGTGCCTTACTTGACTTTGGGAACCAGCTTTAGAACACCAGATATTCTAAGGACAGGGAATGTCTTGTCCATCTTTGTATTCCCTCCCAGACCTAGTTGGTGCTGCATATAATGGGTACTCAGTAAATGTTTGTTGAATGAATGTAGAAATCTCCCATTCTCTTTCCACTTTGCAAATCATTTGTATGTTTTTTAATACTTAGTTGTAGAGAGATTCAGAGGATAGTCTAAATTAGCAAACAGAAAAACAAATGAGGTGATAAATGTGATTTGCCCAACTGAGGCAGCTATGATATAATGAAAAACAAAACAAAACAAAGACATTGGACTGAGACAAAACTTGAGTTCTACTTCTGCATCTTACACTGGTCAGCTGTGTAACCTTGGGAAAAGGATCTTACCCTATCTGGGTCTCAGTTTCTTCTTCTGTAAAATGAGGGTGTTGGCCTTCTTCCAAGGTCCACTCCTGCTATGTGGTCATACCAATGGAACTTACTGCACATGAGTATGGATTGGGCTGACAGTCCTGGCCTTTGAAAAACCCACAGTTTCAATGAATCTGAAATGATTTATGCAAAGTGTCTGTAAATGATGAATGTGAAAAATTAGAAATGACAAAGAAGACGGAAGAAACAAATCATTGTTGAATCTGAACCAGTTTTTTCTCAAGTGATAGACATCACTTCTTATTTTGATCACTCACACTCTTATAGGCCCTTAGGATCTGGAAATGGAAGAAGTAAATAGCTACCTGAACAAGAAGTAAGAGTTTGCCCAAGACTTACATTGGTTTTTTGGTCATAAAGCTTCCATTGTAAGATGGCTGGTTATTGCTGTTTGGGATTTTCTTCAGGTTAAGCCACATTCCCCAAAGCATAGCTACACAGTACAAATAATACTGACAGTTAGATGGCTCAGGGGATAAAGCACTGGGTCTGGAGTCAGGAAGACCTGAGTTCAAATCTGGCCTCAGAATCTTGGCAAGTCACTTAGCCTCTGCTTGCCTTAATCCACTGGAAAAGGAAATGGCAAACCAACCAATTATCTTTGCCAGGAAAATTCCATGGACATCCACATGATCTCAAAGAGTCAGACACCACTGATTGAACAACAACGTAAATAATAGATTGTGTCTACTTACCTCTGTGTATTTAGCCAGGCAACAGCTCAGCCTGCCTTTTGCACAAGAGTTTGGATTAAACACAGGAATTAATGCTATCCCTTAGCACAAACCTTGCACTTAACAGTCCACAATGCTTTCTCTCATTTAGTTGCACAACATTCATGGAACTTGGTCTATTCTGCAAAATTCTGACAGCATGGTGTCAGAGTGCTAGACTTGGATGTGGAAGCCCACAGGAACTGAGTTAGAGTCTAACTGGGCCATCTTTTAACTGTATGACTATGCCAAGGCACAGAGAAGCCTTCATATTATCCCACAAACAGAATACAGAGAACATATCAGTGACCTACAATGACTACTTTCAATTCCTTCTCTCCTTCCCAGAATCCTATACAATTCTATGAGTTCTCTCACTCTTAGTATTATCCCATAATTTGAATCTAGAAGGAAAACAAACTTGTGGGGTGCCAGAGAGGTAACACTCTTTTCTTCACTTCCTCTACCTTCCCAAAGAAAATTCTCTGAGGGTTGCTAGACAGGCAATTCCCTTCTCACCATAAATTTTTGAATAACTCATAGTAATACTGGAAGGTAAAATCCATGTTTTTGCAGCCCCACATTGTAGCTTATTCTCTTGCTATTCTTTTAGCTCCAGGGGTCAAGACACTGATATGGTCCAGAAATTCCTTATTCTCTCTCTCCTGAAAGACTGAGTTCTCTCTCTAAGAGGCTTGTTTGATTGTTGTTCAGTCATATTCGATTCTTCATGATCCCATTTAGGGTTTTCTCAGTAAAGATACTAGAGTGGCTTGCCATTTCTTTTTCCAGCTCATTTTATAGATGAAGAAAATGAAGCAAACAGGGTTGAGTGATTTGCCCAGGGACACACAGCTAGTAAGTGTCTGAGGACAGACTTGAACTTGGATCTTCTTGCTCTAGGCCCAGCACTTTATCCACTGTGCCACCTAGCTGCCATCTCCAAAAGGCTAGCACTGTTCATATCAGTTAGTAAACAAGCACATATTTAATCACTTACTCAATGCTGGGCACTGTACTAAGCGCTAGGAATACAAATATGAACAGAAAGGAAGACAGTCCCTACCATCAAGGACTTACATTCTAATGATGGGAAGACAACATATGTGAAAGGGAGTGGTGAACTGGCTGGAGGTGGGGATTCTGGGAGAAGTCATCTAACCAGGATGAAAGGTGACAGGGGCAAAAGGTGCTTCCAAGGTGTGAATTTCAGGACTGGAATGAGTTTCCTGGATGAAGACATTTCTGGGGGCTGGTAGAAAAGGTCCAGAATGTGCCTATGTATCTCACCTTCTATTCCTAGAAGTGGTTGGGTACCAGAAATTCTCCAGGACCTTGATATTGTCAAGTTGTATGGGGTGTCTGGGATGTTCAGAGAGGACTAGAATCTCTAGTGTGAGGGCTTGCCAAACCCTTTTCAAGGCTGCTCTCTCACCTGTGGCTACCAGAAGCTGTATCATGTGAAGTGGCCACACCCTGGTAAAACCATCTTGGTAGACAGGCTAAGCCAGGTTGAGGGTAACTGACAGGCCTCAAACCCCTCTGTGAGTTAGAGGGATGTCTACAATAAGCATGTGAAGACTTCCCCTGGCGGAATGGGTGGATAACAATTTGTTCCAATGGCCATGAAGATGGCTGAAGAAGGTACTGTGGAGCACACATGCTTAATCAGACCTTAAAATGCCAAGGTCATCTGCAGCATCTTAGGCCATTGCCAGTCATCTTGAATTTGTCTTGCCACTGGAATTTGATGACCCTAGAGAAGAAAATGAGACTGATGACTTTGTGCAACTCTCCCTCATTTAAATCCAATTCATGCCCAAGTCAAGACATCACCCTATGATGCTATCGGTCCTCTTTGAAAAGGAAGGACAAGCAACGACATCATCCAGAGAATCCCCTCTCCTGTCTCCCGGAAGCTGGGCTCCAGGACTCTCAACACTTCTCCAGAACTAGGATTTAGAGTAGAGGAACTGGGGCTTCGGGGACTCTTATTAGTCTACGACTGGAGCTGAGGCGTGAAGGGATGGTTATCCTAAATGTGGGGGAA
The DNA here is from genome assembly GCF_003287225.1 of Phascolarctos cinereus. Lineage (NCBI taxonomy): Eukaryota > Metazoa > Chordata > Mammalia > Diprotodontia > Phascolarctidae > Phascolarctos > Phascolarctos cinereus. The sequence continues at coordinate 233,994,326 of NW_027556098.1, forward strand.
AAGTCAGCCTCCCCCTCAAGGAAGAAAAATGTATTTATTGTTTATGGGCTACCATGACTTTCCTCTGCGTTTTGTGCATTATGCCTCTGGGTTGAAATGAGACTTTCTTATACTAGAAATACATTATTACTTTGAGAACTTGAATGGGAAGTGAGAACCCTTTTACCTGCAACTATGCAAACAACTATAACTTTCATTCTAATTATGTTTGGAGAGATCTAGAGGAAGCTCTAGGTGAGCACAAAATGAGAAAAAAATCAAATGATCATCTGGAGCCTTCCCTAAGACTGAATCTGATCTACATAAACCCCAAGCTTAGTGCTAGTCAACCAAAGATTACATCGGTGGGGTTGAGGACTCTCATATAGGATTGTTTAATTTTTGAGCAAATCTAAACTACTTCCTTAATATAGTACGAGTCACAAAAGATCATCTAGAATTGGTGATTTTTTTTCTGGAGCTAGATTATGTGTTTAATCAAGGTGGAATCACAAAACTTCATTTATCTGGAAGAAGGCCTTACTACCAAATGGGAACAGAACAAGAACTGGAATGTGCTGATTCTCAAAAACCAACCAACCAAACAAAAAAAAAATTACCCGCTTTTAAGTTTAATCTTAATTATTCACATTTTCTCCATCACTTTCCTAAGTCTAGACAATTAACACAACAATAAATCAAGATCTGATTTTTAGCGTTTGTCAGTTTCTGAAGTATAAATACTGACACTGAAAATTTAATAATTGGCTCTTGAAGGCTGGTCAGAGTTGGCTCCTGCATATTTTTCCAGCTTCAGTGTACCACTGAGGTAAGAAGAAGAGAAGGCTTGATAGTGTTTCTCTAATGCTTTTTATAATTCCTTTTTCTTTTTGGCTAGGCAGTGGGGTTAAGTGACTTGCCTAGGGTCACACAGCTAGTAAGTGTTACGTGTCTAAGGCCGGATTTGAACTCAGGTCCTCCTAAATCCAGGGCCCGTGCTCTATCCACTGTACCACCTAGCTGCCCCTCTCTAATGCTTTTTGCCCCTACTGTGGAATAATTCTGGGAAAATTTCTAAAACAACTTTAGGTATGGTTCATGTCTATGGTCTCCCCCAAATGTAGTTAATACTTCTCCCTTCTAGAAAAAAAGAATCATATATAATAATAGTAGCAATAAAAGAGGTCATGGCCACCAAGAATTATAGAAACGTTATACTCAAAGACACCAGATGTTCATTGATGCACTTTTTACAAGGAAATGGTGAGAACTATAATATAGCACTGCAGGCTGCAAAAATTTAGCATTTATTTCATACCTAGGAAGAGACAATGAAGGGTAAGAACTGCATACCAAAAGCTTGCTAGCCATCATAGACTGATTGTTGCAAAATCTCCATTCTACAAATGCAAACCACAAACTATTCAATAAATTTAACAAATAAATTGTACTGGTCTTGGAGCCTCATCTCTAACCAAACTCCTTCCCATATCTTCCCAGACATAATAATGACCCACAAAAACTAAAGAACAATGCATTTAAGAAATGTCACCGAATAGGACACTGAAGCAAATGTCACTATACCAAATATTTATTACCTCCAAACTATAGTGAATGAAAAGCCTTCTAAACAGAGACCTTGAGAAAGAAGCTATAAGTAGATGGAAAGAGGATGAAGTATTCATCAGCCCTACATGCCTGTCTGCCACTGGAGTTGTCTCAATGATGCATTCAGTGGGCCAACAAAAGATGAACCTATACCAATACTTAAATTCAACTACGCAAAAAAGCCTTCCTTCTGCCTACAAAATAGTCCACCAAAAATTAAATATTAAAGGAATTATTTTCTCCAGTTAGCTGTTGTACCTCCTTTTCCATTTGGCCAAGTCTACATTTTAAGGAGGTGTCTTCTTTAGCAGATTTTGTACATCTTTTTTTTTTTTTCATTTTTTGTGCTTCCTTTCCCAAGCTGCTCTTTTTGCATAGTTCTCTTGAATCACTCTCATTTCTTTCCCAATTTTTGTTTTTCTTCCTTATTTGATTTTTAAAATCCTTTTCAAACTCTTTCAGTATTTTTTTTTGGGGGGCCTGAGATCATTTCACATTTTTATTTGAGGCTTTTCATGTAGGTGTTTTGACATTGCTGTCCTCTTCTGAGTTTGTGCTTTTATCTTCCCTGTTATCATAGTAACTTCCTATGGTCAGGTTTTGTTTTGTTTTATTTTGTTTCATTTTTTTGCTCACTTTTCCCTATTTCATAACTTTTGAAGTTGGTCTCTGCTCTTAGGGTGACGGGGGCACTGTCTCAAGCTTCTTGTGCAGGGGGGCCAGGGGCCTGATCTCTGGCTTGTGCTGGGGTTTGGGGACTCCTGCTGACTTGCTGGAGGGTGGGCTGCTCCTGGCTTGCCCTGATGCTGCCTACACTGAGTTAGACAGACATTTCCTGCTGACCTTCTAAATTGTATGGGCTGGAAAATTGTTTCTCCCCATCTTTTTGTTGATTCTGCTATGCCAGAACCTTTTTAAGGCATGATTTTATAGTTGTTGGGAGGTAAATTTTGGAGAATTCAGGTGAGTTCCTGTCTAATTCCAATTCCTTCCTTATTCTACTATCTTAACTCTGCCTTCCCTTCCCCTGTTAAATATATGTATACGCACATACATATACATATAGATACACACACACACACACACACACACATACACACACATATATATAAAATATTGGGATATCAGGGGCAGCTAGGTGTCCCAGTGGATAGAGCACCGGCCCTGAAGTCAGGAGGACCTGAGTTCAAATCTGGCCTCAGACCAAACACTTAATGCTTACTAGCTGTGTGACCCTGGGCAAGTCATTTAACCCCAATTGCCTAAAAAAAAAATCAGGATAGCAACTTGTCCCTGGATCATTTCTGAACATTATCAAATAAAAGCTGAGAAGATTAAAGAAAAATGTTGATGAAATACCTATTATATGCCAGGCACTGGGCTGGAAATACAAATATAATAACTCCTTACAAGAACCTTATAGTCTAATAGTGAAAGCAATAAGGGCATATTGATGTTTATACAAAATACAGAAAATGAGACTAACATTTATGTGGCACTTTGAAGTGTAAAGGACATGACACACATGATCTCATTTGACCCTTTGGGGGAGGTTTCCTGCTATTTATTTATTTCCATTTTCTAGGTGGAGAAACTAAAGCTCAGAGAGATTAACTGATTTACTCAGGAGGATGTGGCTCATATGTGTCTTAGGTAGGATTCAGATATTCCTGAGTCCATGTCCAAGACTCTTACCAACTCTGTCGCATTGCAACCCTGAGGTGTGTAGTATGTATTATGAGAATGATTATCCTGGTCTCTACATGACAAAACTGAAATAAATTAAAGAACTAATAATGATGGTGCGTTGAGTTGAAAAGGACCTTGTTGATTATTCTGTCCAACAGGCTGCTTGTCTTTTGTTCCTAGAATGGACTATCTCCTCACATCCATGTCTTAGAAACCTTAATTTTACCCACAGGTTAGTTCAAATTTAGGTGCCTCCTGCTACATCATGGATTATTAACCTGTAGTGTAGAGATCCTCAAGGGGTCCAAAGATAGATTTAGGGGGTCCATGAACTTGGATGGGAAAAATTATATCATTTTTATTTTCTCTAACTTTTAACTGAAATTGAACATTTCCTTCAATGGCTTATCAATGTTATTCTAAGAAGGGGTCCCCAGGCTTCACCAGATTGTCAAAAGGGTCCATGACACCAAAAAAGTTAAGAATCCCTGATCCATAAGAAGCTTTTTCTTCTCCCCCTCCTCCAATTATCTTGTATCTCTTTTGTATATAGGTACATGCCAATCCCTAACTAGATTGTAAGCTCCTTGAGGGTAATGACTTATTTGCCCTTGTTTTTGTGTTTAATAAATGCTTGTTAATCAATTGATGAAATGACTTGCCCAAGGTCACTCCTACTATTCAGTTGCAGGGCAGGATTTTGGAACCAAGTCTTGATCTAAGTCCAGGGATCTTTTAACTCTCCCCCAGTGCTTAGGGCCAGACTAATGAGGCTGGAGCACAAAAAGTAGCCAAGTGAGACTTGGCTTACCAATCAGAAAATTAAGCTACCTCTCTGCCGTATTATTTCAAAGGCTTATTTTTTTTCTCAATTGTGAAATTAGGTTTAACTAGAGTAGAGCTCCCCATCTCATTATGGAGAAAATTATTGTCCACTGAAAAGATGATTGCATTTGGGTATATAATATCTTGCTGACCTCTTAATGTGTCCTAGGCAGCAGATTTTTTTTTAACATATTAAATATTATAACTAGCAAAACTGTTTTCTGAAGGTAAAAAGCAATGGATTAGAGAAATCCTTTCTCTGCCCTGGAGGCCACTAGGTTTCAACCAAAGAAATATGAGCCTCAGCCTGTCTCAGCCTGAGGTGTCTCTTTCTCCTTTGACAGTGTTTCCTCGCAACTCAGGTTAGTTTGGGTGAAAACATTGGGGCTAGTGGTGAGACAATGACTCATGTCTGAGTCAGGCATGGGAAGTTGAGTCATAGGCTAGAATCCCATTTGAGCACAGTTGCAAATGGGAATATGAATCCTTTTTGAGAGTTGATAATCCACCCTACATTGTTATCTATGTTACAGGAACTGGCTGTGGTAGTGCTTCACTAAACTTACTGAGGGATGTTGTCATGGTCTGTTATTCACAGCTACTTATTGTGTGCCCATTCTGCCTCTCTGTCTGCAGGTGGCAATCTTCCATTGGGATTCATCTACTTCTCTACCATGCAATGGGAGCAAAGTGCAACTACAACTTAAGTCTGAAGCCTTTGCCATGTGCCTGGGAGGGGAGAGTAGTAACTGAGTTGGGCACATATGTCAAGATGAATCTCATGGCCAAATTCTAACATTTGATAACTGCCTTCTTTACAAACTTCATGTAATCTATCTGAGTCCTACCTTTTTTCCCCCTCAGACAGTATTTCCCTACACAGCTGGCAAGTGCAACACTTGGTACTCCAAACTGAATCTGATTCTTTCCATTCTGCCACATTTTCCTGGGCCACACCAATCCACACTTAAGTTCTTGTAGCACACACAGAATTTAGTACCAGCTTCCGTGAGCTATGTGGCTAAAGATATGTTAAAAATACATCAAAAACCAGTGATTTCCTAAGGGTAGGGATGGGAGCTTCCTCTATTGACACAGAGGGTAACCTATCATTAACTTACAGTCTTAGAGAGTTGCCTGAAGTTCAGAGGGGCTAGGACTTGCCTTCGGTCACGCAAGTGTTCCAAGTAGGAGTTGAACCCAGGTCTTCCTTACCAAGTCTAACAATCCATCCACTATGATGCACTGCTTAGGAGAATAAAGAAAATGTATTTAATTTCTACCTTAATTTGTCTTGGAAGTGAGCAATCTAATTACCAAGTGGAGTTTTATCATCCGTTTGCACAACATTGCCCCCTCCCACTATAAGTCAGAAAAACCTCCATCAGCTGTCAGATATCTTTTTCTCAGGCCAAACACAAGCTCTTTAAGCAGGATCCTAATATGTCTGAAGATTTATTTCACCTACTGAGAGCAACTGAGGTTTCTCTTGCTTAGCCTGTGGTGAATTTTATCTCAACTAAATTATCCTCCTAGGAGACATCACATTTGTTCACATTCATATCACTGTCACCTCCTTGGAGAGGCAGTGACTCACAGCAGGGCTATATTTTTTAAAGAAAAAAATGTGTTTAATTATTTTGCTTGCCTGTATCCTTTGAATAACAACATGTTGTCTTAAACTCCTGGTGACATTCAAAATAGCTTTAGAGGCATGATGACGGCAGTGATATTACTTTAACATAGATACTTTCCTCTAGATGGATTATAAAATGCTTTCAAACTACAAAAAGATATGTATGCATATGTGGTGCCTAATATTATAAATATATACATACATGAACATACTGAGGTACTCTTTCATCCTCTTAACTTGTCTATCAGATATCTGTGAATGCAGAAGTCCCCTTATTCCCCACCCTATTACATAAATCAAGACAAATCCAAATGTTGGAAACAGATTTGTAGTTGCCTGCCAGCAAGCTCCTATAGGGATTAGAACAACAATATCTTCCTGATGAATCCAGGTACATTAAATCTCAGTAATGATGACTAAGACAGTGAAATGGCTTTATTTTCTTCCTTGAGTTTCTCCTTTCTTTATCATTAAAATTGCTCTGGAAAGCTTAAAAAGCATGGAGTCATGTCTCACACATCTAACATCATAAATTAGGTCTCTGAACATAACCATAGGTGAAACGATGTATAATGACGATGATGATGATGATGATGATGATGATGATGATGATGATGATGATGATAAGAATGTAATTGGAGGTCCAAGCCTGGGCATTTGCATAAGACTCTTTGTTGATAAGGAGAAGGATTACTTGATACTCTGTGCCTGCATAGGGGTGGGATTTGAGAGAGGAGAAATGTGGTTACAGACTCTCTGAAGGGAGAAAGACTTTGGAAAGTAATCAATATATAGAGGAATATCATTGCCCCAGCAGAGAGAGGATACCAGGCTAGAGTTATATCTCTCTGCCTTGCTAAATATTGGTAGTATAGGAAAAATGACTTTTAGATTCAAACTGCTTTCTTGGTCTCCATTCCTCTGAAGATTAGTCTCCCTACCAAATGCTAGTTACACAGATCAATCAATTAAGAAACATTTATTAAGTACCTACTATATTCCCAGATACATAAGAGGCAGCTAGATGGCTCAGTGGGCCTTGAGTTGAGAAGACCTGAGTTCAAATCCGACCTCAGAGGCTTACCAGCTGTGTGACCCTGGGCAAGTCACTTAACATGTTTGTCTTAATCCACTAGAGAAGGAAATGGTAAACCACTCCAGTACCTTTGCCAGGAAAACCCCATGGACAGTATAGTCCACAGGGTCACAAAGAGTCAGATACTATTGAATGACTGAATAACACAAGTGACAGGGGCTATGCTAGGTTCTGGGGATGAAGACAATATGAAGAACAATTACTATTCTCAAGAAACTGACACTAATAATCCTTTAAAACTTCAAGAATTTTATTTGCCAAAACTAATGGTCTTTTCTCAATCTTTTTCCTTCTTGGCCTTTCTGCAGCATTTACTTCTGTCAATCACTCTCTCTCTAGCTTTTAGCAATATGATTCTCTCCTGGTTCTTCTCCTACTTGCCTGAAAGTTCTTTCTCAGTTTCTTTTCTGAGACCCATATTTGGGTCACACACACTAGGATGTGTGCACACTACTCTGGCTGTTTCCCATGGGTGCTTTTCTCTTTACTCACTATACATCTCAGTTGGTAAGCTTATCAACTCTTGGAGTCTCAATTATATCTATACAGAAGATTTCCAGATCCATATATCCTGTACTTTTTTCCCTACTGAGTTCTAGTTCCACATCATCAACTCACTTTTGAAAATCTCAAATTGGACATACTATAGGCATTTCATACTAGCTGTTCAGTCATTTTGCAGTTGTGTCTGAAACTTCATAACCCCATTTGGGATTTTCTTTGTAAAGATATTGAATTGGTCTGCCATTTCCTTCTCCAGCTCATTTTACAGTTGAGGAAATTGAGGAAAACAAGGTTAAGTGACTTGTGCAGGGTCACATAGCTAGTATCTGAGGTCAGATTTTAATTCAGGTCTTTCTGACTCCAGGGCCAACACTCTATCCACTTTGCCATTTAGCTGTCCCCATCTCAAACTCAGCATGCCCCAAACAACACTCATTGTCTTCCACTCCCCCCTGCACCTTCCCTCCTTTTCAATTTCCTTATTATCTTCAAAGGTGCTCAAATCTTTCCTAATTACCCAAGTTTCCAACCTTGGTGTTATTCTTAATTCTTCACTTGGACTCACCCTACATACCTAATGTGTTGCTAAGTCTCATTTCTGTCTTTGTAACATCTCCCCTATATATGCCTTTCTTTTTACTTATACCACTTATGCCACTGCCACACTGGTATAGGACCTCATCATCTCATACTTGGGTTATTACAGTATCCTTATGATTGGTCTCCCTGCCTCTAGTTTTACCCCATTCCAATCCAACCTTCACTCAGTTATCAAAGTAATTTTCCTAAAACAGGTCTGACTCTGTTATTCCTTAACTTTTGTGGGTCCTTTTACCTCTAGGAAGAAAAATAAATTTTCCTTTTGGGAAAATGATAAATGTTGGAGGAGATATGGGAAAATTGGAACACTAATGCATTATCAGTGGAGTTGTGAACTGATTCAACTATTCTGGAGAACAATTTGGAACTATGCCCAAAAGGCAATAAATTGTGCATATCCTTTGATCCAGCAATACCTCTACTAGGTCTGTATACCAGAGAGATCATAAAAAAGGGGAAAAGACTCACAAAAATATTTATGACAGTTTTTTGTGGTGGCAAAGAATTGGAAATTGAGGGGATGCCCATCAATTTGGGAATGGCTTAAGAAGCTGCAGCATATGAATGTAATGAAATACCATTGTGTTATAAAAATGATGAACAAGCAGATTTCAGAAAACACTTGGAAAGACTTACATGAACTGATGCTGAGTAAAGTGAGCAGAACCAGGAGAACATTGTATGCAGTAACAGCAACATTGTGCGATGATCAACTTTGATAGACTTAGCTGTTCTCAGCAATTCAATGATCTAAGACAATTCCAAAAGACTCATGATGTAAAATGCCATCTACATCTAGAGAAAGAACTAAGGAGTCTGAATGAAGATCAAATCACATAATTCTCTCTCTCTCTTTCTTTCTCTCTCATAATTTTCCCCTTTTGTTTTGATTCTTCTTTCACAACATGACTAATGTGGAAATAAGTTTAAAAAATAAAAAAAAAATTGTTGGTTTTCAAAATCCTTCACAACATGATCCCATCTTACCTTTCCAATCTTCTCATACTTTATTCCTTTCCACAGACTCTATAATCTAAAACTAGATTTCTTTTCGTTCCTCACAAATGGCCTTCTATCCCCTGATTCTGTGCATTTTCAATAGCCTCCATGCCTGAAATGTTCTCCTTCTTCACCTCTGCCTCCTGTAAGATTTATCTTAAATGCTACCTTTTGCTGTTGGCCTTTTCTCATTCCTCCCTTCTCCAACCCCAGGCCTGCCCTCTGAGATCAACTTCTACTTAGTGTATCTATTTATATATGTATCTATATATTGTATGATTTTACATATTATATCTCCAGTTATAATGTGAGTTTCTTGAAGGCTGGCACCTTGTTTTTGCCTTTCTTTGTATCCTTAGGTCTGGTATACAATAAGCACTTAATAAATGCTTGTTGATTGACTGGCTTCACTGGCATAAGAATTCCTACCACTGATGAAGTTTGCCATCTTTATAAGACTGTCTTCTAGTTTCTGCAACTGGAAAATTCAAAGCCCAGCAATCAACCTGGTGATTAGCTTTTTCAAAAAACATTACACTGGTTCAAGATGGTGGACACAATCTATCTCCAGTTCTTGGCAATAATAATTGCAATTCATTCTTATAGATCCTTTAAGAGGCCTTTTCTCTTATATAAATATTGTATGGTGGGGAGACCAAAAACTATTATCCCTATTTAGATCAGGAAACTGGGACTCAAGAGAATGTGAATGACTTATCCAGGATGGCACAGCTAGTAAATGTCAGAGTCAGGATGCAAACCAAGATCTGCTAGCACTCTTTTTGTGATACTATGTTGTCCCTCTATTATACTTACTCCAAGGATGATTTTATTGTCCTCCCCCAGTCCCTGCATTGGATTATAAGCTTCTTAAGGTAAAGACCACTTGTTTTTCATCTTTATGTCATGTGAACCAAACAAGGCAACTTGTACATGGCAACTATAAAATAAATATTTTTTGTATTGAAATGAATTGAGTTATTGTAAATTTAATGCAGTTGTGTTCAGTGCTCATATTTGGCAGCTAGTGGTGCAGTGGATAGAGTACTGTGCCTGGAGTCAGGGAAACATATCCTTTTGACTTCAAATCTGGTCCCAGACACTTATTAGCTGTGTGACCCTGAGCAAGTCCCTTAATTCTCTTTGTCTCAGTTTCCTCATCTGTAAAATGAGCTGGAGAAGGAAATGGCAAACCATTTCAGGATCTTTGCCAAGAAAACCCTAAATGGGATCATGGAAAGTCAGACATGACTGAAAATGACTGAACAAAAGCAACAAGGGGGTGGAGGCAGCTAGGTGGTGCAGTGGATAGAGCACCGGCCCTGGAATCAGTAGGACCTGAGTTTAAATTAGGACTTAGACATAAAACACTCACTAGTTGTGTGACCCTGGGCAAGTCATTTAACCCCAATTCCCTCACCCAAAAAACAAACAAATGAACAATAATAATAATAACAACAACAACAAAAACACTAACAAGTTCATACTTAATGCCCATCTTATATGTGACCTGATATCTGATTTGGCTTTTCACGAAAATATTGGAATTACAGAGGTACTATAAAAGAACAAGGACTCAATTTAGAGCTACAGCACCTGGGTCCAAAATCACCCTCTGGTGCTTATTACCCATTTGTCCTTTCACAAGGCACTTCATCTCTCTGGGGATCAGTTTTCTTCCCCATAAAATGAGGGGAACTGGTCGACGTGACTTCCAGCCTTCCAATGCTAACTCTATGATCTTTCTATCCTCAACTTGAGCCTTGATTCTAGTTAACTTACAACTGAAAATTAGACATTTAAGGGATTTCATGACCTAGCTACATTTTGGGGGAAACCTTTCCTTTCCTTATTTCTCCTCCCCCAATATAGCTTTAGTTTCACTGCTGACTTGGTTCCAGTGACCTCTTTCCCATTTAAGAGAAATGATTGTGAAAGAAGTCCAATTTTGCATCATTAAGTAATCTTTCTTTGCATTCCTCCCCCACCTCAAATTCCATCACCACATGTGAGATATAATAACATTTGAGTTTAAATAGTCATTTATGCAAAAAGTGGTGCATTTTTTAAGCTACAGGTAGTAACAGGCAATGGATTAGCAAATTACCTTTTTACTGAGAGTGCCAGGTGGTCTCTTTGTTAATTATCTTTTTTTTTTGTCCTTATTGATGCCCTCATATCAATGCAAAATAAAATAAAATAAGCTTTCTGCTACCCCATACTTATCAGAGAAATTTAGAAGTTGTAAATTATTGACCTGGCCCTTACCATTCTATAGGACAGTACGAAAAGTTTCTTGTAGATTTGAGCGCATGCTGAGAAAACAGTTTGAATCTTTTGTCAACCCTGCAAATTAACTTGGAATGTTTAGAAGCCTGGAAAAAATATCAAAATGTGGCATTTTAAGGGAGCAAGTTGCTAAAGTCAATCATATTTTTTTTCTCTATAAGGCTACAAATGCAGAGATAGGGTGAAGGGGTAAAGAAAGGCATGTAATAAATAGCCTTTATATAATAACATCTAGCATCTATCTAGCTATGTATCTTAAAACATTAAGAGGTGCAAAGCATTTTACAAATGCTATTTCATTTTAATCATCATGACAACTTGGCAAGATAAAGGAATATGAGCCTTAAGTTGCTTGTGTACCAAACTGGATTTACCTTTCCCAGAAGAGTTTTATTATAAAAACTGAGGTCAATGAATCCTGGAAAATATGTTTGGCCTAGGAGAGACAGAAAACTTGGATTCAAATTCTGTCTCTGTAACTACCTGTGTGATCTTAGACAAGTTATTTAAACTCTCCTTGGCTTCAGTTTCCTCATCTGTGAAATAAGGAGCTGGAGTAGAAAGTCTCTGAAATCCCTTTCAGTTGTATATCTGTGATCCTGTGAGACATCAAAAACCTGAAAGCCAAGTGTGGGCCTCTTAGAGGAATGACTAAACAAAATGTGTTACACGAATGTAAAAGAATAATTTTGTGCACCAGGTAACTGTGTAAGACTATACGTTCTGGAATAGTTCTCAAATTGCATTGGTATGTACATTTGCTACAGCAATGAAGTCACAGGTATTGGTTATGTGTATATCTATCTATGTGTGTTTGTATTGAGATATATATATATATATATATGGATATATATATATATATATATATATATATATATGTATATACATACAGGTACAGATAGTGCCATAGGGCAGCTAGGTGGTGCAGTGGATATAATGCTGGACTTGAAGACAGGAAGACTCATTCTCCTGAGTTCAAATCTGGTCTCAGACACTTACTAGCTGTGTGGCCTTGGGCAAGTCACTTAATCCTCTTTGTCTCAGTTTCCTCATCTGTAAAATAAGCTGGAGCAGGAAATGACAAACCACTCTAGTATTTTTACCAAGAAAACCCCAAATGGGGTCATGAAGAGTCAAATAAGACATAACAACACACAATACCATAAGAAATGATGAACATGAGAAATTCAGAAAACCAAGGAATACACACACACACACACACACACACACACACACACACACACACACAATAATGTAAAGGAAAACAAAACGTGAGAACTCAGTTAGGTGCTCTGAACCATCTCAGTTCCAGAGGTTTGATGGTTAAGCACACCTCCCTCTATTTGGTAAAGAGGTCCAGTGTGAGGCATGTGCTGCTGGACATGATCATTGTGTTAAATTCATCAACAAACATTTATTAAGCACCTACTATTTACCAGACAGTGTTTTAATTAAATGTGTTTCTTCATTACAAAAGAAGATGTTGCTGTGGGAGTGGTAAGATTATTGAGAGTCGACACAGATCTAAGAAAGCAAAGCATTAACAAAACATTTCATTTTTTTTCTTTAAAGAAAGAACCCTAGTTATAGAGTCTGAGGCCACAGGCTTAAGTTCTGGTTCTGTTACTTACTCTGTATGTGACTTTGAACAGGTCTTTTCCTCCCTGTGGCTTTTAATTTGTTCATCTATAAAAGGAGGTTGCACTGCAGTCACTAGATGACATTTATGGTTTCTTACAGTTTTAACTCTACTACTGACTAACTCCTCTACTATGAGATGCCAAATCAAATGGTGGTTGATTGAAAAGAAAGGCATTAAAGCCATTGAAACTACCTTTCAGTACATGTTGTTATGTTCAGTTAAACTCCTTAGTGAATGAACAAGCATTAAGTGTTTACTCTGTGCCAGGCACTATGCTAGGCACTGGGGATCCAAGTAGAATGAGTGAAACAACAAATGTATTTACAAACACATCATAAACAGAGTTGATAAATATGAGTATGTACAAAATAGCTAAATACAGGGTAGTTTGAGAGAGAGGGCCCCTGCAGTTTGGGTGATTAGGAAAGGCTTCATGCAGAAGATGATTCCTAAGCTGTACCTTAAAGGAAGAGAGGGAATGCAATGTAAGGAGGGATTATATTTTAGCCATGTGGAATGTCCAAGGATGCAAAGATATCTTTTACATCTCCTTATCCCTTGTGGAAGAATGCACCGTGCCATATACAGAGTGACTTATATAGCTGTTGAACAAATAAACAAGTAAATGAATAGATAATGTCAAAATGAACTCTTAGAAAATTTCAGAGAGGCTACTCCATATGCAAGCTTTTAAAAGACCAACAGAATGTCTAGTCCCAAGGACTAGATATAGGACTTAAGGAGTTCAGTTTGTTTCAATTCCGCAAATGTCTATGAAATACTCAATGTGTGCAAAATGCTTTGCTAGGTGCTGGAAAGTTTTACAAAAGGCACAAATATCTGCCCATATAGACCAAACACCTAAAAGGCAAGTAAAATTCACTAAGTGCCTTTTGTACTCTGGGCACTGTGCTAGGCCTGGGGATATAAAGACAAGTCTCTTTCCTTAAAGTGTTTACATTCTATTGGGAGAGTAGATAGATAGATAGATAGATAGATAGATAGATAGATAGATATAAATATATTGATATATATATATATATATATGATATATTATATAATGTTTGTCTATGTGAATATATATGCACACATTTATAATAGATACCAACACCAAATAGACAAAAATAATAATAGGTAACATAGAACTTAAAATTTACAAAGCACTTTACATATATCTTAATGCATTTGATCTGCAAAATTATACTGGTTTTTGGGGGAAAGAACTACCTACCAAAAATGTGACTTGAATTATAGAATCTTTGGTATTAGCCTGTAGCTAAAAGGAATAATGTTAGGGTAAGAATAGAGATCCTTTTCTGAAGCCCCAAATCACAGTGTGTATAGATGGCTGTGTAGGCCACCTATATACAGAAGGCCAACATTGTGTAAGCTGGTTTTATTCTTCAGTGGTCAGGAAAAGAAGCTATTGTCTACTCAAAAGCATCTGAGGTTTACTAGAACAAAACCTGCCTGGAAATATTAAGCTAGTTCCACAGCACTGACATGACTTAAGGTGGTCATTCTTTTTGGATTAGAGCTGTGGAACAATTGTGGGTCCTGTTACAAGGGGAAGAACAAAGGACTATTATAACACGGGGACACAAATCTTGCTTCATTCCAGGGCCGGCCATGTTGGAAAGCACTTTCTGCAGGCTCACACAAAAGCCTGATTGCTTCAGATGTTTACATAAATTAAAATATTGCTGCTTAATTAGGCAAGTGGGAGGCCCAAGCAACAGCGAGGGTGCCGATTGGCTTGTTTGGTGCAAAGAAGAGGTTGTTAAATCTCAGACAAATCCTAGCTTTTTCCTTCTGTATTCTGGTTTGAGGGAGGATACTTTAAGGGAAAAATAAAGAAGTTTGTGAAGCGTTGGAGAAAAATACAGTGATAGGCAGGACAATTTTCAACCTATGCTCCTGGAATTGCTAAGAAGATTCTAGGATTTTAAAGAAGGAATCAAATAACCTACCAAGGGGAGCTATTCCTTTTACTTATCCCCAAGAAGTTCCAGATTAGTTGGTCTTTACTGGAAAATCATGACAGAAGTTCCAAAGGCATCCAGTCTCACTGAGTACAATGGGGACATGTCACCTGAAAAAGAGACCACTGAAATCAGCGATGAGGTTTTCACTCCTGATGACCTCAGCAAATACCATGGCGCAGATGTAAGTCTCGAAGATTCTATCTCCAAAGGAAATCCAGAAGAAAGCAAATATTCTCAAGCAAGCATGATCTGCAGAGATTTGACTTGGTCCTTGGAAGAGAAGAATCATAGAGAAGGTAAAGTATCATTCAAATGACTTTGCTTATTTCAGTTTGAAAACTTGGGGGCACACACGCCACCTTCTTTTACACTTTGTTCGAATAGTAAAGAATGTCGTGTATATGAGAACTCAAGCAACTTTTATAGCCAGGTGATTCAGAATTTGACCACTTTTCTATGTTAACTGTGACAACATGCCTAAGGACGTCAGAGTGAATGTTTCTATAATAAGCAAGGACATTTGAAGTCAGATGAGAACTTAAATAAAATGAATTTATCGAGAAATTATTTGGAAAAGGAAATGTGACCTTTAGTCATAATAACAGAGAGCTACCTTCTTGGCGCTTTTCAGTAACTTTAGTTCCATTTTAACTGTCATAACTCTTGTTTCCTTCTTGTATCTTTCTTAAGAACAAACAGAGGAGGACAACTTTACCGTTCATAAGAGAATAGCAAGTTTCTCCCTCAAGGAAACAAGAGCTGATGAAATGACATCAGAGGAAGGTAATGAGAACTCACACGTTGTACACAATATTCTCTGACTATATTTATGGAACAGCTTTGCATGGGCTATTGGAGGGATATGTGGGTGTATGCGTGGGGGAGAAAAGCAATTTAGGAAATGCATCCAAACTCTTGAGACTGCTGGAGGCAGATAAGTCAGTCATAATTTATCAGTCAGTTCCACCTTAGAAAACATCCCAGGGAGTTCAAGACCCAGATTGCATGGATTAGCACAGCCGAACAAAATGTTCCATACTGGAGGGGTATGATATTTGTCCATTCAACTGACATTTATTTTTCATTCACAGTCTCAAAATCTGTATCATACTTCCAATGGAATGTAAATAGGTCTTTAATTTGGCTTGATCTACAAATCTAGAATTGACATGTAATTTGGAGTAACTGTATACCCATAGAATTCTGTGGAAATTTCAGGGGTTCTTGAGGATCAGCTCAAAATAGTCACATAAATCCTGTCAAATAAAAATCTTAGAATGATCAGCTTCTTTGTGGGTGGGAAGATTAAAAAAATATCACCATACCTCATATTTCAGTGCCAGGTGGGCACTGAATCCTCTAGGAGCCTCTCCTGTTTAAGCAGATATCTATATTCAAGGCATGCTCTCTTTTAAGTGCACAATAAAATCTATTAAGTAGTCTTTCACAGACCCTGACTCCCAGACACCAGCATGTTTATCTCAAAGTTGCAGGAAGCTTTTAGTGCCTAGCCAATTTATCCTAATTAATACTTAGGACCCCACAGGCAAAACACTGAATAGGCCATTTGTTGAGAAATTAGAGCCTCATTTAAAATAGAGATGTGCTAACAAGGACACGGATGTGATAGCATCTAAATGTAGCCTACCACATTTTCAGGGGTGAAGCAGCATATTATGGGCTGTCTGAGATGCTGGGAGGAGTGACATGCACCTGCCATGAACCTGAGTGATGACTGGAGACAGTGATTGTTCTTGGGAGGAGGGAAGAACTTGCACCACACTGTGGCTTAAGGAAGGAGGAGAGGCTGCAGGAAGCAGAAGCAACAGGAAGGCACACTCATCTCAGAGTTAATCTGAAGGTTTTCTATCCCCTCTAAGAGGGAAGATAGCTTGCCATGAAAAGGACTCAAGTACTTGATTATCAAGGCAATGTATCCATAGCAAAACTAATTTCTAAAGACTTTGAACTTCTGTTGAATCCACTCTTCTAGCAGATTACTCATCTTGTAGTTAACATTCTCTTCTTCATCTTCATTCTCCCAAGGTTCCAAATATTCAGGCTACTTGGATGGCAGGGAAGTCATATTTGAGAAGTGTATCTCTTTCTGAAAAGCTTTGATTGGAGAACCTCATTGGAAGCATTATATTGCTATTTATTGACTTTAACATTGGCCTAATAAAATAAGAAAGCAATATTTGGATTTGTAAACTAGGTGTGTTCTTGACATTTCTCAAATTATCTATTTTCTTTTTTAGGGGAATGCTTAGTGGTTTTAAATTCTAGAGGTATAGATTTTTTTCTATCATCTTTTCTGGGGAGAAAAGTCTATATTAGAATAAACCTGCAGAGCAATTATTGCCATAGAATTATAAATAAGAAAATGCTAAAAAATGTTCAGGAAGAATGTAATTTAAAGCCATGGAGAAACTTTCCTCATGAGGGAAAAAATCATGCTCTAGCCATTGTTATGGGAATGGTGATTTCCCCCCCAGGTATTTGGGGAGGGAGTAGGGAAATAAGATAATAAGGAATCACCCTGGAATGGGGATAATATCATAGATTTGGAGCTGATAGGGATCTCCACTTTTATCTAGTCTAACCTCTTTAGCTTTTTGACTGAATTGACCAAATCAATTGGCTGTTTTGGTATTATCTGGATACATCCCAATTATAACAGTGAAATCAGCTAAAATGTGGCTTCCCTACAATATAGTATTACTGTTTCAAGTTGAATTGGGCATTAGATGTGACTTCAGGCTAGCTGTTGTGGATGACTAAAATTATGGACTCTGTAATTTTACTCCATAGACCTTTGTACACCTGTTTCAGACTCTTGTACCCAGTTATTTTGGATTAGACAGGAAGTAATGGGGTACAGGGAGAAGAGGGCCAGCTCTACACATAGAGGATCCAAGTACAAGGTCTGCCTCTAGTACCTTCTAACCTGTGTGATTTGGGACAAGTCACTTAACCTCTCTGGGCTTCAGTTTCCTCATTTAGAAAATGAAGTGAGGGGGTTGGACTATAGATATCCACTAAGCTTCCTTCTAGCCACACCTTTATGATTTTATGATCAGTTATGAGAGGAAGAGCCAAAACTAGGGTTGGGTGAATAGGGCTTATCCATAAGGTGCTCAGTTTAGAGGTTTTTGACAGTATTTTTAGCCCTTCAGCAGATAGAAAGAAAAAAACCAAAACAAAACAAAAAACAGCTTAGCATCTTGTTAGCAAGAATAATTAGTAAAAATAGGAAGCTACCAGATGGCACGTTGGGGTTAGCTCCTTCCCTGCCTCCCTACAGCAGCCCATGGGGTTATTGAAATGTTTGTTTACTTCAAATGAATAGGGTCTTTGTCTCTCCTTCTTGGGACAGTGCTAGAATGACTTGTGGCTTTTGCACAAAATATCCTAGTTATAGCTCAAGTGGGTGTCTCTTGGTCGGGAGTCTCTGGGAATAGAAGTGTGCAAAACCAATTTAAAAATCAGTATATTTCTCCTACCCTTCCACCCCAACTAGACTTTTGAGGTACAACAGATAATAACAACTAGGTATTTTAGAGTATAGCACATCTCATCTCCCAATTGATTTTGCTACAGGACTTCAGTGGGAGAAGATTCCTTCACGTGGAAAATTCCAGGAAACAACAAGACAGAAGGAAAGTGGCACTGAGAATCTTCTAGAAGGAAGAGATGGTAGAATTAGGAAGAACGAGGAATTCCAGGTAGCAGAAACAGAAGCCAACTTGAAGTGGCTGGGATCTCAGCAACCCAGCAAAGATGGAATGATGATGTCCAAACAGGATGAGGAAATAGAGGATGGTGAGCAGGAAATAGATAATGAGAATGAGAATGGTGATGACGATGATGATGATGATGAAGATGAAGTCCGGCTGATAGAATTTAAGAAAGGAAATGGAGGAGCTTCTCACGTCAAGGAGGAAGGCAATGATGGCGAAGACTCTCCTCTGAGCAGCCCCAGTTCACATCCTGTGACACCAGAGGAACTGCCAGCCTTGGGGAAGAAGAATGATATTTCCAGACATACTTATTCAAGATACAACACAATATCCTACCGGAAAATTAAAAAGGGAAACACAAAGCAGAGAATTGATGAATTTGAGTCCATGTTGCATTTATAATTTACTTCCTCAAGACATTTCATTGCCCATGCTACTTGAGTCATCTTTTTTCTCATGTATAATTTCATAATATCTGGTGGAAGCTTAACCTCTCGTCTTTCATTTGAAAATTGGGCACAACTAGCCATAGGAAGAAAACTCCAATTTGGTCATCTTAAATCAAGCAGCATTAGATTTCTTCACTTACATAACAGGATTTATACAGTTTAAAACTTTACTAATGCATTGTCCTGTACACCAAGTGCCACAGGTGAATCTGGTAATGATCTGGCTGCATAATTGGGAAGGGTAGGAAGTGAAGTAACCAAAGGAACAAGATGGCTCTGCAAGGCTATGTCTCTGTCTTGAAGTCTTTCCAGTTGTGAATCTAAAGAGCTTGGGAAGCCCACAACTAAACTTCAGAAATTTATAGCTGTTGGATAGTTCAAATGAAGCACATTGTTTTATAGAATCATTTAAAAAATCTTCAAGGCCTCCTTCTCCTTTCCTCACATTGTCCTCCTGTGATGTGAAACTGTTAGCTTGGACTTTTGAAAAGTGAAAATTCTATATGCCCAGTCCCTTCGTGTTACCATTCATTGTGTCCCTTCACTGGAGGGGCTGAGCAGCTGTCAGCCGGGAGAGTTCCGTTTGGTAAATGTTGGTATTATGTTCACCATTGAATCCGTCTCATTGTAAGGCTGATGTATTGGGACAGGATAGAAGAGAAGTGGGCATCAGACCAAAGAGCTGCATTGAATGTTTTCACTTCTGTGGGTGTGTTTTTGTTTTGTTTATCTAGGAAATCTTTGCTAGTAGTTACATTTCTTTCAAACAAAGATGAAAATATTAGCATGATTAAAAAAAAATAAAACCCGTCTTTAGCATTGTGCCTTCGCTCATTAACATGGCCTTCAGAAATGTTCCAAGTAACTCAACTCAATTTTACTATTTACCATGACAGTGGAAATAATTACCTTAACATGTTTTTAATATGGTACCTGAGTGAATATTTTCAGTGACATTTTTCACTGATAGGTAAAGCTAATAACTGAAAGAATATTTAACTTATTAGTCTTCAGTTGCTCTATTTGCCCTCCTCAAAGTTGTGTGAGGGTGCAAGGTTTCAAATTGATCAGTAAATCAGGTGCGTATGTGTGTGTGTGTGTGTGTGTGAAAGCAGAGACCCAAAGAGCATCTCTATTAATTTGGGGCTATTTCAATCCTGGGTTTAGGGTTTTTTTTTTTTACTTGAGGCTTCAGTAAACATAATCCTGAATTTTCTGCTCCATGTAATGGCATCTCTTTTGGGGCTGCTGCTTAAAGACAGTTCCTTATTGTTTAAATGTAATACAGCTCTCATTGTTCAACAATTCAACAATTTGTTTATCTCCTTTTCAGTTTGGGAAAATCCTAGGGTTTGCTGCATATAGATTCTTGCTTATTTATGTGCAATCAACCCTGATTCATTTTGATTACATTTTTATTGAGTCCTTGTTTTAAAACAAAGATTTATGTAGCATTATGTGCATTTCGAAAAGTGGATTCAGTGACTACACAGACTAAATTGGTGACCACAATCCTCTGTTTATCCTTTAGAAGATGGCATATTCCACAAAACATTCAAATGTCCTCTTATTTCAATAATAAATATTTCCAAAAGCCTTTATTAAGCCTCTGTCAGGGTCAGGCACCCTCCAAGATGTCCCAAGATATAGGTCCTGATTTCAAGGAGATTATGATATAATGGAACTGGTGGTGAAGTCATAGGGTTACAAATTTTGAGCTATAAGGGACCTTAGAAGTTCTGATTTATAGATTTATAGCCTCAAACATAGGACGAGAGTTGGGAGTAATCAGGGAAGGCTCCATAGAGAAAGTAGCAACTGATTTGAACCTTCACAGAAATCAGAGTTCAGGGGGTCCTTTAGGACTGACTTCTGGAAATAGAATAAATAGTTTTTTGCACCTGATTTTGGGATTTCTGGGGAAAAAAAAATAACAGAACCAGACCTCCATTGACAAATCCAAGTGGAGACCTAATTAATTACATGGTAAGCTTAGGTTCTGAATTACTGCATTCAAATTCTGGGGAATAAATGATTCCCACAAATTACTATTTCACTTTTTAGCATGATATAATACTATTCTTCACGTAAAAGGGCAATGTTGCTGACCTATCATCATTAGGATATGAATATGGGCTATTCCAGTAGTAGTGATTGATTTGTATGGAACCATCCTCATATCTATCTTTGTTACCACTAGCACTTATTTGTGAAATGATGAAACTGAGTTTGTGGACATGGAACAAAACAAAACTCATATGGAAGTCTAAGTCATCACCTTGGCTTCTTTAGCTCTGTGCCCTAACCACTGAAGATAACCAGCTACAGACAATTTTATCTATTGATGTCTAAATGCAAGATGTGTGTAACTGGTGAATTTTTAATACTTCTCCAGATTAATGTGGTCTTGTGGGTGCATAGGTCATGCTATTACAAATGCTTTTCTTCTATATCACTACTCATTAAAATAGAGGAACTACTGCTATCTTTGATTAAGTCCATCACTTTTAGTGACAGTAGGTGATCAATAGGTAACTTACATGTGTTTGACTTTCTTTAGTCAGGAAACCATAATCTGGTAAGGAAGGCATCTCACTTTGAAAACCTAGAATGAAGAGAAGAAAATCTCCTCCACTTGGTCCCTTCTAGCACAAACTGCAGGAACTAGGAAGAAAAGCTCTTGGTTTCCATTGGAGAAGGAAAGCTGGCTCACCCTGGGCCTGCTGATATTTCTAATATGATTTAGAAACTGGAGCAAACATGAATTAACCACAAACAATGTTTAATTTTCTGTCAATATAAAATCTGCCTCATCAAATGCTATCATTGAAAAAAAAACAGAAAATATCATTATATTAACGATTCAAATAAAAAAATGCTTTGTTTACTCTGTATTAGATAATGTATGTATGCTTCTGAATCTAGATCTTGGTCTCTTTGCTAGCTTTTTAAGGTGTTCTATAATGAATTATCTTCTCAAACTCATCGATGATTGATAGCTAGAAAGTATTATGTTATCTCATTAAAAAATTCACATCATTTATTTTGAATAGGCTCTTTTATTTCTGTAGAATCATATAAAATTCTGAGGCTTAAAATATGTCTAGTTTATCAAATTGTAGTTTACACACATGACAGAGTCCTATTTTGTAGAAACAGTGAAAAATTATCATAGAAATAAATTTTATTCCTGATTAAAATACTTAACATCTTTCTGCTCATTGAATTAATGGATTTAAACAACATTGAAGTTTTAATACTATTCTCATATGCTCATTTGCAATTTATAATACCTTTGGACTATATTAAAATAGTTTAGTTTTTAAAGTGATGGAAGGAAAAGCATTTCAAATGAGTAATAATAGAAGTGTTTTGGGAAAAGGATAAATTACTCAACTAGCATAAAAAAGAAATATACTTGGCCATATTATTAGAGTAACATATGGGCCCACTCACTGTTCTGGAAAAATCAGATAAAATTAGAAAAGTAACAAGACTAAATAGCGAAAGGGGAACCACTGTTCAAAGAGAGAAGAGTACTGTAATAAAAATAAATATGGCAAAATGTATGTAAATGACTGGGAGAGAGCAATAGATGACTAGTCTATATAACCAATGAAGACAATGAAGATAGCAGTGATAAATATCCAAAGCTAATGCCATAGTGATTTACATGGAAAAATACAAAATCAAACACCTAAGTGTCTGCCTATTGATGGAGTAACTGGTTCATCACAGAAAATGTCTAGAATATTTGGAAATCTTTCACATTTGCGTATGCTGTGATTTATTTATGACTCAAATCACTGGGAACAAGCAAAATTGTTGATTTTGGAAATCCACAGTTCAACTTTAAACTCCCCTTTAGCCAATAGGTTTAAACTGATTACTACCTCCCTAGTCCATTGAAATGTTTACTCATTAACTGAACAAAGTTTACTCATTTGTGTCTTACCTTTTTCCTTCCCACCTTTTAGGGAAAATGAGCTATAAAATACCCTCTGAAATAAGAACATGAAAGTGTGTGTGTATGGGATGTACATTATATGGTTACATAGCTCTCTGTTTGATTCTATTCAAGGAAAGCAGCTTATCAGCTTGAATAGGGACAAGGAAAACGGGGGAGTTGGCGCCATCATCAACAGAGCAGAGTGGGGAGGTGGCTGCTTTTCCCTCCAACACCACAGAAGCTGGTGCAAAACCACCAGCTTTGAATCCATTCATAATGAAAGGAGACCAGGGAGATTTGTGCTGGCTGGAAACGGCTCAGAAGTTAGTGACCTAATAAAGGCAGGAATGTAGAACAGGAAGGTTGATCACCTGGTTTTTTGTTTTTGTCCCAACTCTCATTGGAATATCAGGCAGGGAGCATCCTGGTAGCTGAGGGAAGCCTTGTCATCACAGCTTGTGTGGAGTTTTGCTGGTGTTCCTGAAAAAGGTTTTGGGGATATAGACTAGCAATCAGGAATGGATAGAAGTGAAAAGGAATTTTCCAGTCCAAAATTCCACTGTTGGCTGTAACCAAGGAACTTAAGCATGGACTGCACAGCTATCTAATTTGGGATTAGAAAATTCCTTTGAGGAGCAGCTTGACCTTGCTCCCTCCTTCTGTATTACTATATACCAATTATTGACCAGAGAGAAGAGAAGAGTAGAGCTTATCTATAGCAACCACCTCTGTGCCCCCTCCACACATAGACTCCTACAATTACCACACATGCTTCTTTTTCTGTAGCCAGACACGATGGGGAAAAGGGAATAAAAGCCTTTACCTCTATTCTCTCCCCAAATTCCTTCTCCCACTCATCTCCCATTGCACACATATACCCACCCACCATTTCACACCTGTTGTGTAGTAGATACTGAGAATGAGGTCAGTCAATAATCATTTATTAAGTGCCTACTATGTTCCAGTGTTCCAGGCACTGTGCTATTGCTGGGCCACAAAGAAAAGGCAAAAGATAGTCCCTGCTTTAAGAAGCTCACAGTCTAATGGGGAGACAACATGAAAACAACAGCATCCAAACAAGCTATATACAGGATAAAATGGAAATATTTAATAAAGGGAAGGCACTAGAATTAAGGGGGATTAGAAAAGGCTGCTTGTAAAAGGCAGTATTTTAGCAGAAATTTGAAGGAAGGCAGGGAAGTAAGGAGGGAGAGAGTATTCCAGGCATGGGGAATAGTTAGTGAAAATGCCTGGAGTCTGAGTTTGGAGAGAGTGTGTAAGTTGAGCAACTCAGTTTATAAATGTGTAGGTATGCATGTATATGTGTATAAGAGTGTATATATAAAGGTCTATGATATTGGCCATGCTTTGGGAGTTACCCCTTAAAGTGCAGCTATATGTATGTATATGTATACAGAAATACACACATATATGTTTTATATGTATACACATACACATCTACATATAAACATGTCTATATACAGATATAATATGTATGTATATGTATACATGGGTACATATTTGTGTATACATAAACATATACACACATATATACATAAAACACACACACACACACACACACACACATATACCATTCAGGGAACTGGAAGAGAAATAAGAATTGTTGAAAGAAATAGAGACTCTACCATCTGTTCCACCCTCACTTTAATCTCTTGCATGAGTGCCCTTGGAAATCATTCCAAAATGACCAATAAATGGCATCCTCCTCTGGGTCCCTGTTCATCTCTGAAGCATCATGTTTTTAGAAATCACATTTGACTGGAATAATCAAACACCTATGCAGAAGAATGGAGAGAACTGGTTCCCTAGAATCCCTGGGGTGATGCCAGAAGTAAGACATTTTAATATCTAAGCGAACATTTCCCCAATCCAGTGACGAAACTGACAGTATGATGTGGTCCTGACATATGACTATTTGTGGCCGCCTGGATGACAACTGATTGAATGTCAGCAAGCAGAAATGAAGAGAATTGATACTGGTGAGGAAATAGGACTGCACCAACAGCAGCTGTGTCATCTTTCAGCAAATAGCTATGGGCTAATACTCTGAAAGAAGAGGGGAAATTCAGTCAGACAGCTGGGCTCCGAGCCAGCTGTGAAAATTGCTGAGGTAAGTTACGATTATTCCCACCAGGCTTTAGTCCTCTTGCTCCAGGCAACGTATGTACAAGAGTCTTTTTGAGAAAATCCAAGAATGAATCCATGAGTCAGGTACTGCACTGAAATCTTCCCGGAATAAGTCAGGTTCACTTCATACCTCATCTAGTACATTTGTTTATTCCTGGAAATATACAGAAGGTCTCACTCTAAAACTGTGCTCCGCACAGCCCCCTTAAAAGACAAAGTTATGAGTTATCACAGTCATTTTTTGAAAATCTTCAGGTACTCGTGTAGACTCTGCTACCAGTCCCTGCTGCATTGTATACAGTAGAGGGTAGTGGACCACCTGAACTTGGAAGTTTGGACCTGCAGTGGGTTAAGTCACTTGAGAGTCTGCAGTATCCAGTTTTAATATGGTGAGATTTGGGGAGGAGGAGGGCAGCAGGCTGACTGTGGAGGGGTAAACACATCAGCAACTAAGCAGATCAGAGATCCTACTCAGCCAATAGGGGAAATTGGGTGCATGAGTGGCTGCTATATACTTGTCTACTGAGCAAGATAGAGAGACCCAATCTCAAAAAAACAACACAACACAAAACAAAAACAAACAAAAAGGGAAAAGAAAAGAAAGGGAAAAAAAAGAGAAAAATCTAGAGGTTGTGGAAGCTTAGGTGTCAATGTCACTGGCACCAAGGTTAGGTACACGAAGGTTACTAACCACTGATTTTGTTGCTGTTATTGACCCTCTCTCTGAAACAGATCAACAAGGGCCATGTCTGGGAGGAGCTAAGCTGTAGGACTCTGGGACCATGCAACTTTACCATTATCATTTTTATTCTGGTATCATACCTCCTTTCCCTCCATTTTAATCAAATAAATATTACTGTTGTTTCTGGAAAGACCCTGTCAATTTACTGCCTTGCTATATCACTCAGCCATTCATTTGTCAAGTGTTTATTAATTGCTTAGTCTGTGCCAGGAATTGGAAATATAAAGAAAGGCAACAAACCCTGTCTTCGAGGAACTTTTTTTTTTTGGCTAGGCAATGGGGTTAAGTGACTTGTCCAGGGTCACACAGCTAGTGAATGACAAGTGTCTGAGGCTGGAATTGAACTCAGGTCTTCCTGAATTCAGGGCCAATGCTCTAGCCACTGAGCCATCTAGCTGCTCCAGAACAGACATTCTAATGGAGGAAGCAAACATACAAATAACTAGATGCATAGAGGCTATATATATTCAGAGTAGATAGAAAAGTAATCTTAAAGATGGCACTAGTAGCTGGGAGAACCCAGGCCTTGCATAAAAGGTAGAATTTAAGTTCAGTCTTGAGAGAAGCCAGGGAAAGTAGGAGGTGGAGGTAAGGAGGAAGAGTATCCCGGATGTGGAAGAAAATCCATTCAAAGGACAGAGATAGGAAATGGAGCATTTTATGCAGCAAGCAGGCAAGAATGGCTGGATTATAGTGTGCTGTGGAGAAGAGTAAAGTTGAAAGGTAGGAAGGGGGCAGGTTGTGAAGAACTTTAAAAGCCAAATGGAGAACTATGTTTGAATCTGGAGGTCAAAGAGATCCACTAGACTTTACTGAGTTGGAGGGGTTGACGTCATCAAACCAACCCTTTAGGAAAATCCCATTAGAAACTGAGTAGTGGATAGATTGGAGTGAGGAAAGACATGGGATGGGGAGACTAATTAGAAGCCTATTGCAATAGTCCAAGTGAGAAGTGATAACAAGCACCAGGATGGTTGATTGTGTGAATAGAGAGAAGGGGACCTATGGGAAAGACAATGTGAAAACAGAAATGACAAGATTTAGCAACATATATTCAGGGTGAGGGTGAGTGAGGAGTCAGGATAAACCTGGGTGACTAGGAAAGGATGATGGTATCTTCCACAGTGATAGAAAAGTTGGAAAGAGGGGGAAATTTGAAGACAAAAATCATGAGTTCTGTTTTGGACATGTTGAATTTGAGATGTCTAAAAGGTATGTGGTGATGTGGGACTGGAGATCAGGAGACAGACTAGAGCTGAATATATATTCATCTTCACCTAGGAATCATCTATAAGGACATGATAATGAAATCTTTGACAGTTCATGAGATCACCAAGCAAGGTAGAATAGAGGGAAAAGAGAGGAGGTCCCAGGACAATTTGGTGGATATCCAGAGTTTGTGGGTATGACTTGAATAAAGATCCAGCAAAGGAGACTGAGGGACACTCAGAAAGGAAGGAGGAGAACCAAGAGAAAGCCGTGTCAGAAAAACCTAGAAGGGAAAGAATATTCAAGAGAAGAAGGTGATCAACAATATTAAAGGTTGTAGAGGTCAAGCAGTATGAAAATTGAAAAAAGGCCATTGAATTTAACAATTAAGAAGTCATTAGTAATGTTGGAGATAACAGTCGTTTGTTAAATAATAAGGTTCAGAAACCAAAGCAGAGTATTAAAAAAAGAGAATAAAAGGATAGGAAGTGGAAGCACCTATGTAGATGGATTTCTCAGGAGTTTAGCAGAGAAGAGATATTTGTCAAGAGCTAGCAAGAGTGGTCAGATCAAGGGAAGAGGTGTTTTTTTTTCCCTTTTTAGGATAGAAGAGACATAAGTGTATTTGTAGGCAATAAAAAAGGAACCGGTTGAAAGGAGGAGAGAGGGAGGGTCGGTGGGAATCACAGTTGGAGGAATATGTTGCAGAAGACAGGAGGGGATGGGATCAATGGTGCTTGTGGAGGGGGTGGCCTTGACTACAGAGAGCAGTGCCTCTTCATCTGAAACAAGACTGAAGGAGGAGATAGTTGGGGAAGATATGTGAGTGACGTAAGGCAGGGAGGAGGGAAAGGAAGAACATCTCCATGAAAAGCCTTAATTTTTTTCAGTGAAATATGAGAGGAGTTCCTCAGGAAAGAGGAGGAGATGATACCATAGGAAGTTTGAGGAAACACAAGGTTTGGAGCAGCAGCTATGGAGAGTGGGATAACCAATTGATTAGGGAAAAACAGAACATTTGCCTTAATGCAATGAGAGCCCAGTTGACATTAGTTAAAATAAATTTATAGTGGATCCACTCACCATCTTTATGGATTCTCTTCCTGGCCCCCACTCCCCTTCATGTACTGTCTTCCCTATAATAATATAAGCTCCTTAAGTATAAGGAGTGTCTTGATTTTGCAGTCATATTCCTGA
The DNA here is from genome assembly GCF_003287225.1 of Phascolarctos cinereus. Lineage (NCBI taxonomy): Eukaryota > Metazoa > Chordata > Mammalia > Diprotodontia > Phascolarctidae > Phascolarctos > Phascolarctos cinereus. The sequence goes on from NW_027556098.1 coordinate 234,022,612, forward strand.
TACTTAGCAGAGTACTAAGTCTTTTGTAAGTACTTAAATGTTTTTCATTAACAGAACTACTGAGCAGGATTGGAACAAAAATGTTTTGTTAGACTCTAAAGCATATGAAAGAACAAATACAAGATGTATTTAAAAATCTCTTACAACATACTAATTTGGCTTCAATATATCTTTCTGTAGTAAATATGTTAAGGTAAAGTCAGGAATAAAACTGATTACATGGGAGAAAATTCCTTTGTGCAAAATATGCAGACATCTCAGGCTGGGCTTCCTGCTGGTTGGTTCTATTATCATAATTCAAGTCCTTCTAAGAATGAAGTTGCATTTTCCTTGAGAAGTCTACTTTTGTCTACGAAGTAAAGTCCTTTAGGCTGAAGCAACAATAATAGCTTGAAACATTTCACAGTTGACTTGAGGTGGCCCAAAGATGAGAGGCACCCAGGCAATGTGTTCAGTTTGGTCAGTAACTCAGAGATTCTTTCGGTGACTGGCATGAACTTTCTCCATATGGCTTTGTGTTTGGAGATGAGTTTTCTTATTTTCCACCTCTTGTCTGTGATTTCAGCTACAATGTTGATTATTTGAACAAAGTGTTCTATGAAGTACTGAGGAAAGCTGACTTCTCTGTCCATCCTTGCCTCAGCACTTTTATGCAGCTATTTTAATAAGTGAGTCAGATCTAAAGATGCTAGTTTTACTCTCAACTCAGCATGCATGCAAATCTAAACCCAGAGCCATAACTAGGAATTTTTGTGCCCTGAACAAGTGCTGCAAGAGTGAGCAAGAGGGATAGGCAAAGAAGATGGATAGGTAGAGGGCAGGAGAAGCACACCACAGATTCACTTGGTAGCTTACTATTTCAACAATTCTTGCTGTTAAGGGGAAAAGATCTCTTGTTTCTATGCTGCTAGTAGACTGCAAGCACTGTTCATTCTCTATAAATTCAGTGCTCTGGGAAATAGCCCAAATTGTCCTATCCTAGTTATATCTCTGATCCAAACAATGGCAGAGCATCATCAGTCTAAACGCAGCCTGGTTTCCCCTATACCTCCTAAAAGTTTATGTAACTCTTGCAAAAATTCTGATATGGTAATTTATAGTATAGTATAGTAGCACCTTGTTCTGTAATCCTCCTAGGGAGGCAGTATATACAGAGTACTGGATCTGGCTCTATCCACTAATTCTTTGACAGTGGGCAAGTTCAGTTCCATTTCTGAACCTCAGTTTCATCAGTAAAACAGAAAGGTTGAACTCTGAGTCTTTTTCTGTGATCACATAATGTGGAGGGAATAGGTATGTGGGGACAAAGAGAACACAGAAACACATATCGGGAGGACAAGAAGAATGCAAATATTCTAGCTTTCTGTTTAATAGTGTTAGAAATGTACCATGTGCCACTATGTCCATAGAGGACATAATTTAATACATAATTGTGGTGAGTTGCTCTACAATAGAGTTTTACTCTCTTTAACAGTGTCTATTTAACTGTCTTCAGGCACAGTTGGGTTGTCTATTTTAAGATCTGTATGTTTTACCCTGATTTAAAAACTTTTCTATTCCTGTAAATCAAAAGTATCAAAAGTACAGTAGAACTTTTTTTGTACTCCATACAAAATATAGGAATACCTGAGAAGTCCAGAGGCTCAATTTTGAAAAAAAAATAAGTATTTCATATGTTGTTAGCATTATCAAAATCTCCTGAGCAAGTGTTTTGCTCCTATCACCCATAGACTCATGATTTTTCTTTGTCTGGTTCCTGAGTGATGATTAATCCATTCTCTTCCATCTTATTCCCTTTACTCCACATGCATTATGGATTTTAAAGAGTTGATTACTCCTCACCCTTCTGTGTATTTGTGAGTCATATTGGATTTCCAATTTCGGAGTCATTTTCAAGGTTTTGGGGAGAAGTTTTATCTTTATTTTTGGTAAAATAATCTTTTTGTTTTAGAGTTCTATTTTGTTTCCTTTGTTTCAGGTCTCTCTCCACTGCCTACCTTGGTCCCATACTATATTTTGATTTTATGCCTGAATTTCTTACTTCTAAAATGTGTTGTAACCCAATGTGGAATTGTAGTCCCAGAAGTGGAAGGTTCTTCTAGATTGGCTCTCTTTAATTCTTATTGCGAGATCTTTAGTTCTTTTAAACCCATACTAGCCAAAAGAGGTATGATGCAAACTTTGAAAAGCAAAGAGGAGGAGTAAGGCACTTCAAGCTAGAGGTTGGTTAAACATATGAAGATCTCTTCTTTGCCACTAGTATCAGAGACTCATGGCCTAAGAAAGGATTATGCAAAGCTAACCAGTCCACTTGCTTTCACATAAAACCACCCTTAAAGCATTTCAGATTGATATAAACATCTGAGGTCATATCAGCTTGAGAAACTCAGGTGATAAAGCAATTTTTGTTTAAAGAATGCAGTCAGAAGTAAAGGCCAGGCTATTATTAATAATCTTTGGTTATCATCAAATGCCCTCACAGTACTACCATGCTTACCAAATGATTTTTCATAGTACCGTGGATTTCCTCCTCAGTTAATTCTGGGACTAAATCTAATAATGCACAAATCTTGATAAGTTTGTGGAGGGAGATGATGAAGTTCTAGCACAGTTGAGTAAGAAAGACAAATTCAGTGTTGTCAAATGCTGAAGCAGGGCCCCAGTCCAAAGTTGGGAAACAGTCCCCTGAGTTACATTAAATTAAATGACACCACCTTGATGTAGCTTCAGACTTTCTTTCTCAAGTGCCATTAGTGTTGAAATCATCACTGAATAATGTGACATCATTTGAAATCCTTGTCCCAATGTCTAGTGACCCTCACTAGATGAGAAAATCATGGTTTGGCTCTGATTATCTCCCTTTTCAGGCTACATAGTATTTTTCAAATTTCCATTTCTGATATGGATTCATGGAATCACAGGCAGTTGCCTTTAGAGTCTTTCCAGAAGGGCTTGCCTCCAAGCACCTCAGCTGCTTCCAGTGTTCAAGAATAAGGTGATCCATCTAAAAAGAAAGAGGATATGGGAATGAGTCACCGAATTCAGTTCAGCAGTCAATATTTACATGGAACTGGAACAAGAAATCAAAACAACAAGTCATGAGCTTTATCATTCCTTAATATTTCCCCTATCTACTGTTCACGTGACAAATGCATGGTCTTTAAAAAATATGTATTTGTAAAAGGCTGTGCAGTGTCTCTCTATCTTGGATCTAAGCTAGCTCACCTCTGTCAAGTTACATGAGAAGGAAAAGAACAATTCTTTGGTGGTGTGAATGGTAGTTAGCGTCTTCAAAGAAAATTATTATAAATGAGGTCTCATGTAGAGAATATGGCAAAATCCTTTAGTTGATGGCAACAAAATAAAAGAGAAGCTATTAATTTGTTAATTAAATCCATGCATTAGGATTCTATTTATAAAATGTTAAAAGAGGATGAAGGGAAGCAGCATGGTGTAAGAAGAAAGTGCCATAGCTTTAGAATGAGAGGACCTGGGTTCAAATCCCACCTCTGGCACTACCTATGTGACCTTGTGCAAATCACTTAACCCCTTTGGGTCTCAGGTTCTGTCTACATCTGTAAAAAAGAGGGGTTTGGACTAAATAGTGTCTGAGGTCTCTTTAAACTCTGTGCTTATGATCCTATAAGTATTTGAACTATTATGTTTCTATTGCAGTCTCTGGCAATCTACATGTTGACATGCTCATTAGGTAAATCTGATAGAACTGAGGTGAACTCTCTCCTCAAATATGGTAGATACTCTATCCAGTCCTTGCCTTTGGGTTTATGCTTTTCAGACTATAACTTCCTCTCAATTATCCATGATAATTGCAAGTGGGATCCAAAGGTGCTCATATTTGGTTTTGAAATGCTCTATAATATTTGATTCTTCTTTACCTTCCTAATTATGTCTTTTAAAGATAATTATTTATGATTAATTTACATTATCTGAGTATACGCTGGCTGGAGGTTGGTGGGAAAGAAGTGGTATAGGAATGTATTCATTGGTGTGTGAGAAAGTTAATCTATGGTATAATGATATAAAACAAAATCCCCATGGACAGTCCAGATCAGATGTCCTACATGTTGATATTCAAGAACTGATTGTCCAAGTATTCCTCACTTTACCAACACTCAACTTATGCCCAATCCATGTATACATTCAGGGTGGGAGCATAGAGTCTTAATGCCCACTCTGGAGACAACTTCAACTTTTCTTCCACTATTCACAACAACCCAATGACCAAGGGAGATGCCTTCTTTATGCTGTCTTAGAGTGGCGCCTTCTCTTACATCATGTAACAGAGTTAATAAGTTAATAGTGCTCAGGATGTTATAGCCCAATAGTACTCTGTGCCTAGATGCCAATGAAAACAATTCCTCTTTGGAACTCAAGGGAAAAAAATTCCTAATGAAACAATTGTGTTTTTGGCAATCCTATTTGGGATTTGGAAAAAATTCTATTAGAAACAAAGTTGTAAATAGTCATTAAATAAAGGTGCAATAGAAATCTACTTTAAGCTAATCTTGTGTTAATATGGCCTTTGTGGGCTGGCCTGGAAATAGAGGCAGTATACTTGAAATAGGGAAGGCTTGGGTTTATATCCTGCCTCAGATACTTCCCAACTGTATGACCCTGGACAAGTCAAGAAAGCTCACTGGGCCTGTTTCCTCATCTGTAAAAAAGAAAGGGTTGGACTCCATGACCTCTATGATCTGCTTCTGTTCTAAAATGATGATTCTATCATCATAATCACCATTTATGGCATTGTTTCTGCAAGAAGGAGTAGTCAGAGATCTAAAAGACTCCCTATAAATACAGTCTTTCAGAACATAATTTGGACACGAGTTGGCGATGGTCCACCTTAGAAAAAAATTTGTTCCCCTTTATTCTTGATTTCTCATGGGGTCAGGGACATTTTTATTATCATTTAGAAAATAAGCCAAGACCTCTCCCAAACTGTCACTTTTTTCTCGGTGAGTCATTGCAGGCAGAGTAAAATTGTAATAGGCCGTTTGCAGGTATATTTTTGAAATACCTAACAGTAACTGTTCATCAAGGGTCAATGACCTTTTAAAAAATAAAGTACCAAGGTTATGACTCCTTTCCTTCTGGTGTGAAAGGGTAGTGGAGGGAGCTGCTGCACATGCTCTGACTTTTAGGATTACATGGCTTACTAAAGGTCATATCACAGGTCACTGGATGCATGCATACTATCATTTTTAGTCTCTGAGTTTTTGGTGGGTTGCTTGCTTTGTCATTTGGCTCAATTTTACTGTATCAGCCACCAAAGCCTCACTGTGTTCTAGTTTCTGGTTTGTTTTGCTGGTATTTGGCCTGGGGTTTTCAGTCTGCAAATTTATGTCCTTGACTCGATCTTCATGTTAGGAAGGGGAAAACTATTAGCTCTTATGTGATCATGATGACCCTTTAGTGTGCTATTATTATAGGTGGATTTTTAAGAAGAAATGGGACTAGAGAAAGGCATTTGCCACATGTAAAGATCACTATAAGAGCTTTAAAAATTTAAATGTCATATTGCCACTATTAAAAAATATTCCACATTTTTCTACAAAAAGAGAGAGAGAGAGAACTTTTGTTCATATGTTCATATGTTAAGATGCCATATTTTATATGTTATCACAGCAATGACTAGAGTAGGGCCAAAGAACTTTGTTTCAGGCTTTTTAAAATTTGAGGATACAAACATTTAACATAGGATTTCTTTAGGAGCTAGAAACAGTCACTTACTAATTAGGAGCTGAGTACCTAGCTGACAAAAAAAACCCAATGAGTTAAAATAGGAAGCTACTAAAATATGCACATTATTAATAGTGTCAACCTCTGAATCATGATAGAAACTAATTGTTGTTTCTGCTACTTCTGTTAATTTTACATAATGAATTGAAAAGATGTCATAAAGGCCATTTAGTGCTGCTTGCCCAAGGCACCAAAATTGATACTTATAGTCCTGATGCATATATTCATCTCATAGCCCTATATCTTAGAGGAAGAGTAATGTTATTTGGAATTCTATTCCAGACCACACAGTTGTGGAGCATATTATATCTTTATTAAAGGTACAAGAGATATAGTGAAGGCCTGGATTCAAATCCTACCTGTGATACTCACAGCCTGTATGACCTTGAGCAAGTCACTTAACCTCCATTTAGATTAGATTGCCTCTGAGTTCCCTTTAAGGTTTAGCTCTTTTATGTTGGCCCCAAATCAGAGGACATGTCAGAAGATAACTTACTTTCTTTTCTTCTCTATCATAAATTCTAAATTGGTAAGATTACTTCCTCTTGAGGTTCCCATCATTTCTACAGCCACAACCAATTTCTCTTTATTTATTAGAATTATTTTCAGAAAAGCACCTCATCTTATCACTCAGGCTACTTTTGAAAGGGCTAAGACAAGAAATAAAACCCCAGGTTCAGCTAGAAGCCTTTCCTGCTCCCCTTAATGCTGATGCTTTCCTGCTAAAATTTTCAATTTGTCCTATCTATATCTTGTTTGTAAATAGGCTTTTTTTTTTGTCTATTGCCTCCCCCAATAGACTGTGAGCCACTTGAGAGTGGGGACTGTTATTTGCCTTTCTTGTATCCTGAGTGCTTAGTGTAGTGCTTGGTGCATAGTAGGCACTTAATAATTGCTTGTAGACTTGAGGAAGGGCATCATACCATTGATATCTGGTCATTTGAAGTCCCCCACTATATCTCTTGTACCTTTAGTAAAGATATAGTATGCTCCACAACTGTGTGGTCTGGAATAGAATTCCAAATAACATTACTCTTCCTCTAAGATATAGGGCTATGAGATGAATATATGCATCAGAACGATAAGTATCAATTTTGGTGCCTTGGGCAAGCAGCACTAAATGGCCTTTATGACATCTTTTCAATTCATTATGTAAAATTAACTGAAATAGCAGGAACAACAATTAGTTTCTTAACTTTCATGCGAGAATTGAATTCTGTTTCCCAAATTCTTCACCTATTTCCTCCTTCCCTTCTGGTGGTCTGTAGTATACTCACATGACAGTATTCCTTCTACTTTTCCCTTCTTTGTTCTTCACACCAATGCTGTCAGCTATATTTACCATACCATTCCTGGATTTGCCCATGTGAATGTATACTTTTAATAAAGATGTAATGAATATCCATGACACCCTTTATCTCTTCTGTTCCTATTGAATGTGGCATACTATTTCATAGCTACGTTCCAATCATGCATCCCGTTCCAACATTCAAATTCCTATGAGGTTGCATTTCTTTCCTTGCATTAAGATCTCCAGTTCACCTTGCCTATAATACAATTAAATTCATCAGCATATAGACATCATAGGTCAGGGGTTTTATTGCTGGCTATAGGTTTTATTACTGACTATCTTCTTTGATATTGTCTCTTGTAAATTATTGGTTCTATCTACTGATATTATTTTTTCCTATATTCTACCTGCTACTCTTTGTGGAAAATATGTGGGCAGTTTTCTCCCTTCCTTTCCATTTCAGTCTAAAGACTTCAGATTTACAAGACCCGAGACAAATTTTTATTTACCCTTCTTAATTATACTTCACCTCTGGTCAAGAATTAAGCATTCTTATATTTTAAGCTTTAATGCAGAAAGGTTCCAGACATCAGCTTACCCAACTTCTCACTTCTCAAATTTACCTTTCTGTTATGAAATCCTTTCTTTTAATTGGAAGCAATGATGAAAATGACATCTATACTTTTAAAATACTAAGTTTCATGCTCAGAATAAATTCTTGGTGCCTTCTGGCATTATCATTCATGCCCACATGAATCACCAGAAGTGGGTAGTGGTTGTCAGTTTTGACAAGTCTTGGGAGGTTCTCAGTCATATTCTGGATACATTGCCCAAATACGGTAGATTTCTCAATATTTTTGTCAGATTAACCAGTATATAATTTTACACTCCTCAGAAGGGAGTCACCAGCCACTACTATCATTGCTTTTTATTTTAAACTATTAAAAGTTTTCCTCTCTCCTTATGGCTTCTGTGAATCCACATCATTCTTTGGAGTATAAGAAGCTGTCTCAGAGGGTATAATTTCTTCCTCTTGGAAAAAAACCTCATATCTATTATTTAGTTCCAAGCATTCAGTAACCTTTCTCCCTGTTTCTTCATATCACATTGTTTCACCCTTAACCTTTTGACATAGATGAAAATTCCTTTCTGCTTCTTCAGCTCCTTTTATCATCTTTACTTTACCTTGAAGCATTTCCTTTATTTTTTCCAGGAGCTTTTCATTTTCTCTGCTTTCTTAAAGGGGGAAAGGCATCATCCTTCCCTTTTACCTCCTTCTCCAGAAGAAAGACTTATCTGCACTTTGTGCAAAATGTCTCTTATGCGTGACAGGTCAAAAGTAAAAATACTACGATGTCTAAAGGTTATTGCAAAATTCCCTTTGCATTTTATGCCTGCTGGAAGCGAGATCATTAGTTTCCTGTAATTCTTGCTGGTAGCTGTCATAGACAGCTCTTATGGCAAACTGATCATTTGCCCTACCTCTTTGCTTTGTTGGGCCTCCTGTGAGGCTTTATATATTTGGAGTGGATTTCCAAATTTTTCTTGCTATATGCTTCTTGACCACAGTTCTTTCTGACCAGTGACTTGTTTAAGGTTACATAGCCAGCAAACTGTAGGGGTAGACATTTATCCTAGGTTCCTGGACTTTTCTTATTCTTTCCATTAAATTAGGGATTCTTAAAACCTCTTTTTGTGTCATGGACCTCTGGCATTCTGATGAAAGTTACGGACTCCTTTTCAGGATAATGTTTTAAATGTAGAAAATAAAATGCTTAAGATTCCAAAGGAAATAACTTGTAGTGAAAACAGAGATGCAATTGTTTTCCATCCAACATCACAGACCTCCTGAAATCCATCCACAGACCATCCTTTAGGGGATTCCAGTGACCACACATTAAGAACTTTTGCATTTAATGTCTCCTTTCTTTCATCAGGGAATTTGGACCAACGATCTGAAGGTATAAAAGTTGTGCTTGTGAAGAAGGAGGCTTTGAAAAGGGTAGGTGCCTTAGTATATCCAGCCCTATTTGAAGGTAGGTATCCTAAGTCATGTGTTTCCTGTTCCCTTGGGCTGCCGAAAGTTCAATCTATTTTCAAATATCTTTTGCCACTATCTTGCCATGGTACCTGAAATCCTTGTCATTTATATAATTTTTACCCTCTTTCTGGAGACATGTACATTTTTTTTATGTAAGTCATGATGCTGCATATATAAACCAAACAATTTCAAGTATCTACTATTTTTCTAACACTCCACTAGCTAAAATCACCCAGCTCACACATTAGCAGGGATAAATTTGTCTGATTAACTCAGTAAAACTTCTTGTCATCCTCACATAGAGTAGGATCTTAAGTAAGGAGAAGATATCTTCCCACCTTCCTTTGGCTCCCCCTGTATGGTATCCCATCAGCCCAGGACAGCATGCTTTATTCCTTTCCCTATTTTAACCCTCATCCTTCACTCCTTCAGTTCTATATCCTATTTCCTTATAGCCCTTGTCAGTTCTAAGTGAGAAGTCTGTGATAATGGACAAACCTCACAAAATAATACCTAATAATGAACTAGCCATACAAAATAATTCCAAATAGTGTGGTAGATGTCATGATATAGTAGAGAGAACACAAGACCGGAAGTCAGAAGACCTAGATTCTAGTTCTAGCTGTGCCAATAACTAGGTGTCTAATTGACTGGCGAGGGCCTCAGTTTCTCTCTGGGCCTCAGTTTCCTCATCTGTAAAATGAGAGGGTTGAATTAGATGATCCTTAAGGACCCATAGATCTCTGAAATTCTATATGATTTTTGAAATGAGGGAAAATCAGGAATAGATTTGCCCAGCTACAGTATGACATCACAGTAGACAGCTGGAAGATTTCGTGAATAGAATGGATATTTGGCAAGGGCATCAAAAGGAGTGGGTGAGTACAAAAGACAAATTTTTCCAACTTGAAAATTTTGTCTAGAGCTGGCCCGGTCTTCTCTGTCTTCAGGAAGGCCTTAAACACAGAGTGAAGACATGGTTGACTACAAACACGATTTTAGGAATATCAAGAAATTTCCTCCTTCACCCCCCCACCTCCTCCCAAGTAAGAGTCTTGACATTCCATCACTAAGAATTATTTCTTTGATTTATAGCTTTGTCCCCTGTTACCATGCAATATTAGAAGAAGTAATATGTGAAACCTGACCAGATATTTGTATTGACACTTAATGTGCATGTGTATATCTGATACTACTCAGTAAAAGAAGAATGGGGAGAGGGCATGAGAGCCCTAGGTACCAGAGGAAGGCTAAATAAGAATAAGAACAACAATGAGTACTAAAGTGGAGGCTGGCCAGCTCCACTCACTTCCTAACTTAGTGTAGAGATGGCCCCTGAGTGTCTTAGATTATCCAAACACTGCCTCTAAGGGTCATCTTAGAAAAAGTGAAGCCTCTGTTCCAACCTATCAGCTCCAGTATTGATGCTGTTATTGACCAAGAGAAACAAAGATGATTGGAAACAAAGATATGACTGATGGAACCTAGCTGCAGCTGGAATAATGGGTTTTCTCTGGAGAACTTAATGGGAAGAGGGGAAAGGACTAAAGCAACCATTAAAAGTGTATATATTTGCCTCTCTCAATGAATCTTTATGGAGCCTCCATTATTATCAAATAAATGTAAACCACATGAGGCTTGCAATAGGGACTCCATGTTTGATTTTATTGAAAGCTGAACAAGTTTTATAAAATAGACATTACCATTCTACTTACCTGTTCGGGATGAAGGACTCCCATCAATTTATGTAGCCATTTCAGCTTTTTGTTGTGGATATCACAAGGGTACAGACTCAGGTTTCTTACAACAGGCACAGGAGCTAAGCACCTGTCTCCCTGTTTAATAAGTTTTAACCAAGTATAGTTGAATTGTTGGGACTGTGGGAATAATGAGTAGATTATCATCAGAAATAATCACCATCACCAGAAAGTTTGTTTTGTTCACCTACCCACTCCTCAATACAACTGGCTCCTATTTGCACATGGGTAACATAAAGGCATGCCCTGTTAAATGTTTATACCATCACATGAAATTTCCCAATGCCTGGATTCTTCCCTAGCCCCACCCTCATTTGTACCAAGTATTCCAGTGACTATGTATCAGGTGTTAGGGAGCAGTACCAGTTTAAAGAAATATCGTCCTGGGATAGAGGTTCATCTTTTCAATTCTGATTATACGTTTTACCTGCCACCTGCCTGTTCAGATTCCTAGGGCTCTGGCTTGTGCTAATTTGCATGGCTAGGAAGGGATGAATTTACATGCTACAGGCTCTGACTCTTCCAGAACTCTTTCCTAGCTCTAGCAGCCTATGACTCTAAAGCAGGCCAGTGACCAGCTGCTGCCAAAGCTTTGGCTTCACTTCTGTATGCCCCAAAGAGCTTCAGTAAGGGAGCTATCTATTTCAGTAGATTGTGTGGTGTGAGCAAGAAGAGGAACTGTCTAGTAAGGCTATAGGTTAGTGGAAAAGGGGGATTGTTTTCAGCCTCATGGACAGAAAGAAAGGGGATTTTGGATGATGTGAATCTAACATATTCTTAGGATTTCCATGATTCATCATGCTCTTGAATTTGTTGTGGCCAGAATATAGCAGTTAGTTCATCAAGGGTCACATTGGGCATAGGTCAATCGTGATGACTTTGCAAAATTTTCCTCTTCTACTTTGATAAGTAAGAGCTGCTTGCAAACTGCTTCCTCTGGTTTCTTATTCCTTTTGTCCATCTCTTAGATCACCCTCCCAAATCATAACCCTCTCCAATTAGAGAAGAGAGATCACAACCCAAGGCCCTTCTTTCCCAGATTCCATGAGGAGCAACCTGAAGTTGGATCATAGTCTTTGTTTTGAGAAATGGGAATAGGTAGAGCCTTACATAGGAATTTTTTCATCCCAGAGCAAGTGCCATAAACCTAGAGCAAATGGCTCAAATTGCACCCTCAGTTGATTGGGGTGGGATGGGGAGGGAAAGGAGTCAGAATTCCTTTGGGATACCTACAAAAGGCTGACAC